>NW_027307760.1:390000-990000 GCF_047496885.1 Scyliorhinus torazame | reverse complement strand
CGGGTTTCCGGCACCAAATGACAAAATACAAATTTCTTTACCCGTCAGTCTGGCCTCAATAAAAGTCGAGATGGATTTGCAGGTACAGCATTAGTTATATTATTTGGCTTGCAAGCCTGATTCATTTCACAGAACCATAGGACACATCCAGTCTCCTACACCCCGGAAAGCGAATGAACAAAGAGACAAAGGGATTTCTGCAAATAAATTCAAATGGTATCAAGTTTCACATACACGATTCCCGTAGGTCACCCTATACCCCTCCTGACCTGGCCATACATGCTGATTGGCTCACTTCCAATCCCTTCCTCTGGCCCCTATTACCCAGCATCCTTTTCTCCTCCTTTGGTGGACACACCTCCTCCTTGCTTTGCCATGCGGTCTGAAATCCTTTGTCTGTGAACTCACCAGAATGAGACTGGCCTATCTCTACATTACAGTAACTAATATCTCTAAAGTAACTATTGTATATCACATTCATCGCTCCCAGGGAATATTGAGCAGTAAATGGTGAACTATATACAGCACAGAGGTCACTGAAGCACATTTTTAACTGGGGAGATCCCGAGGCCACACTGACTGTCCACTGCCACCAGGGATTATTGAGCAGTAAATGGTTAACTATATACAGCACAGAGGTCTCTGAAACAGCTTTTTAACTGGGGAGATCACGAGGCCACACTGCCTGTCCCCTGCCACCAGGGATTATTGAGAAGTAAATGGTTAACTATACACAGCACAGAGGTCTCTGAAACAGCTTTTTAATTGGGGGCTCCCGAGGCCACACTGCCTGCCCCCTGCTCACAGGGATTATTGAACAGTAAATGGTTCACTATATACAGCACAGAGGTCTCTGAAACAGCTTTTTAATTGGGGGCTCTCGGAGCCACACTGCCTGCCCCCTGCTCCCAGGGATTATTGAGAAGTAAATGGTTAACCTTGTACAGCACAGAGGTCACTGAAACAGCTTTTTAATTGGGGGCTCCCGTGGCCACACTGCCTGTCCCCTGCTCCCACGGATTATTGAGCACTAAATGGTTAACTATATACAGCACAGCGATCTCTGATACAGCTTTTTAATTGGGGGCTCCCGTGGCCACACTGCCTGTCCCCTGTTCCCAGGGATTATTGAGCAGTAAATGGTTAACTATATTCAGCAAAGAGGTCTCTGAAACAGCTTTTTAATTGGGGGCTCCCAGACCACACTGCCTGCTCCCTGCTCCCAGGGATAATTGAGATGAGGTAAATGGTTAACTATACACAGTAACAGAGGTCTCTGAAACAGCTTTTTAATTGGGAGCTCCCGGCCATACTTCCTGTTCCCTGCTCCCTGGGATTATTGAGAATGAAATGGTTAATGAAAAACAGCACAGAGGTCACTGAAACAGCTTTTTAACTGGGGGCTACCGGACCACACTGATAGTCCCCTGTTCACAGGGATTATTGAGAAGTAAATGGTTAACTATACACAGCACAGAGGTCTCTGAAACAGCTTTTTAATCGTGGGCTCCCGGAGCAACACTGCCTGTCCCCTGCTCCCAGGGATTATTGAGCAGTAAATGGTTAACTATATACAGGCACAGAGGTCTCTGAAACAGTTTTTAAATGGAGGCTTTCGAGGATAACACTGCCTGACCCCTGCTCCCAGGAATAATTGACAGGAAGTAAATGGTTAACTATACACCGTAACAGAGGTCTCTGAAAGAGCTTTTTAATTGGGAGCTCCCGACCACACTGCCTGTCCCCTGCCCCCAGGGATTATTGAGCAGTAAATGGTTAACTATATACAGCACAGAGGTCTGTGAAACAGCTTTTTAATTGGGGGCTCCCGAGGCCACACTGCCTGTCCCCTGCTCCCAGGGATTATTGTGCAGTAAATGCGAACGACATACAGGCACAGAGGTCACTGAAACAGCTTTTTAAAAGGGGGCTCCCGAGGCCACACTGCCTTACTCCTGCTACCTGGGATTATTGAGAAGGAAATGATTAACTATATACAGCACAGAGGTCAGAGTGTGCTCTGTATAACCCCTGCAGCTCCTGGTCAACATTCCCATCTCTGTGTGGCCAGGGAGTGCTCTGTATCACCACAGCAGCTACTGGTCAACATTCCCATCTGTGTGGCCAGGGTGTGCACTGTATACCCCTGCTCCTGGTCAACATTCCCATCTCTGTGTGTGGCCAGGGTGTGCTCTGCATAACCCCTGCTCCTGGTCAAAATTCCCATCTCTGTGTGGCCAGGGTGTGCTCTGTATAACCCTTGCAGCTACTGGTCAACATTCCCATCTGTGTGTGGCCAGGGTGTGCTCTGTATAACCTCTGCATCTCCTGGTCAACATTCCCATCTCTGTGTGGCCACGATGTGCTCTGTATAACCCCTGCAGCTCATGGTCAACATTCCCAGCTCTGTGTGGCCAGGATATGCTCTGCATAACCCCGACATCTCCTGGTCAACATTCCCATCTCTGTGTGGCTAGGGTGTGCTCTGTATAAACCCTGCTCCTGGTCAACATTCCCATCTCTGTGTGGCCAGGGTGTGCTCTGTATAACCCCTGAAGCTACAGGTCAACATTCCCATCTGTGTGGCCAGGATGTGCTCTGTATACCCCTGCTCCTGGTCAACATTCCCATCTCTGTGTGGCCAGGGAGTGCTCTGTCTAAGCCCAGCAGCTCCTGGTCAACATTTCCATCTGTGTGTGGCCAGGGTGTGCTCTGTATAACCCCTGCATCTCTTGGTCAACATTCCCACCTCTGTGTGGACACGATGTGCTCTGTATAACCCTGCAGCTCCTGGTCAACATTCCCATCTCTGTGTGGCCAGGATGTGCTCTGCATAACCCCTGCTCCTGGTCAACATTCCCATCTCTGTGTGGCCAGGGTGTGCTCTTTCTAACCCCAGCAGCTCCTGGTCAACATTCCCATCTGTGTGTGGCCAGGGTGTGCTCTGTCTAACCCCAGCAGCTCCTGGTCAACATTCCCATCTGTGTGTGGCCAGGGTGTGCTTTGTATAAACCCTGCAGCTCCTGGTCAACATTCCCATCTCTGTGTGGCCAGGGTGTGCTCTGTATTACCCCTGCAGCTCCTGGTCAACATTCCCATCTCTGTGTGGCCAGGGTGTGCTCTGTATTATCCCTGCAGCTCATGGTCAACAGTCCCATCTCTGTGTGGCCAGGATGTGCTCTGCATAACCCATGCATCTCCTGGTCAACATTCCCATCTCTGTGTGTCAAGGGTGTGCTCTGTATAACCCCAGCAGCTCCTGGTCAACATTCCCATCTCTGTGTGGCCAGGGTGTGCTCTGTATAACCCCTGCAGCTCCTGGTCAACATTCCCAATTCTGTGTGGCCAGGGTGTGCTCTGTCTAACCCCAGCAGCTCCTGGTCAACATTCCCATCTGTGTGTGGCCAAGGTGTGCTCTGTATAACCCCTGCATCTCCTGGTCAACATTCCCATCTCTGTGTGGCCAAAATGTGCTCTGTATAACCCCTGCATCTCCTGGTCAACATTCGCATCTCTGTGTGGCCAGGATGTGCTCTGTCTAACTCCAGCAGCTCATGGTCAACATTCCCATCTCTGTGTGGCCAGGATGTTCTCTGCATAACCCCTGCATCTCCTGGTCAACATTCCCATCTCTGTGTGGCCAGGGTGTGCTCTGTATAACCCCTGCAGCTCCTGGTCAACATTCCCATCTGTGTGTGGCCAGGGTGTGCTCTGGATAAACCCTGCTCCTGGTCAACATTCCCTTCTCTGCGTGGCCAGGGTGTGCTCTGTATAACCCCTGCATCTCCTGGTCAACATTCGCATCTCGGTGTGGCCACGATGTGTTCTCTATAACCCCTGCTCCTGGTCAACATTCCCATCTCTGTGTGGCCAGGATGTGCTCTGTATAACCCCTGCAGCTCCTGGTCAACATTCCCATCTCTGTGTGGCCAGGATGTGCTCTGCATAACCCCTGCTCCTGGTCAACATTCCCATCTCTGTGTGGCCAGGGTGTGCTCTGCATAACCCCTGCAACTCATGGTCAACATTCCCATCTCTGTGTAGCCAGGATGAGCTCTGCATAACCACTGCATCTCCTGGTGAACATACCCATCTCTGTGTGGCCAGGGTGTGCTTTGTATAAACCCTGCTCCTGGTCAACATTCCCTTCTCTCTGTGGCAACGATGTGCACCGTACAACCCCTGCTCCTGGTCAACATTCCCATCTCTATGTGGCCAGGATGTGCTCTGCATAACCCCTGCTCCTAGTCAACATTCCCATCTCTGTGTGGCCAGGGTGTGCTCTGTCTAACCCCAGCAGCTCCTGGTTAACATTCCCATCTGTGTGGCGAGGGTGTGCTCTGTATAACCCCTGCAGCAACTGGTCAACATTCCAATCTCTGTGTGTACAGGGTGTGCTCTGTATAACACCAGCAGCTCCTGGTCAACATTCCCATCTGTGTGTGGCCATGGTGTGCTCTGTATAACCCCTGCAGCTCCTGGTCAACATTCCCATCTGTGTGGCGAGGGTGTGCTCTGCATAACCCCTGCTCCTGGTCAACATTCCCATCTCTGTGTGGCCAGGTTGTGCTCTGTATAACCCCTGCAGCTCATGGTCAACATTCCCATCTGTGTGTGGCCAAGGTGTGCTCTGTATAACCCCTGCATCTCCTGGTCTACATTCCCATCTCTGTGTGGCCGGGGTGTGCTCTGTATAAACCCTGCTCCTGGTCAACATTCCCATCTCTGTGTGGTCAGAGTGTGCTCTGTATAACCCCTGCTCCTGGTCAACATTCCCATACTGTGTGGCCAGGGTGTGCTCTGTATAACCCCTGCATCTCCTGGTCAACATTCCCATCTGTGTGTGGCCAGGGTGTGCTCTGTATAACCCCTGCAGGTCATGGTCAACATTCCCATCTGTGTGTGGCCAAGGTGTGCTCTGTATAACCCCTGCATCTCCTGGTCAACATTCCCATCTCTGTGTGGCCAGGGTGTGCTCTGTATAACCCCTGCTGCTCCTGGTCAACATTCCCATCTCTGTGTGGCCAGGATATGCTCTGTATAACCCCAGCAGCTCCTGGTCAACATTCCCATCTCCGTGTGGCCAGGGTGTGCTCTGTATACCCCTGCTCCTGGTCAACATTCCCATACTGTGTGGCCAGGGTGTGCTCTGTCTAACCCCAGCAGCTCCTGGTCAACATTCCCATCTGTGTGTGGCCAGGTATGCTCTGTATAACCCCTGCAGCTCCTGGTCAAAATTCGCATCTCTGTGTGGCCAGGATGTGCTCTGTCTAACTCCAGCAGCTCATGGTCAACATTCCCATCTCTGTGGGGCCAGGATGTTCTCTGCATAACCCCTGCATCTCCTGGTCAACATTCCCATCTCTGTGTGGCCACGATGTGCTCTGTATAACCCCTGCAGCTCCTGGTCAACATTCCCATCTCTGTGTGGCCAGGATATGCTCTGCATAACCCCTGCTCCTGGTCAACATTCCCATCTCTGTGTGGCCAGGGTGTGCTCTGCATAACCCCTGCAACTCATGGTCAACATTCCCATCTCTGTGTAGCCAGGATGAGCTCTGCATAACCACTGCATCTCCTGGTGAACATTCCCATCTCTGTGTGGCCAGGGTGTGCTCTGTATCACCCCTGCTCCTGGTCAACATTCCCATCTCTATGTGGCCAGGATGTGCTCTGCATAACCCCTGCTCCTGGTCAACATTCCCATCTCTGTGTGGCCAGGGTGTGCTCTGTATAACCCCTGCAGCTCCTGGTCAACATTCCATTCTCTATGTGTCCAGGGTGTGCTCTGTATAACCCCAGCAGCTCCTGGTCAACATTCCCATCTGTGTGTGGCCAGGGTGTGCTCTGTATAACCCCTGCATCTCCTGGTCAACATTCCCATCTCTGTGTGGCCAGGGTGTGCTCTGTATAACCCCTGCAGCTCCTGGTCAACATTCCCATCTGTGTGGCGAGGGTGTGCTCTGCATAACCCCTGCTCCTGGTCAACATTCCCATCTCTGTGTGGCCAGGTTGTGCTCTGTATAACCCCTGCAGCTCATGGTCAACATTCCCATCTGTGTGTGGCCAAGGTGTGCTCTGTATAACCCCTGCATCTCCTGGTCAACATTCCCATCTCTGTGTGGCCAGGGTGTGCTCTGTATAAACCCTGCTCCTGGTCAACATTCCCATCTCTGTGTGGTCAGAGTGTGCTCTGTGTAACCCCTGCTCCTGGTCAACATTCCCATACTGTGTGGCCAGGGTGTGCTCTGTATAACCCTTGCATCTCCTGGCCACATTCCCATCTGTGTGTGGCCAGGGTGTGCTCTGTATAACGCCTGCAGCTCATGGTCAACATTCCCATCTGTGTGTGGCCAAGGTGTGCTCTGTATAACCCCTGCATCTCCTGTTCAACATTCCCATCTCTGTGTGGCCAGGGTGTGATCTGTATAACCCCAGCAGCTCCTGGTCAACATTCCCATCTCCGTGTGGCCAGGGTGTGCTCTGTATACCCCTGCTCCTGGTCAACATTCCCATACTGTGTGGCCAGGGTGTGCTCTGTCTAACCCAAGCAGCTCCTGGTCAACATTCCCATCTGTGTGTGGCCAGGGTATGCTCTGTATAACCCCTGCAGCTCATGGTCAACATTCCCATCTCTGTGTGGCCAGGATGTTCTCTGCATAACCCCTGCATCTCCTTGTCAACATTCCCATCTCTGTGTGGCCACGATGTGCTCTGTATAACCCCTGCAGCTCCTGGTCAACATTCCCATCTGTGTGTGGCCAGGGTGGGCTCTGTATAAACCCTGCTCCTGGTCAACATTCCCTTCTCTGTGTGGCAAGGGTGTGCTCTGTATAACCACTGCAGCGCCATGTCAACATTCCCATCTGTGTGTGGCCAGGGTGTGCTCTGTATAACCCCTGCATCTCCTGTTCAACATTCGCATCTCTGTGTGGCCACGATGTGCTCTGAATAACCCCTGAAGCTCCTGGTCAACATTCCCATCTCTGTGTGGCCAGGAAGGGCTCTGCATAACCCCTGCTACTGGTCAACATTCCCATCTCTGTGTAGCCAGTGTGTGCTCTGTATAACCCCTGCAACTCTTGGTCAACATTCCCATCTCTGTGTAGCCAGGGTGTGCTCTGCATAACCCCTGCATCTCCTGGGGAACATTCCCATCTCTGTGTGGCCAGGGTGTGCTTTGTTTAAACACTGCTCCTGGTCAACATTCCCATCTCTGTGTGGCCAGGGTGTGCTTTGTTTAAACACTGCTCCTGGTCAACATTTCCTTCTCTGTGTGGCCACGATGTGCACCGTATAACCCCTGCTCCTGGTCAACATTCCCATCTCTGTGTGGCCAGGATGTGCTCTGCATAACCCCTGCTCCTGGTCAACATTCCCATCTCTGTGTGGCCAGGGTGTGCTCTTTCTAACCCCAGCAGCTCCTGGTCAACATTCCCATCTGTGTGTGGCCAGGGTGTGCTCTGTCTAACCCCAGCAGCTCCTGGTCAACATTCCCATCTGTGTGTGGCCAGGGTGTGCTCTGTATAACCCCTGCAGCTCCTGGTCAACATTGCCATCTCTGTGTGGCCAAGGTGTGCTCTGTATAACCCCTGCAGCTCCTGGTCAACATTCCCATCTCTGAGTGGCCAGGGTGTGCTCTGTATTATCCCTGCAGCTCCTGGTCAACATTCCCATCTGTGTGGCGAGGGTGTGCTCTGCATAACCCCTGCTCCTAGTCAACATTCCCATCTCTGTGTGGCCAGGTTGTGCTCTGTATAACCCCTGCAGCTCATGGTCAACATTCCCATCTGTGTGTGGCCAAGGTGTGCTCTGTATAACCCCTGCATCTCCTCGTCAACATTCCCATCTCTGTGTGGCCAGGGTGTGCTCTGTATAAACCCTGCTTCTGGTCTACATTCCCATCTCTGTGTGTTCAGAGTGTGCTCTGTATAACCCCTGCTCCTGGTCAACATTCCCATACTGTGTGGCCAGGGTGTGCTCTGTATAACCCCTGCATCTCCTGGTCAACATTCCCATCTGTGTGTGGCCAGGGTGTGCTCTGTATAACCCCTGCAGCTCATGGTCAACATTCCAATCTGTGTGTGGCCAAGGTGTGCTCTGTATAACCCCTGCAGCTCCTGGTCAACATTCCCATCTCTGTGTGGCCAGGGTGTGCTCTGTATAACCCCTGCAGCTCCTGGTCAACATTCCCATCTCTGAGTGGCCAGGGTGTGCTCTGTATTATCCCTGCAGCTCATGGTCAACAGTCCCATATCTGTGTGGCCAGGATGTGCTCTGCATTACCCATGCATCTCCTCGTCAACATTCCCATCTCTGTGTGTCAAGGGTGTGATCTGTATAACCCCAGCAGCTCCTGGTCAACATTCCCATCTCTGTGTGGCCAGGGTGTGCTCTGTATAACCCCTGCAGCTCCTGGTCAACATTCCCATCTTTGTGTGGCCAGGGTGTGCTCTGTATTATCCCTGCAGCTCATGGTCAACAGTCCCATCACTGTGTGGCCAGGATGTGCTCTGCATAACCCATGCATCTCCTGGTCAACATTCCCATCTCTGTGTGTCAAGGGTGTGCTCTGTATAACCCCTGCAGCTCCTGGTCAACATTCCCAATTCTGTGTGGCCAGGGTGTGCTCTGTCTAACCCCAGCAGCTCCTGGTCAACATTCCCATCTGTGTGGCCAGGATATGCTCTGCATAACCCCGACCTCTCCTGGTCAACATTCCCATCTCTGTGTGGCTAGGGTGTGCTCTGTATAAACCCTGCTCCTGGTCAACATTCCCATCTCTGTGTGGCCAGGGTGTGCTCTGTATAACCCCTGAAGCTACAGGTCAACATTCCCATCTGTGTGGCCAGGATGTGCTCTGTATACCCCTGCTCCTGGTCAACATTCCCATCTCTGTGTGGCCAGGGAGTGCTCTGTCTAACCCCAGCAGCTCCTGGTCAACATTTCCATCTCTGTGTAGCCAGTGTGTGCTCTGTATAACCCCTGCAACTCTTGGTCAACATTCCCATCTCTGTGTAGCCAGGGTGTGCTCTGCATAACCCCTGCATCTCCTGGGGAACATTCCCATCTCTGTGTGGCCAGGGTGTGCTTTGTTTAAACACTGCTCCTGGTCAACATTCCCATCTCTGTGTGGCCAGGGTGTGCTTTGTTTAAACACTGCTCCTGGTCAACATTTCCTTCTCTGTGTGGCCACGATGTGCACCGTATAACCCCTGCTCCTGGTCAACATTCCCATCTCTGTGTGGCCAGGATGTGCTCTGCATAACCCCTGCTCCTGGTCAACATTCCCATCTCTGTGTGGCCAGGGTGTGCTCTTTCTAACCCCAGCAGCTCCTGGTCAACATTCCCATCTGTGTGTGGCCAGGGTGTGCTCTGTCTAACCCCAGCAGCTCCTGGTCAACATTCCCATCTGTGTGTGGCCAGGGTGTGCTCTGTATAACCCCTGCAGCTCCTGGTCAACATTGCCATCTCTGTGTGGCCAAGGTGTGCTCTGTATAACCCCTGCAGCTCCTGGTCAACATTCCCATCTCTGAGTGGCCAGGGTGTGCTCTGTATTATCCCTGCAGCTCCTGGTCAACATTCCCATCTGTGTGGCGAGGGTGTGCTCTGCATAACCCCTGCTCCTAGTCAACATTCCCATCTCTGTGTGGCCAGGTTGTGCTCTGTATAACCCCTGCAGCTCATGGTCAACATTCCCATCTGTGTGTGGCCAAGGTGTGCTCTGTATAACCCCTGCATCTCCTCGTCAACATTCCCATCTCTGTGTGGCCAGGGTGTGCTCTGTATAAACCCTGCTTCTGGTCTACATTCCCATCTCTGTGTGTTCAGAGTGTGCTCTGTATAACCCCTGCTCCTGGTCAACATTCCCATACTGTGTGGCCAGGGTGTGCTCTGTATAACCCCTGCATCTCCTGGTCAACATTCCCATCTGTGTGTGGCCAGGGTGTGCTCTGTATAACCCCTGCAGCTCATGGTCAACATTCCAATCTGTGTGTGGCCAAGGTGTGCTCTGTATAACCCCTGCAGCTCCTGGTCAACATTCCCATCTCTGTGTGGCCAGGGTGTGCTCTGTATAACCCCTGCAGCTCCTGGTCAACATTCCCATCTCTGAGTGGCCAGGGTGTGCTCTGTATTATCCCTGCAGCTCATGGTCAACAGTCCCATATCTGTGTGGCCAGGATGTGCTCTGCATTACCCATGCATCTCCTCGTCAACATTCCCATCTCTGTGTGTCAAGGGTGTGATCTGTATAACCCCAGCAGCTCCTGGTCAACATTCCCATCTCTGTGTGGCCAGGGTGTGCTCTGTATAACCCCTGCAGCTCCTGGTCAACATTCCCATCTTTGTGTGGCCAGGGTGTGCTCTGTATTATCCCTGCAGCTCATGGTCAACAGTCCCATCACTGTGTGGCCAGGATGTGCTCTGCATAACCCATGCATCTCCTGGTCAACATTCCCATCTCTGTGTGTCAAGGGTGTGCTCTGTATAACCCCTGCAGCTCCTGGTCAACATTCCCAATTCTGTGTGGCCAGGGTGTGCTCTGTCTAACCCCAGCAGCTCCTGGTCAACATTCCCATCTGTGTGGCCAGGATATGCTCTGCATAACCCCGACCTCTCCTGGTCAACATTCCCATCTCTGTGTGGCTAGGGTGTGCTCTGTATAAACCCTGCTCCTGGTCAACATTCCCATCTCTGTGTGGCCAGGGTGTGCTCTGTATAACCCCTGAAGCTACAGGTCAACATTCCCATCTGTGTGGCCAGGATGTGCTCTGTATACCCCTGCTCCTGGTCAACATTCCCATCTCTGTGTGGCCAGGGAGTGCTCTGTCTAACCCCAGCAGCTCCTGGTCAACATTTCCATCTGTGTGTGGCCAGGGTGTGCTCTGTGTAACCCCTGCATCTCTTGGTCAACATTCCCACCTCTGTGTGGACACGATGTGCTCTGTATAACCCTGCAGCTCCTGGTCAACATTCCCATCTCTGTGTGGCCAGGAGGTGCTCTGCATAACCCCTGCTCCTGGTCAACATTCCCATCTCTGTGTGGCCAGGGTGTGCTCTTTCTAACCCCAGCAGCTCCTGGTCAACATTCCCATCTGTGTGTGGCCAGGGTGTGCTCTGTCTAACCCCAGCAGCTCCTGGTCAACATTCCCATCTGTGTGTGGCCAGGGTGTGCTCTGTATAAACCCTGCAGCTCCTGGTCAACATTCCCATCTCTGTGTGGCCAGGGTGTGCTCTGTATTACCCCTGCAGCTCCTGGTCAACATTCCCATCTCTGTGTGGCCAGGGTGTGCTCTGTATTATCCCTGCAGCTCATGGTCAACAGTCCCATCTCTGTGTGGCCAGGATGTGCTCTGCATAACCCATGCATCTCCTGGTCAACATTCCCATCTCTGTGTGTCAAGGGTGTGCTCTGTATAACCCCAGCAGCTCCTGGTCAACATTCCCATCTCTGTGTGGCCAGGGTGTGCTCTGTATAACCCCTGCAGCTCCTGGTCAACATTCCCAATTCTGTGTGGCCAGGGTGTGCTCTGTCTAACCCCAGCAGCTCCTGGTCAACATTCCCATCTGTGTGTGGCCAAGGTGTGCTCTGTATAACCCCTGCATCTCCTGGTCAACATTCCCATCTCTGTGTGGCCAAAATGTGCTCTGTATAACCCCTGCATCTCCTGGTCAACATTCGCATCTCTGTGTGGCCAGGATGTGCTCTGTCTAACTCCAGCAGCTCATGGTCAACATTCCCATCTCTGTGTGGCCAGGATGTTCTCTGCATAACCCCTGCATCTCCTGGTCAACATTCCCATCTCTGTGTGGCCAGGGTGTGCTCTGTATAACCCCTGCAGCTCCTGGTCAACATTCCCATCTGTGTGTGGCCAGGGTGTGCTCTGGATAAACCCTGCTCCTGGTCAACATTCCCTTCTCTGCGTGGCCAGGGTGTGCTCTGTATAACCCCTGCATCTCCTGGTCAACATTCGCATCTCGGTGTGGCCACGATGTGCTCTGTATAACCCCTGCTCCTGGTCAACATTCCCATCTCTGTGTGGCCAGGATGTGCTCTGTATAACCCCTGCAGCTCCTGGTCAACATTCCCATCTCTGTGTGGCCAGGATGTGCTCTGCATAACCCCTGCTCCTGGTCAACATTCCCATCTCTGTGTGGCCAGGGTGTGCTCTGCATAACCCCTGCAACTCATGGTCAACATTCCCATCTCTGTGTAGCCAGGATGAGCTCTGCATAACCACTGCATCTCCTGGTGAACATACCCATCTCTGTGTGGCCAGGGTGTGCTTTGTATAAACCCTGCTCCTGGTCAACATTCCCTTCTCTGTGTGGCAACGATGTGCACCGTACAACCCCTGCTCCTGGTCAACATTCCCATCTCTATGTGGCCAGGATGTGCTCTGCATAACCCCTGCTCCTGGTCAACATTCCCATCTCTGTGTGGCCAGGGTGTGCTCTGTCTAACCCCAGCAGCACCTGGTTAACATTCCCATCTGTGTGGCGAGGGTGTGCTCTGTATAACCCCTGCAGCTACTGGTCAACATTCCAATCTCTGTGTGTACAGGGTGTGCTCTGTATAACACCAGCAGCTCCTGGTCAACATTCCCATCTGTGTGTGGCCAGGGTGTGCTCTGTATAACCCCTGCAGCTCCTGGTCAACATTCCCATCTGTGTGGCGAGGGTGTGCTCTGCATAACCCCTGCTCCTGGTCAACATTCCCATCTCTGTGTGGCCAGGTTGTGCTCTGTATAACCCCTGCAGCTCATGGTCAACATTCCCATCTGTGTGTGGCCAAGGTGTGATCTGTATAAGCCCTGCATCTCCTGGTCAACATTCCCATCTCTGTGTGGCCGGGGTGTGCTCTGTATAACCCCTGCATCTCCTGGTCAACATTCCCATCTCTGTGTGGCCAGGGTGTGCTCTGTATAAACCCTGCTCCTGGTCAACATTCCCATCTCTGTGTGGTCAGAGTGTGCTCTGTATAACCCCTGCTCCTGGTCAACATTCCCATACTGTGTGGCCAGGGTGTGCTCTGTATAACCCCTGCATCTCCTGGTCAACATTCCCATCTGTGTGTGGCCAGGGTGTGCTCTGTATAACCCCTGCAGGTCATGGTCAACATTCCCATCTGTGTGTGGCCAAGGTGTGCTCTGTATAACCCCTGCATCTCCTGGTCAACATTCCCATCTCTGTGTGGCCAGGGTGTGCTCTGTATAACCCCTGCTGCTCCTGGTCAACATTCCCATCTCTGTCTGGCCAGGATGTGCTCTGTATAACCCCAGCAGCTCCTGGTCAACATTCCCATCTCCGTGTGGCCAGGGTGTGCTCTGTATACCCCTGCTCCTGGTCAACATTCCCATACTGTGTGGCCAGGGTGTGCTCTGTCTAACCCCAGCAGCTCCTGGTCAACATTCCCATCTGTGTGTGGCCAGGTATGCTCTGTATAACCCCTGCAGCTCCTGGTCAACATTCCCATCTCTGTGTGGCCAAAATGTGCTCTGTATAACCCCTGCATCTCCTGGTCAACATTCGCATCTCTGTGTGGCCAGGATGTGCTCTGTCTAACTCCAGCAGCTCATGGTCAACATTCCCATCTCTGTGTGGCCAGGATGTTCTCTGCATAACCCCTGCATCTCCTGGTCAACATTCCCATCTCTGTGTGGCCAGGGTGTGCTCTGTATAACCCCTGCAGCTCCTGGTCAACATTCCCATCTGTGTGTGGCCAGGGTGTGCTCTGGATAAACCCTGCTCCTGGTCAACATTCCCTTCTCTGCGTGGCCAGGGTGTGCTCTGTATAACCCCTGCATCTCCTGGTCAACATTCGCATCTCGGTGTGGCCGCGATGTGCTCTGTATAACCCCTGCTCCTGGTCAACATTCCCATCTCTGTGTGGCCAGGATGTGCTCTGTATAACCCCTGCAGCTCCTGGTCAACATTCCCATCTCTGTGTGGCCAGGATGTGCTCTGCATAACCCCTGCTCCTGGTCAACATTCCCATCTCTGTGTGGCCAGGGTGTGCTCTGCATAACCCCTGCAACTCATGGTCAACATTCCCATCTCTGTGTAGCCAGGATGAGCTCTGCATAACCACTGCATCTCCTGGTGAACATACCCATCTCTGTGTGGCCAGGGTGTGCTTTGTATAAACCCTGCTCCTGGTCAACATTCCCTTCTCTGTGTGGCAACGATGTGCACCGTACAACCCCTGCTCCTGGTCAACATTCCCATCTCTATGTGGCCAGGATGTGCTCTGCATAACCCCTGCTCCTGGTCAACATTCCCATCTCTGTGTGGCCAGGGTGTGCTCTGTCTAACCCCAGCAGCTCCTGGTTAACATTCCCATCTGTGTGGCGAGGGTGTGCTCTGTATAACCCCTGCAGCTACTGGTCAACATTCCAATCTCTGTGTGTACAGGGTGTGCTCTGTATAACACCAGCAGCTCCTGGTCAACATTCCCATCTGTGTGTGGCCAGGGTGTGCTCTGTATAACCCCTGCAGCTCCTGGTCAACATTCCCATCTGTGTGGCGAGGGTGTGCCATGCATAACCCCTGCTCCTGGTCAACATTCCCATCTCTGTGTGGCCAGGTTGTGCTCTGTATAACCCCTGCAGCTCATGGTCAACATTCCCATCTGTGTGTGGCCAAGGTGTGATCTGTATAACCCCTGCATCTCCTGGTCAACATTCCCATCTCTGTGTGGCCGGGGTGTGCTCTGTATAACCCCTGCATCTCCTGGTCAACATTCCCATCTCTGTGTGGCCAGGGTGTGCTCTGTATAAACCCTGCTCCTGGTCAACATTCCCATCTCTGTGTGGTCAGAGTGTGCTCTGTATAACCCCTGCTCCTGGTCAACATTCCCATACTGTGTGGCCAGGGTGTGCTCTGTATAACCCCTGCATCTCCTGGTCAACATTCCCATCTGTGTGTGGCCAGGGTGTGCTCTGTATAACCCCTGCAGGTCATGGTCAACATTCCCATCTGTGTGTGGCCAAGGTGTGCTCTGTATAACCCCTGCATCTCCTGGTCAACATTCCCATCTCTGTGTGGCCAGGGTGTGCTCTGTATAACCCCTGCTGCTCCTGGTCAACATTCCCATCTCTGTGTGGCCAGGATGTGCTCTGTATAACCCCAGCAGCTCCTGGTCAACATTCCCATCTCCGTGTGGCCAGGGTGTGCTCTGTATACCCCTGCTCCTGGTCAACATTCCCATACTGTGTGGCCAGGGTGTGCTCTGTCTAACCCCAGCAGCTCCTGGTCAACATTCCCATCTGTGTGTGGCCAGGTATGCTCTGTATAACCCCTGCAGCTCCTGGTCAAAATTCGCATCTCTGTGTGGCCAGGATGTGCTCTGTCTAACTCCAGCAGCTCATGGTCAACATTCCCATCTCTGTGGGGCCAGGATGTTCTCTGCATAACCCCTGCATCTCCTGGTCAACATTCCCATCTCTGTGTGGCCACGATGTGCTCTGTATAACCCCTGCAGCTCCTGGTCAACATTCCCATCTGTGTGTGGCCAGGGTGTGCTCTGTATAAACCCTGCTCCTGGTCAACATTCCCTTCTCTGTGTGGCCAGGGTGTGCTCTGTATAACCCCTGCAGCGCCTGGTCAACATTCCCATCTGTGTGTGGGCAGGGTGTGCTCTGTATAACCCCTGCATCTCCTGGTCAACATTCGCATCTCTGTGTGGCCACGATGTGCTCTGTATAACCCCTGCAGCTCCTGGTCAACATTCCCATCTCTGTGTGGCCAGGATATGCTCTGCATAACCCCTGCTCCTGGTCAACATTCCCATCTCTGTGTGGCCAGGGTGTGCTCTGCATAACCCCTGCAACTCATGGTCAACATTCCCATCTCTGTGTAGCCAGGATGAGCTCTGCATAACCACTGCATCTCCTGGTGAACATTCCCATCTCTGTGTGGCCAGCGTGTGCTCTGTATCACCCCTGCTCCTGGTCAACATTCCCATCTCTATGTGGCCAGGATGTGCTCTGCATAACCCCTGCTCCTGGTCAACATTCCCATCTCTGTGTGGCCAGGGTGTGCTCTGTATAACCCCTGCAGCTCCTGGTCAACATTCCATTCTCTATGTGTCCAGGGTGTGCTCTGTATAACCCCAGCAGCTCCTGGTCAACATTCCCATCTGTGTGTGGCCAGGGTGTGCTCTGTATAACCCCTGCATCTCCTGGTCAACATTCCCATCTCTGTGTGGCCAGGGTGTGCTCTGTATAACCCCTGCAGCTCCTGGTCAACATTCCCATCTGTGTGGCGAGGGTGTGCTCTGCATAACCCCTGCTCCTGGTCAACATTCCCATCTCTGTGTGGCCAGGTTGTGCTCTGTATAACCCCTGCAGCTCATGGTCAACATTCCCATCTGTGTGTGGCCAAGGTGTGCTCTGTATAACCCCTGCATCTCCTGGTCAACATTCCCATCTCTGTGTGGCCATGGTGTGCTCTGTATAAACCCTGCTCCTGGTCAACATTCCCATCTCTGTGTGGTCAGAGTGTGCTCTGTGTAACCCCTGCTCCTGGTCAACATTCCCATACTGTGTGGCCAGGGTGTGCTCTGTATAACCCCTGCATCTCCTGGCCACATTCCCATCTGTGTGTGGCCAGGGTGTGCTCTGTATAACTCCTGCAGCTCATGGTCAACATTCCCATCTGTGTGTGGCCAAGGTGTGCTCTTTATAACCCCTGCATCTCCTGTTCAACATTCCCATCTCTGTGTGGCCAGGGTGTGATCTGTATAACCCCAGCAGCTCCTGGTCAACATTCCCATCTCCGTGTGGCCAGGGTGTGCTCTGTATACCCCTGCTCCTGGTCAACATTCCCATACTGTGTGGCCAGGGTGTGCTCTGTCTAACCCCAGCAGCTCCTGGTCAACATTCCCATCTGTGTGTGGCCAGGTATGCTCTGTATAACCCCTGCAGCTCCTGGTCAACATTCGCATCTCTGTGTGGCCAGGATGTGCTCTGTCTAACTCCAGCAGCTCATGGTCAACATTCCCATCTCTGTGTGGCCAGGATGTTCTCTGCATAACCCCTGCATCTCCTGGTCAACATTCCCATCTCTGTGTGGCCACGATGTGCTCTGTATAACCCCTGCAGCTCCTGGTCAACATTCCCATCTGTGTGTGGCCAGGGTGGGCTCTGTATAAACCCTGCTCCTGTTCAACATTCGCATCTCTGTGTGGCCACGATGTGCTCTGAATAACCCCTGAAGCTCCTGGTCAACATTCCCATCTCTGTGTGGCCAGGAAGGGCTCTGCATAACCCCTGCTACTGGTCAACATTCCCATCTCTGTGTAGCCAGTGTGTGCTCTGTATAACCCCTGCAACTCTTGGTCAACATTCCCATCTCTGTGTAGCCAGGGTGTGCTCTGCATAACCCCTGCATCTCCTGGGGAACATTCCCATCTCTGTGTGGCCAGGGTGTGCTCTTTCTAACCCCAGCAGCTCCTGGTCAACATTCCCATCTGTGTGTGGCCAGGGTGTGCTCTGTCTAACCCCAGCAGCTCCTGGTCAACATTCCCATCTGTGTGTGGCCAGGGTGTGCTCTGTATAACCCCTGCAGCTCCTGGTCAACATTCCCATCTCTGTGTGGCCAGGGTGTGCTCTGTATAACCCCTGCAGCTCCTGGTCAACATTCCCATCTGTGTGGCGAGGGTGTGCTCTGCATAACCCCTGCTCCTGGTCAACATTCCCATCTCTGTGTGGCCAGGTTGTGCTCTGTATAACCCCTGCAGCTCATGGTCAACATTCCCATCTGTGTGTGGCCAAGGTGTGCTCTGTATAACCCCTGCATCTCCTGGTCAACATTCCCATCTCTGTGTGGCCAGGGTGTGCTCTGTATAAACCCTGCTCCTGGTCAACATTCCCATCTCTGTGTGGTCAGAGTGTGCTCTGTGTAACCCCTGCTCCTGGTCAACATTCCCATACTGTGTGGCCAGGGTGTGCTCTGTATAACCCCTGCATCTCCTGGCCACATTCCCATCTGTGTGTGGCCAGGGTGAGCTCTGTATAACGCCTGCAGCTCATGGTCAACATTCCCATCTGTGTGTGGCCAAGGTGTGCTCTTTATAACCCCTGCATCTCCTGTTCAACATTCCCATCTCTGTGTGGCCAGGGTGTGATCTGTATAACCCCAGCAGCTCCTGGTCAACATTCCCATCTCCGTGTGGCCAGGGTGTGCTCTGTATACCCCTGCTCCTGGTCAACATTCCCATCTCTGTGTGGCCAGGGTGTGCTTTGTTTAAACACTGCTCCTGGTCAACATTTCCTTCTCTGTGTGGCCACGATGTGCACCGTATAACCCCTGCTCCTGGTCAACATTCCCATCTCTGTGTGGCCAGGATGTGCTCTGCATAACCCCTGCTCCTGGTCAACATTCCCATCTCTGTTAGGCCAGGGTGTGCTCTTTCTAACCCCAGCAGCTCCTGGTCAACATTCCCATCTGTGTGTGGCCAGGGTGTGCTCTGTCTAACCCCAGCAGCTCCTGGTCAACATTCCCATCTGTGTGTGGCCAGGGTGTGCTCTGTATAACCCCTGCAGCTCCTGGTCAACATTCCCATCTCTGTGTGGCCAGGGTGTGCTCTGTATAACCCCTGCAGCTCCTGGTCAACATTCCCATCTGTGTGGCGAGGGTGTGCTCTGCATAACCCCTGCTCCTGGTCAACATTCCCATCTCTGTGTGGCCAGGTTGTGCTCTGTATAACCCCTGCAGCTCATGGTCAACATTCCCATCTGTGTGTGGCCAAGGTGTGCTCTGTATAACCCCTGCAGCTTATGGTCAACATTCCCATCTGTGTGTGGCCAAGGTGTGCTCTGTATAACCCCTGCATCTCCTGGTCAACATTCCCATCTCTGTGTGGCCAGGGTGTGCTCTGTATAAACCCTGCTTCTGGTCAACATTCCCATCTCTGTGTGTTCAGAGTGTGCTCTGTATAACCCCTGCTCCTGGTCAACATTCCCATACTGTGTGGCCAGGGTGTGCTCTGTCTAACCCCAGCAGCTCCTGGTCAACATTCCCATCTGTGTGTGGCCAGGGTGTGCCCTGTATAACCCCTGCAGCTCCTGGTCAACATTCCCATCTCTGTGTGGCCAGGGTGTGCTCTGCATAACCCCTGCAACTCATGGTCAACATTCCCATCTCTGTGTAGCCAGGATGAGCTCTGCATAACCACTGCATCTCCTGGTGAACATTCCCATCTCTGTGTGGCCAGGGTGTGCTTTGTATAAACCCTGCTCCTGGTCAACATTCCCTTCTCTGTGTGGCCACGATGTGCACCGTACAACCCCTGCTCCTGGTCAACATTCCCATCTCTATGTGGCCAGAATGTGCTCTGCATAACCCCTGCTCCTGGTCAACATTCCCATCTCTGTGTGGCCAGGGTGTGCTCTGTCTAACCCCAGCAGCTCCTGGTCAACATTCCAATCTGTGTGGCCAGGGTGTGCTCTGTATAACCCCAGCAGCTCCTGGTCAACATTCCCATCTGTGTGTGGCTAGGGTGTGCTCTGTATAACCCCTGCATCTCCTGGTCAACATTCCCATCTGTGTGTGGCCAAGGTGTGCTCTGTATAACCCCTGCATCTCCTGGTCAACATTCCCATCTCTGTGTGGCCAAGATGTGCTCTGTATAACCCCTGCAGCTCCTGGTCAACATTCCCATTTCTTTGTGGCCCGGGTGTGCTCTGTATAAACCCTGCTCCTGGTCAACATTCCCATCTCTGTGTGGTCAGAGTGTGCTCTGTATAACCCCTGCAGCTCCTGGTCAACATTCCCATCTCTGTGTGGCCAGGATGTGCTCTGCATAACCCCTGCTCCTGGTCAACATTCCCATCTCTGTGTGGCCAGGGTGTGCTCTGCATAACCCCTGCTACTCATGGTCAATATTCCCATCTCTGTGTAGCCTGGATGAGCTCTGCATAACCACTGCATCTCCTGGTGAACATTCCCATCTCTGTGTGGCCAGGGTGTGCTTTGTATAAACCCTGCTCCTGGTCAACATTCCCTTCTCTGTGTGGCCACGATGTGCACCGTACAACCCCTGCTCCTGGTCAACATTCCCATCTCTATGTGGCCAGGATGTGCTCTGCATAACCCCTGCTCCTGGTCAACATTCCCATCTCTGTGTGGCCAGGGTGTGCTCTGTCTAACCCCAGCAGCTCCTGGTCAACATTCCAATCTCTGTGTGGCCAGGGTGTGCTCTGTATAACCCCAGCAGCTCCTGGTCAACATTCCCATCTGTGTGTGGCCAGGGTGTACTCTGTATAACCCCTGCATCTCCTGGTCAACATTCCCATCTCTGTGTGGCCAGGGTGTACTCTGTATAACCCCTGCATCTCCTGGTCAACATTCCCATCTCTGTGTGGCCAGGGTGTGCTCTGTATAACCCCAGCAGCTCCTGGTCAACATTCCCATCTGTGTGGCCAGGGTGTGCTCTGCATAACCCCTGCTCCTAGTCAACATTCCCATCTCTGTGTGGCCAGGTTGTCCTCTGTATAACCCCTGCAGCTCATGGTCAACATTCCCATCTGTGTGTGGCCAAGGTGTGCTCTGTATAACCCCTGCATCTCCTGGTCAACCTTCCCATCTCTGTGTGGCCAGGGTGTGCTCTGTATAAACCCTGCTTCTGGTCAACATTCCCATCTCTGTGTGTTCAGAGTGTGCTCTGTATAACCCCTGCTCCTGGTCAACATTCCCATACTGTGTGGCCAGGGTGTGCTCTGTATAACCCCTGCATCTCCTGGTCAACATTCCCATCTGTGTGTGGCCAGGGTGTGCTCTGTATAACCCCTGCAGCTCATGGTCAACATTCCCATCTGTGTGTGGCCAAGGTGTGCTCTGTATAACCCCTGCATCTCCTGTTCAACATTCCCATCTCTGTGTGGCCAGGGTGTGCTCTGTATAACCCCAGCAGCTCCTGGTCAACAATCCCATCTCCGTGTGGCCAGGGTGTGCTCTGTATACCCCTGCTCCTGGTTAACATTCCCATACTGTGTGGCCAGGGTGTGCTCTGTCTAACCCCAGCAGCTCCTGGTCAACATTCCCATCTGTGTGTGGCCAGGGTGTGCTCTGTATAACCCCTGCAGCTCCTGGTCAACATTCCAATCTCTGTGTGTCCAGGGTGTGCTCTGTATAACCCCAGCAGCTCCTGGTCAACATTCCCATCTGTGTGTGGCCAGGGTGTGCTCTGTATAACCCCTGCATCTCCTGGTCATTATTCCCATCTCTGTGTGGCCAGGGTGTGCTCTGTATAACCCCTGCAGCTCCTGGTCAACATTCCCATCTGTGTGGCGAGGGTGTGCTCTGCATCACCCCTGCTCCTGGTCAACATTCCCATCTCTGTGTGGCCAGGTTGTGCTCTGTATAACCCCTGCAGCTCATGGTCAACATTCCCATCTGTGTGTGGCCAAGGTGTGCTCTGTATAACCCCTGCATCTCCTGGTCAACATTCCCATCTCTGTGTGGCCAGGGTGTGCTCTGTATAAACCCTGCTCCTGGCCAACATTCCCATCTCTCTGTGGCCAGGGTGTGCTCTGTATAACCCCTGCAGCTCCTGGTCAACATTTCCATCTCTGAGTGGCCAGGGTGTGCTCTGTATTATCCCTGCAGCTCATGGTCAACAGTCCCATATCTGTGTGGCCAGGATGTGCTCTCATTACCCATGCATCTCCTGGTCAACATTCCCATCTCTGTGTGTCAAGGGTGTGATCTGTATAACCCCAGCAGCTCCTGGTCAACATTCCCATCTCTGTGTGGCCAGGGTGTGCTCTGTATAACCCCTGCAGCTCCTGGTCAACAGTCCCATATCTGTGTGGCCAGGATGTGCTCTCATTACCCATGCATCTCCTGGTCAACATTCTCATCTCTGTGTGGCCAGGGTGTGCTCTGCATAACCCCTGCAACTCATGGTCAACATTCCCATCTCTGTGTAGCCAGGATGAGCTCTGCATAACCACTGCATCTCCTGGTGAACATTCCCATTTCTGTGTGGCCAGGGTGTGCTTTGTATAAACCCTGCTCCTGGTCAACATTCCCTTCTCTGTGTGGCCACGATGTGCACCGTACAACCCCTGCTCCTGGTCAACATTCCCATCTCTATGTGGCCAGGATGTGCTCTGCATAACCCCTGCTCCTGGTCAACATTCCCATCTCTGTGTGGCCAGGGTGTGCACTGTCTAACCCCAGCAGCTCCTGGTCAACATTCCAATCTGTGTGTGGCCAGGGTGTGCTCTGTCTAGCCCCTGCAGCTCCTGGTCAACATTCCCATCTCTGTGTGGCCAGGGTGTGCTCTGTATAACCCCTGCAGGTCCTGGTCAACATTCCCATCTGTGTGGCGAGGGTGTGCTCTGCATAACCCCTGCTCCTGGTCAACATTCCCATCTCTGTGTGGCCAGGTTGTGCTCTGTATAACCCCTGCAGCTCATGGTCAACATTCCCATCTGTGTGTGGCCAAGGTGTGCTCTGTATAACCGCTGCATCTCCTGGTCAACATTCCCATCTCTGTGTGGCCAGGGTGTGCTCTGTATAAACCCTGCTTCTGGTCAACATTCCCATCTCTGTGTGTTCAGAGTGTGCTCTGTATAACCCCTGCTCCTGGTCAACATTCCCATACTGTGTGGCCAGGGTGTGCTCTGTATAACCCCTGCATCTCCTGGTCAACATTCCCATCTGTGTGTGGCCAGGGTGTGCTCTGTATAACCCCTGCAGCTCATGGTCAACATTCCCATCTGTGTGTGGCCAAGGTGTGCTCTGTATAACCCCTGCATCTCCTGTTCAACATTCCCATCTCTGTGTAGCCAGGGTGTGCTCTGTATAACCCCAGCAGCTCCTGGTCAACATTCCCATCTCCGTGTGGCCAGGGTGTGCTCTGTATACCCCTGCTCCTGGTCAACATTCCCATACTGTGTGGCCAGGGTGTGCTCTGTCTAACCCCAGCAGCTCCTGGTCAACATTCCCACCTGTGTGTGGCCAGGTATGCTCTGTATAACCCCTGCAGCTCCTGGTCAACATTCGCATCTCTGTGTGGCCAGGATGTGCTCTGTCTAACTCCAGCAGCTCATGGTCAACATTCCCATCTCTGTGTGGCCAGGATGTTCTCTGCATAACCCCTGCATCTCCTGGTCAACATTCCCATCTCTGTGTGGCCACGATGTGCTCTGTATAACCCCTGCAGCTCCTGGTCAACATTCCCATCTGTGTGTGGCAAGGGTGTGCTCTGTATAACCCCTGCAGCGCCTGGTCAACATTCCCATCTGTGTGTGGCCAGGGTGTGCTCTGTATAACCCCTGCATCTCCTGGTCAACATTCCCATCTCTGTGTGGCCACGATGTGCTCTGTATAACCCCTGAAGCTCCTGGTCAACATTCCCATCTCTGTGTGGCCAGGAAGGGCTCTGCATAACCCCTGCTCCTGGTCAACATTCCCATCTCTGTGTAGCCAGTGTGTGCTCTGTATAACCCCTGCAACTCTTGGTCAACATTCCCATCTCTGTGTAGCCAGTGTGTGCTCTGTATAACCCCTGCAACTCTTGGTCAACATTCCCATCTCTGTGTAGCCAGGATGTGCTCTGCATAACCCATGCATCTCCTGGCCAACATTCCCATCTCTCTGTGTCAAGGGTGTGCTTTGTTTAAACACTGCTCCTGGTCAACATTCCCTTCTCTGTGTGGCCACGATGTGCACCGTATAACCCCTGCTCCTGGTCAACATTCCCATCTCTGTGTGGCCAGGATGTGCTCTGCATAACCCCTGCTCCTGGTCAACATTCCCATCTCTGTGTGGCCAGGGTGTGCTCTTTCTAACCCCAGCAGCTCCTGGTCAACATTCCATTCTGTGTGTGGCCAGGGTGTGCTCTGTCTAACACCAGCAGCTCCTGGTCAACATTCCCATCTGTGTGTGGCCAGGGTGTGCTCTGTATAACCCCTGCAGCTCCTGGTCAACATTCCCATCTCTGTGTGGCCAGGGTGTGCTCTGTATAACCCCTGCAGCTCCTGGTCAACATTCCCATCTCTGAGTGGCCAGGGTGTGCTCTGTATTATCCCTGCAGCTCCTGGTCAACATTCCCATCTGTGTGTGGCCAGGGTGTGCTCTGTATAAACCCTGCTCCTGGTCATCATTCCCTTCTCTGTGTGGCAAGGGTGTGCTCTGTATAACCCCTGCAGCGCCTGGTCAACATTCCCATCTGTGTGTGGCCAGGGTGTTCTCTGTATAACCCCTGCATCTCCTGGTCAACATTCGCATCTCTGTGTGGCCACGATGTGCTCTGTATAACCCCTGAAGCTCCTGGTCAACATTCCCATCTCTGTGTGGCCAGGAAGGGCTCTGCATAACCCCTGCTCCTGGTCAACATTCCCATCTCTGTGTAGCCAGTGTGTGCTCTGTATAACCCCTGCAACTCTTGGTCAACATTCCCATCTCTGTGTAGCCAGGGTGTGCTTTGTTTAAACACTGCTCCTGGTCAACATTCCCATCTCTGTGCGGCCAGGGTGTGCTCTGTATAACCCCTGCAGCTCCTGGTCAACATTCCCATCTCTGAGTGGCCAGGGTGTGCTCTGTATTATCCCTGCAGCTCATGGTCAACAGTCCCATATCTGTGTGGCCAGGATGTGCTCTGCATTACCCATGCATCTCCTGGTCAACATTCCCATCTCTGTGTGTCAAGGGTGTGATCTGTATAACCCCAGCAGCTCCTGGTCAACATTCCCATCTCTATGTGGCCAGGGTGTGCTCTGTATAACCCCTGCAGCTCCTGGTCAACATTCCCATCTCTGTGTGGCCAGGGTGTGCTCTGTATAACCCCTGCAGCTCCTGGTCAACATTCCCATCTCTGAGTGGCCAGGGTGTGCTCTGTATTATCCCTGCAGCTCATGGTCAACAGTCCCATATCTGTGTGGCCAGGATGTGCTCTGCATTACCCATGCATCTCCTGGTCAACATTCCCATCTCTGTGTGTCAAGGGTGTGATCTGTATAACCCCAGCAGCTCCTGGTCAACATTCCCATCTCTATGTGGCCAGGGTGTGCTCTGTATAACCCCTGCAGCTCCTGGTCAACATTCCCATCTCTGTGTGGCCAGGGTGTGCTCTGTATTATCCCTGCAGCTCATGGTCAACAGTCCCATCTCTGTGTGGCCAGGATGTGCTCTGCATAACCCATGCATCTCCTGGTCAACATTCCCATCTCTGTGTGTCAAGGGTGTGCTCTGTATAACCTCAGCAGCTCCTGGTCAACATTCCCAACTCTGTGTGGCCAGGGTGTGCTCTGTATAACCCCTGCAGCTCCTGGTCAACATTCCCATCTCTGTGTGGCCAAAATGTGCTCTGTATAACCCCTGCAGCTCCTGGTCAACATTCTCATTTCTTTGTGGCCAGGGTGTGCTCTGTATAAACCCTGCTCATGGTCAACATTCCCATCTCTGTGTGGTCAGAGTGTGCTCTGTATAACCCCTGCTCCTGGTCAACATTCCCTTCTCTGTGTCGCCAGGGTGTGCTCTGTATAACAACTGCAGCTCCTGCTCAAAATTCCCATCTCTGTGTGGCCAGAATGTGCTCTGCATAACCCCTGCTCCTGGTCAACATTCCCATCTCTGTGTGGCCAGGGTGTGCTCTGTATAACCCCGGCAGCTCATGGTCAACATTCCCATCTCTGTGTGGCCAGGGTGTGCTTTGTTTAAACACTGCTCCTGGTCAACATTCCCTTCTCTGTGTGGCCACGATGTGCACCATATAACCCCTGCTCCTGGTCAACATTCCCATCTCTGTGTGGCCAGGATGTGCTCTGCATAACCCCTGCTCCTGGTCAACATTCCCATCTCTGTGTGGCCAGGGTGTGCTCTTTCTAACCCCAGCAGCTCCTGGTCAACATTCCCATCTGTGTGTGGCCAGGGTGTGCTCTGTCTAACCCCAGCAGCTCCTGGTCAACATTCCCATCTGTGTGTGGCCAGGGTGTGCTCTGTATAACCCCTGCAGCTCCTGGTCAACATTCCCATCTCTGTGTGGCCAGGGTGGGCTCTTTCTAACCCCTGCAGCTCCTGGTCAACATTCCCATCTCTGAGTGGACAGGGTGTGCTCTGTATTATCCCTGCAGCTCATGGTCAACAGTCCCATATCTGTGTGGCCAGGATGTGCTCTGCATTACCCATGCATCTCCTGGTCAACATTCCCATCTCTGTGTGTCAAGGGTGTGATCTGTATAACCCCAGCAGCTCCTGGTCAACATTCCCATCTCTGTGTGGCCAGGGTGTGCTCTGTATAACCCCTGCAGCTCCTGGTCAACATTCCCATCTCTGTGTGGCCAGGGTGTGCTCTGTATTATCCCTGCAGCTCATGGTCAACAGTCCCATCTCTGTGTGGCCAGGATGTGCTCTGCATAACCCATGCATCTCCTGGCCAACATTCCCATCTCTCTGTGTCAAGGGTGTGCTCTGTATAACCCCAGCAGCTCCTGGTCAACATTCCCATCTCTGTGTGGCCAAAATGTGCTCTGTATAACCCCTGCAGCTCCTGGTCAACATTCCCATCTCTGTGTGGCCAAAATGTGCTCTGTATAACCCCTGCAGCTCCTGGTCAACATTCCCATCTCTGTGTGGCCAAAATGTGCTCTGTATAACCCATGCAGCTCCTGGTCAACATTCCCATTTCTTTGTGGCCAGGGTGTGCTCTGTATAAACCCTGCTCCTGGTCAACATTCCCATCTCTGTGTGGTCAGAGTGTGCTCTGTATAACCCCTGCTCCTGGTCAACATTCCCTTCTCTGTGTCGCCAGGGTGTGCTCTGTATAACAACTGCAGCTCCTGCTCAAAATTCCCATCTCTGTGTGGCCAGAATATGCTCTGCATAACCCCTGCTCCTGGTCAACATTCCCATCTCTGTGTGGCCAGGGTGTGCTCTGTATAACCCCTGCAGCTCATGGTCAACATTCCCATCTCTGTGTGGCCAGGATGTGCTCTGCATAACCCCTGCATCTCCTGGTAAACATTCCCATCTCTGTGTGGGCAGGGTGTGCTCTGTATAACCCCAGCAGCTCCTGGTCAACATTCCCATCTCTGTGTGGCCAGGGTGTGCTCTGTATACCCCTGCTCCTGGTCAACATTCCCATACTGTGTGGCCAGGGTGTGCTCTGTCTAACCCCAGCAGCTCCTGGTCAACATTCCCATCTGTGTGTGGCCAGTGTATGCTCTGCATAACACCTGCAGCTCCTGGTCAACATTCACATCTCTGTGTGGCCAGGATGTGCTCTGTCTAACTCCAGCAGCTCATGGTCAACATTCCCATCTCTGTGTGGCCAGGATGTTCTCTTCATAACCCCTGCATCTCCTGGTCAACATTCCCATATGTGTGTGGCCAGGGTGTGCTCTGTATAAACCCTGCTCCTGGTCAACATTCCCTTCTCTGTGTGGCCAGGGTGTGCTCTGTATAACCCCTGCAGCGCCTGATCAACATTCCCATCTGTGTGTGGCCAGGGTGTGCTCTGTATAACTCCTGCAGCTCCTGGTCAACATTCCCATCTCTGTGTGGCCACGATGTGCTCTGTATAACCCCTGCAGCTCCTGGTCAACATTCCCATACTGTGTGGCCAGGGTGTGCTCTGTCTAACCCCAGCAGCTCCTGGTCAACATTCCCACCTGTGTGTGGCCAGGTCTGCTCTGTATAACCCCTGCAGCTCCTGGTCAACATTCGCATCTCTGTGTGGCCAGGATGTGCTCTGTCTAACTCCAGCAGCTCATGGTCAACATTCCCATCTCTGTGTGGCCAGGATGTTCTCTGCATAACCCCTGCATCTCCTGGTCAACATTCCCATCTCTGTGTGGCCACGATGTGCTCTGTATAACCCCTGCAGCTCCTGGTCAACATTCCCATCTGTGTGTGGCCAGGGTGTGCTCTGTATAAACCCTGCTCCTGGTCATCATTCCCTTCTCTGTGTGGCAAGGGTGTGCTCTGTATAACCCCTGCAGCGCCTGGTCAACATTCCCATCTGTGTGTGGCCAGGGTGTTCTCTGTATAACCCCTGCATCTCCTGGTCAACATTCGCATCTCTGTGTGGCCACGATGTGCTCTGTATAACCCCTGAAGCTCCTGGTCAACATTCCCATCTCTGTGTGGCCAGGAAGGGCTCTGCATAACCCCTGCTCCTGGTCAACATTCCCATCTCTGTGTAGCCAGTGTGTGCTCTGTATAACCCCTGCAACTCTTGGTCAACATTCCCATCTCTGTGTAGCCAGGGTGTGCTCTGCATAACCCCTGCATCTCCTGGTGAACATTCCCATCTCTGTGTGGCCAGGGTGTGCTTTGTTTAAACACTGCTCCTGGTCAACATTCCCTTCTCTGTGTGGCCACGATGTGCACCGTATAACCCCTGCTCCTGGTCAACATTCCCATCTCTGTGTGGCCAGGATGTGCTCTGCATAACCCCTGCTCCTGGTCAACATTCCCATCTCTGTGTGGCCAGGGTGTGCTCTTTCTAACCCCAGCAGCTCCTGGTCAACATTCCCATCTGTGTGTGGCCAGGGTGTGCTCTGTCTAACCCCAGCAGCTCCTGGTCAACATTCCCATCTCTGTGTGTCAAGGGTGTGATCTGTATAACCCCAGCAGCTCCTGGTCAACATTCCCATCTCTATGTGGCCAGGGTGTGCTCTGTATAACCCCTGCAGCTCCTGGTCAACATTCCCATCTCTGTGTGGCCAGGGTGTGCTCTGTATTATCCCTGCAGCTCATGGTCAACAGTCCCATCTCTGTGTGGCCAGGATGTGCTCTGCATTACCCATGCATCTCCTGGTCAACATTCCCATCTCTGTGTGTCAAGGGTGTGATCTGTATAACCCCAGCAGCTCCTGGTCAACATTCCCATCTCTATGTGGCCAGGGTGTGCTCTGTATAACCCCTGCAGCTCCTGGTCAACATTCCCATCTCTGTGTGGCCAGGGTGTGCTCTGTATTATCCCTGCAGCTCATGGTCAACAGTCCCATCTCTGTGTGGCCAGGGTGTGCTCTGTATAACCCCTGCAGCTCCTGGTCAACATTCCCATCTCTGTGTGGCCAAAATGTGCTCTGTATAACCCCTGCAGCTCCTGGTCAACATTCCCATTTCTTTGTGGCCAGGGTGTGCTCTGTATAAACCCTGCTCATGGTCAACATTCCCATCTCTGTGTGGTCAGAGTGTGCTCTGTATAACCCCTGCTCCTGGTCAACATTCCCTTCTCTGTGTCGCCAGGGTGTGCTCTGTATAACAACTGCAGCTCCTGCTCAAAATTCCCATCTCTGTGTGGCCAGAATGTGCTCTGCATAACCCCTGCTCCTGGTCAACATTCCCATCTCTGTGTGGCCAGGGTGTGCTCTGTATAACCCCGGCAGCTCATGGTCAACATTCCCATCTCTGTGTGGCCAGGGTGTGCTTTGTTTAAACACTGCTCCTGGTCAACATTCCCTTCTCTGTGTGGCCACGATGTGCACCATATAACCCCTGCTCCTGGTCAACATTCCCATCTCTGTGTGGCCAGGATGTGCTCTGCATAACCCCTGCTCCTGGTCAACATTCCCATCTCTGTGTGGCCAGGGTGTGCTCTTTCTAACCCCAGCAGCTCCTGGTCAACATTCCCATCTGTGTGTGGCCAGGGTGTGCTCTGTCTAACCCCAGCAGCTCCTGGTCAACATTCCCATCTGTGTGTGGCCAGGGTGTGCTCTGTATAACCCCTGCAGCTCCTGGTCAACATTCCCATCTCTGTGTGGCCAGGGTGGGCTCTTTCTAACCCCTGAAGCTCCTGGTCAACATTCCCATCTCTGAGTGGACAGGGTGTGCTCTGTATTATCCCTGCAGCTCATGGTCAACAGTCCCATATCTGTGTGGCCAGGATGTGCTCTGCATTACCCATGCATCTCCTGGTCAACATTCCCATCTCTGTGTGTCAAGGGTGTGATCTGTATAACCCCAGCAGCTCCTGGTCAACATTCCCATCTCTGTGTGGCCAGGGTGTGCTCTGTATAACCCCTGCAGCTCCTGGTCAACATTCCCATCTCTGTGTGGCCAGGGTGTGCTCTGTATTATCCCTGCAGCTCATGGTCAACAGTCCCATCTCTGTGTGGCCAGGATGTGCTCTGCATAACCCATGCATCTCCTGGCCAACATTCCCATCTCTGTGTGTCAAGGGTGTGCTCTGTATAACCCCAGCAGCTCCTGGTCAACATTCCCATCTCTGTGTGGCCAGGGTGGGCTCTGTATAACCCCTGCAGCTCCTGGTCAACATTCCCATCTCTGTGTAGCCAAAATGTGCTCTGTATAACCCATGCAGCTCCTGGTCAACATTCCCATTTCTTTGTGGCCAGGGTGTGCTCTGTATAAACCCTGCTCCTGGTCAACATTCCCATCTCTGTGTGGTCAGAGTGTGCTCTGTATAACCCCTGCTCCTGGTCAACATTCCCTTCTCTGTGTCGCCAGGGTGTGCTCTGTATAACAACTGCAGCTCCTGCTCAAAATTCCCATCTCTGTGTGGCCAGAATGTGCTCTGCATCACCCCTGCTCCTGGTCAACATTCCCATCTCTGTGTGGCCAGGGTGTGCTCTGTATAACCCCTGCAGCTCATGGTCAACATTCCCATCTCTGTGTGGCCAGGATGTGCTCTGCATAACCCCTGCATCTCCTGGTAAATATTCCCATCTCTGTGTGGGCAGGGTGTGCTCTGTATAACCCCAGCAGCTCCTGGTCAACATTCCCATCTCTGTGTGGCCAGGGTGTGCTCTGTATACCCCTGCTCCTGGTCAACATTCCCATAGTGTGGCCAGGGTGTGCTCTGTCTAACCCCAGCAGCTCCTGGTCAACATTCCCATCTGTGTGTGGCCAGTGTATGCTCTGCATAACAGCTGCAACTCCTGGTCAACATTCACATCTCTGTGTGGCCAGGATGTGCTCTGTCTAACTCCAGCAGCTCATGGTCAACATTCCCATCTCTGTGTGGCCAGGATGTTCTCTTCATAACCCCTGCATCTCCTGGTCAACATTCCCATATGTGTGTGGCCAGGGTGTGCTCTGTATAAACCCTGCTCCTGGTCAACATTCCCTTCTCTGTGTGGCCAGGGTGTGCTCTGTATAACCCCTGCAGCGCCTGATCAACATTCCCATCTGTGTGTGGCCAGGGTGTGCTCTGTATAACTCCTGCAGATCCTGGTCAACATTCCCATCTCTGTGTGGCCACGATGTGCTCTGTATAACCCCTGCAGCTCCTGGTCAACATTCCCATCTCTGTGTGGCCAGGATGTGCTCTGCATAACCCCTGCTCCTGGTCAACATTCCCATCTCTGTGTGGTCAGGGGGTGCTCTGTATAACCCCTGCAGCTATGGTCAACATTCCCATCTGTGTGGCCAGGGTGTGCTCTGTATAACCCCTGCAACTCATGGTCAACATTCCCATATCTGTGTAGCCAGGATGTGCTCTGCATAACCATTGCATCTCCTGGTGAACATTCCCATCTCTTTGTGGCCAGGGTGTGCTTTGTATAAACCCTGCTCCTGGTCAACATTCCCTTCTCTGTGTGGCCACGATGTGCACCGTATATCCCCTGCTCCTGGTCAACATTCCCATCTGTGTGGCGAGGGTGTGCTCTGCATAACCCCTGCTCCTGGTCAACATTCCCATCGCTGTGTGGCGAGGTTGTGCTCTGTATAACCCCTGCAGCTCCTGGTCAACATTCCCATCTCTGTGTGGCCAGGGTGTGCTCTGTATAAACCCTTCTCCTGGTCAATATTCCCATCTCTGTATGGTCAGAGTGTGCTCTGTATAACCCCTGCTCCTGGTCAACATTCCCATCTCTGTGTGGCCAGGGTGTGCTCTGTATAACCCCAGCAGCTCATGGTCAACATTCCCATCTCTGTGTGGCCAGGATGTGCTCTGCATAACCCCTGCATCTCCTGGTCAACATTCCCATCTCTGTGTGGCCAGGGTGTGCTCTGTATAACCCCAGCAGCTCCTGGTCAACGTTCCCATCTCTGTGTGGCCAGGGTGTGCTCTGTATACCCCTGCTCCTGGTCAACATTACCATACTGTGTAGCCAGGGTCTGCTCTGTATAACCCCTGCAGCTCCTGGTCAACATTCGCATCTCTGTGTGGCCAGGATGTGCTCTGTCTAACTCCAGCAGCTCATGGTCAACATTCCCATATCTGTGTGGCCAGGATGTGCTCTGCATAACCCCTGCAGCTCATGGTCAACATTCCCATCTCTGTGTGGCCAGGATGTTCTCTGCATAACCCCTGCATCTCCTGGTCAACATTCCCATCTCTGTGTGGCCACGATGTGCTCTGTATAACCCCTGCAGCTCCTGGTCAACATTCCCATCTGTGTGTGGCCAGGGTGTGCTCTGTATAAACCCTGCTCCTGGTCAACATTCCCATCTCTGTGTGGCCAGGAAGGGCTCTGCATAACCCCTGCTCCTGGTCAACATTCCCATCTCTGTGTGGCCAGGGTGTGCTCTGTATAACCCCTGCAGCTCCTGGTCAACATTCCCATCTGTGAGGCGAGGGTGTGCTCTGCATAACCCCTGCATCTCCTGGTCAACATTCCCATCTGTGTGTGGCCAGGGTGTGCTCTGTATAACCCCTGCAGCTCACGGTCAACATTCCCAATTCTGTGTGGCCAGGGTGTGCTCTGTATAACCCCTGCAGCTCACGGTCAACATTCCCAATTCTGTGTGGCCAGGATGTGCTCTGTATAACCCCTGCAGCTACTGGTCAACATTCTCATCTCTGTGTGGCGAGCGTGTGCTCTGTATAACCCCTGCATCTCCTGGTCAGCATTCGCATCTCTGTGTGGCCACGATGTGCTCTGTATAACCCCTGCAGCTCCTGGTCAACATTCCCATCTCTGTGTGGCCAGAATGTGCTCTGCATAACCCCTGCTCCTGGTCAACATTCCCATCTCTGTGTGGCCAGGGTGTGCTCTGTATAACCCCTGCAGCTCATGGTCAACATTCCCATCTCTGTGTGGCCAGGATGTGCTCTGCATAACCCCTGCATCTCCTGGTCAACATTCCCATCTCTGTGTGGCCAGGGTGTGCTCTGTATAACCCAAGCAGCTCCTGGTCAACATTCCCATCTCTGTATGGCCAGGGTGTGCTCTGTATACCACTGCTCCTGGTCAACACTCCCATACTGTCTGGCCAGGGTGTGCTCTGTCTAACCCCAGCAGCTCCTGGTCAACATTCCCATCTGTGTGTGGCCAGGGTATGCTCTGTATAACCCCTGCAGCTCCTGGTGAACATTCCCATCTCTGTGTGGCCAGGGTTTGCTTTGTATAAACCCTGCTCCTGGTCAACATTCCCTTCTCTGTGTGGTCACGATGTGGTCTGTATAACCCCTGCAGCTCCTGGTCAACATTCCCATCTCTGTGTGGCCAGGATGTGCTCTGCATAACCCCTGCTCCTGGTCAACTTTCCCATCTCTGTGTGGCCAGGATGTGCTCTGTCTAACTCCAGCAACTCATGGTCAACATTCCCATCTCTGTGTGGCCAGGATGTTCTCTGCATAACCCCTGCAGGTCCTTGTCAACATTCCCATCTCTGTGTGGCCAGGGTGTGCTCTGTATAACCCCTGCAGCTCCTGGTCAACATTCCCATCTCTGTGTGGCCAGGGTGTGCTCTGTATAAACCCTTCTCCTGGTCAACATTCCCTTCTCTGTGTGGCCAGGGTGTGCTCTGTATAACCCCTGCAGCTCCTGGTCAACATTCCCATTGTGTGTCCAGGGTGTGCTCTGTATAACCCCAGCAGCTCCTGGTCAACATTCCCATCTCTGTGTGTCCAGGGTGTGCTCTGTATAACCCCTGCAGCTCCTGGTCAACATTCCCATCTCTGTGTGGCCAGGGTGTGCTCTGTATACCCCTGCAGCTCCTCGTCAACATTCCCAATACTGTGTGGCCTGGGTGTGCTCTGTCTAACCCTAGCAGCTCCTGGTCAACATTCCCATCTCTGTGTGTCCAGAGTGTGCTCTGCATAACTCCTGCAGCTCCTGGTCAACATTCCCATTCTGTGTGGCCAGGGTGTGTACTGTATAACCACTGCAGCTCCTGGTCAACATTCCCATCTCTGTGTGGCCAGGGTGTGCTCTGTATCAACCCTGCTCCTGGTCAACATTCCCATCTCTGTGTGGTCAGAGTGTGCTCTGTAGAACCCCTGCTCCTGGTCAACATTCCCTTCTCTGTGTGGCCAGGGTGTGCTCTGTAGAACCCCTGCTCCTGGTCAACATTCCCATCTCTGTGTGGTCAGAGTGTGCTCTGTAGAACCCCTGCTCCTGGTCAACATTCCCATCTCTGTGTGGCCAGGGTGTGCTCTGTATAACAACTGCATCTCCTGGTCAAAATTCCCATCTCTGTGTGGCCAGAATGTGCTCTGCATAACCCCTGCTCCTGGTCAACATTCCCATCTCTGTGTGGCCAGGTTGTGCTCTGTATAACCCCTGCAGCTCCTGGTCAAACTTTCCATCTCTGTGTGGCCAGAATGTGCTCTGCATAACCCCTGCTCCTGGTCAACATTCCCATCTCTGTGTGGCCAGGGTGTGCTCCGTATAACCCCTGCATCTCCTGGTCAACATTCCCATCTCTGTGTGGCGAGGATGTGCTCAGCATAACCCCTGCATCTCCTGGTCAACATTCCCATCTCTGTGTGGCCAGGGTGTGCTCTGTATAACCCAAGCAGCTCCTGGTCAACATTCCCATCTCTGTGTGGCCAGGGTGTGCTCTGTATACCCCTGCTCCTGCTCAACATTCCCATACTGTGTGGCCAGGGTGTGCTCTGTCTAACCCCAGCAGCTCCTGGTCAACATTCCCATCTGTGTGTGGCCAGGGTGTGCTCTGTATACCCCCTGCAGGTCCTGGTCAACATTCCCATCTCTGTGTGGCCGGGGTGTGCTCTGTATAACCCATGCAGCTCCTGGTCAACATTCCCATATCTGTGTGGCCAGGGTGTGCTCTGTATAAACCCTTCTCCTGGTCAACATTCCCTTCTCTGTGTGGCCAGGGTGTGCTCTGTATAACCCCTGCAGCTCCTGGTCAACATTCCCATCTCTGTGTGACCAGGGTGTGCTCAGTATAACCCCAGCAGCTCCTGGTCAACATACCCATCTCTGTGTGGCCAGGATGTGCTCTGCATAACCCCTACTCCTGGTCAACATTCCCATCTCTGTGTGGCCAGGTTGTGCTCTGTATAACCCCTGCAGCTCATGATCAACATTCCCATCTCTGTGTGTGTCCAGGGTGTGCTCTGCATAACCCCTGCATCTCCTGGTCAACATTCCCATCCCTGTGTGGCCAGGGTGTGCTCTGTCTCAACACTGCTCCTGGTCAACATTCCCATTTCTGTGTGGTCAGAGTGTGCTCTGTATAACCCCTGCTCCTGGTCAACATTCCCATCTCTGTGTGGCCAGGGTGTGCTCTGTATAACCCCTGCAGCTCCTGGTCAACATTCCCATCTGTGAGGCGAGGGTGTGCTCTGCATAACCCCTGCATCTCCTGGTCAATATTCCCATCTCTGTGTGGCCAAGGTGTGCTCTGTATAACCCCTGCAGCTCCTGGTCAACATTCCCATCTCTGTGTGGCCAGGGTGTGCTCTGTATAACCCCTGCAGCTCCTGGTCAACATTCCCATCTCTGTGTGGCCAGGGTGTGCTCTGTATAACCCCTGCAGCTCCTGGTCAACATTCCCATCTCTGTGTAGCCAGGGTGTGCTCTGTATAACCCCTGCAGCTCCTGGTCAACATTCCCATCTCTGTGTAGCCAGGGTGTGCTCTGTATAACCCCTGCAGCTCCTGGTCAACATTCCAATCACTGTGTGGCCAGGGTGTGCTCTGTTTCACCCCTGCAGCTACTGGTCAACATTCACATCTGTGTGGCCAGGGTGTGATCTGTATAACCCCAGCAGCCCCTGGTCAACATTCCCATCTGTGTGTGGCCAGGGTGTGCTCTGTATTACCCCTGCATCTCCTGGTCAACATTCCCATACTGTGTGGCCAGGGTATGCTCTGTACAACCCCTGCAGCTCCTGGTCAACATTCGCATCTCTGTGTGGCCAGAATGTGCTCTGTCTAACCCCAGCAGCTCATGTTCAACATTTCCATCTCTGTGTGGCCAGGATGTGCTCTGCATAACCCATGCATCTCCTGGTCAATATTCCCATCTCTGTGTGTCCACGATGTGCTCTGTACAACCCCTGCAGCTCCTGGTCAACATTCCCATCTGTGTGTGGCCAGGGTGTGCTCTGTATAACCCCTGCTCCTGGTCAACATTCCCTTCTCTGTGTGGCCAGGGTGTGCTCTGTATAACCCCTGCAGCGCCTGGTCAACATTCCCATCTGTGTGTGGCCAGGGTGTGCTCTGTATAACCACTGCATCTCCTGGTCAACATTCCCAATCTCTGTGTGGCCAGGGTGTGCTCTGTATAACCACTGCATCTCCTGGTCAGCATTCGCATCTCTGTGTGGCCAGGGTGTGCTCTGCATAACCCCTGCAGCTCCTGGTCAACATTCCCATCTCTGTGTGGCCAGGATGTGCTCTGCATAACCCCTGCATCTCCTGGTGAACATTCCCATCTCTGTGTGGCCAGGGTGTGCTTTGTATAAACCCTGCTCGTGGTCAACATTCCCTTCTCTGTGTGGTCACGATGTGGTCTGTATAACCCCTGCAGCTCCTGGTCAACATTCCCATCTCTGTGTGGCCAGGATGTGCTCTGTATAACTCCTGCTCCTGGTCAACATTCCCATACTGTGTGGCCAGGGTGTGCTCTGTCTAACCCCAGCAGCTCCTGGTCAACATTCCCATCTGTGTGTGGCCAGTGTGTGCTCTGTCTAACTCCAGCAGCTCATGGTCAACATTCCCATCTCTGTGTGGCCAGGATGTTCTCTGCATAACCCCTGCAGGTCCTTGTCAACATTCCCATCTCTGTGTGGCCAGGGTGTGCTCTGTATAACCCCTGCAGCTCCTGGTCAACATTCCCATCTCTGTGTGGCCAGGGTGTGCTCTGTATAAACCCTTCTCCTGGTCAACGTTCCCTTCTCTGTGTGGCCAGGGTGTGCTCTGTATAACCCCTGCAGCTCCTGGTCAACATTCCCATTGTGTGTCCAGGTTGTGCTCTGTATAACCCCAGCAGCTCCTGGTCAACATTCCCATCTCTGTGTGTCCAGGGTGTGCTCTGTATAACCCCTGCAGCTCCTGGTCAACATTCCCATCTCTGTGTGGCCAGGGTGTGCTCTGTATACCCCTGCAGCTCCTCGTCAACATTCCTAATATTGTGTGGCCTGGGTGTGCTCTGTATAACCCCTGCAGCTACTGGTCAACATTCCCATCTGTGTGGCGAGGGTGTTCTCTGTATACACCTGCTCCTGGTCAACATTCCCATCTCTGTGTGGCCAGGGTGTGCTCTGTATAACCCCTGCAGCTCCTGGTCAACATTCCCATTGTGTGTCCAGGTTGTGCTCTGTATAACCCCAGCAGCTCCTGGTCAACATTCCCATCTCTGTGTGTCCAGGGTGTGCTCTGTATAACCCCTGCAGCTCCTGGTCAACATTCCCATCTCTGTGTGGCCAGGGTGTGCTCTGTATACCCCTGCAGCTCCTCGTCAACATTCCCAATATTGTGTGGCCTGGGTGTGCTCTGTATAACCCCTGCAGCTACTGGTCAACATTCCCATCTGTGTGGCGAGGGTGTTCTCTGTATACCCCTGCTCCTGGTCAACATTCCCATCTCTGTGTGGCCAGGGTGTGCTCTGTCTAACCCCAGCAGCTCATGGTCAACATTCCCATCTCTGTGTGTCCAGAGTGTGCTCTGCATAACCCCTGCAGCTCCTGGTCAACATTCCCATCTCTGTGTGGCCAGGGTGTGCTCTGTATAACCACTGCAGCTCCTGGTCAACATTCCCATCTCTGTGTGGCCAGGGTGTGCTCTGTATCAACCCTGCTCCTGGTCAACATTCCCATCTCTGTGTGGTCAGAGTGTGCTCTGTATAACTCCTGCATCTCCTGGTCAACATTCCCATCTCTGTGTGGCCAGGGTGTGCTCTGTATAACCACTGCAGCTCCTGGTCAACATTCCCTTCTCTGTGTGGCCAGGGTGTGCTCTGTATAACCCCTGCAGCGCCTGGTCAACATTCCCATCTGTGTGTGGCCAGGGTGTGCTCTGTATAACCCCTGCATCTCCTGGTCAGCATTCACATCTCTGTGTGGCCATGGTGTGCTCTGTCTAACCCCAGCAGCTCCTGGTCAACATTCCCATCTGTGTGTGGCCAGGGTGTGCTCTGTATAACCCCAGCAGCTCCTGGTCAACATTCCCATCTCTGTGTGGCCAGGGTGTGCTCTGTCTCAACACTGCTCCTGGTCAACATTCCCATTTCTGTGTGGTCAGAGTGTGCTCTGTATAACCCCTGCTCCTGGTCAACATTCCCTTCTCTGTGTGGCCAGGGTGTGCTCTGTATAACCCCTGCAGCTCCTGTTAAAACTTTCCATCTCTGTGCCGCCAGAATGTGCTCTGCATAACCCCTGCATCTCCTGGTCAACATTCCCATCTCTGTGTGGCCAGGGAGTGCTCTGTATAACCCAAGCAGCTCCTGGTCAACATTCCCATCTCTGTGTGGCCAGGGTGTGCTCTGTATACCCCTGCTCCTGGTCAACATTCCCATACTGTGTGGCCAGGGTGTGCTCTGCATAACCCCTGCATCTCCTGGTCAACATTCCCATCTCTGTGTGGCCAGGGTGTGCTCTGTATTAATCCTGCTCCTGGTCAACATTCCCTTCTCTGTGTGGCCAGGGTGTGCTCTGTATAACCCCTGCAGCGCCTGGTCAACATTCCCATCTCTGTGTGGCCAGGGTGTGCTTTGTATAAACCCTGCTTCTGGTCAACATTCCCTTCTCTGTGTGGCCACGATATGCTCTGTATAACCCCTGCAGCTCCTGGTCAACATTCCCATCTCTTTGTGGCCAGAATGTGCTCTGCATAACCCCTGCTCCTGGTCAACATTCCCATCTCTGTGTGGCCAGGGTGTGCTCTGTCTAACCCCAGCAGCTCCTGGTCAACATTCCCATCTGTGTGTGGCCAGGGTGTGCTCTGTATACCCCCTGCAGGTCCTGGTCAACATTCCCATCTCTGTGTGGCCAGGGTGTGCTCTGTATAACCCCTGCAGCTCCTGGTCAACATTCCCATCTCTGTGTGGCCAGGGTGTGCTCTGTATAAACACTTCTCCTGGTCAACATTCCCTTCTCTGTGTGGCCAGGGTGTGCTCTGTATAACCCCTGCAGCTCCTGGTCAACATTCCCATCTCTGTGTGTCCAGGGTGTGCTCTGTATAACCCCAGCAGCTCCTGGTCAACATTCCCATCTCTGTGTGTCCAGGGTGTGCTCAGTATAACCCCAGCAGCTCCTGGTCAACATTCCCATCTCTGTGTGGCCAGGGTGTGCTCTGTATAACCCCTGCAGCTCCTCGTCAACATTCCCAATTCTGTGTGGCCAGGGTGTGCTCTTTATAACCCTTGCAGCTACTGGTCAACATTCCCATCTGTGTGGCGAGGGTGTGCTCTGTATACCCCTGCTCCTGGTCAACATTCCCATCTCTGTGTGGCCAGGGTGTGCTCTGTCTAACCCCAGCAGCTCCTGGTCAACATTCCCATCTCTGTGTGTCCAGGGTGTGCTCTGTCTAACCCCAGCAGCTCCTGGTCAACATTCCCATCTGTGTGTGGCCAGGGTGTGCTCTGTATAACCCCTGCATCTCCTGGTCAACATTCCCATCTCTGAGTGGCCAGGGTGTGCTCTGGATAACCCCTGCAGCTCCTGGTCAACATTCCCATCTCTGTGTGGCCAGGATGTGCTCTGCATAACCCCTGCTCCTGGTCAACATTCCCATCTCTGTGTGGCCAGGTTGTGCTCTGTATAACCCCTGCAGCTCATGGTCAACATTCCCATCTCTGTGCGGCCAGGATGTGCTCTGCATAACCCCTGCATCTCCTGGTCAACATTCCCATCCCTGTGTGGCCAGGGTGTGCTCAGTATAAACACTGCTCCTGGTCAACATTCCCATCTCTGTGTGGTCAGAGTGTGCTCTGTATAACCCTGCTCCTGGTCAACATTCCCTTCTCTGTGTGGCCAGGGTGTGCTCTGTATAACCCCTGCAGCTCCTGGTCAAACTTTCCATCTCTGTGTGGCCAGAATGTGCTCTGCATAACCCCTGCTCCTGGTCAACATTCCCATCTCTGAGTGGCTAGGGTGTGCTCTGTATAACCCCTGCAGCTCATGGTCAACATTCCCATCTCTGTGTGGCCAGGATGTGCTCTGCATAACCCCTGCATCTCCTGGTGAACATTCCCATGTCTGTGTGGTCAGGGAGTGCTCTGCATAACCCAAGCAGGTCCTGGTCAACATTCCCATCTCTGTGTGGCCAGGGTGTGCTCTGTATACCCCTGCTCCTGGTCAACATTCCCATACTGTGTGGCCAGGATGTGCTCTGTCTAACCCCAGCAGCTCATGGTCAACATTTCCATCTGTGTGTGGCCAGGGTATGCTCTGTTTAACCCCTGAAGCTCCTGGTCAACATTCGCATCTCTGTGTGGCCAGGATGTGCTCTGTCTAACCCCAGCAGCTCATGGTCAACATTCCCATCTCTGTGTGGCCAGGGTGTGCTCTGCATAACCCCTGCATCTCCTGGTCAACATTCCCATCTCTGTGTGGCCAGGGTGTGCTCTGTATTAACCCTGCTCCTGGTCAACATTCCCTTCTCTGTGTGGCCAGGGTGTGCTCTGTATAACTCCTGCAGCGCCTGGTCAACATTCCCATCTGTGTGTGGCCAGGGTGTGCTCTGTATAACCCCTGCATCTCCTGGTCAGCATTCACATCTCTGTGTGGCCACGATGTGCTCTGTATAACCCCTGCAGCTCCTGGTCAGCATTCACATCTCTGTGTGGCCACGATGTGCTCTGTATAACCCCTGCAGCTCCTGGTCAACATTCCCATCTCTGTGTGGCCAGGATGTGCTCTGTATAACCCCTGCATCTCCTGGTGAACATTCCCATCTCTGTGTGGCCAGGTTGTGCTTTGTATAAACCCTGCTTCTGGTCAACATTCCCATCTCTGTGTGGCCAGTGTGTGCTCTGTGTAACCCCTGCATCTCCTGGTGAACATTCCCATCTCTGTGTGGCCAGGTTGTGCTTTGTATAAACCCTGCTTCTGGTCAACATTCCCTTCTCTGTGTGGCCACGATGTACTCTGTATAACCCCTGCAGCTCCTGGTCAACATTCCCATCTCTGTGTGGCCAGAATGTGCTCTGCATAACCCCTGCTCCTGGTCAACATTCCCATCTCTGTGTGGCCAGGGTGTGCTCTGTCTAACCCCAGCAGCTCCTGGTCAACATTCCCATCTGTGTGTGGCCAGGGTGTGCTCTGTCTAACCCCAGCAGCTCCTGGTCAACATTCCCATCTGTGTGTGGCCAGGGTGTGCTCTGTATACCCCCTGCAGGTCCTGGACAACATTCCCATCTCTGTGTGGCCAGGGTGTGCTCTGTTTAACCCCTGCAGCTCCTGGTCAACATTCCCATCTCTGTGTGGCCAGGGTGTGCTCCGTATAAACCCTTCTCCTGGTCAACATTCCCTTCTCTGTGTGGCCAGGGTGTGCTCTGTATAACCCCTGCAGCTCCTGGTCAACAATCCCATCTCTGTGTGTCCAGGGTGCGCTCTGTCTAACCCCAGCAGCTCATGGTCAACATTCCCATCTCTGTGTGGCCAGGGTGTGCTCTGCATAACCCCTGCATCTCCTGGTCAACATTCCCATCTCTGTGTGGCCAGGGTGTGCTCTGTATTAACCCTGCTCCTGGTCAACATTCCCTTCTCTGTGTGGCCAGGGTGTGCTCTGTATAACTCCTGCAGCGCCTGGTCAACATTCCCATCTGTGTGTGGCCAGGGTGTGCTCTGTATAACCCCTGCATCTCCTGGTCAGCATTCACATCTCTGTGTGGCCACGATGTGCTCTGTATAACCCCTGCAGCTCCTGGTCAGCATTCACATCTCTGTGTGGCCACGATGTGCTCTGTATAACCCCTGCAGCTCCTGGTCAACATTCCCATCTCTATGTGGCCAGGATGTGCTCTGTATAACCCCTGCATCTCCTGGTGAACATTCCCATCTCTGTGTGGCCAGGTTGTGCTTTGTATAAACCCTGCTTCTGGTCAACATTCCCATCTCTGTGTGGCCAGTGTGTGCTCTGTGTAACCCCTGCATCTCCTGGTGAACATTCCCATCTCTGTGTGGCCAGGTTGTGCTTTGTATAAACCCTGCTTCTGGTCAACATTCCCTTCTCTGTGTGGCCACGATGTACTCTGTATAACCCCTGCAGCTCCTGGTCAACATTCCCATCTCTGTGTGGCCAGAATGTGCTCTGCATAACCCCTGCTCCTGGTCAACATTCCCATCTCTGTGTGGCCAGGGTGTGCTCTGTCTAACCCCAGCAGCTCCTGGTCAACATTCCCAACTGTGTGTGGCCAGGGTGTGCTCTGTCTAACCCCAGCAGCTCCTGGTCAACATTCCCATCTGTGTGTGGCCAGGGTGTGCTCTGTATACCCCCTGCAGGTCCTGGACAACATTCCCATCTCTGTGTGGCCAGGGTGTGCTCTGTTTAACCCCTGCAGCTCCTGGTCAACATTCCCATCTCTGTGTGGCCAGGGTGTGCTCCGTATAAACCCTTCTCCTGGTCAACATTCCCTTCTCTGTGTGGCCAGGGTGTGCTCTGTATAACCCCTGCAGCTCCTGGTCAACAATCCCATCTCTGTGTGTCCAGGGTGCGCTCTGTATAACCCCAGCAGCTCCTGGTCAACATTCCCATCTCTGTGTGTCCAGGGTGTGCTCAGTATAACCCCAGCAGCTCCTGGTCAACGTTCCCATCTCTGTGTGGCCAGGGTGTGCTCTGTATAACCCCTGCAGCTCCTCGTCAACATTCCCAATTCTGTGTGGCCAGGGTGTGCTCTTTATAACCCCTGCAGCTACTGGTCAACATTCCCTTCTGTGTGGCGAGGGTGTGCTCTGTATACCCCTGCTCCTGGTCAACATTCCCATCTCTGTGTGGCCAGGGTGTGCTCTGTATAACCCCAGCAGCTCCTAGTCAACATTCCCATCTGTGTGTGGCCAGGGTGTGCTCTGTATAACCCCTGCATCTCCTGGTCAACATTCCCATCTCTGAGTGGCCAGGGTGTGCTCTGTATAACCCCTGCAGCTCCTCGTCAACATTCCCAATTTTGTGTGGCCAGGGTGTGCTTTGTATAACCCCTGCAGCTCCTGGTCAAACATTCCATCTCTGTGTGGCCAGAATGTGCTCTGCATAACCCCTGCTCCTGGTCAACATTCCCATCTGTGTGTGGCCAGGGTGTGCTCTGTATATCCCCTGCAGCTCATGGTCAACATTCACATCTCTGTGTGGCCAGGGTGTGCTCTGTATAACCCCTGCATCTCCTGGTGAACATTCCCATCTCTGTGTGGCTACGGTGTGCTCTGTATAACCCAAGCAGCTCTTGGTCAACATTCCCATCTCTGTGTGGACAGGGTGTGCTCTGCATAACCCCTGCATCTCCTGGTCAACATTCCCATCTCTGTGTGGCCAGGGTGTGCTCTGTATTAACCCTGCTCCTGGTCAACATTCCCTTCTCTGTGTGGCCAGGGTGTGCTCTGTATAACCCCTGCAGCGCCTGGTCAACATTCCCATCTGTGTGTGGCCAGGGTGTGCTCTGTATAACCCCTGCATCTCCTGGTCAACATTCGCATCTCTGTGTGGCCACGATGTGCTCTGTATAACCCCTGCAGCTACTGCTCAACATTCCCATCTCTGTGTGGCCAGGATGTGCTCTGCATAACCCCTGCAGCTCATTGTCAACATTCCCATCTCTGTGTGGCCAGGGTGTGCTCTGTATAAACCCTGTTCCTGGTCAACATTCCCTTCTCTGTGTGGCCAGGGTGTGCTCTGTGTAAACCCTGTTCCTGGTCAACATTCCCTTCTCTGTGTGGCCAGGGTGTGCTCTGTATAACCCCTGCTCCTGGTCAACATTCCCACCTCTGTGTGTGGCCCGAGTGTGCTCTGTATAACACCTGCAGCTCCTGGTCAACATTCCCACCTCTGTGTGGTCAGGGTGTGCTCTGTATAACCCCTGCAACACCTGGTCAACATTCCCATCTGTGTGGCAAGGGTGTGCTCTGTATACCCCTGCTCCTGGTCAACATTCCCATCACTGTGTGGCCAGGGTGTGCTCAGTCTAACCCCAGCAGCTCCTGGTCAACATTCCCATCTGTGTGTGGCCAGGATGTGCTCTGTATAACCCCTGCAGCTCCTGGTCAACATTCCCATCTCTGTGTGGCCAGTGTGCTCTGTATAACCCCTGCAACTCCTTGTCAACATTCCCAATTGTGTGGCCAGTGTGTGCTCTGTATACCCCTGCTCCTGGTCAACATTCCCATCACTGTGTGGTCAGGATGTGCTCTGTATAACCCCTGCATCTCCTGGTCAACATTCCCATCTCTGTGTGGCCACGATGTGCTCTCTATAACACCTGCAGCTCATGGTCAACATTCCCATCTCTGTCTGTCCAGGATGTGCTCTGCATAACCCCTGCAGCTCCTGATCAACACTCCCATCTTTGTGTGGCCAGGGTGTGCTCTGTATAACCCCTGCAGCTCCTGGTCAACATTCCCATCTCTCTGTGGCCAGGGTGTGCTCTGTATAACTCCTGCAGCTCCTGGTCAACATTCCCATTTGTGTGTGGTCAGGGTGTGCTCTGTATAACCCCTGCTGCTTGTCAACATTCCCATCTCTGTGTCGCCAGGGTGTGCTCTGTCTAACCCCAGCAGCTCCTGGTCAACATTCGCATCTGTGTGTGGCCAGGGTATGCTCTGTATAACCCCTGCAGCTCCTGGTCAACATTCGCATCTCTGTGTGGCCAGGATGTGCTCTGTCTAACCCCAGCAGCTCATGGTCAACATTCCTATCTCTCTGTGGCCAGGGTGTGCTCTGTATAACTCCTGCAGCTCCTGGTCAACATTCCCATTTGTGTGTGGTCAGGGTGTGCTCTGTATAACCCCTGCTGCTTGTCAACATTCCCATCTCTGTGTCGCCAGGGTGTGCTCTGTCTAACCCCAGCAGCTCCTGGTCAACATTCGCATCTGTGTGTGGCCAGGATGTGCTCTGCATAACCCCTGCATCTCCTGGTCAACATTCCCATCTCTGTGTGGCCAGGGTGTGCTCTGTATAAACACTGCTCCTGGTCAACATTCCCTTCTCTGTGTGGCCACGATGTGCTCTGTATAACCCCTGCAGCTCCTGGTCAACATTCCCATCTCTGTGTGGCCAGGTTATGCTTTGTATAAACCCTGCTTCTGGTCAACATTCCCTTCTCTGTGTGGCCACGATGTGCTCTGTATAACCCCTGCAGCTCCTGGTCAACATTCCCATCTCTGTGTGGCCAGAATGTGCTCTGCATAACCCCTGCTCCTGGTCAACATTCCCATCTCTGTGTGGCCAGGGTGTGCTCTGTCTAACCCCAGCAGCTCCTGGTCAACATTCCCATCTGTGTGTGGCCAGGGTGTGCTCTGTATACCCCCTGCAGGTCCTGGTCAACATTCCCATCTCTGTGTGGCCAGGGTGTGCTCTGTATAACCCCTGCAGCTCCTGGTCAACATTCCCATCTCTGTGTGGCCAGGGTGTGCTCCGTATAAACCCTTCTCCTGGTCAACATTCCCTTCTCTGTGTGGCCAGGGTGTGCTCTGTATAACCCCTGCAGCTCCTGGTCAACATTCCCATCTCTGTGTGTCCAGGGTGTGCTCTGTATAATCCCAGCAGCTCCTGGTCAACATTCCCATCTCTGTGTGTCCAGGGTGTGCTCAGTATAACCCCAGCAGCTCCTGGTCAACGTTCCGATCTCTGTGTGGCCAGGGTGTGCTCTTTATAACCCCTGCAGCTACTGGTCAACATTCCCATCTGTGTGGCGAGGGTGTGCTCTGTATACCCCTGCTCCTGGTCAACATTCCCATCTCTGTGTGGCCAGGGTGTGCTCTGTCTAACCCCAGCAGCTCCTGGTCAACATTCCCATCTGTGTGTGGCCAGGGTGTGCTCTGTATAACCCCTGTATCTCCTGGTCAACATTCCCATCTCTGAGTGGCCAGGGTGTGCTCTGTATAACTCCTGCAGCTCCTGGTCAACATTCCCATCTCTGTGTGGCCAGGATGTGCTCTGCATAACCCCTGCTCCTGGTCAACATTCCCATCTCTGTGTGGCCAGGTTGTGCTCTGTCTAACCCCTGCAGCTCATGGTCAACATTCCCATCTGTGTGTGGCCAGGGTGTGCTCTGTATAACCCCTGCATCTCCTGGTCAACATTCCCATCTCTGTGTGGCCACGATGTGCTCTGTATAACCCCAGCAGCTCATGTCCAACATTCCCATCTCTGTGTGGCCAGGATGTGTTCTGCATAACCCCTGCATCTCCTGGTCAACATTCCCATCTCTGTGTGGCCACGATGTGCTCTGTATAACCCCTGCAGCTCCTGGTCAACAATCCCATCTGTGTGTGGCCAGAGTGTGCTCTGTATAAACCCTGCTCCTGGTCAACATTCCCTTCTCTGTGTGGCCAGGGTGTGCTCTGTATAACCCCTGCAGCGCCTGGTCAACATTCCCATTTGTGTGTGGCCAGGGTGTGCTCTGTATAACCCCTGCATCTCCTGGTCAGCATTCACATCTCTGTGTGGCCAGGGTGTGCTCTGTCCAACCCCAGCAGCTCCTGGTCAACATTCCCATCTGTGTGTGGCCAGCGTGTGCTCTGTCTAACCCCAGCAGCTCCTGGTCAACATTCCCATCTGTGTGTGGCCAGGGTGTGCTCTGTATACCCCCTGCAGGTCCTGGTCAACATTCCCATCTCTGTGTGGCCGGGGTGTGCTCTGTATAACCCCTGCAGCTCCTGGTCAACATTCCCATCTCTGTGTGGCCAGGGTGTGCTCTGTATAAACCCTTCTCCTGGTCAACATAACCTTCTCTGTGTGGCCAGGGTGTGCTCTGTATAACCCCTGCAGCTCCTGGTCAACATTCCCATCTCTGTGTGACCAGGGTGTGCTCTGTATAACCCCAGCAGCTCCTGGTCAACATTCCCATCTCTGTGTGTCCAGGGTGTGCTCAGTATAACCCCAGCAGCTCCTGGTCAACATTCCCATCTCTGTGTGGCCAGGGTGTGCTCTGTATAACCCCTGCAGCTCCTCGTCAACATTCCCAATTTTGTGTGGCCAGGGTGTGCTTTGTATAACCCCTGCATCTCCTGGTGAACATTCCCATCTCTGTGTGGCTACGGTGTGCTCTGTATAACCCAAGCAGCTCTTGGTCAACATTCCCATCTCTGTGTGGACAGGATGTGCTCTGCATAACCCCTGCATCTCCTGGTCAACATTCCCATCTCTGTGTGGCCAGGGTGTGCTCTGTATTAACCCTGCTCCTGGTCAACATTCCCTTCTCTGTGTGGCCAGGGTGTGCTCTGTATAACCCCTGCAGCGCCTGGTCAACATTCCCATCTGTGTGTGGCCAGGGTGTGCTCTGTATAACCCCTGCATCTCCTGGTCAACATTCGCATCTCTGTGTGGCCACGATGTGCTCTGTATAACCCCTGCAGCTCCTGCTCAACATTCCCATCTCTGTGTGGCCAGGATGTGCTCTGCATAACCCCTGCAGCTCATTGTCAACATTCCCATCTGTGTGTGGCCAGAGTGTGCTCTGTATAAACCCTGCTCCTGGTCAACATTCCCTTCTCTGTGTGGCCAGGGTGTGCTCTGTATAACCCCTGCAGCGCCTGGTCAACATTCCCATTTGTGTGTGGCCAGGGTGTGCTCTGTATAACCCCTGCATCTCCTGGTCAGCATTCACATCTCTGTGTGGCCAGGGTGTGCTCTGTCTAACCCCAGCAGCTCCTGGTCAACATTCCCATCTGTGTGTGGCCAGCGTGTGCTCTGTCTAACCCCAGCAGCTCCTGGTCAACATTCCCATCTGTGTGTGGCCAGGGTGTGCTCTGTATACCCCCTGCAAGTCCTGGTCAACATTCCCATCTCTGTGTGGCCGGGGTGTGCTCTGTATAACCCCTGCAGCTCCTGGTCAACATTCCCATCTCTGTGTGGCCAGGGTGTGCTCTGTATAAACCCTTCTCCTGGTCAACATTCCCTTCTCTGTGTGGCCAGGGTGTGCTCTGTATAACCCCTGCAGCTCCTGGTCAACATTCCCATCTCTGTGTGACCAGGGTGTGCTCTGTATAACCCCAGCAGCTCCTGGTCAACATTCCCATCTCTGTGTGTCCAGGGTGTGCTCAGTATAACCCCAGCAGCTCCTGGTCAACATTCCCATCTCTGTGTGGCCAGGGTGTGCTCTGTATAACCCCTGCAGCTCCTCGTCAACATTCCCAATTTTGTGTGGCCAGGGTGTGCTTTGTATAACCCCTGCATCTCCTGGTGAACATTCCCATCTCTGTGTGGCTACGGTGTGCTCTGTATAACCCAAGCAGCTCTTGGTCAACATTCCCATCTCTGTGTGGATAGGATGTGCTCTGCATAACCCCTGCATCTCCTGGTCAACATTCCCATCTCTGTGTGGCCAGGGTGTGCTCTGTATTAACCCTGCTCCTGGTCAACATTCCCTTCTCTGTGTGGCCAGGGTGTGCTCTGTATAACCCCTGCAGCGCCTGGTCAACATTCCCATCTGTGTGTGGCCAGGGTGTGCTCTGTATAACCCCTGCATCTCCTGGTCAACATTCGCATCTCTGTGTGGCCACGATGTGCTCTGTATAACCCCTGCAGCTCCTGCTCAACATTCCCATCTCTGTGTGGCCAGGATGTGCTCTGCATAACCCCTGCAGCTCATTGTCAACATTCCCATCTCTGTGTGGCCAGGGTGTGCTCTGTATAAACCCTGTTCCTGGTCAACATTCCCTTCTCTGTGTGGCCAGGGTGTGCTCTGTGTAAACCCTGTTCCTGGTCAACATTCCCTTCTCTGTGTGGCCAGGGTGTGCTCTGTATAACCCCTGCTCCTGGTCAACATTCCCACCTCTGTGTGTGGCCCGAGTGTGCTCTGTATAACCCCTGCAGCTCCTGGTCAACATTCCCACCTCTGTGTGGTCAGGGTGTGCTCTGTATAACCCCTGCAACACCTGGTCAACATTCCCATCTGTGTGGCAAGGGTGTGCTCTGTATACCCCTGCTCCTGGTCAACATTCCCATCACTGTGTGGCCAGGGTGTGCTCAGTCTAACCCCAGCAGCTCCTGGTCAACATTCCCATCTGTGTGTGGCCAGGATGTGCTCTGTATAACCCCTGCAGCTCCTGGTCAACATTCCCATCTCTGTGTGGCCAGTGTGCTCTGTATAACCCCTGCAACTCCTTGTCAACATTCCCAATTGTGTGGCCAGTGTGTGCTCTGTATACCCCTGCTCCTGGTCAACATTCCCATCACTGTGTGGTCAGGATGTGCTCTGTATAACCCCTGCATCTCCTGGTCAACATTCCCATCTCTGTGTGGCCACGATGTGCTCTCTATAACACCTGCAGCTCATGGTCAACATACCCATCTCTGTCTGTCCAGGATGTGCTCTGCATAACCCCTGCAGCTCCTGATCAACACTCCCATCTCTGTGTGGCCAGGGTGTGCTCTGTATAACCCCTGCAGCTCCTGGTCAACATTCCCATCTCTCTGTGGCCAGGGTGTGCTCTGTATAACTCCTGCAGCTCCTGGTCAACATTCCCATTTGTGTGTGGTCAGGGTGTGCTCTGTATAACCCCTGCTGCTTGTCAACATTCCCATCTCTGTGTCGCCAGGGTATGCTCTGTATAACCCCTGCAGCTCCTGGTCAACATTCGCATCTCTGTGTGGCCAGGATGTGCTCTGTCTAACCCCAGCAGCTCATGGTCAACATTCCTATCTCTGTGTGGCCAGGATGTGCTCTGCGTAACCCCTGCATCTCCTGGTCAACATTCCCATCTCTGTGTGGCCAGGGTGTGCTCTGTATAAACACTGCTCCTGGTCAACATTCCCTTCTCTGTGTGGCCAGGGTGTGCTCTGTATAACCCCTGCAGCTCATTGTCAACATTCCCATCTCTGTGTGGCCAGGATGTGCTCTGCATAACCCCTGCATCTCCTGGTCAACATTCCCATCACTGTGTGGCCAGGGTGTGCTCTGTATAACCCCTACATCTCCTGGTCAACATTCCCATCTCTGTGTGGCCAGGATGTGCTCTGCATATCCCCTACATCTCCTGGTCAACATTCCCATCTCTGTGTGGCCAGGGTGTGCTCTGTATAACCCCTGCTCCTGGTCAACATTCCCTTCTCTGTGTGGCCAGGGTGTGCTCTGTATAACCCCTGTAGCTCCTGGTCAACATTCCCACCTCTGTGTGGTCAGGCTGTGCTCTGTATAACCCCTGCAACTCCTGGTCAACTTTCCCATCTGTGTGGCAAGGGTGTGCTCTGTATACCCCTGCTCCTGGTTAACATTCCCATCACTGTGTGGCCAGGTTGTGCTCTGTCTAACCCCAGCAGCTCCTGGTCAACATTCCCATCTGTGTGTGGCCAGGATGTGCTCTGTATAACCCCTGCAGCTCCTGGTCAACATTCCCATCTCTGTGTGGCCAGTGTGTGCTCTGGATAACCCCTGCAACTCCTTGTCAACATTCCCAATTGTGTGGCCAGTGTGTGCTCTGTATGCCCCTGATCCTGGTCAACATACCCATCACTGTGTGGTCAGGATGTGCTCTGTATAACCCCTGCAGCTCCTGGTCAACATTCCCATCTCTGTGTGGCCACGATGTGCTCTGTATAACCCCTGCAGCTCTTGGTCAACATTCCCATCTCTGTGTGGCCAGGGTGTGCTCTGTATAACCCCTGCAGCTCCTGGTCAACATTCCCATCTCTGTGTGGCCAGGATGTGCTCTGCATAACCCCTGCATCTCCTGGTCAACATTCCCATCTCTGTGTGGCCAGGGTGTGCTCTGTATAACCCATGCTGCTCCTGGTCAACATTCCCATCTCTGTGTGGCCAGGATGTGCTCTGCATAACCCCTACATCTCCTGGTCAACATTCCCATCTCTGTGTGGCCAGGGTGTGCTCTGTAGAAACCCTGTTCCTGGTCAACATTCCCTTCTCTGTGTGGCCAGGGTGTGCTCTGTATAATCCCTGCAGCTCCTGGTCAACATTCCCATCTGTGTGTGTGAGAGAGTGCTCTGTATAACCCCTGCAAATCCTGTTCAACACTCCCATCTCTGTATGGCCAGGGTGTGCTCTGTAAAACTCCTGCAGCTCCTGGTCAACATTCCCATCTCTGTGTAGCCAGGGTGTGCTCTTTATAACCCCAGCAGCCCCTGGTTAACATTCCCATCTCTGTGTGGCCAGGGTGTGCTCTGTATATCCCCAGGTCCTGGTCAACATTCCCTTCTCTGTGTGGGCAGGGTGTGCTCTGTATAACACCTGCAGCTCCTGGTCAACATTCCCTTCTCTGTGTGGCCAGTCTGTGCTCTGTATAACCTGTGCAGCTCCTGGTCAACATTCCCATCTCTGTGTGGCCAGGATGTGCTCTGTATAACCCCTGCTCCTGGTCAACATTCCCATCTCTGTGTGGCCAGGGTGTGCTCTGTATAACCCCTGTTCCTGGTCAACATTCCCACCGCTGTGTGGTCAGGGTGTTCTCTGTATAACCCCTGCAACTCCTGGGCAACATTCCCATCTGTGTGGCCAGGGTGTGCTCTGTTAACCCCTGCTCCTGGTCAACATTCCCATCTCTGTGTGATCAGGGTGTGCTCTGTCTAACCCCAGCAGCTCCTGGTCAACATTCCCATCTGTGTGTGGCCACTGTGGGATCTGTATAACCCCTGCAACTCCTGGTCAACATTCCCATCTGTGTGGTCAGGATGTGCTCTGTATAACCCCTGCAACTCCTGGTCAACATTCCCATCTGTGTGGCCAGGGTCGCTCTGTATACTCCTGCTCCTGGTCAACATTCCCATCACTGTGTGGCCAGGGTGTGCTCTGTCTAACCCCAGCAGCTCCTGGTCAGCATTCCCATCTGTGTGTGGCCAGGGTGTGCTCTGTATACCCCTGCTCCTGGTCAATATTCCCATCACTGTGTGGTCAGGATGTGCTCTGTATAACCCCTGCAACTCCTGGTCTACATTCCCATCACTGTGTGGTCAGGATGTTCTCTGTATAACCCCTGCAGCTCCTGGTCAATGTTCCCATCTCTGTGTGGCCAGGGTGTGCTCTGTAAAAACCCTGCTCCTGGTCAACATTCCCTTCTCTGTGTGCCCAGGGTGTGCTCTGGAAACCCCTGCTCCTGGTCAACATTTCCACCTCTGTGTTTGGCCAGGGTATGCTCTGTATAACCCCTGCAGCTCCTGGTCAACATTCCCACCTCTGTGTGGTCAGGGTGTGCTCTGTCTAACATCTGCAGCTCCTGGTCAACATTCCCATCTCCGTGTGGCCAGGATGTGCTCTGCATAATCCCTGCTCCTGGTCAACATTCTCACCTCTGTGTGATCAGGGTGTTCTCTGTATAACCCCTGCATCTCCTGGTCAACATTCCCATCTGTGTGGCCAGGGTGTGGTCTGTTAACCCCTGCTCCTGGTCAACATTCCCATCTCTATGTGGCCAGGGTGTGCTCTGTCTAACCCAGCAGCTCCTGGTCAACATTCCCATCTGTGTGTGGCCAGGGTGTGCTCTGTATAACCCCTGCAGCTCCTGGTCAACATTCCCATCTGTGTGTGATCAGGGTGTGCTCTGTCTAACCCCAGCAGCTCCTGGTCAACATTCCCATTTGTGTGTGGCCAGGGTGTGCTCTGTATAACCCCTGCAGCTCCTGGTCAACATTCCCATCTCTGTGTGGCCAGGGTGTGCTCTGTATACCCCTGCTCCTGGTCAATATTCCCATCACTGTGTGGTCAGGATGTGCTCTGTATAACCCCTGCAACTCCTGGTCTACATTCCCATCACTGTGTGGTCAGGATGTTCTCTGTATAACCCCTGCAGCTCCTGGTCAATGTTCCCATCTCTGTGTGGCCAGGGTGTGCTCTGTAAAAACCCTGCTCCTGGTCAACATTCCCTTCTCTGTGTGCCCAGGGTGTGCTCTGGAAACCCCTGCTCCTGGTCAACATTTCCACCTCTGTGTTTGGCCAGGGTATGCTCTGTATAACCCCTGCAGCTCCTGGTCAACATTCCCACCTCTGTGTGGTCAGGGTGTGCTCTGTCTAACATCTGCAGCTCCTGGTCAACATTCCCATCTCCGTGTGGCCAGGATGTGCTCTGCATAATCCCTGCTCCTGGTCAACATTCTCACCTCTGTGTGATCAGGGTGTTCTCTGTATAACCCCTGCATCTCCTGGTCAACATTCCCATCTGTGTGGCCAGGGTGTGGTCTGTTAACCCCTGCTCCTGGTCAACATTCCCATCTCTATGTGGCCAGGGTGTGCTCTGTCTAACCCAGCAGCTCCTGGTCAACATTCCCATCTGTGTGTGGCCAGGGTGTGCTCTGTATAACCCCTGCAGCTCCTGGTCAACATTCCCATCTGTGTGTGATCAGGGTGTGCTCTGTCTAACCCCAGCAGCTCCTGGTCAACATTCCCATTTGTGTGTGGCCAGGGTGTGCTCTGTATAACCCCTGCAGCTCCTGGTCAACATTCCCATCTCTGTGTGGCCAGGGTGTGCTCTGTATAAACCCTGCTCCTGGTCAACATTCCCATCTCTGTGTGGCCAGGGTGTGCTCTGTATAACCCCTGCTCCTGGTCAACATTCCCTTCTCTGTGTGGCCAGGGTGTGCTCTGTATAAACCCTGCTCCTGGTCAACATTCCCATCTCTGTGTGGCCAGGGTGTGCTCTGTATAACCCCTGCTCCTGGTCAACATTCCCTTCTCTGTGTGGCCAGGGTGTGCTCTGTATAACCCCTGCAGCTCCTGGTCGACATTCCCATCTCTGTGTGGCCAGGGTGTGCTCTGTATCACCCCTGCAGCTCCTGGTCAACATTCCCATCTCTGTGTGTGAGAGAGTGCTCTGTATAACCCCTGCAAATCCTGTTCAACACTCCCATCTCTGTATGGCCAGCGTGTGCTCTGTATATCTCCTGCAGCTCCTGGTCAACATTCCCATCTCTGTGTGGCCAGGGTGTGCTCTGTATACCCCTGCAGCTCATGGTCAACATTCCCATCTCTGTATAGCCAGAGTGTACTCTGTATAACCCCGGGAGGTCCTGGTCAACATTCCCATCTCTGTGTGTGAGAGAGTGCTCTGTATAACCCCTGCAAATCCTGTTTAACACTCCCATCTCTGTATGGCCAGGGTGTGCTCTGTATACCCCTGCAGCTCCTGGTCAACATTCCCATCTCTGTGTCGCCATGGTGTGCTCTGTATAACCCCAGATCCTGGTCAACATTCCCTTCTCTGTGTGGACAGGGTGTGCTCTGTATAACCCCTGCTCCTTGTCAAAATTCCCATCTCTGTGTGGCCAGGGTGTGCTCTGTATAACCCCTGCTCCTTGTCAAAATTCCCATCTCTGTGTGGCCAGGGTGTGCTCTGTATAACCACTGCAACGTCTGGTCAACATTTCCATCTCTGTGTGTGGCCAGAATGTGCTCTGTATAACTCCTGCTGCTCCTGGTCAACATTCCCATCTCTCTGTGGCCAGGGTGTGCTCTGTATAACCCCTGCAGCTCCTGGTCAACATTCCCATCTCTCTGTGGCCAGGGTGTGCTCTGTATAACCCCTGCAGCTCCTGGTCAACATTCCCATCTCTGTGTGGCCAGGATGTGCACTGTATAATCCCAGTAGCTCCTGGTCAACTTTCCCATCTCTCTGTGGCCAGGGTGTGCTCTGTATCACCCCTGCAGCTCCTTTTCAACATTCCCAACTCTGTGTGGCCAGGGTGTGCTCTGTATAACCCCAGCAGCTCCTGGTCAACATTCCCATCTCTCCGTGGCAAGGGTGTGCTCTGTATAACCCCTGCAGCTCCTGGTCAACATTCCCATCTCTCTGTGGCCAGGGTGTGCTCTGTATAACCGCTGCAACGTCTAGTCAACATTTCCATCTCTGTATAGCCAGGGTGTGCTCTGTATAACCCCTGCAGTTCATGGTCAACATTTCCATCTCTGTGTGTGGTCAGGGTGTGCTCTGTATAACCCCTGCACCTCCTGGTGAACATTTCCATCTCTGTGTGGCCAGGATGTGCTCTGTATAACCCCTGCAGCTCCTGGCCAACATTCCCATCTCTGTCTGGCCAGGGTGTGCTCTGTATAACCCCTGCAGCTCCTGGTCGACATTCCCATCTCTGTGTGGCCAGGATGTGCTCTGCATAACCCCTGCAGCTCATTGTCAACATTCCCATCTCTGTGTGGCCAGGGTGTGCTCTGTATAAACCCTGTTCCTGGTCAACATTCCCTTCTCTGTGTGGCCAGGGTGTGCTCTGTGTAAACCCTGTTCCTGGTCAACATTCCCTTCTCTGTGTGGCCAGGGTGTGCTCTGTATAACCCCTGCTCCTGGTCAACATTCCCACCTCTGTGTGTGGCCCGAGTGTGCTCTGTATAACCCCTGCAGCTCCTGGTCAACATTCCCACCTCTGTGTGGTCAGGGTGTGCTCTGTATAACCCCTGCAACACCTGGTCAACATTCCCATCTGTGTGGCAAGGGTGTGCTCTGTATACCCCTGCTCCTGGTCAACATTCCCATCACTGTGTGGCCAGGGTGTGCTCAGTCTAACCCCAGCAGCTCCTGGTCAACATTCCCATCTGTGTGTGGCCAGGATGTGCTCTGTATAACCCCTGCAGCTCCTGGTCAACATTCCCATCTCTGTGTGGCCAGTGTGCTCTGTATAACCCCTGCAACTCCTTGTCAACATTCCCAATTGTGTGGCCAGTGTGTGCTCTGTATACCCCTGCTCCTGGTCAACATTCCCATCACTGTGTGGTCAGGATGTGCTCTGTATAACCCCTGCATCTCCTGGTCAACATTCCCATCTCTGTGTGGCCACGATGTGCTCTCTATAACACCTGCAGCTCATGGTCAACATACCCATCTCTGTCTGTCCAGGATGTGCTCTGCATAACCCCTGCAGCTCCTGATCAACACTCCCATCTCTGTGTGGCCAGGGTGTGCTCTGTATAACCCCTGCAGCTCCTGGTCAACATTCCCATCTCTCTGTGGCCAGGGTGTGCTCTGTATAACTCCTGCAGCTCCTGGTCAACATTCCCATTTGTGTGTGGTCAGGGTGTGCTCTGTATAACCCCTGCTGCTTGTCAACATTCCCATCTCTGTGTCGCCAGGGTATGCTCTGTATAACCCCTGCAGCTCCTGGTCAACATTCGCATCTCTGTGTGGCCAGGATGTGCTCTGTCTAACCCCAGCAGCTCATGGTCAACATTCCTATCTCTGTGTGGCCAGGATGTGCTCTGCGTAACCCCTGCATCTCCTGGTCAACATTCCCATCTCTGTGTGGCCAGGGTGTGCTCTGTATAAACACTGCTCCTGGTCAACATTCCCTTCTCTGTGTGGCCAGGGTGTGCTCTGTATAACCCCTGCAGCTCATTGTCAACATTCCCATCTCTGTGTGGCCAGGATGTGCTCTGCATAACCCCTGCATCTCCTGGTCAACATTCCCATCACTGTGTGGCCAGGGTGTGCTCTGTATAACCCCTACATCTCCTGGTCAACATTCCCATCTCTGTGTGGCCAGGATGTGCTCTGCATATCCCCTACATCTCCTGGTCAACATTCCCATCTCTGTGTGGCCAGGGTGTGCTCTGTATAACCCCTGCTCCTGGTCAACATTCCCTTCTCTGTGTGGCCAGGGTGTGCTCTGTATAACCCCTGTAGCTCCTGGTCAACATTCCCACCTCTGTGTGGTCAGGCTGTGCTCTGTATAACCCCTGCAACTCCTGGTCAACTTTCCCATCTGTGTGGCAAGGGTGTGCTCTGTATACCCCTGCTCCTGGTTAACATTCCCATCACTGTGTGGCCAGGTTGTGCTCTGTCTAACCCCAGCAGCTCCTGGTCAACATTCCCATCTGTGTGTGGCCAGGATGTGCTCTGTATAACCCCTGCAGCTCCTGGTCAACATTCCCATCTCTGTGTGGCCAGTGTGTGCTCTGGATAACCCCTGCAACTCCTTGTCAACATTCCCAATTGTGTGGCCAGTGTGTGCTCTGTATGCCCCTGATCCTGGTCAACATACCCATCACTGTGTGGTCAGGATGTGCTCTGTATAACCCCTGCAGCTCCTGGTCAACATTCCCATCTCTGTGTGGCCACGATGTGCTCTGTATAACCCCTGCAGCTCTTGGTCAACATTCCCATCTCTGTGTGGCCAGGGTGTGCTCTGTATAACCCCTGCAGCTCCTGGTCAACATTCCCATCTCTGTGTGGCCAGGATGTGCTCTGCATAACCCCTGCATCTCCTGGTCAACATTCCCATCTCTGTGTGGCCAGGGTGTGCTCTGTATAACCCATGCTGCTCCTGGTCAACATTCCCATCTCTGTGTGGCCAGGATGTGCTCTGCATAACCCCTACATCTCCTGGTCAACATTCCCATCTCTGTGTGGCCAGGGTGTGCTCTGTAGAAACCCTGTTCCTGGTCAACATTCCCTTCTCTGTGTGGCCAGGGTGTGCTCTGTATAATCCCTGCAGCTCCTGGTCAACATTCCCATCTGTGTGTGTGAGAGAGTGCTCTGTATAACCCCTGCAAATCCTGTTCAACACTCCCATCTCTGTATGGCCAGGGTGTGCTCTGTATAACTCCTGCAGCTCCTGGTCAACATTCCCATCTCTGTGTAGCCAGGGTGTGCTCTTTATAACCCCAGCAGCCCCTGGTTAACATTCCCATCTCTGTGTGGCCAGGGTGTGCTCTGTATATCCCCAGGTCCTGGTCAACATTCCCTTCTCTGTGTGGGCAGGGTGTGCTCTGTATAACACCTGCAGCTCCTGGTCAACATTCCCTTCTCTGTGTGGCCAGGCTGTGCTCTGTATAACCTGTGCAGCTCCTGGTCAACATTCCCATCTCTGTGTGGCCAGGATGTGCTCTGTATAACCCCTGCTCCTGGTCAACATTCCCATCTCTGTGTGGCCAGGGTGTGCTCTGTATAACCCCTGTTCCTGGTCAACATTCCCACCGCTGTGTGGTCAGGGTGTTCTCTGTATAACCCCTGCAACTCCTGGGCAACATTCCCATCTGTGTGGCCAGGGTGTGCTCTGTTAACCCCTGCTCCTGGTCAACATTCCCATCTCTGTGTGATCAGGGTGTGCTCTGTCTAACCCCAGCAGCTCCTGGTCAACATTCCCATCTGTGTGTGGCCACTGTGGGATCTGTATAACCCCTGCAACTCCTGGTCAACATTCCCATCTGTGTGGTCAGGATGTGCTCTGTATAACCCCTGCAACTCCTGGTCAACATTCCCATCTGTGTGGCCAGGGTCGCTCTGTATACTCCTGCTCCTGGTCAACATTCCCATCACTGTGTGGCCAGGGTGTGCTCTGTCTAACCCCAGCAGCTCCTGGTCAGCATTCCCATCTGTGTGTGGCCAGGGTGTGCTCTGTATACCCCTGCTCCTGGTCAATATTCCCATCACTGTGTGGTCAGGATGTGCTCTGTATAACCCCTGCAACTCCTGGTCTACATTCCCATCACTGTGTGGTCAGGATGTTCTCTGTATAACCCCTGCAGCTCCTGGTCAATGTTCCCATCTCTGTGTGGCCAGGGTGTGCTCTGTAAAAACCCTGCTCCTGGTCAACATTCCCTTCTCTGTGTGCCCAGGGTGTGCTCTGGAAACCCCTGCTCCTGGTCAACATTTCCACCTCTGTGTTTGGCCAGGGTATGCTCTGTATAACCCCTGCAGCTCCTGGTCAACATTCCCACCTCTGTGTGGTCAGGGTGTGCTCTGTCTAACATCTGCAGCTCCTGGTCAACATTCCCATCTCCGTGTGGCCAGGATGTGCTCTGCATAATCCCTGCTCCTGGTCAACATTCTCACCTCTGTGTGATCAGGGTGTTCTCTGTATAACCCCTGCATCTCCTGGTCAACATTCCCATCTGTGTGGCCAGGGTGTGGTCTGTTAACCCCTGCTCCTGGTCAACATTCCCATCTCTATGTGGCCAGGGTGTGCTCTGTCTAACCCAGCAGCTCCTGGTCAACATTCCCATCTGTGTGTGGCCAGGGTGTGCTCTGTATAACCCCTGCAGCTCCTGGTCAACATTCCCATCTGTGTGTGATCAGGGTGTGCTCTGTCTAACCCCAGCAGCTCCTGGTCAACATTCCCATTTGTGTGTGGCCAGGGTGTGCTCTGTATAACCCCTGCAGCTCCTGGTCAACATTCCCATCTCTGTGTGGCCAGGGTGTGCTCTGTATAAACCCTGCTCCTGGTCAACATTCCCATCTCTGTGTGGCCAGGGTGTGCTCTGTATAACCCCTGCTCCTGGTCAACATTCCCTTCTCTGTGTGGCCAGGGTGTGCTCTGTATAAACCCTGCTCCTGGTCAACATTCCCATCTCTGTGTGGCCAGGGTGTGCTCTGTATAACCCCTGCTCCTGGTCAACATTCCCTTCTCTGTGTGGCCAGGGTGTGCTCTGTATAACCCCTGCAGCTCCTGGTCGACATTCCCATCTCTGTGTGGCCAGGGTGTGCTCTGTATCACCCCTGCAGCTCCTGGTCAACATTCCCATCTCTGTGTGTGAGAGAGTGCTCTGTATAACCCCTGCAAATCCTGTTCAACACTCCCATCTCTGTATGGCCAGCGTGTGCTCTGTATATCTCCTGCAGTTCCTGGTCAACATTCCCATCTCTGTGTGGCCAGGGTGTGCTCTGTATACCCCTGCAGCTCATGGTCAACATTCCCATCTCTGTATAGCCAGAGTGTACTCTGTATAACCCCGGGAGGTCCTGGTCAACATTCCCATCTCTGTGTGTGAGAGAGTGCTCTGTATAACCCCTGCAAATCCTGTTTAACACTCCCATCTCTGTATGGCCAGGGTGTGCTCTGTATACCCCTGCAGCTCCTGGTCAACATTCCCATCTCTGTGTCGCCATGGTGTGCTCTGTATAACCCCAGATCCTGGTCAACATTCCCTTCTCTGTGTGGACAGGGTGTGCTCTGTATAACCCCTGCTCCTTGTCAAAATTCCCATCTCTGTGTGGCCAGGGTGTGCTCTGTATAACCCCTGCTCCTTGTCAAAATTCCCATCTCTGTGTGGCCAGGGTGTGCTCTGTATAACCACTGCAACGTCTGGTCAACATTTCCATCTCTGTGTGTGGCCAGAATGTGCTCTGTATAACTCCTGCTGCTCCTGGTCAACATTCCCATCTCTCTGTGGCCAGGGTGTGCTCTGTATAACCCCTGCAGCTCCTGGTCAACATTCCCATCTCTCTGTGGCCAGGGTGTGCTCTGTATAACCCCTGCAGCTCCTGGTCAACATTCCCATCTCTGTGTGGCCAGGATGTGCACTGTATAATCCCAGTAGCTCCTGGTCAACTTTCCCATCTCTCTGTGGCCAGGGTGCGCTCTGTATCACCCCTGCAGCTCCTTTTCAACATTCCCAACTCTGTGTGGCCAGGGTGTGCTCTGTATAACCCCAGCAGCTCCTGGTCAACATTCCCATCTCTCCGTGGCAAGGGTGTGCTCTGTATAACCCCTGCAGCTCCTGGTCAACATTCCCATCTCTCTGTGGCCAGGGTGTGCTCTGTATAACCGCTGCAACGTCTAGTCAACATTTCCATCTCTGTATAGCCAGGGTGTGCTCTGTATAACCCCTGCAGTTCATGGTCAACATTTCCATCTCTGTGTGTGGTCAGGGTGTGCTCTGTATAACCCCTGCACCTCCTGGTGAACATTTCCATCTCTGTGTGGCCAGGATGTGCTCTGTATAACCCCTGCAGCTCCTGGCCAACATTCCCATCTCTGTCTGGCCAGGGTGTGCTCTGTATAACCCCTGCAGCTCCTGGTCGACATTCCCATCTCTGTGTGGCCAGGGTGTGCTCTGTATCACCCCTGCAGCTCCTGGTCAACATTCCCATCTCTGTGTGTGAGAGAGTGCTCTGTATAACCCCTGCAAATCCTGTTCAACACTCCCATCTCTGTATGGCCAGCGTGTGCTCTGTATATCTCCTGCAGCTCCTGGTCAACATTCCCATCTCTGTGTGGCCAGGGTGTGCTCTGTATACCCCTGCAGCTCATGGTCAACATTCCCATCTCTGTATAGCCAGAGTGTACTCTGTATAACCCCGGGAGGTCCTGGTCAACATTCCCATCTCTGTGTGTGAGAGAGTGCTCTGTATAACCCCTGCAAATCCTGTTTAACACTCCCATCTCTGTATGGCCATGGTGTGCTCTGTATACCCCTGCAGCTCCTGGTCAACATTCCCATCTCTGTGTCGCCATGGTGTGCTCTGTATAACCCCAGATCCTGGTCAACATTCCCTTCTCTGTGTGGACAGGGTGTGCTCTGTATAACCCCTGCTCCTTGTCAACATTCCCATCTCTGTGTGGCCAGGGTGTGCTCTGTATAACCACTGCAACGTCTGGTCAACATTTCCTTCTCTGTGTGTGGCCAGAATGTGCTCTGTATAACTCCTGCTGCTCCTGGTCAACATTCCCATCTCTCTGTGGCCAGGGTGTGCTCTGTATAACCCCTGCAGCTCCTGGTCAACATTCCCATCTCTCTGTGGCCAGAATGTGCTCTGTATAACCCCTGCAGTTCATGGTCAACATTCCCATCTCTGTGTGTGTCCAGGGTGTGCTCTGTATAACCCCTGCAGCTCCTGGTCAACATTCCCATCTCTGTGTGGCCAGGATGTGCACTGTATAATCCCAGTAGCTCCTGGTCAACATTCCCATCTCTCTGTGGCCAGGGTGTGCTCTGTATCACCCCTGCAGCTCCTGGTCAACATTCCCATCTCTGTGTGGCCAGGATGTGCACTGTATAATCCCAGTAGCTCCTGGTCAACATTCCCATCTCTCTGTGGCCAGGGTGTGCTCTGTATCACCCCTGCAGCTCCTGGTCAACATTCCCATCTCTGTGTGGCCAGGATGTGCACTGTATCACCCCTGCAGCTCCTGGTCAACATTCCCATCTCTCTGTGGCCAGGGTGTGCTCTGTATAACCCCTGCAGCTCCTGGTCAACATTCCCATCTCTGTGTGGCCAGGATGTGCACTGTATAATCCCAGTAGCTCCTGGTCAACTTTCCCATCTCTCTGTGGCCAGGGTGTGCTCTGTATAACCCCTGCAGCTCCTGGTCAACATTCCCATCTCTGTGTGGCCAGGATGTGCAATGTATAATCCCAGTAGCTCCTGGTCAACATTCCCATCTCTCTGTGGCCAGGGTGTGCTCTGTATCACCCCTGCAGCTCCTTTTCAACATTCCCAACTCTGTGTGGCCAGGGTGTGCTCTGTATAACCCCAGCAGCTCCTGGTCAACATTCCCATCTCTCTGTGGCCAGGGTGTGCTCTGTATAACCCCTGCAGCTCCTGGTCAACATTCCCATCTCTGTGTGGCCAGGATGTGCAATGTATAATCCCAGTAGCTCCTGGTCAACATTCCCATCTCTCTGTGGCCAGGGTGTGCTCTGTATCACCCCTGCAGATCCTTTTCAACATTCCCAACTCTGTGTGGCCAGGGTGTGCTCTGTATAACCCCAGCAGCTCCTGGTCAACATTCCCATCTCTCTGTGGCCAGGGTGTGCTCTGTATAACCCCTGCAGCTCCTGGTCAACATTCCCATCTCTCTGTGGCCAGGGTGTGCTCTGTATAACCGCTGCAACGTCTAGTCAACATTTCCATCTCTGTATGGCCAAGGTGTGCTCTGTATAACCCCTGCAGTTCATGGTCTACATTTCCATCTCTGTGTGTGGTCAGGGTGTGCTCTGTATAACCCCTGCACCTCCTGGTGAACATTTCCATCTCTGTGTGGCCAGGATGTGCTCTGTATAACCCCTGCAGCTCCTGGCCAACATTCCCATCTCTGTCTGGCCAGGGTGTGCTCTGTATAATCCCTGCAGCTCATGGTCGACATTCCCATCTCTGTGTGGCCAGGGTGTGCTCTGTATAACCCCTGCAGCTCCTTGTCTACATTCCCTTCTTTGTGTGGCCAGTGTGTGCTCTGTATAACCCCTGCAGCTCCTGGCCAACATTCCCATCTCTGTGTGGCCAGGGTGTGCTCTGTATAACCCATGCTACTGTTTAACATTCCCATCTCTGTGTGCCCAGGGTGTGCTCTTTATAACCCCAGCAACTCCTGGTCAACATTCCCATCTCTGTGTGCCCAGGGTGTGCTCTGTATAACCCCAGATCCTGTTCAACATTCCCTTCTCTGTGTGGGCAGGGTGTGCTCTGTATAACCCCTGCTCCTTGTCATTATTCCCATCTCTGTGTGTCCAGGGTGTGCTCTGTGTAACCCCTGCAGCTCCTGGTCAACATTCCCCTCTCTGTGTGGCCAGGGTGTGCTCTGTATAACCACTGCAACGTCTGGTCAACATTACCATCTCTGTGTGGCCAGGGTGTGCTCTGTATAACTCCTGCAGCTCCTGGTCAACATTTCCATCTCTGTGTGGCCAGGATGTGCTCTGTATGACTCCTGCAGCGCCTGGTCAACATTTCCATCTCTGTATGGCCAGGGTGTGCTCTGTATAATCCCTGCAGCTCCTGGTGAACATTCCCACCTCTGTGTGGCCAGGATGTGATCTGTATAACCGCTGCAACGTCTAGTCAACATTTCCATCTCTGTATGGCCAAGGTGTGCTCTGTATAACCCCTGCAGCTCCTGGTCAACATTCCCCTCTCTGTGTGGCCAGGGTGTGATCTGTATAACCGCTGCAACGTCTAGTCAACATTTCCATCTCTGTATGGCCAAGGTGTGCTCTGTATAACCCCTGCAGTTCATGGTCAACATTCCCATCTCTTTGTGTGTCCAGGGTGTGCTCTGTATAACCCCTGCAGCTCCTGGTCAACATTCCCATCTCTGTGTGGCCAGGGTGTGCTCTGTATAACCCCTGCAGCTCCTGGTCAACATTCCCAACTCTGTGTGGCCAGGGTGTGCTCTGTATAACCCCTGCAGCTCCTGGTCAACATTCCCATCTCTGTGTGGCCAGGGTGTGCTCTGTATAACCCCTGTTCCTGGTCAACATTCCCACCGCTGTGTGGTCAGGGTGTTCTCTGTATAACCCCTGCAACTCCTGGGCAACATTCCCATCTGTGTGGCCAGGGTGTGCTCTGTTAACCCCTGCTCCTGGTCAACATTCCCATCTCTGTGTGATCAGGGTGTGCTCTGTCTAACCCCAGCAGCTCCTGGTCAACATTCCCATCTGTGTGTGGCCAGGGTGTGCTCTGTATAACCCCTGCAGCTCCTGGTCAACATTCCCTTCTCTGTGTGGCCAGGGTGTGCTGTGTATAACCCCTGCAGCTCCTGGTCAACATTCCCACCTCTGTGTGGTCGGGGTGTGCTCCGTATAACCCCTGCAGCTCCTGGTCAACATTCCCATCTCTGTGTGGTCAGGGTGTGCTCTGTATAACCCCTGCAGCTCCTGGTCGACATTCCCATCTCTGTGTGGCCAGGGTGTGCTCTGTATCACCCCTGCAGCTCCTGGTCAACATTCCCATCTCTGTGTGTGAGAGAGTGCTCTGTATAACCCCTGCAAATCCTGTTCAACACTCCCATCTCTGTATGGCCAGCGTGTGCTCTGTATATCTCCTGCAGCTCCTGGTCAACATTCCCATCTCTGTGTGGCCAGGGTGTGCTCTGTATACCCCTGCAGCTCATGGTCAACATTCCCATCTCTGTATAGCCAGAGTGTACTCTGTATAACCCCGGGAGGTCCTGGTCAACATTCCCATCTCTGTGTGTGAGAGAGTGCTCTGTATAACCCCTGCAAATCCTGTTTAACACTCCCATCTCTGTATGGCCAGGGTATGCTCTGTATACCCCTGCAGCTCCTGGTCAACATTCCCATCTCTGTGTCGCCATGGTGTGCTCTGTATAACCCCAGATACTGGTCAACATTCCCTTCTCTGTGTGGACAGGGTGTGCTCTGTATAACCCCTGCTCCTTGTCAAAATTCCCATCTCTGTGTGGCCAGGGTGTGCTCTGTATAACCCCTGCTCCTTGTCAAAATTCCCATCTCTGTGTGGCCAGGGTGTGCTCTGTATAACCACTGCAACGTCTGGTCAACATTTCCATCTCTGTGTGTGGCCAGAATGTGCTCTGTATAACTCCTGCTGCTCCTGGTCAACATTCCCATCTCTCTGTGGCCAGGGTGTGCTCTGTATAACCCCTGCAGCTCCTGGTCAACATTCCCATCTCTCTGTGGCCAGGATCGCTCTGTATAACCCCTGCAGTTCATGGTCAACATTCCCATCTCTGTGTGTGTCCAGGGTGTGCTCTGTATAACCCCTGCAGCTCCTGGTCAACATTCCCATCTCTGTGTGGCCAGGATGTGCACTGTATAATCCCAGTAGCTCCTGGTCAACATTCCCATCTCTCTGTGGCCAGGGTGTGCTCTGTATCACCCCTGCAGCTCCTTTTCAACATTCCCAACTCTGTGTGGCCAGGGTGTGCTCTGTATAACCCCAGCAGCTCCTGGTCAACATTCCCATCTCTCTGTGGCCAGGGTGTGCTCCGTATAACCGCTGCAACGTCTAGTCAACATTTCCATCTCTGTATGGCCAAGGTGTGCTCTGTATAACCCCTGCAGTTCATGGTCAACATTTCCATCTCTGTGTGTGGTCAGGGTGTGCTCTGTATAACCCCTGCCCCTCCTGGTGAACATTTCCATCTCTGTGTGGCCAGGATGTGCTCTGTATAACCCCTGCAGCTCCTGGCCAACATTCCCATCTCTGTCTGGCCAGGGTGTGCTCTGTATAACCCCTGCAGCTCCTGGTCGACATTCCCATCTCTGTGTGGCCAGGGTGTGCTCTGTATCACCCCTGCAGCTCCTGGTCAACATTCCCATCTCTGTGTGTGAGAGAGTGCTCTGTATAACCCCTGCAAATCCTGTTCAACACTCCCATCTCTGTATGGCCAGCGTGTGCTCTGTATATCTCCTGCAGCTCCTGGTCAACATTCCCATCTCTGTGTGGCCAGGGTGTGCTCTGTATACCCCTGCAGCTCATGGTCAACATTCCCATCTCTGTATAGCCAGAGTGTACTCTGTATAACCCCGGGAGTTCCTGGTCAACATTCCCATCTCTGTGTCGCCATGGTGTGCTCTGTATAACCCCAGATCCTGGTCAACATTCCCTTCTCTGTGTGGACAGGGTGTGCTCTGTATAACCCCGGCTCCTTGTCAAAATTCCCATCTCTGTGTGGCCAGGGTGTGCTCTGTATAACCACTGCAACGTCTGGTCAACATTTCCATCTCTGTGTGTGGCCAGAATGTGCTCTGTATAACTCCTGCTGCTCCTGGTCAACATTCCCATCACTGTGTGGCCAGGGTGTGCTCTGTATAACCCCTGCAGCTCCTGGTCAACATTCCCATCTCTCTGTGGCCAGGATCGCTCTGTATAACCCCTGCAGCTCCTGGTCAACATTCACATCTCTGTGTGGCCAGGATGTGCACTGTATAATCCCAGTAACTCCTGGTCAACATTCCCATCTCTCTGTGGCCAGGGTGTGCTCTGTATCACCCCTGCAGCTCCTTTTCAACATTCCCAACTCTGTGTGGCCAGGGTGTGCTCTGTATAACCCCAGCAGCTCCTGGTCAACATTCCCATCTCTCTGTGGCCAGGGTGTGCTCTGTATAACCCCTGCAGCTCCTGGTCAACATTCCCATCTCTCTGTGGCCAGGGTGTGCTCTGTATAACCCCTGCAGCTCCTGGTCAACATTTCCATCTCTGTATGGCCAAGGTGTGCTCTGTATAACCCCTGCAGTTCGTGGTCAACATTTCCATCTCTGTGTGTGGTCAGGGTGTGCTCTGTATAACCCCTGCACCTCCTGGTGAACATTTCCATCTCTGTGTGGCCAGGATGTGCTCTGTATAACCCCTGCAGCTCCTTGTCTACATTCCCTTCTTTGTGTGGCCAGTGTGTGCTCTGTATAACCCCTGCAGCTCCTGGCCAACATTCCCATCTCTGTGTGGCCAGGGTGTGCTCTGTATAACCCCTGCAGCTCCTGGCCAACATTCCCATCTCTGTGTGGCCAGGGTGTGCTCTGTATAACCCATGTTACTGTTTAACATTCCCATCTCTGTGTGCCCAGGGTGTGCTCTTTATAACCCCAGATCCTGTTCAACATTCCCTTCTCTGTGTGGGCAGGGTGTGCTCTGTATAACCCCTGCTCCTTGCCATTATTCCCATCTCTGTGTGTCCAGGGTGTGCTCTGTGTAACCCCTGCAGCTCCTGGTCAACATTCCCCTCTCTGTGTGGCCAGGGTGTGCTCTGTATAACCACTGCAACGTCTGGTCAACATTACCATCTCTGTGTGGCCAGGGTGTGCTCTGTATAACTCCTGCAGCTCCTGGTCAACATTTCCATCTCTGTGTGGCCAGGATGTGCTCTGTATGACTCCTGCAGCGCCTGGTCAACATTTCCATCTCTGTATGGCCAGGGTGTGCTCTGTATAATCCCTGCAGCTCCTGGTGAACATTCCCATCTCTGTGTGGCCAGGATGTGCTCTGTATAAACCCTGCAGCTCCTGGTCAACATTCCCCTCTCTGTGTGGCCAGGGTGTGATCTGTATAACCGCTGCAACGTCTAGTCAACATTTCCATCTCTGTATGGCCAAGGTGTGCTCTGTATAACCCCTGCAGTTCATGGTCAACATTCCCATCTCTGTGTGGCCAGGGTGTGCTCTGTATAACCCCTGCAGCTCCTGGTCAACATTCCCATCTCTGTGTGGCCAGGGTGTGCTCTGTATAACCCCTGCAGCTCCTGGTCAACATTCCCAACTCTGTGTGGCCAGGGTGTGCTCTGTATAACCCCTGCAGCTCCTGGTCAACATTCCCATCTCTGTGTGGCCAGGGTGTGCTCTGTATAACCCCTGTTCCTGGTCAACATTCCCACCGCTGTGTGGTCAGGGTGTTCTCTGTATAACCCCTGCAACTCCTGGGCAACATTCCCATCTGTGTGGCCAGGGTGTGCTCTGTTAACCCCTGCTCCTGGTCAACATTCCCATCTCTGTGTGATCAGGGTGTGCTCTGTCTAACCCCAGCAGCTCCTGGTCAACATTCCCATCTGTGTGTGGCCAGGGTGTGCTCTGTATAACCCCTGCAGCTCCTGGTCAACATTCCCATCTCTGTGTGGCCACTGTGGGATCTGTATAACCCCTGCAACTCCTGGTCAACATTCCCATCTGTGTGGTCAGGATGTGCTCTGTATAACCCCTGCAACTCCTGGTCAACATTCCCATCTGTGTGGCCAGGGTCGCTCTGTATTCTCCTGCTCCTGGTCAACATTCCCATCACTGTGTGGCCAGGGTGTGCTCTGTCTAACCCCAGCAGCTCCTGGTCAGCATTCCCATCTGTGTGTGGCCAGGGTGTGCTCTGTATACCCCTGCTCTTGGTCAATATTCCCATCACTGTGTGGTCAGGATGTGCTCTGTATAACCCCTGCAACTCCTGGTCTACATTCCCATCACTGTGTGGTCAGGATGTTCTCTGTATAACCCCTGCAGCTCCTGGTCAATATTCCCATCTCTGTGTGGCCAGGGTGTGCTCTGTAAAAACCCTGCTCCTGGTCAACGTTCCCTTCTCTGTGTGGCCAGGGTGTGCTCTGGAAACCCCTGCTCCTGGTCAACATTTCCACCTCTGTGTTTGGCCAGGGTATGCTCTGTATAACCCCTGCAGCTCCTGGTCAACATTCCCACCTCTGTGTGGTCAGGGTGTGCTCTGTCTAACACCTGCAGCTCCTGGTCAACATTCCAATCTCCGTGTGGCCAGGATGTGCTCTGCATAATCCCTGCTCCTGGTCAACATTCTCACCTCTGTGTGATCAGGGTGTTCTCTGTATAACCCCTGCATCTCCTGGTCAACATTCCCATCTGTGTGGCCAGGGTGTGGTCTGTTAACCCCTGCTCCTGGTCAACATTCCCATCTCTATGTGGCCAGGGTGTGCTCTGTCTAACCCAGCAGCTCCTGGTCAACATTCCCATCTGTGTGTGGCCAGGGTGTGCTCTGTATAACCCCTGCAGCTCCTGGTCAACATTCCCATCTGTGTGTGATCAGGGTGTGCTCTGTCTAACCCCAGCAGCTCCTGGTCAACATTCCCATTTGTGTGTGGCCAGGGTGTGCCCTGTATAACCCCTGCAGCTCCTGGTCAACATTCCCATCTCTGTGTGGCCAAGGTGTGCTCTGTATAAACCCTGCTCCTGGTCAACATTCCCATCTCTGTGTGGCCAGGGAGTGCTCTGTATAACCCCTGCTCCTGGTCAACATTCCCTCCTCTGTGTGGTCGGGGTGTGCTCCGTATAACCCCTGCAGCTCCTGGTCAACATTCCCATCTCTGTGTGGTCAGGGTGTGCTCTGTATAACCCCTGCAGCTCCTGGTCGACATTCCCATTTCTGTGTGGCCAGGGTGTGCTCTGTATCACCCCTGCAGCTCCTGGTCAACATTCCCATCTCTGTGTGTGAGAGAGTGCTCTGTATAACCCCTGCAAATCCTGTTCAACACTCCCATCTCTGTATGGCCAGCGTGTGCTCTGTATATCTCCTGCAGCTCCTGGTCAACATTCCCATCTCTGTGTGGCCAGGGTGTGCTCTGTATACCCCTGCAGCTCATGGTCAACATTCCCATCTCTGTCTAGCCAGAGTGTACTCTGTATAACCCCGGGAGGTCCTGGTCAACATTCCCATCTCTGTGTGTGAGAGAGTGCTCTGTATAACCCCTGCAAATCCTGTTTAACACTCCCATCTCTGTATGGCCAGGGTGTGCTCTGTATACCCCTGCAGCTCCTGGTCAACATTCCCATCTCTGTGTCGCCATGGTGTGCTCTGTATAACCCCAGATCCTGGTCAACATTCCCTTCTCTGTGTGGACAGGGTGTGCTCTGTATAACCCCTGCTCCTTGTCAAAATTCCCATCTCTGTGTGGCCAGGGTGTGCTCTGTATAACCACTGCAACGTCTGGTCAACATTTCCATCTCTGTGTGTGGCCAGAATGTGCTCTGTATAACCCCTGCATCTCCTGGTCAACATTCCCATCTCTGTGTGGCCAGGATGTGCACTGTATAATCCCAGTAGCTCCTGGTCAACATTCCCATCTCTCTGTGGCCAGGGTGTGCTCTGTATCACCCCTGCAGTTCATGGTCAACATTTCCATCTCTGTGTGTGGTCAGGGTGTGCTCTGTATAACCCCTGCACCTCCTGGTGAACATTTCCATCTCTGTGTGGCCAGGATGTGCTCTGTATAACCCCTGCAGCTCCTGGCCAACATTCCCATCTCTCTGTGGCCAGGGTGTGCTCTGTATCACCCCTGCAGCTCCTTTTCAACATTCCCAACTCTGTGTGGCCAGGGTGTGCTCTGTATAACCCCAGCAGCTCCTGGTCAACATTCCCATCTCTCTGTGGCCAGGGTGTGCTCTGTATAACCCCTGCAGCTCCTGGTCAACATTCCCATCTCTCTGTGGCCAGGGTGTGCTCTGTATAACCGCTGCAGCTCCTGGCCAACATTCCCATCTCTGTGTGGCCAGGGTGTGCTCTGTATAACCCATGCTACTGTTTAACATTCCCATCTCTGTGTGCCCAGGGTGTGCTCTTTATAACCCCAGCAACTCCTGGTCAACATTCCCATCTCTGTGTGCCCAGGGTGTGCTCTGTATAACCCCAGATCCTGTTCAACATTCCCTTCTCTGTGTGGGCAGGGTGTGCTCTGTATATCCCCTGCTCCTTGTCATTATTCCCATCTCTGTGTGTCCAGGGTGTGCTCTGTGTAACCCCTGCAGCTCCTGGTCAACATTCCCCTCTCTGTGTGGGCAGGGTGTGCTCTGTATATCCCCTGCTCCTTGTCATTATTCCCATCTCTGTGTGTCCAGGGTGTGCTCTGTGTAACCCCTGCAGCTCCTGGTCAACATTCCCCTCTCTGTGTGGCCAGGGTGTGCTCTGTATAACCACTGCAACGTCTGGTCAACATTTCCATCTCTGTGTGGCCAGGGTGTGCTCTGTATAACTCCTGCAGCTCCTGGTCAACATTTCCATCTCTGTGTGGCCAGGATGTGCTCTGTATGACTCCTGCAGCGCCTGGTCAACATTTCCATCTCTGTATGGCCAGGGTGTGCTCTGTATAATCCCTGCAGCTCCTGGTGAACATTCCCATCTCTGTGTGGCCAGGATGTTCTCTGTATAACCCCTGCAGCTCCTGGTCAACATTCCCCTCTCTGTGTGGCCAGGGTGTGCTCTGTATAACCGCTGCAACGTCTAGTCAACATTTCCATCTCTGTATGGCCAAGGTGTGCTCTGTATAACCCCTGCAGCTCCTGGTCAACATTCCCATCTCTGTGTGTGTCCAGGGTGTGCTCTGTATAACCCCTGCAGCTCCTGGTCCACATTCCCATCTCTGTGTGGCCAGGGTGTGCTCTGTATAACCCCTGCAGCTCCTGGTCAACATTCCCAACTCTGTGTGGCCAGGGTGTGCTCTGTATAACCCCTGCAGCTCCTGGTGAACATTCCCATCTCTGTGTGGCCAGGATGTGCTCTGTATAACACCTGCAGCTCCTGGTCAACATTCCCTTCTTTGTGTGGCCAGTGTGTGCTCTGTATAACCCCTGCAGCTCCTGGCCAACATTCCCAGCTCTGTGTGGCCAGGGTGTGCTCTGTATAACCTCTGCAGCTCCTGGTCAACATGCCCATATCTGTGTGGCCAGGGTGTGTTCTGTATAACCCCTGCAGCTCCTGGTCAACATTCCCATCTGTGTGTGGCCAGGGTGTGCTCTGTATAACCCCTGCAGCTCCTGGTCAACATTCCCATCTCTGTGTGGCCAGGGTGTGCTCTGTATAACCCCTGCAGTTCATGGTCAACATTCCCATCTCTGTGTGGCCAGGATGTGCTCTGTATAATCCCAGTAGCTCCTGGTCAACATTCCCATCTCTCTGTGGCCAGGGTGTGCTCTGTATCACCCCTGCAGCTCCTGGTCAACATTCCCAACTCTGTGTGGCCAGCGTGTGCTCTGTATAACCCCAGCAGCTCCTGGTCAACATTCCCATCTCTCTGTGGCCAGGGTGCGCTCTGTATCACCCCTGCAGCTCCTTTTCAACATTCCCAACTCTGTGTGGCCAGCGTGTGCTCTGTATAACCCCAGCAGCTCCTGGTCAACATTCCCATCTCTCTGTGGCCAGGGTGTGCTCTGTATAACCCCTGCAGCTCCTGGTCAACATTCCCATCTCTCTGTGGCCAGGGTGTGCTCTGTATAACCGCTGCAACGTCTAGTCAACATTTCCATCTCTGTATGGCCAAGGTGTGCTCTGTATAACCCCTGCAGTTCATGGTCAACATTTCCATCTCTGTGTGTGGTCAGGGTGTGCTCTGTATAACCCCTGCACCTCCTGGTGAACATTTCCATCTCTGTGTGGCCAGGATGTGCTCTGTATAACCCCTGCAGCTCCTGGCCAACATTCCCATCTCTGTCTGGCCAGGGTGTGCTCTGTATAATCCCTGCAGCTCATGGTCGACATTCCCATCTCTGTGTGGCCAGGGTGTGCTCTGTATAACCCCTGCAGCTCCTTGTCTACATTCCCTTCTTTGTGTGGCCAGTGTGTGCTCTGTATAACCCCTGCAGCTCCTGGCCAACATTCCCATCTCTGTGTGGCCAGGGTGTGCTCTGTATAACCCATGCTACTGTTTAACATTCCCATCTCTGTGTGCCCAGGGTGTGCTCTTTATAACCCCAGCAACTCCTGGTCAACATTCCCATCTCTGTGTGCCCAGGGTGTGCTCTGTATAACCCCAGATCCTGTTCAACATTCCCTTCTCTGTGTGGGCAGGGTGTGCTCTGTATAACCCCTGCTCCTTGTCATTATTCCCATCTCTGTGTGTCCAGGGTGTGCTCTGTGTAACCCCTGCAGCTCCTGGTCAACGTTCCCCTCTCTGTGTGGCCAGGTTGTGCTCTGTATAACCATTGCAACGTCTGGTCAACATTTCCATCTCTGTGTGGCCAGGGTGTGCTCTGTATAACTCCTGCAGCTCCTGGTCAACATTTCCATCTCTGTGTGGCCAGGATGTGCTCTGTATATCTCCTGCAACTCCTGGTCAACATTCCCCTCTCTGTGTGGCCAGGGTGTGATCTGTATAACCGCTGCAACGTCTAGTCAACATTTCCATCTCTGTATGGCCAAGGTGTGCTCTGTATAACCCCTGCAGTTCATGGTCAACATTCCCATCTCTGTGTGTGTCCAGGGTGTGCTCTGTATAACCCCTGCAGCTCCTGGTCAACATTCCCATCTCTGTGTGGCCAGGGTGTGCTCTGTATAACCCCTGCAGCTCCTGGTCAACATTCCCAACTCTGTGTGGCCAGGGTGTGCTCTGTATAACCCCTGCAGCTCCTGGTGAACATTCCCATCTCTGTGTGGCCAGGATGTGCTCTGTATAACACCTGCAGCTCCTGGTCAACATTCCCTTCTTTGTGTGGCCAGTGTGTGCTCTGTATAACCCCTGCAGCTCCTGGCCAACATTCCCAGTTCTGTGTGGCCAGGGTGTGCTCTGTATAACCTCTGCAGCTCCTGGTCAACATGCCCATATCTGTGTGGCCAGGGTGTGCTCTGTATAACCCCTGCAACTACTGGTCAACATTCCCATCTGTGTGGCCAGGGTGTGCTCTGTATACCCCTGCATCTCCTGGTCAACATTCCCATCTCGGTGTGGCCAGGGTGTGCTCTGTATAACCCCTGCAGCTCCTGGTCAACATTCCCTTCTTTGTGTGGCCAGGGTGTCCTCTGTATAACCCCTGCAGCTCATGGTCAACATTATCATCTCTGTGTGGCCAGGATGTGCTCTGCATAACCCCTGCATCTCCTGGTCAACATTCCCATCACTGTGTATCCAGGATGTGCTCTGTAAAAACCCTGCTCCTGGTCAACATTCCCATCTGTGTGTGGCCAGGGTGTGCTCTGTATAACCCCAGCTCCTGGTCAACATTCCCTGCTCTGTGTGCCCAGGGTGTGCTCTGTATAACCCCTGCTCCTGGTCAACATTCCCACCTCTGTGTTTGGCCAGGGTATGCTCTGTATAACCCCTGCAGCTCCTGGTCAACATTCCCACCTCTGTGTGGTCAGGGTGTGCTCTGTATAACCCCTGCAGCTCCTGGTCAACATTCCCATCACTGTGTGGCCAGGGTGTGCTCTGTATAACCCCTGCAGCTCCTGGTCGACATTCCCATCTCTGTGTTTGAGAGAGTGCTCTGTATAACCCCTGCAAATCCTGTTCAACACTCCAATCTCTGTATGGCCAGGGTGTGCTCTGTATAACTCCTGCAGCTCCTGGTCAACATTTCCATCTCTGTGTGGCCAGGGTGTGCTCTTTATAACCCCTGCAGTTCATGGTCAACATTCCCATCTCTGTGTGTGTCCAGCGTGTGCTCTGTATAACCCCTGCAGCTCCTGGTCAACATTCCCTTCTTTGTGTGGCCAGTGTGTGCTCTGTATAACCCCTGCAGCTCCTGGCCAACATTCCCATTTCTGTGTGGCCAGGGTGTGCTCTGTATAACCTCTGCAGCTCCTGGTCAACATGCCCATATCTGTGTGGCCAGGGTGTGCTCTGTATAACCCCTGCAACTACTGGTCAACATTCCCATCTGTGCGGCCAGGGTGTGCTCTGTATACCCCTGCTCCTGGTCAACATTCCCATCTCTGTGTGGCCAGGGTGTGCTCTGTCTAACCCCAGCAGCTCCTGGTCAACATTCCCATCTGTGTGTGGCCAGGGTGTGCTCTGTATAACCCCTGCATCTCCTGGTCAACATTCCCATCTGTGTGTGGCCAGGGTGTGCTCCGTACAACCCCTGCAGCTCCCGGTCAACATTCCCTTCATTGTGTGGCCAGTGTGTGCTCTGTATAACCCCTGCAGCTCCTGGCCAACATTCCCATCTCTGTGTGGCCAGGGTGTGCTCTGTATAACACCTGCAGCTCCTGGTCAACATTCCCATATCTGTGTGGCCAGGGTATGCTCTGTATAACCCCTGCAACTACTGGTCAACATTCCCATCTGTGTGGCCAGGGTGTGCTCTGTATACCCCTGCTCCTGGTCAACATTCCCATCTCTGTGTGGCCAGGGTGTGCTCTGTCGAACCCCAGCAGCTCCTGGTCAACGTTCCCATCTGTGTGTGGCCAGGGTGTGCTCTGGATAACCCCTGAATCTCCTGGTCAACATTCCCATCTCTGTGTGTCCACGATGTGCTCTGTATAACCCCTGCAGCTCCTGGTCAACATTCCCATCTCTGTGTGGCAGGATGTGCTCTGCATAACCCCTGCATCTCCTGGTCAACATTCCCATCTCTGTGTGGCCAGGGTGTGCTCTGTATAACCCCTGCAGCTCCTGGCCAACATTCCCATCTCTGTGTGGCCAGGGTGTGCTCTGTATAATCCCTGCAGCTCCTGGTCGACATTCCCATCTCTGTGTGGCCAGGGTGTGCTCTGTATAACCCCTGCAGCTCCTGGTCTACATTCCCTTCTTTGTGTGGCCAGTGTGTGCTCTGTATAACCCCTGCAGCTCCTGGCCAACATTCCCATCTATGTGTGGCCAGGGTGTGCTCTTTATAACCCCAGCAATTCCTGGTCAACATTCCCATCTCTGTGTGCCCAGGGTGTGCTCTGTATAACCCAGATCCTGATCAACATTCCCTTCTCTGTGTGGGCAGGGTGTACTCTGTATAACCCCTGCTCCTTGTCAATATTCCCATCTCTGTGTGGCCAGGGTGTGCTCTGTATAACTCCTGCAGCTCCTGGTCAACATGTCCTTCTCGGTGAGGCCATGTGGCGCTCAGTATAACCCCTGCAGCTCCTGGTCAACATTCCCATCTGTGTGTGCCCAGGGTATGCTCTGTATAACTCCTGCAGCTCCTGGTCAACATTCCCATCTCTATGTGGCCAGGTTGTGCTCTGTATAAATCCTGCAGCTCCTGGTCAACATTCCCATTTCTCTGTGTGTCCAGGGTGTGCTCCGTATAACCCCTGCAGCTCCTGGTCAACATTCCCATCTCTGAGCGTGGTCAGGGTGTGCTGTGTATAACTCCTGCAGCTCCTGGTCAACATTCCCATCTCTGTGTGGCCAGGGTGTGCTCTGGAAAACCCCTGCAGCTCCTGTTCAATATTCCAATCTCTGTGTGGCCAGGTTGTGCTCTGTATAACCCCTGCAGCTCCTGGCTAACATTCCCATCTCTGTGTGGCCATGATGTGCTCTGTATAACTCCTGCAGCTCCTGGTCAACATTCCCATTTCTCTGTGTGTCCAGGGTGTGCTCTGTATAACCCCTGCACCTCGTGGTCAACATTCCCATTTCTGATGGCCAGGGTTTGCTCTGTATAACCCCTGCAGCTCCTGTTCAACATTCCCATCTCTGTGTGGCCAGGGTGTGCTCCGTATAACTCCTGCAGCTCCTGGTCAACATTCCCATCTCTGTGTGGCCAGGGTGTGCTCTGTATAACCCCTGCAGCTCCTGGTTAACATTCCTATCTCTGTGTGGCCAGGATGTGCTCTTTATACTCCTACAGCACCTGGTCAACATTCCCATCTCTGTGTGGCCAGGATGTGCTCTGTATACTCCTGCAGCTCCTGGTAAACATTCCCATCTCTGTGTGGCCAGGGTGTGCTCAGTATAACCCCTGCAGCTCCTGTTCAAATTCCCATCTCAGTGTGGCCAGGATGTGCACTGTATAATCCCAGTAGCTCCTGGTCAACATTCCCATCTCTGTGTGGCCAGGGTGTGCACTGTATAACCCCAGCAGCTCCTGGTCAACATTCCATCTCTGTGTGTGGCCAGGGTGTGCTCTGCATAACTCCTGCAGCTCCTGGTCAACATTCCCATCTCTGTGTGGGCAGGGTGTGCTCTGTATAACCCCAGCAGCTCCTGGTCAACATTCCATCTCTGTGTGTGGCCAGGGTGTGCTCTGTATAACTCCTGCAGCTCCTGGTCAACATTCCCATCTCTGTGTGGCCAGGGTGTGCTCTGTATAACCCCTGCAGCTCCTGGTTAACATTCCTATCTCTGTGTGGCCAGGATGTGCTCTGTATACTCCTGCAGCTCCTGGTAAACATTCCCATCTCTGTGTGGCCAGGGTGTGCTCTGTATAACTCCTGCAGCTCCTGGTCAACATTCCCATCTCTGTGTGTGGCCAGGGGGTGCACTGTATAATCCCAGAAGTTATTGGTCAACATTCCCATCTCTGTGTGGTCAGGGTGTGCTCTGTATAACTCCTGCAGCTCCTGGTTCAACATTCCCATCTCTGTGTGGCCAGGGTTAGCCCTGTATAACCACTGAAGCTCCTGGTTAACATTCCCATCTCTGTGTGTGGCCAGTATGTGCTCTGTATAATTCCTGCAGCTCCTGGTCAACATTCCCATCTCTGTTGGCCAGGGTTTGCTCTGTATAACCCCTGCAGCTCCTGTTCAACATTCCCATCTCTGTGTGGCCAGGGTGTGCACTGTATAACCCCAGCAACTCCAGGTCAACATTCCCATCTCTGTGTGTGGCCAGGGTGTGCTCTGTATAACTCCTGCAGCTCCTGGTCAACATTCCCATCTCTGTTGGCCAGGGTGTGCTCTGTATAACGCCTGCAGCTCCTGTTCAACATTCCCATCTCTGTGTGGCCAGGGTGCGCACTGTATAACCCCTGCAGCTCCTGGTCAACATTCCCATCTCTGTTGGCCAGGGTGTGCTCTGTATAACCCCTGCAGCTCCTGGTCAACATTCCCATTTCAATGTGTGTCCAGGGTGCGCTCTGTATAACCCCAGCAACTCCAGGTCAACATTCCCATCTCTGTGTGGCCGGGGTGTGCTCTGTATAACCCCTGCAGCTCCTGTTCAACATTCCCATCTCTGTGTGGCCAGGGTGTGCTCTGTATAACTCCTGCAGCTCCTGGTCAACATTCCCATTTCTGTGTGGCCAGGATGTGCTCTGTATAACCCCTGCAGCTCCTGGTCAACATTCCCATTTCTGGGTGGCCAGGATGTGCTCTGTATAACCCCTGCAGCTCCTGGCTAACATTCCCATCTCTGTGTGGCCATGATGTGCTCTGTATCACTCCTGCAGCTCCTGGTCAACATTCCCATTTCTCTGTGTGTCCAGGGTGTGCTCTGTATAACCCCTGCACCTCGTGGTCAACATTCCCATCTCTGATGGCCAGGGTTTGCTTTGTATAACCCCAGCAGCTCCTGGTCAACATTCCCATCTCTGTGTGTCCAGGGTGTGCTCTGTATAACCCCTGCAGCTCCTGGTTAACATTCCTATCTCTGTGTGGCCAGGATGTGCTCTGTATACTCCTGCAGCTCCTGGTAAACATTCCCATCTCTGTGTGGCCAGGGTGTGCTCTGTATAACCCCAGCAGCTCCTGGTCAACAATTCCATCTCTGTGTGTGGCCAGGGTGTGCTCCGTATAACTCCTGCAGCTCCTGTTCAACATTCCCATCTTTGTGTGGCCAGGGTGTGCTCTGTATAACCCCTGCAGCTCCTGGTTAACATTCCTATCTCTGTGTGGCCAGGATGTGCTCTGAATACTCCTACAGCACCTGGTCAACATTCCCATCTCTGTGTGGCCAGGATGTGCTCTGTATACTCCTGCAGCTCCTGGTCAACATTCCATCTCTGTGTGTGGCCCGGGTGTGCTCTGTATAACTCCTGCAGCTCCTGGTCAACATTCCCATCTCTGTGTGGCCAGGGTGTGCTCTGTATAACCCCTGCAGCTCCTGGTTAACATTCCTATCTCTGTGTGGCCAGGATGTGCTCTGTATACTCCTGCAGCTCCTGGTAAACATTCCCATCTCTGTGTGGCCAGGGTGTGCTCTGTATAACTCCTGCAGCTCCTGTTCAAATTCCCATCTCAGTGTGGCCAGGATGTGCACTGTATAATCCCAGTAGCTCCTGGTCAACATTCCCATCTCTGTGTGGCCAGGGTGTGCACTGTATAACCCCAGCAGCTCCTGGTCAACATTCCATCTCTGTGTGTGGCCAGGGTGTGCTCTGCATAACTCCTGCAGCTCCTGGTCAACATTCCCATCTCTGTGTGGGCAGGGTGTGCTCAGTATAACCCCTGCAGCTCCTGTTCAAATTCCCATCTCAGTGTGGCCAGGATGTGCACTGTATAATCCCAGTAGCTCCTGGTCAACATTCCCATCTCTGTGTGTGGCCAGGATGTGCTCTGTATAACTCCTGCAGCTCCTGGTCAACATTCCCATCTCTGTTGGCCAGGGTGTGCTCTGTATAACGCCTGCAGCTCCTGGTCAACATTCCCATCTCTGTGTGGCCAGGTTGTGCTCTGTATAACTCCTGCAGCTCCTGGTCAACATTCCCATCTCTGTGTGGCCAGGGTGTGCTCTGTATAACCCCTGCAGCTCCTGTTCAACATTCCCATCTCTGTGTGGCCATGATGTGCTCTGTATAACTCCTGCAGGTCCTGGTCAACATTCCCATTTCTCTGTGTGTCCAGGGTGTGCTCTGTATAACACCTGCACCTCGTGGTCAACATTCCCATCTCTGATGGCCAGGGTTTGCTCTGTATAACCCCTGAAGCTCCTGTTCAACATTCCCATCTCTGTGTGGCCAGTGTGTGCTCTGTATAACCCCAGCAGCTCCTGGTCAACAATTCCATCTCTGTGTGTGGCCAGGGTGTGCTCCGTATAACTCCTGCAGCTCCTGGTCAACATTCCAATCTCTGTGTGGCCAGGGTGTGCTCTGTATAACCCCTACAGCTCCTGGTTAACATTCCTATCTCTGTGTGGCCAGGATGTGCTCTGTATACTCCTACAACACCTGGTCAACATTCCCATCTCTGTGTGGCCAGGATGTGCTCTGTATACTCCTGCAGCTCCTGGTAAACATTCCCATCTCTGTGTGTCCAGGGTGTGCTCAGTATAACTCCTGCAGCTCCTGGTCAACATTCCCATCTCTGTGTGTGGTCAGGGTGTGCTCTGTATAACCCCTGCAGCTCCTTTTCAAATTCCCATCTCAGAGTGGCCAGGATGTGCACTGCATAATCCCAGTAGCTCCTGGTCAACATTCCCATCTCTGTGTGGCCAGGGTGTGCACTGTATAACCCCAGCAGCTCCTGGTCAACATTCCCATCTGTGTGTGTGGCCAGGATGTGCTCTGTATAACTCCTGCAGCTCCTGGTCAACATTCCCATCTCTGTGTGGCCAGGGTGTGCTCTGCATAACCCCTGCAGATCCTGCTCGACATTCCCATCTCTGGGTGGCCAGGGTGTGCTCTGTATAACTACTGCAGCTCCTGGTCAACATGTCCTTCTCTGTGAGGCCAGGTGGCGCTCTGTATAACCCCTGCAGCTCCTGGTCAACATTCCCATCTGTGTGTGCCCAGGGTATGCTCTGTATAACTCCTGCAGCTCCTGGTCAACATTCCCATCTCTGTGTGGCCAGCGTGTGCTCTGTATAACTCCTGCAGCTCCTGGTCAATATTCCCATTTCTGTGTGGCCAGGTTGTGCTCTGTATAACCCCTGCAGCACTTGGTCAACATTCCCATCTCTGTGTGGCCAGGGTGTGCTCAGTATAACTCCTGCAGCTCCTGGTCAACATTCCCATCTCTGTGTGTGGTCAGGGTGTGCTCTGTATAACCCCTGCAGCTCCTGGTCAACATTCCCATCTCTGTGTGGCCAGGTTTGCACTGTATAATCCCAGTAGCTCCTGGTCAACATTCCCATCTCTGTGTGGCCAGGGTGTGCACTGTATAACCCCAGCAGCTCCTGGTCAACATTCCATCTCTGTGTGTGGCCAGGGTGTGCTCTGCATAACTCCTGCAGCTCCTGGTCAACATTCCCATCTCTGTGTGGGCAGGGTGTGCTCTGTATAACCCCAGCAGCTCCTGGTCAACATTCCATCTCTGTGTGTGGCCAGGGTGTGCTCTGTATAACTCCTGCAGCTCCTGGTCAACATTCCCATCTCTGTGTGGCCAGGGTGTGCTCTGTATAACCCCTGCAGCTCCTGGTTAACATTCCTATCTCTGTGTGGCCAGGATGTGCTCTGTATACTCCTGCAGCTCCTGGTAAACATTCCCATGTCTGTGTGGCCAGGGTGTGCTCTGTATAACTCCTGCAGCTCCTGGTCAACATTCCCATCTCTGTGTGTGGCCAGGGAGTGCACTGTATAATCCCAGAAGCTCCTGGTCAACATTCCCATCTCTGTGTGGTCAGGGTGTGCTCTGTATAACTCCTGCAGCTCCTGGTTCAACATTCCCATCTCTGTGTGGCCAGGGTTAGCCCTGTATAACCACTGAAGCTCCTGGTTAACATTCCCATCTCTGTGTGTGGCCAGTATGTGCTCTGTATAACTCCTGCAGCTCCTGGTCAACATTCCCATCTCTGTGTGGCCAGGGTGTGCTCTGTATAACTCCTGCAGCTCCTGATCAATATGTCCTTCTCTGTGAGGACAGGTGGCGCTCTGTATAACCCCTGCAGCTCCTGGTCAACATTCCCATCTGTGTGTGCCCAGGGTATGCTCTGTATGACTCCTGCAGCTCCTGGTCAAGATTCCCACCTCTGTGTGGCCAGGTTGTGCTCTGTATAACTCCTGCAACTCCTGGTCAACATTCCCATCTGTGTGTGGCCAGGGTGTGCTCTGTATAACCCCAGCAGCTCCTGGTCAACATTCCATCTCTGTGTGTGGCCTGGGAGTGCTCTGCATAACTCCTGCAGCTCCTGGTCAACATTCCCATCTCTGTGTGGGCAGGGTGTGCTCTGTATAACCCCAGCAGCTCCTGGTCAACATTCCATCTCTGTGTGTGGCCAGGGTGTGCTCTGTATAACTCCTGCAGCTCCTGGTCAACATTCCCATCTCTGTGTGGCCAGGTTGTGCTCTGTATAACCCCTGCAGCTCCTGGTCAACATTTCCATCTGTGCGTGTGTCCAGGGTGTGCTCTGTATAACCCCAGCAGCTCCTGGTCAACACTCCCATCTGTGTGTGGACAACGTGCGCACTGTATAACCACTGCAGCACTTGGTCAACATTCCCATCTCTGTGTGTGTCCAGGGTGTGCTCTGTATACCCCTGCAGCTCCTGGTCAACATTCCATCTCTGTGTGTGGCCAGGGTGTGCTCTGCATAACTCCTGCAGCTCCTGGTCAACATTCCCATCTCTGTGTGGGCAGGGTGTGCTCTGTATAACCCCAGCAGCTCCTGGTCAACATTCCATCTCTGTGTGTGGCCAGGGTGTGCTCTGTATAACTCCTGCAGCTCCTGGTCAACATTCCCATCTCTGTGTGGCCAGGGTGTGCTCTGTATAACCCCTCAGCTCCTGGTCAACATTTCCATCTGTGCGTGTGTCCAGGGTGTGCTCTGTATAACCCCAGCAGCTCCTGGTCAACACTCCCATCTGTGTGTGGACAGCGTGCGCACTGTATAACCACTGCAGCACCTGGTAAACATTCCCATCTCTGTGTGTGTCCAGGGTGTGCTCTGTATACCCCTGCAGCTCCTGGTCAACATCCCCTTCTCTTTGTGGCCAGGATGTGCTCTGTATATCCCCTGCAGCTCCTGGTCAACATTCCCATCTGTGTGTGTCGCCAGGATGTGCTCTGTATAACTCCTGCAGCTCCTGGTCAACATTCCCATCTCTGTGTGGCCAGGGTGTGCTCTGCATAACCCCTGCAGATCCTGCTCGACATTCCCATCTCTGGGTGGCCAGGGTGTGCTCTGTATAACCCCTGCAGCTCCTGGTCAACATCCCCTTCTCTTTGTGGCCAGGATGTGCTCTGTATATCCCCTGCAGCTCCTGGTCAACATTCCCATCTGTGTGTGTGGCCAGGATGTGCTCTGTATAACTCCTGCAGCTCCTGGTCAACATTCCCATCTCTGTGTGGCCAGGGTGTGCTCTGCATAACCCCTGCAGATCCTGCTCGACATTCCCATCTCTGGGTGGCCAGGGTGTGCTCTGTATAACTCCTGCAGCTCCTGGTCAACATGTCCTTCTCTGTGAGGCCAGGTGGCGCTCTGTATAACCCCTGCAGCTCCTGGTCAACATTCCCATCTGTGTGTGCCCAGGGTATGCTCTGTATAACTCCTGCAGCTCCTGGTCAACATTCCCATCTCTGTGTGGCCAGCGTGTGCTCTGTATAACTCCTGCAGCTCCTGGTCAATATTCCCATTTCTGTGTGGCCAGGTTGTGCTCTGTATAACCCCTGCAGCTCCTGGTCAACATTCCCATCTGTGTGTGTATCCAGGGTGTGCTGTGTATATCTCCTGCAGCTCCTGGTCAACATTCCCATCTGTGTGTCCAGGGTATGCTCTGTATAACTCCTGCAGCTCCTGGTCAACATTCCCATCTCTGTGTGGCCAGCGTGTGCTCTGTATAACTCCTGCAGCTCCTGGTCAATATTCCCATTTCTGTGTGGCCAGGTTGTGCTCTGTATAACCCCTGCAGCTCCTGGTCAACATTCCCATCTGTGTGTGTATCCAGGGTGTGCTGTGTATATCTCCTGCAGCTCCTGGTCAACATTCCCATCTGTGTGTCCAGGGTGTGCTCTGTATAACCCCAGCAGCTCCTGGTCAACACTCCCATCTGTGTGTGGACAGCGTGCGCACTGTATAACCACTGCAGCACTTGGTCAACATTCCCATCTCTGTGTGTGTCCAGGGTGTGCTCTGTATACCCCTGCAGCTCCTGGTCAACATTCCCTTCTCTTTGTGGCCAGGATGTGCTCTGTATATCCCCTGCAGCTCCTGGTCAACATTCCCATCTGTGTGTGTGGCCAGGATGTGCTCTGTATAACTCCTGCAGCTCCTGGTCAACATTCCCATCTCTGTGTGGCCAGGGTGTGCTCTGTATAACCCCTGAAGCTCCTGGTCAACATTCCCATCTCTGTGTGGCCAGGGTGTGTTCTGCATAACCCCTGCAACACCTGGTCAACATTCTCACCTCTGTGTGGCCAGGGTGTGCTCTGTATAACTCCTGCAGCTCCTGATCAATATGTCCTTCTCTGTGAGGACAGGTGGCGCTCTGTATAACCCCTGCAGCTCCTGGTCAACATTCCCATCTGTGTGTGCCCAGGGTATGCTCTGTATGACTCCTGCAGCTCCTGGTCAAGATTCCCACCTCTGTGTGGCCAGGTTGTGCTCTGTATAACTCCTGCAACTCCTGGTCAACATTCCCATCTGTGTGTGGCCAGGGTGTGCTCTGTATAACCCCAGCAGCTCCTGGTCAACACTCCCATCTGTGTGTGGACAGCGTGCGCACTGTATAACCACTGCAGCACTTGGTCAACATTCCCATCTCTGTATGTGTCCAGGGTGTGCTCTGTATAACCCCTGCAGCTCCTGGTCAACATTCCCTTCTCTGTGTGGCCAGGATGTGCTCTGTATATCCCCTGCATCTCCTGGTCAACATTCCCATCTCTGTGTGGCCAGGGTGTGCTCTGTATAACTCCTGCAGCTCCTGATCAATATGTCCTTCTCTGTGAGGACAGGTGGCGCTCTGTATAACCCCTGCAGCTCCTGGTCAACATTCCCATCTGTGTGTGCCCATGGTATGCTCTGTATGACTCCTGCAGCTCCTGGTCAAGATTCCCATCTCTGTGTGGCCAGGTTGTGCTCTGTATAACTCCTGCAACTCCTGGTCAACATTCCCATCTGTGTGTGGCCATGGTGTGCTCTGTATAACCCCTGCAGCTCCTGGTCAACATTTCCATCTCTGTGTGGCCAGGATGTGCTCTGTATAACCCCTGCAGCTCCTGGTCAACATTCCCATCTGTGTGTGTGGCCAGGATGTGCTCTTTTATAACCCCAGCAGTTCCTGGTCAACATTTCCACATCTGTGTGTCCAGTGTGTGCTCTGTATAACCCCAGCAGCTCCTGGTCAACATTCCCATCTCTGTGTGGCCAGGGTGTGCTCTGTTTAACCCCTGCAGCTCCTGGTCATCATTCCCATCTCTGTGTGGCCAGGGTGTGCTCTGTATAACCCCTGCAGCTCCTGGTCAACATTCCCATCTCTGTGTGGCCAGGGTGTGCTCTGTATAACCCCTGCAGCTCCTGGTCAACATTCCCATCTCTGTGTGGCCAGGGTGTGCACTGTATAACCCCAGCAGCTCCTGGACAACATTCCCATCTCTGTGTGTGGCCAGGGTGTGCTCTGTATAACTCCTGCAGCTCCTGGTCAACATTCCCATCTCTGAGTGGCCAGGGTGTGCTCTGTATAATCCCTGCAGCTCCTGGTCAACATTCCCATCTCTGAGTGGCCAGGGTGTGCTCTGTATAATCCCTGCAGCTTCTGGTCAACATTCCCATCTCTGTGTGGTCAGGGTGTGCTCTGTATAACTCCTGCAGCTCCTGGTCAACATTCCCATCTCTGTGTGTGGCCAGGATGTGCTCTGTATAACCCCTGCAGCTCCTGGTCAACATTCCCATCTCTGTGTGTGGCCAGGGTGTGCTCTGTATAACTCCTGCAGTTCCTGGTCAACATGTCCTTCTCTGTGTTTCCAGGGTGTGCTCTGTGTAACCCCAGCAGCTCCTGGTCAACATTCCCATCTCTGTGTGGCCAGTGTGTGCTCTGTATAACCCCCGCAGCTCCTGGTCAACATTCCCATATCTGTGTGGCCAGGGTGTGCTCAGTATATCTCCTGCAGCTCCTGGTCGACATTCCCATCTCTGTGTTTCGAGGGTGTGCTCTGTATATCCCTAGCAGCACCTGGTCAACATTCTCACATCTGTTTGGCCAGGGTGTGCTCTGTATAACCCCAGCAGCTCCTGGTCAACATTCCCATCTCTGTGTATCCAGGATGTGCTCTGTATAACCCCAGCAGCTCCTGGTCAACATTCCCATCTCTGTGTGTCCAGGGTGTGCTCTGTATAACCCCTGCAGCTCCTGGTCAACATTCCCATCACTGTGTGGCCAGGGTGTGCTCTGTATAACTCCTGCAGCTCCTGGTCAACATTCCCATCTCTGTGTGGCCAGGATGTGCACTGTATAACCCCAGCAGCTCCTGGTCAACATTCCCATCGCTGTGTGTGGCCAGGGTGTGCTCTGTATAACTCCTGCATGTCCTGGTCAACATTCCCATCTCTGTGTGGCCAGGATGTGCTCTGAATACTCCTGCAGCTCCTGGTCAACATTCCCATCTCTGTGTGTGGTCACGGTGTGCTCTGTAAAACTCCTGCAGCTCCTGGTCCACATTCCCATCTCTATGTGGCCAGGTTGTGCTCTGTGTAACTCCTGCAGCTCCTGGTCAACATTCTCATTTCTGTGTGTTGCCAGGGTGTGCTCTGTATAACCCCTGCAGCTCCTGGTTAACATTCCCATCTCTGTGTGTGGCCAGGGTGTGCTCTGTATAACTCCTGCAGCTCCTGGTCGACATGTCCTTCTCTGTGAGGCCAGGGTGTGCTCTGTATAACCCCTGCAGCTCCTGGTCAACATTCCCATCTCTGTGTGGTCAGGGTGTGCTCTGTATAACTCCTACAGCTCCTGGTCAACATGTCCTTCTCTGTGAGGCCAGGTGGCGCTCTGTATAACCCCTGCAACTCCTGGTCAACATTCCCATCTCTGTGTGTGGCCAGGGTGTGCTCTGTATAACCCCTGCAGCTCCTGGTCAACATTCCCATCTGTGTGTGCCCAGGGTATGCTCTGTATTACTCCTGCAGCTCCTGGTCAACATTCCCATCTCTATGTGGCCAGGTTGTGCTCTGTATAACTCCTGCAGCTCCTGGTCAACATTCCCGTTTCTGTGTGTGGCCAGGGTGTGCTCTGTATAACCCCTGCAGCTCCTGGTGAACATTCCCATCTCTGTGTGTGGCCAGGGTGAGCTCTGTATAACTCCTGCAGCTCCTGGTCAACACGTCCTTCTCTGTGAGGCCAGGGTGTGCTCTGCATAACCCCTGCAGCTCCTGGTCAATATTCCCATTTCTGTGTGGACAGGTTGTGCTCTGTATAACCCCTGCAGCTCCTGGTCAACATTCCCATCTGTGTGTGTATCCAGGGTGTGCTCTGTATATATCCTGCAGCTCCTGGTCAACATTCCCATCTGTGTGTCCAGGATGTGCTCTGTATAACCCCAGCAGCTCCTGGTCAACATTCCCATCTGTGTGTGTGGCCAGGATGTGCTCTGTATAACTCCTGCAGTTCCTGGTCAACATGTCCTTCTCTGTGTGTCCAGGGTGTGCTCTGTGAAACCCCAGCAGCTCCTGGTCAACATTCCCATCTCTGTGTGGCCAGTGTGTGCACTGTATAACACCTGCAGCTCCTATTTAACATACTCATCTCTGTGTGGCCAGGGTGTGCTCTGTATAACTCCTGCAGCTCCTGGTCAACATTCCCATATCTGTGTGGCCAGGGTGTGCTCAGTATATCTCCTGCAGCTCCTGGTCGACATTCCCATCTCTGTGTGTCGAGGGTGTGCTCTGTATATCCCTAGCAGCTCCTGGTCAACATTCCCATATCTGTTTGGCCAGGGTGTGCTCTGTATAACCCCAGCAGCTCCTGGTCAACATTCCCATCACTGTGTGGCCAGGGTGTGCTCTGTATAACCCCTGCAGCTCCTGGTCAACATTCCCATCTCTGTGTGGCCAGGATGTGCACTGTATAACCCCAGCAGCTCCTGGTCAACATTCCCATCGCTGTGTGTGGCCAGGGTGTGCTCTGTATAACTCCTGCATGTCCTGGTCAACATTCCCATCTCTGTGTGGCCAGGATGACTCTGAATACTCCTGCAGCTCCTGGTCAACACTCCCATCTCTGTGTGTGGTCAGGGTGTGCTCTGTATAACTCCTGCAGCACCTGGTCAACATTCCCATCTCTGTTTGGCCAGGATGTGCCCTGTATACCCCTGCAGCTCCTGATTAACATCCCCATCTATGTGTGGCCAGGGTGTGCTCTGCATAAACCCCTACAGATCCTGGTCAACATTCCCAACGCTGCGTGGCAAGGATGTGCACTGTATAATCCCAGTAGCTCCTGGTCAACATTCCCATCTCTGTGTGTGGCCAGGGTGTGCTCTGTATAACCCCTGGAGTTCCTGGTCAACATTCCCATCTCTGTGTGGTCAGGGTGTGCTCTGTATAACTCCTGCAGTCCCTGGTCAACATTCCCATCTTTATGTGTGGTCAGGGGGTGCTCTGTATAACTCCTGCAGCTCCTGGTCAACATTCCCATCTCTGTGTGGCCAGGGTGTGCTCTGTATAACCCCTGCAGCTCCTGGTCAACATTCCCATCTCTGTGTGGCCAGGGTGTGTTCTGTATAACTCCTGCAGCTCCTGGTCAACATGTCCTTCTCTGTGAGGCCAGGTGGCGCTCTGTATAACCCCTGCAACTCCTGGTCAACATTCCCATCTCTGTGTGTGGCCAGGGTGTGCTCTGTATAACCCCTGCAGCTCCTGGTCAACATTTGCATCTGTGTGTGCCCAGGGTATGCTCTGTATAACTCCTCCAGTTCCTGGTCAACATTCCCATCTCTATGTGGCCAGGTTGTGCTCTGTATAACTCCTGCAGCTCCTGGTCAACATTCCCATTTCTGTGTGTTGCCAGGGTGTGCTCTGTATAACCCCTGCAGCGCCTGGTTAACATTCCCATCTCTGTGTGTGGCCAGGGTGTGCTCTGTATAACTCCTGCAGCTCCTGGTCAACATGTCCTTCTCTGTGAGGCCAGGGTGTGCTCTGTATAACCCCTGCAGCTCCTGGTCAACATTCCCATCTCTGTGTGGTCAGGGTGTGCTCTGTATAACTCCTGCAGCTCCTGGTCAACATGTCCTTCTCTGTGAGGCCAGGTGGCGCTCTGTATAACCCCTGCAACTCCTGGTCAACATTCCCATCTCTGTGTGTGGCCAGGGTGTGCTCTGTATAACCCCTGCAGCTCCTGGTCAACATTCCCATCTGTGTGTGCCCAGGGTATGCTCTGTATAACTCCTGCAGCTCCTGGTCAACATTCCCATCTCTTTGTGGCCAGGTTGTGCTCTGTATAACTCCTGCAGCTCCTGGTCAACATTCCCATTTCTGTGTGTGGCCAGGGTGTGCTCTGTATAACCCCTGCAGCTCCTGGTGAACATTCCCATTTCTGTGTGTGGCCAGGGTGAGCTCTGTATAACTCCTGCAGTTCCTGGTCAACACGTCCTTCTCTGTGAGGCCAGGGTGTGCTCTGTATAACCCCTGCAGCTCCTGGTCAATATTCCCATTAATGTGTGGCCAGGTTGTGCTCTGTATAACCCCTGCAGCTCCTGGTCAACATTCCCATCTGTGTGTGTATCCAGGGTGTGCTCTGTATATCTCCTGCAGCTCCTGGTCAACATTCCCATCTGTGTGTCCAGGGAGTGCTCTGTATAACCCCTGCAGCTCCTGGTCAACATTTCCATCTGTGCGTGTGTCCATGGTGTGCTCTGTATAACCCCAGCAGTTCCTGGTCAACATTCCCATCTGTGTGTGTGGCCAGGATGTGCTCTGTATAACTCCTGCAGTTCCTGGTCAACATGTCCTTCACTGTGTGTCCAGGGTGTGCTCTGTGTAACCCCAGCAGCTCCTGGTCAACATTCCCATCTCTGTGTGGCCAGTGTGTGCACTGTATAACACCTGCAGCTCCTATTCAACATACTCATCTCTGTGTGGCCAGGGTGTGCTCTGTATAACTCCTGCAGCTCCTGGTCAACATTCCCATATATGTGTGGCCAGGGTGTGCTCAGTATATCTCCTGCAGCTCCTTGTCGACATTCCCATCTCTGTGTGTCGATGGTGTGCTCTGTATATCCCTAGCAGCTCCTGGTCAACATTCCCATAACTGTTTGGCCAGGGTGTGCTCTGTATAACCCCAGCAGCCCCTGGTCAACTTTCCCATCTCTGTGTATCCAGGATGTGCTCTGTATAACCCCAGCAGCTCCTGGTCAACATTCCCATCTCTGTGTGGCCAGGGTGTGCTCTGTTTAACCCCTGCAGCTCCTGGTCAACATTCCCATCTCTGTGTGTCCAGGGTGTGCTCTGTATAACCCCAGCAGCTCCTGGTCAAGATTCCAATCGCTGTGTGTGGCCAGGGTGTGCTCTGTATAACTCCTGCATGTCCTGGTCAACATTCCCATCTCTGTGTGGCCAGGATGTGCTCTGAATACTCCTGCAGCTCCTGGTCAACATTCCCATCTCTGTGTGTGGTCTGGGTGTGCTCTGTATAACTCCTGCAGCTCCTGGTCAACATTCCCATCTCTGTTTGGCCAGGATGTGCCCTGTATACCCCTGCAGCTCCTGGTCAACATCCCCATCTATGTGTGGCCAGGGTGTGCTCTGCATAAACCCCTACAGATCCTGGTCAACATTCCCAACGCTGTGTGGCAAGGATGTGCACTGTATAATCGCAGTAGCTCCTGGTCAACATTCCCATCTCTGTGTGTGGTCAGGGGGTGCTCTGTATAACTCCTGCAGCTCCTGGTCAGCATTCCCATCTCTGTGTGGCCAGGGTGTGCTCTGTATAACCCCTGCAGCTCCTGGTTAACATTCCCATCTCTGTGTGTGACCAGGGTGTGCTCTGTACAACTCCTGCAGCTCCTGGTCAACATGTCCTTCTCTGTGAGGCCAGGGTGTGCTCTGTATAACCCCTGCAGCTCCTGGTTAACATTCCCATCTCTGTGTGGCCAGGGTGTGCTCTGTATAACTCCTGCAGCTCCTGGTCAACATGTCCTTCTCTGTGAGGCCAGGTGGCGTTCTGTATAACCCCTGCAACTCCTGGTCAACATTCCCATCTCTGTGTGTGGCCAGGGTGTGCTCTGTCTAACCCCTGCAGCTCCTGGTCAACATTCCCATCTGTGTGTGCCCAGGGTATGCTCTGGATAACTCCTGCAGCTCCTGGTCAACATTCCCATCACTATGTGGCCAGGTTATGCTCTGTATAACTCCTGCAGCTCCTGGTCAACATTCCCATTTCTGTGTGTGGCCAGGGTGTGCTCTGTATAACCCCTGCAGCTCCTGGTTAACATTCCCATCTCTGTGTGTGGCCAGGGTGTGCTCTGTATAACCCCTGCAGCTCCTGGTTAACATTCCCATCTCTGTGTGTGGCCAGGGTGTGCTCTGCATAACTCCTGCAGCTCCTGGTCAACATGTCCTTCTCTGTGAGGCCAGGGTGTGCTCTGTATAACCCCTGCGGCTCCTGGTCAACATTCCCATCTCTGTGTGGCCAGGGTGTGCTCAGTATAACCCCTGCAGCTCCTGGTCAACATTCCCATCTGTGTGTGTCCAGGGTGTGCTCTGGATAACTCCTCAGCTCCTGGTCAACATGACCATCTCTGTGTGGCCAGTGTGTGCTCTGTATAACCCCTGCAGCTCCTGGTGAACATTCCCATCTCTGTGTGGCCAGGATGTGCTCTGTATACTCCTGCAGCACCTGGTCAACATTCCCATCTCTGTGTGGCCAGGATGTGTTCTGTATACTCCTGCAGCTCCTGGTAAACATCCCCATCTCTGTGTGGCAAGGGTGTGCTCTGTATAACTCCTGCAGCTCCTGGTCAACATTCCCATCTCTGTGTGTGACCATGGTGTGCTCTGTATAACTCCTGCAGCTCCTGGTCAACATTCCCATCTCTATGTGTGGTTAGGGGGTGCTCTGTATAACTCCTGCAGCTCCTGGTCTGCATTCCCATCTCTGTGTGGCCAGGGTGTGCTCTGTATAACCCCTGCAGCTCCTGGTTAACATTCCCATCTCTGTGTGTGACCATGGTGTGCTCTGTATAACTCCTGCAGCTCCTGGTCAACATGTCCTTCTCTGTGAGGCCAGGGTGTGGTCTGTATAACCCCTGCAGCTCCTGGTCAACATTCCCATCTCTGTGTGGCCAGGGTGTGCTCTGTATAAGTCCTGCAGCTCTTGGTCAACATGTCCTTCTCTGTGAGGCCAGGTGGCGTTCTGTATAACCCCTGCAGCTCCTGGTCAACATTCCCATCTCTGTGTGTGGCCAGTGTGTGCTCTGTCTAACCCCTGGAGCTCCTGGTCAACATTCCCATCTGTGTGTGCCCAGGGTATGCTCTGGATAACTCCTGCAGCTCCTGGTCAACATTCCCATCACTATGTGGCCAGGTTATGCTCTGTATAACTCCTGCAGCTCCTGGTCAACATTCCCATTTCTGTGTGTGGCCAGGGTGTGCTCTGTATAACCCCTGCAGCTCCTGGTTAACATTCCCATCTCTGTGTGTGGCCAGGGTGTGCTCTGCATAACTCCTGCAGCTCCTGGTCAACATGTCCTTCTCTGTGAGGCCAGGGTGTGCTCTGTATAACCCCTGCGGCTCCTGGTCAACATTCCCATCTCTGTGTGGCCAGGGTGTGCTCAGTATAACCCCTGCAGCTCCTGTTCAGCATTCCCATCTGTGTGTGCCCAGGGTGTGCTCTGGATAACTCCTCAGCTCGTGGTCAACATGACCATCTCTGTGTGGCCAGTGTGTGCTCTGTATAACCCCTGCAGCTCCTGGTGAACATTCCCAGCTCTGTGTGGCAAGGGTGTGCTCCGTATAACTCCTGCAGCTCCTGGTCAACATTCCCATCTCTGTGTGGCCAGGATGTGCACTGTATAACCCCAGCAGCTCCTGGTCAACATTCCCATCGCTGTGTGTGGCCAGGGTGTGCTCTGTATAACTCCTGCATGTCCTGGTCAACATTCCCATCTCTGTGTGGCCAGGATGTGCTCTGAATACTCCAGCAGCTCCTGGTCAACATTCCCATCTCTGTGTGTGGTCAGGGTGTGCTCTGTATAACTCCTGCAGCTCCTGGTCAACATTCCCATCTCTGTTTGGCCAGGATGAGCCCTGTATACCCCTGCATCTCCTGGTCAACATCCCCATCTATGTGTGGCCAGGGTGTGCTCTGCATAAACCCCTACAGATCGTAGTCAACATTCCCAACGCTGTGTGGCAAGGATGTGCACTGTATAATCGCAGTAGCTCCTTGTCAACATTCCCATCTCTGTGTGTGGCCAGGGTGTGCTCTGTATAACTCCTGCAGCTCCTGGTCAACATTCCCATCTCTATGTGTGGTCAGGGGGTGCTCTGTATAACTCCTGCAGCTCCTGGTCTGCATTCCCATCTCTGTGTGGCCAGGGTGTGCTCTGTATAAACCCTGCAGCTCCTGGTTAACATTCCCATCTCTGTGTGTGACCAGGGTGTGCTCTGTATAACTCCTGCAGCTCCTGGTCAACATGTCCTTCTCTGTGAGGCCAGGGTGTGCTCTGTATAACCCCTGCAGCTCCTGGTCAACATTCCCATCTCTGTGTGTGGCCAGGGTGTGCTCTGTCTAACCCCTGCAGCTCCTGGTCAACATTCCCATCTGTGTGTGCCCAGGGTATGCTCTGGATAACTCCTGCAGCTCCTGGTCAACATTCCCATCACTATGTGGCCAGGTTATGCTCTGTATAACTCCTGCAGCTCCTGGTCAACATTCCCATTTCTGTGTGTGGCCAGGGTGTGCTCTGTATAACCCCTGCAGCTCCTGGTTAACATTCCCATCTCTGTGTGTGGCCAGGGTGTGCTCTGCATAACTCCTGCAGCTCCTGGTCAACATGTCCTTCTCTGTGAGGCCAGGGTGTGCTCTGTATAACCCCTGCGGCTCCTGGTCAACATTCCCATCTCTGTGTGGCCAGGATGTGCTCAGTATAACCCCTGCAGCTCCTGGTCAGCATTCCCATCTGTGTGTGCCCAGGGTGTGCTCTGGATATCTCCTCAGCTCCTGGTCAACATGACAATCTCTGTGTGGCCAGTGTGTGCTCTGTATAACCCCTGCATCTCCTGGTGAACATTCCCATCTCTGTGTGGCCAGGGTGTGCTCTGTATACTACTGCAGCTCCTGGTAAACATCCCCATCTCTGTGTGGCAAGGGTGTGCTCTGTATAACTCCTGCAGCTCCTGGTCAACATTCCCATCTCTGTGTGTGGTCAGGGTGTGCTCTGTATAACCCCTGCTGCTCCTGGTCAACATTCCCATCTCTGTGTGGCCAGGATGTGCACTGTATAATCCCAGTAGCTCCTGGTCAACATTCCCATCTCTGTGTGGCCAGTGTGTGCTCTGTCTAACCCCTACAGCTCCTGGTTAACATTCCCATTTCTGTGTGGCCAGCGTGTGCTCTGTATGACCCCTGCAGCTCCTGGTTAACATTCCCATTTCTGTGTGTGGCCAGTATGTGCTTTGTATACCTCCTGCAGCTCCTGGTCAACATTCCCATCTCTGTGTGGCCAGGGTGTGCTCTGTATAACCCCTGCAGCTCCTGGTCTACATTCCCATCTCTGTGTGGCCAGGGTGTGCTCTGTATAACTCCTGCAGCTCCTGGTCAACATGTCCTTCTCTGTGAGGCCAGGTGGCGCTCTGTATAACCCCTGCAGCTCCTGGTCAACATTCCCATCTGTGTGTGCCCAGGGTATGCTCTGTATAACTCCTGCAGCTCCTGGTCAACATTACCATCTCTCTGTGGCCAGGTTGTGCTCTGTATAACTCCTGCAGCTCCTGGTCAATATTCCCATTTCTGTGTGGCCAGGTTGTGATCTGTATAACCCCTGCAGCTCCTGGACAATATTCCCATCTGTGTGTGTGGCCAGGGTGTGCTCTGTATAACTCCTGCAGCTCCTGGTGAACATTCCCATCTCTGTGTGGCCAGGGTGTGCTCTGTATAACCCCTGCAGCTCCTGGTTAACATTTTCATCTCTGTGTGTGGCCAGGATGTGCTCTGTATACTCCTGCCGCTCCTGCTCAACATTGCCATCTCGGTGTGGCCAGGGTGTGCTCTGTATAAACCCTGCAGCTGCTGGTTAACATTCCCATCTCTGTGTGTGGCCAGGATGTGCTCTGCATAACTCCTGCAGCTCCTGGTCAACATTCCCATCTCTGAGTGGCCAGGGTGTGCTCTGTACAATCCCTGCAGCTCCTGGTCAACATTCCCATCCCTGTGTGTCCAGGGTTTGCTCTGTATAACCCCTGCAGCTCCTCGTTAACATTCCCATCTCTGTGTGTGGCCAGGGTGTACTCTGTATAACTCCTGCAGCTCCTGGTCAACATGTCCTTCTCTGTGAGGCCTGGGTGTTCTCTGTATAACCCCTGCAGCTCGTGGTCAACATTCCCATCTCTGTGTGGCCAGGGTGTGCTCAGTATAACCCCTGCAGCTCCTGGTCAACATTCCCATCTGTGTGTGCCCAGGGTGTGCTCTGTATAACTCCTCAGCTCCTGGTCAACATTCCCATCTCTGTGTGGCCAGTGTGTGCTCTGTATAACCCCTGCAGCACCTGGTGAACATTCCCATCTCTGTGTGGCCACGATGTGCTCTGTATACTCCTGCAGCTCCTGGTAAACATTCCCATCTCTGTGTGGCAAGGGTGTGCTCTGTATAACTCCTGCAGCTCCTGGTCAACATTCCCATCTCTGTGTGTGGTCAGGGTGTGCTCTGTATACCCCTGCAGCTCCTGGTCAATATCCCCATCTATGTGTGGCCAGGGTGTGCTCTGTATAACGCCTGCAGCTCCTGGTCTACATTCCCATCTCTGTGTGGCAAGGATGGGCACTGTATAATCCCAGTAGCTCCTGGTCAACATTCCCATCTCTGTGTGGCCAGGGTGTGCTCTGTATAACCCCTGCAGCACCTGGTCAACATTCCCATATCTGTGTGACCAGGGTGTGCTCTGTATAACTCCTGCAGCTCCTGGTCAACATTCCCATCTCGGTGTGGCCAGGCTGTGCTTTGTATAACCCCTGCAGATCCTGGTCAACATTCCCATCTCTGCGTGGCCAGGGTGTGATCTGTATAACCACTGCAGGTCCTGGTCAATATTCCCATCTCTCAGTGTGTCCTGGGAGTGATCTGTGTAACCCCTGCAGCTCCTGGTTAACATTCCCATCTCTGTGTGGCCAGGGTGAGCTCGTTTATAACCCCAGCAGTTCCTGGTCAACATTCCCATCTCTGTGTGGCCAGGGTGTGCTCTGTATAACTCCTGCAGATCCTGGTCAACATTCCCATCTCTGTGTGGCCAGGCTGTGCTCTGTATAACCCCTGCAGCTCATGGTTAACATTCCCATCTCTGTGTGGAATGGATGTGCTCTGTATAAACCCTGCTCCTGGTCAACATTCCCATCTCTGTGTGGCCAGGGTGTGCTCTGTATAACCCCTGCAGCTCCTGGTCAACATTCCCATCTGTGTGTGGCCAGGGTGTGCTCTGTATAACCCCTGCAGCTCCTGGTCAACATTCCCATCTGTGTGTGGCCAGCGTGTGCTCTGTATAACCCTAGCAGCTACTGGGCAACATTCCCATATCTGTGTGGCCAGGATGTGCTCTGTATAACCCCTGCAGCTCCTGGTCAACATTCCCATCTCTGTGTGGCCAGGATGTGCTCTGTATAACCCCTGCAGCTCCTGGTCAACATTCCCATATCTGTGTGGCCAGGATGTGCTCTGTATAACCCCTGCAGCTCCTGGTCAACATTTCCATCTCTGTGTGGCCAGGGTGTGCACTGTATAACCCCTGCAGCTCATGGTCAACATTCCCATCTCTGTTTGTGCCCAGGGTGTGCTCTGTATAACCCCAGCAGCTCCTGGTCAACATTCCCGTCTCTGTGTGGCCAGGGTGTGCTCTGTATAACCCCTGCAGCTCCTGGTCAACATTCTCATCTCTGTGTTTGGCCAGGTTGTGGTCTGTATTCTCCTGCAGCTCCTGGTCAACATTCCCATCTATGTGTGGCCAGGGTGAGCTCTGTATAACCCCTGCAGCTCCTGGTCAACATTCCCATCTCTGCGTGGCCAGGGTGTGATCTGTATAACCACTGCAGCTCCTGGTCAACATTCCCATCTCTGCGTGGCCAGGCTGTGATCTGTATAACCCCTGCAGCTCCTGGTCAACATTCCCATCTCTGTGTGGCCAGGGTGTGCTCTGTGTAACCCCTGCAGCTCCTGGTTAACATTCCCATCTCTGTGTGGCCAGGGTGAGCTCTTTTATAACCCCAGCAGTTCCTGGTCAACATTCCCATCTCTGTGTGGCCAGGGTGTGCTCTGTATAACTCCTGCAGATCCTGGTCAACATTCCCATCTCTGTGTGTGGTCAGGGTGTGCTCTGTATAACCCCAGCAGTTCCTGGTCAAGATTCCCATCTCTGTGTGGCCAGGGTGTGCTCTGTATAACTCCTGCAGATCCTGGTTAACATTCCCATCTCTGTGTGTGGTCAGTATGTGCTTTGGATAACTCCTGCAGCTCCTCGTCAACATGTCCTTCTCTGTGAGGCCAGGTGGCACTCTGTATAACCCCTGCAGTTCCTGGTCAACATTCCCATCTGTGTGTGCCCATGGTATGCTCTGTATAACTCCTGCAGCTCCTGGTCAACATTCCCATTTCTGTGTGGCCATGTTGTGCTCTGTATAACTCCTGCTCCTGGTCAACATTCCCATCTCTGTGTGGCCAGTGTGTGCTCTGTATAACCCCTGCTGCTCCTGGTCTACATTCCCATCTCTGTGTGGCCAGGATGTGCACTGTATAATCCCAGTAGCTCCTGGTCAACATTCCCATCTCTGTGTGTGGTCAGGGTGTGCTCTGTCGAACCCCAGCAGCTCCTGGTCAACATTCCCATCTCTGTGCGGCCAGGGTGTGCTCTGTATAACCCCTGCAGCTCCTGTTCAACATTCCCATCTCTGTGTGGCCAGGGTGTGCTCTGTATAACCCTAGCAGCTCCTGGGCAACATTCCCATATCTGTGTGGCCAGGATGTGCTCTGTATAACCCCTGCAGCTCCGGGTCAACAATCCCATCTCTGTGTGGCCAGGATGTGCTCTGTATAACCCCTGCAGCTCCTGGTCAACATTCCCATATCTGTGTGGCCAGGATGTGCTCTGTATAACCCCTGCAGCTCCTGGTCAACATTCCCATCTCTGTGTGGCCAGGGTGTGCACTGTATAACCCCTGCAGCTCATGGTCAACATTCCCATCTCTGTTTGTGCTCAGGCTGTGCTCTGTATAACCCCAGCAGCTCCTGGTCAACATTCCCGTCTCTGTGTGGCCAGGGTGTGCTCTGTATAACCCCTGCAGCTCCTGGTCAACATTCTCATCTCTGTGTTTGGCCAGGGTGTGGTCTGTATTCTCCAGCAGCTCCTGGTCAACATTCACATCTCTGTGTGGCCAGGGTGTGCTCTGTATAACCCCTGCAGCTCCTGGTCAACATTCCCATCTCTGCGTGGCCAGGGTGTGATCTGTATAACCACTGCAGCTCCTGGTCAACATTCCCATCTCTGCGTGGCCAGGGTGTGATCTGTATAACCCCTGCAGCTCCTGGTCAACATTCCCATCTCTGCGTGTCCAGGGTGTGCTCTGTGTAACCCCTGCAACTGCTGGTCAACATTCCTATCACTCAGTGTGTCCTGGGAGTGATCTGTGTAACCCCTGCAGCTCCTGGTTAACATTCCCATCTCTGTGTGGCCAGGGTGAGCTCTTTTATAACCCCAGCAGTTCCTGGTCAACATTCACATCTCTGTGTGGCCAGGGTGTGCTCTGTATAACTCCTGCAGATCTTGGTCAACATTCCCATCTCTGTGTTTGGTCAGGGTGTGCTCTGTATAACCCCAGCAGTTCCTGGTCAACATTCCCATCTCTGTTTGGCCAGGGTGTGCTCTGTAAAACTCCTGCAGATCCTGGTTAACATTCACATCTCTGTGTGTGGTCAGTATGTGCTTTGGATAACTCCTGCAGCTTCTGGTCAACATTCCCATTTCTGTGTGGCCAGGTTGTGCTCTGTATAACCCCTGCAGCTCATGGTCAACATTCCCATCCATGTGTGGCCAGTGTGTGCTCTGTAGAACCCCTGCTGCTCCTGGTCAACATTCCCATCTCTGTGTGGCCAGGATGTGCACTGTATAATCCCAGTAGCTCCTGGTCAACATTCCCATCTCTGTGTGTGGTCAGGGTGTGCTCTCTCGAACCCCAGCAGCTCCTGGTCAACATTCCCATCTCTGTGTGTGGCCAGGGTGTGCACTGTATAACATCCTGCAGCTCCTGGTCAACATTGCCATCCTTGTGCGGCCAGGGTGTGCTCTGTATAACCCCAGCAGCTCCTGGTCAACATTCCCATCTCTGTGTGTGGCCAGGGTGTGCACTGTATAACTCCTGCAGCTCCTGATCAACATTCCCATCTCTGTGTGTGGCCAGGGTGTGCACTGTATAGCCCCTGCAGCTCATGGTTAACATTCCCATCTCTGCGTGTGGTTAGAATGTGCTTTGTATAACCCCTGCAGCTCCTGGTCTACATTCCCATCTCTGCGTGGCCAGGGTGTGATCTGTATAACCACTGCAGCTCCTGGTCAACATTCCCATCTCTGCGTGGCCAGGGTGTGATCTGTATAACCCCTGCAGCTCCTGGTCAACATTCCCATCTCTGCGTGTCCAGGGTGTGCTCTGTATAACCCCTGCAACTGCTGGTCAACATTCCCATCACTCAGTGTGTCCTGGGAGTGATCTGTGTAACCCCTGCAGCTCCTGGTTAACATTCCCATCTCTGTGTGGCCAGGGTGAGCTCTTTTCTAACCCCAGCAGTTCCTGGTCAACATTCCCATCTCTGTGTGGCCAGGGTGTGCTCTGTATAACTCCTGCAGATCCTGGTCAACATTCCCATCTCTGTGTTTGGTCAGGGTGTGCTCTGTATAACCCCAGCAGTTCCTGGTCAACATTCCCATCTCTGTGTGGCCAGGGTGTGCTCTGTATAACTCCTGCAGATCCTGGTTAACATTCCCATCTCTGTGTGTGGTCAGTATGTGCTTTGGATAACTCCTGCAGCTTCTGGTCAACATTCCCATTTCTGTGTGGCCAGGTTGTGCTCTGTATAACCCCTGCAGCTCATGGTCAACATTCCCATCTCTGTGTGGCCAGTGTGTGCTCTGTAGAACCCCTGCTGCTCCTGGTCAACATTCCCATCTCTGTGTGGCCAGGATGTGCACTGTATAATCCCAGTAGCTCCTGGTCAACATTCCCATCTCTGTGTGTGGTCAGGGTGTGCTCTGTCGAACCCCAGCAGCTCCTGGTCAACATTCCCATCTGTGTGTGGGCAGGGTGTGCACTGTATAACATCCTGCAGCTCCTGGTCAACATTGCCATCCTTGTGCGGCCAGGGTGTGCTCTGTATAACCCCAGCAGCTCCTGGTCAACATTCCCATCTCTGTGTGTGGCCAGGGTGTGCACTGTATAACTCCTGCAGCTCCTGATCAACATTCCCATCTCTGTGTGTGGCCAGGGTGTGCACTGTATAACCCCTGCAGCTCATGGTCAACATTCGCATCTCTGTGTGGCCAGGGTGTGCTCTGTATAGCCCCTGCAGCTCCTGATCAACATTCCCATCTCTGTGTGTGGCCAGGGTGTGCACTGTATAACCCCTGCAGCTCCTGATCAACATTCCCATCTCTGTGTGGCCACGATGTGCTCTGTATAACCCCTGAAGCTCCTGGTCAACATTCCCATCTCTGTGTGGCCAGGAAGGGCTCTGCATAACCCCTGCTCCTGGTCAACATTCCCATCTCTGTGTAGCCAGTGTGTGCTCTGTATAACCCCTGCAACTCTTGGTCAACATTCCCATCTCTGTGTAGCCAGGGTGTGCTCTGTATAGCCCCTGCAGCTCCTGATCAACATTCCCATCTCTGTGTGTGGCCAGGGTGTGCACTGTATAACCCCTGCAGCTCATGGTCAACATTCGCATCTCTGTGTGGCCAGGGTGTGCTCTGTATAGCCCCTGCAGCTCCTGATCAACATTCCCATCTCTGTGTGTGGCCAGGGTGTGCACTGTATAACCCCTGCAGCTCCTGATCAACATTCCCATCTCTGTGTGGCCACGATGTGCTCTGTATAACCCCTGAAGCTCCTGGTCAACATTCCCATCTCTGTGTGGCCAGGAAGGGCTCTGCATAACCCCTGCTCCTGGTCAACATTCCCATCTCTGTGTAGCCAGTGTGTGCTCTGTATAACCCCTGCAACTCTTGGTCAACATTCCCATCTCTGTGTAGCCAGGGTGTGCTTTGTTTAAACACTGCTCCTGGTCAACATTCCCATCTCTGTGCGGCCAGGGTGTGCTCTGTATAACCCCTGCAGCTCCTGGTCAACATTCCCATCTCTGAGTGGCCAGGGTGTGCTCTGTATAACCCCTGCAGCTCCTGGTCAACATTCCCATCTCTGAGTGGCCAGGGTGTGCTCTGTATTATCCCTGCAGCTCATGGTCAACAGTCCCATATCTGTGTGGCCAGGATGTGCTCTGCATTACCCATGCATCTCCTGGTCAACATTCCCATCTCTGTGTGTCAAGGGTGTGATCTGTATAACCCCAGCAGCTCCTGGTCAACATTCCCATCTCTATGTGGCCAGGGTGTGCTCTGTATAACCCCTGCAGCTCCTGGTCAACATTCCCATCTCTGTGTGGCCAGGGTGTGCTCTGTATAACCCCTGCAGCTCCTGGTCAACATTCCCATCTCTGAGTGGCCAGGGTGTGCTCTGTATTATCCCTGCAGCTCATGGTCAACAGTCCCATATCTGTGTGGCCAGGATGTGCTCTGCATTACCCATGCATCTCCTGGTCAACATTCCCATCTCTGTGTGTCAAGGGTGTGATCTGTATAACCCCAGCAGCTCCTGGTCAACATTCCCATCTCTATGTGGCCAGGGTGTGCTCTGTATAACCCCTGCAGCTCCTGGTCAACATTCCCATCTCTGTGTGGCCAGGGTGTGCTCTGTATTATCCCTGCAGCTCATGGTCAACAGTCCCATCTCTGTGTGGCCAGGATGTGCTCTGCATAACCCATGCATCTCCTGGTCAACATTCCCATCTCTGTGTGTCAAGGGTGTGCTCTGTATAACCTCAGCAGCTCCTGGTCAACATTCCCAACTCTGTGTGGCCAGGGTGTGCTCTGTATAACCCCTGCAGCTCCTGGTCAACATTCCCATCTCTGTGTGGCCAAAATGTGCTCTGTATAACCCCTGCAGCTCCTGGTCAACATTCTCATTTCTTTGTGGCCAGGGTGTGCTCTGTATAAACCCTGCTCATGGTCAACATTCCCATCTCTGTGTGGTCAGAGTGTGCTCTGTATAACCCCTGCTCCTGGTCAACATTCCCTTCTCTGTGTCGCCAGGGTGTGCTCTGTATAACAACTGCAGCTCCTGCTCAAAATTCCCATCTCTGTGTGGCCAGAATGTGCTCTGCATAACCCCTGCTCCTGGTCAACATTCCCATCTCTGTGTGGCCAGGGTGTGCTCTGTATAACCCCGGCAGCTCATGGTCAACATTCCCATCTCTGTGTGGCCAGGGTGTGCTTTGTTTAAACACTGCTCCTGGTCAACATTCCCTTCTCTGTGTGGCCACGATGTGCACCATATAACCCCTGCTCCTGGTCAACATTCCCATCTCTGTGTGGCCAGGATGTGCTCTGCATAACCCCTGCTCCTGGTCAACATTCCCATCACTGTGTGGCCAGGGTGTGCTCTTTCTAACCCCAGCAGCTCCTGGTCAACATTCCCATCTGTGTGTGGCCAGGGTGTGCTCTGTCTAACCCCAGCAGCTCCTGGTCAACATTCCCATCTGTGTGTGGCCAGGGTGTGCTCTGTATAACCCCTGCAGCTCCTGGTCAACATTCCCATCTCTGTGTGGCCAGGGTGGGCTCTTTCTAACCCCTGCAGCTCCTGGTCAACATTCCCATCTCTGAGTGGACAGGGTGTGCTCTGTATTATCCCTGCAGCTCATGGTCAACAGTCCCATATCTGTGTGGCCAGGATGTGCTCTGCATTACCCATGCATCTCCTGGTCAACATTCCCATCTCTGTGTGTCAAGGGTGTGATCTGTATAACCCCAGCAGCTCCTGGTCAACATTCCCATCTCTGTGTGGCCAGGGTGTGCTCTGTATAACCCCTGCAGCTCCTGGTCAACATTCCCATCTCTGTGTGGCCAGGGTGTGCTCTGTATTATCCCTGCAGCTCATGGTCAACAGTCCCATCTCTGTGTGGCCAGGATGTGCTCTGCATAACCCATGCATCTCCTGGCCAACATTCCCATCTCTCTGTGTCAAGGGTGTGCTCTGTATAACCCCAGCAGCTCCTGGTCAACATTCCCATCTCTGTGTGGCCAAAATGTGCTCTGTATAACCCCTGCAGCTCCTGGTCAACATTCCCATCTCTGTGTGGCCAAAATGTGCTCTGTATAACCCATGCAGCTCCTGGTCAACATTCCCATTTCTTTGTGGCCAGGGTGTGCTCTGTATAAACCCTGCTCCTGGTCAACATTCCCATCTCTGTGTGGTCAGTGTGTGCTCTGTATAACCCCTGCTCCTGGTCAACATTCCCTTCTCTGTGTCGCCAGGGTGTGCTCTGTATAACAACTGCAGCTCCTGCTCAAAATTCCCATCTCTGTGTGGCCAGAATATGCTCTGCATAACCCCTGCTCCTGGTCAACATTCCCATCTCTGTGTGGCCAGGGTGTGCTCTGTATAACCCCTGCAGCTCATGGTCAACATTCCCATCTCTGTGTGGCCAGGATGTGCTCTGCATAACCCCTGCATCTCCTGGTAAACATTCCCATCTCTGTGTGGGCAGGGTGTGCTCTGTATAACCCCAGCAGCTCCTGGTCAACATTCCCATCTCTGTGTGGCCAGGGTGTGCTCTGTATACCCCTGCTCCTGGTCAACATTCCCATACTGTGTGGCCAGGGTGTGCTCTGTCTAACCCCAGCAGCTCCTGGTCAACATTCCCATCTGTGTGTGGCCAGTGTATGCTCTGCATAACACCTGCAGCTCCTGGTCAACATTCACATCTCTGTGTGGCCAGGATGTGCTCTGTCTAACTCCAGCAGCTCATGGTCAACATTCCCATCTCTGTGTGGCCAGGATGTTCTCTTCATAACCCCTGCATCTCCTGGTCAACATTCCCATATGTGTGTGGCCAGGGTGTGCTCTGTATAAACCCTGCTCCTGGTCAACATTCCCTTCTCTGTGTGGCCAGGGTGTGCTCTGTATAACCCCTGCAGCGCCTGATCAACATTCCCATCTGTGTGTGGCCAGGGTATGCTCTGTATAACTCCTGCAGCTCCTGGTCAACATTCCCATCTCTGTGTGGCCACGATGTGCTCTGTATAACCCCTGCAGCTCCTGGTCAACATTCCCATACTGTGTGGCCAGGGTGTGCTCTGTCTAACCCCAGCAGCTCCTGGTCAACATTCCCATACTGTGTGGGCAGGGTGTGCTCTGTATAACCCCTGCAGCTCCTGGTCAACATCCGCATCTCTGTGTGGCCAGGATGTGCTCTGTCTAACTCCAGCAGCTCATGGTCAACATTCCCATCTCTGTGTGGCCAGGATGTTCTCTGCATAACCCCTGCATCTCCTGGTCAACATTCCCATCTCTGTGTGGCCACGATGTGCTCTGTATAACCCCTGCAGCTCCTGGTCAACATTCCCATCTGTGTGTGGCCAGGGTGTGCTCTGTATAAACCCTGCTCCTGGTCATCATTCCCTTCTCTGTGTGGCAAGGGTGTGCTCTGTATAACCCCTGCAGCGCCTGGTCAACATTCCCATCTGTGTGTGGCCAGGGTGTTCTCTGTATAACCCCTGCATCTCCTGGTCAACATTCGCATCTCTGTGTGGCCACGATGTGCTCTGTATAACCCCTGAAGCTCCTGGTCAACATTCCCATCTCTGTGTGGCCAGGAAGGGCTCTGCATAACCCCTGCTCCTGGTCAACATTCCCATCTCTGTGTAGCCAGTGTGTGCTCTGTATAACCCCTGCAACTCTTGGTCAACATTCCCATCTCTGTGTAGCCAGGGTGTGCTCTGCATAACCCCTGCATCTCCTGGTGAACATTCCCATCTCTGTGTGGCCAGGGTGTGCTTTGTTTAAACACTGCTCCTGGTCAACATTCCCTTCTCTGTGTGGCCACGATGTGCACCGTATAACCCCTGCTCCTGGTCAACATTCCCATCTCTGTGTGGCCAGGATGTGCTCTGCATAACCCCTGCTCCTGGTCAACATTCCCATCTCTGTGTGGCCAGGGTGTGCTCTTTCTAACCCCAGCAGCTCCTGGTCAACATTCCCATCTGTGTGTGGCCAGGGTGTGCTCTGTCTAACCCCAGCAGCTCCTGGTCAACATTCCCATCTGTGTGTGGCCAGGGTGTGCTCTGTATAACCCCTGCAGCTCCTGGTCAACATAACCATCTCTGTTTGGCCAGGGTGTGCTCTGTATAACCCCTGCAGCTCCTGGTCAACATTCCCATCTCTGAGTGGCCAGGGTGTGCTCTGTATTATCCCTGCAGCTCATGGTCAACAGTCCCATATCTGTGTGGCCAGGATGTGCTCTGCATTACCCATGCATCTCCTGGTCAACATTCCCATCTCTGTGTGTCAAGGGTGTGATCTGTATAACCCCAGCAGCTCCTGGTCAACATTCCCATCTCTATGTGGCCAGGGTGTGCTCTGTATAACCCCTGCAGCTCCTGGTCAACATTCCCATCTCTGTGTGGCCAGGGTGTGCTCTGTATTATCCCTGCAGCTCATGGTCAACAGTCCCATCTCTGTGTGGCCAGGATGTGCTCTGCATAACCCATGCATCTCCTGGTCAACATTCCCATCTCTGTGTGGCCAGGGTGTGCTCTGTATAACCCCAGCAGCTCCTGGTCAACATTCCCAACTCTGTGTGGCCAGGGTGTGCTCTGTATAACCCCTGCAGCTCCTGGTCAACATTCCCATCTCTGTGTGGCCAAAATGTGCTCTGTATAACCCCTGCAGCTCCTGGTCAACATTCCCATTTCTTTGTGGCCAGGGTGTGCTCTGTATAAACCCTGCTCATGGTCAACATTCCCATCTCTGTGTGGTCAGAGTGTGCTCTGTATAACCCCTGCTCCTGGTCAACATTCCCTTCTCTGTGTCGCCAGGGTGTGCTCTGTATAACAACTGCAGCTCCTGCTCAAAATTCCCATCTCTGTGTGGCCAGAATGTGCTCTGCATAACCCCTGCTCCTGGTCAACATTCCCATCTCTGTGTGGCCAGGGTGTGCTCTGTATAACCCCGGCAGCTCATGGTCAACATTCCCATCTCTGTGTGGCCAGGGTGTGCTTTGTTTAAACACTGCTCCTGGTCAACATTCCCTTCTCTGTGTGGCCACGATGTGCACCATATAACCCCTGCTCCTGGTCAACATTCCCATCTCTGTGTGGCCAGGATGTGCTCTGCATAACCCCTGCTCCTGGTCAACATTCCCATCTCTGTGTGGCCAGGGTGTGCTCTTTCTAACCCCAGCAGCTCCTGGTCAACATTCCCATCTGTGTGTGGCCAGGGTGTGCTCTGTCTAACCCCAGCAGCTCCTGGTCAACATTCCCATCTGTGTGTGGCCAGGGTGTGCTCTGTATAACCCCTGCAGCTCCTGGTCAACATTCCCATCTCTGTGTGGCCAGGGTGGGCTCTTTCTAACCCCTGCAGCTCCTGGTCAACATTCCCATCTCTGAGTGGACAGGGTGTGCTCTGTATTATCCCTGCAGCTCATGGTCAACAGTCCCATATCTGTGTGGCCAGGATGTGCTCTGCATTACCCATGCATCTCCTGGTCAACATTCCCATCTCTGTGTGTCAAGGGTGTGATCTGTATAACCCCAGCAGCTCCTGGTCAACATTCCCATCTCTGTGTGGCCAGGGTGTGCTCTGTATAACCCCTGCAGCTCCTGGTCAACATTCCCATCTCTGTGTGGCCAGGGTGTGCTCTGTATTATCCCTGCAGCTCATGGTCAACAGTCCCATCTCTGTGTGGCCAGGATGTGCTCTGCATAACCCATGCATCTCCTGGCCAACATTCCCATCTCTGTGTGTCAAGGGTGTGCTCTGTATAACCCCAGCAGCTCCTGGTCAACATTCCCATCTCTGTGTGGCCAGGGTGGGCTCTGTATAACCCCTGCAGCTCCTGGTCAACATTCCCATCTCTGTGTAGCCAAAATGTGCTCTGTATAACCCATGCAGCTCCTGGTCAACATTCCCATTTCTTTGTGGCCAGGGTGTGCTCTGTATAAACCCTGCTCCTGGTCAACATTCCCATCTCTGTGTGGTCAGAGTGTGCTCTGTATAACCCCTGCTCCTGGTCAACATTCCCTTCTCTGTGTCGCCAGGGTGTGCTCTGTATAACAACTGCAGCTCCTGCTCAAAATTCCCATCTCTGTGTGGCCAGAATGTGCTCTGCATCACCCCTGCTCCTGGTCAACATTCCCATCTCTGTGTGGCCAGGGTGTGCTCTGTATAACCCCTGCAGCTCATGGTCAACATTCCCATCTCTGTGTGGCCAGGATGTGCTCTGCATAACCCCTGCATCTCCTGGTAAATATTCCCATCTCTGTGTGGGCAGGGTGTGCTCTGTATAACCCCTGCTCCTGGTCAACATTCCCATAGTGTGGCCAGGGTGTGCTCTGTCTAACCCCAGCAGCTCCTGGTCAACATTCCCATCTGTGTGTGGCCAGTGTATGCTCTGCATAACAGCTGCAGCTCCTGGTCAACATTCACATCTCTGTGTGGCCAGGATGTGCTCTGTCTAACTCCAGCAGCTCATGGTCAACATTCCCATCTCTGTGTGGCCAGGATGTTCTCTTCATAACCCCTGCATCTCCTGGTCAACATTCCCATATGTGTGTGGCCAGGGTGTGCTCTGTATAAACCCTGCTCCTGGTCAACATTCCCTTCTCTTTGTGGCCAGGGTGTGCTCTGTATAACCCCTGCAGCGCCTGATCAACATTCCCATCTGTGTGTGGCCAGGGTGTGCTCTGTATAACTCCTGCAGATCCTGGTCAACATTCCCATCTCTGTGTGGCCACGATGTGCTCTGTATAACCCCTGCAGCTCCTGGTCAACATTCCCATCTCTGTGTGGCCAGGATGTGCTCTGCATAACCCCTGCTCCTGGTCAACATTCCCATCTCTGTGTGGTCAGGGGGTGCTCTGTATAACCCCTGCAGCTATGGTCAACATTCCCATCTGTGTGGCCAGGGTGTGCTCTGTATAACCCCTGCAACTCATGGTCAACATTCCCATATCTGTGTAGCCAGGATGTGCTCTGCATAACCATTGCATCTCCTGGTGAACATTCCCATCTCTTTGTGGCCAGGGTGTGCTTTGTATAAACCCTGCTCCTGGTCAACATTCCCTTCTCTGTGTGGCCACGATGTGCACCGTATATCCCCTGCTCCTGGTCAACATTCCCATCTGTGTGGCGAGGGTGTGCTCTGCATAACCCCTGCTCCTGGTCAACATTCCCATCGCTGTGTGGCGAGGTTGTGCTCTGTATAACCCCTGCAGCTCCTGGTCAACATTCCCATCTCTGTGTGGCCAGGGTGTGCTCTGTATAAACCCTTCTCCTGGTCAATATTCCCATCTCTGTATGGTCAGAGTGTGCTCTGTATAACCCCTGCTCCTGGTCAACATTCCCATCTCTGTGTGGCCAGGGTGTGCTCTGTATAACCCCAGCAGCTCATGGTCAACATTCCCATCTCTGTGTGGCCAGGATGTGCTCTGCATAACCCCTGCAGCTCCTGGTCAACATTCCCATCACTGTGTGGCCAGGGTGTGCTCTGTATAAACCCTGTTCCTGGTCAACATTCCCTTCTCTGTGTGGCCAGGGTGTGCTCTGTGTAAACCCTGTTCCTGGTCAACATTCCCTTCTCTGTGTGGCCAGGGTGTGCTCTGTATAACCCCTGCTCCTGGTCAACATTCCCACCTCTGTGTGTGGCCCGAGTGTGCTCTGTATAACACCTGCAGCTCCTGGTCAACATTCCCACCTCTGTGTGGTCAGGGTGTGCTCTGTATAACCCCTGCAACACCTGGTCAACATTCCCATCTGTGTGGCAAGGGTGTGCTCTGTATACCCCTGCTCCTGGTCAACATTCCCATCACTGTGTGGCCAGGGTGTGCTCAGTCTAACCCCAGCAGCTCCTGGTCAACATTCCCATCTGTGTGTGGCCAGGATGTGCTCTGTATAACCCCTGCAGCTCCTGGTCAACATTCCCATCTCTGTGTGGCCAGTGTGCTCTGTATAACCCCTGCAACTCCTTGTCAACATTCCCAATTGTGTGGCCAGTGTGTGCTCTGTATACCCCTGCTCCTGGTCAACATTCCCATCACTGTGTGGTCAGGATGTGCTCTGTATAACCCCTGCATCTCCTGGTCAACATTCCCATCTCTGTGTGGCCACGATGTGCTCTCTATAACACCTGCAGCTCATGGTCAACATTCCCATCTCTGTCTGTCCAGGATGTGCTCTGCATAACCCCTGCAGCTCCTGATCAACACTCCCATCTTTGTGTGGCCAGGGTGTGCTCTGTATAACCCCTGCAGCTCCTGGTCAACATTCCCATCTCTCTGTGGCCAGGGTGTGCTCTGTATAACTCCTGCAGCTCCTGGTCAACACTCCCATCTCTGTGTGGTCAGGGTGTGCTCTGTATAACCCCTGCTGCTTGTCAACATTCCCATCTCTGTGTCGCCAGGGTGTGCTCTGTCTAACCCCAGCAGCTCCTGGTCAACATTCCCATCTGTGTGTGGCCAGGGTATGCTCTGTATAACCCCTGCAGCTCCTGGTCAACATTCGCATCTCTGTGTGGCCAGGATGTGCTCTGTCTAACCCCAGCAGCTCATGGTCAACATTCCTATCTCTGTGTGGCCAGGATGTGCTCTGCATAACCCCTGCATCTCCTGGTCAACATTCCCATCTCTGTGTGGCCAGGGTGTGCTCTGTATAAACACTGCTCCTGGTCAACATTCCCTTCTCTGTGTGGCCAGGGTGTGCTCTGTGTAACCCCTGCATCTCCTGGTGAACATTCCCATCTCTGTGTGGCCAGGTTATGCTTTGTATAACCCCTGCTCCTGGTCAACATTCCCATCTCTGTGTGGCCAGGGTGTGCTCTGTCTAACCCCAGCAGCTCCTGGTCAACATTCCCATCTGTGTGTGGCCAGGGTGTGCTCTGTCTAACCCCAGCAGCTCCTGGTCAACATTCCCATCTGTGTGTGGCCAGGGTGTGCTCTGTATACCCCCTGCAGGTCCTGGTCAACATTCCCATCTCTGTGTGGCCAGGGTGTGCTCTGTCTAACCCCAGCAGCTCCTGGTCAACATTCCCATCTGTGTGTGGCCAGGGTGTGCTCTGTATAACCCCTGCAGCTCCTGGTCAACATTCCCATCTCTGTGTGGCCAGGGTGTGCTCCGTATAAACCCTTCTCCTGGTCAACATTCCCTTCTCTGTGTGGCCAGGGTGTGCTCTGTATAACCCCTGCAGCTCCTGGTCAACATTCCCATCTCTGTGTGTCCAGGGTGTGCTCTGTATAATCCCAGCAGCTCCTGGTCAACATTCCCATCTCTGTGTGTCCAGGGTGTGCTCAGTATAACCCCAGCAGCTCCTGGTCAACGTTCCGATCTCTGTGTGGCCAGGGTGTGCTCTTTATAACCCCTGCAGCTACTGGTCAACATTCCCATCTGTGTGGCGAGGGTGTGCTCTGTATACCCCTGCTCCTGGTCAACATTCCCATCTCTGTGTGGCCAGGGTGTGCTCTGTCTAACCCCAGCAGCTCCTGGTCAACATTCCCATCTGTGTGTGGCCAGGGTGTGCTCTGTATAACCCCTGTATCTCCTGGTCAACATTCCCATCTCTGAGTGGCCAGGGTGTGCTCTGTATAACTCCTGCAGCTCCTGGTCAACATTCCCATCTCTGTGTGGCCAGGATGTGCTCTGCATAACCCCTGCTCCTGGTCAACATTCCCATCTCTGTGTGGCCAGGTTGTGCTCTGTATAACCCCTGCAGCTCATGGTCAACATTCCCATCTGTGTGTGGCCAGGGTGTGCTCTGTATAACCCCTGTATCTCCTGGTCAACATTCCCATCTCTGTGTGACCAGGGTGTGCTCTGTATAACCCCAGCAGCTCCTGGTCAACATTCCCATCTCTGTGTGTCCAGGGTGTGCTCAGTATAACCCCAGCAGCTCCTGGTCAACATTCCCATCTCTGTGTGGCCAGGGTGTGCTCTGTATAACCCCTGCAGCTCCTCGTCAACATTCCCAATTTTGTGTGGCCAGGGTGTGCTTTGTATAACCCCTGCATCTCCTGGTGAACATTCCCATCTCTGTGTGGCTACGGTGTGCTCTGTATAAACCAAGCAGCTCTTGGTCAACATTCCCATCTCTGTGTGGACAGGATGTGCTCTGCATAACCCCTGCATCTCCTGGTCAACATTCCCATCTCTGTGTGGCCAGGGTGTGCTCTGTATTAACCCTGCTCCTGGTCAACATTCCCTTCTCTGTGTGGCCAGGATGTGCTCTGCATAACCCCTGCAGCTCATTGTCAACATTCCCATCTGTGTGTGGCCAGAGTGTGCTCTGTATAAACCCTGCTCCTGGTCAACATTCCCTTCTCTGTGTGGCCAGGGTGTGCTCTGTATAACCCCTGCAGCGCCTGGTCAACATTCCCATTTGTGTGTGGCCAGGGTGTGCTCTGTATAACCCCTGCATCTCCTGGTCAGCATTCACATCTCTGTGTGGCCAGGGTGTGCTCTGTCTAACCCCAGCAGCTCCTGGTCAACATTCCCATCTGTGTGTGGCCAGCGTGTGCTCTGTCTAACCCCAGCAGCTCCTGGTCATCATTCCCATCTGTGTGTGGCCAGGGTGTGCTCTGTATACCCCCTGCAAGTCCTGGTCAACATTCCCATCTCTGTGTGGCCGGGGTGTGCTCTGTATAACCCCTGCAGCTCCTGGTCAACATTCCCATCTCTGTGTGGCCAGGGTGTGCTCTGTATAAACCCTTCTCCTGGTCAACATTCCCTTCTCTGTGTGGCCAGGGTGTGCTCTGTATAACCCCTGCAGCTCCTGGTCAACATTCCCATCTCTGTGTGACCAGGGTGTGCTCTGTATAACCCCAGCAGCTCCTGGTCAACATTCCCATCTCTGTGTGTCCAGGGTGTGCTCAGTATAACCCCAGCAGCTCCTGGTCAACATTCCCATCTCTGTGTGGCCAGGGTGTGCTCTGTATAACCCCTGCAGCTCCTCGTCAACATTCCCAATTTTGTGTGGCCAGGGTGTGCTTTGTATAACCCCTGCATCTCCTGGTGAACATTCCCATCTCTGTGTGGCTACGGTGTGCTCTGTATACCCCAAGCAGCTCTTGGTCAACATTCCCATCTCTGTGTGGACAGGATGTGCTCTGCATAACCCCTGCATCTCCTGGTCAACATTCCCATCTCTGTGTGGCCAGGATGTGCTCTGTATAACCCCTGCAGCTCCTGCTCAACATTCCCATCTCTGTGTGGCCAGGATGTGCTCTGCATAACCCCTGCAGCTCATTGTCAACATTCCCATCTCTGTGTGGCCAGGGTGTGCTCTGTATAAACCCTGTTCCTGATCAACATTCCATTCTCTGTGTGGCCAGGGTGTGCTCTGTGTAAACCCTGTTCCTGGTCAACATTCCCTTCTCTGTGTGGCCAGGGTGTGCTCTGTATAACCCCTGCTCCTGGTCAACATTCCCACCTCTGTGTGTGGCCCGAGTGTGCTCTGTATAACCCCTGCAGCTCCTGGTCAACATTCCCACCTCTGTGTGGTCAGGGTGTGCTCTGTATAACCCCTGCAACACCTGGTCAGCATTCCCATCTGTGTGGCAAGGGTGTGCTCTGTATACCCCTGCTCCTGGTCAACATTCCCATCACTGTGTGGCCAGGGTGTGCTCAGTCTAACCCCAGCAGCTCCTGGTCAACATTCCCATCTGTGTGTGGCCAGGATGTGCTCTGTATAACCCCTGCAGCTCCTGGTCAACATTCCCATCTCTGTGTGGCCAGTGTGCTCTGTATAACCCCTGCAACTCCTTGTCAACATTCCCAATTGTGTGGCCAGTGTGTGCTCTGTATACCCCTGCTCCTGGTCAACATTCCCATCACTGTGTGGTCAGGATGTGCTCTGTATAACCCCTGCATCTCCTGGTCAACATTCCCATCTCTGTGTGGCCACGATGTGCTCTCTATAACACCTGCAGCTCATGGTCAACATACCCATCTCTGTCTGTCCAGGATGTGCTCTGCATAACCCCTGCAGCTCCTGATCAACACTCCCATCTCTGTGTGGCCAGGGTGCGCTCTGTATAACCCCTGCAGCTCCTGGTCAACATTCCCATCTCTCTGTGGCCAGGGTGTGCTCTGTATAACTCCTGCAGCTCCTGGTCAACATTCCCATTTGTGTGTGGTCAGGGTGTGCTCTGTATAACCCCTGCTGCTTGTCAACATTCCCATCTCTGTGTCGCCAGGGTATGCTCTGTATAACCCCTGCAGCTCCTGGTCAACATTCGCATCTCTGTGTGGCCAGGATGTGCTCTGTCTAACCCCAGCAGCTCATGGTCAACATTCCTATCTCTGTGTGGCCAGGATGTGCTCTGCGTAACCCCTGCATCTCCTGGTCAACATTCCCATCTCTGTGTGGCCAGGGTGTGCTCTGTATAAACACTGCTCCTGGTCAACATTCCCTTCTCTGTGTGGCCAGGGTGTGCTCTGTATAACCCCTGCAGCTCATTGTCAACATTCCCATCTCTGTGTGGCCAGGATGTGCTCTGCATAACCCCTGCATCTCCTGGTCAACATTCCCATCACTGTGTGGCCAGGGTGTGCTCTGTATAACCCATGCTGCTCCTGGTCAACATTCCCATCTCTGTGTGGCCAGGATGTGCTCTGCATATCCCCTCCATCTCCTGGTCAACATTCCCATCTCTGTGTGGCCAGGGTGTGCTCTGTATAACCCCTGCTCCTGGTCAACATTCCCTTCTCTGTGTGGCCAGGGTGTGCTCTGTATAACCCCTGCAGCTCCTGGTCAACATTCCCACCTCTGTGTGGTCAGGCTGTGCTCTGTATAACCCCTGCAACTCCTGGTCAACTTTCCCATCTGTGTGGCAAGGGTGTGCTCTGTATACCCCTGCTCCTGGTTAACATTCCCATCACTGTGTGGCCAGGTTGTGCTCTGTCTAACCCCAGCAGCACCTGGTCAACATTCCCATCTGTGTGTGGCCAGGATGTGCTCTGTATAACCCCTGCAGCTCCTGGTCAACATTCCCATCTCTGTGTGGCCAGTGTGTGCTCTGGATAACCCCTGCAACTCCTTGTCAACATTCCCAATTGTGTGGCCAGTGTGTGCTCTGTATGCCCCTGATCCTGGTCAACATACCCATCACTGTGTGGTCAGGATGTGCTCTGTATAACCCCTGCAGCTCCTGGTCAACATTCCCATCTCTGTGTGGCCACGATGTGCTCTGTATAACCCCTGCAGCTCTTGGTCAACATTCCCATCTCTGTGTGGCCAGGGTGTGCTCTGTATAACCCCTGCAGCTCCTGGTCAACATTCCCATCTCTGTGTGGCCAGGATGTGCTCTGCATAACCCCTGCATCTCCTGGTCAACATTCCCATCTCTGTGTGGCCAGGGTGTGCTCTGTATAACCCATGCTGCTCCTGGTCAACATTCCCATCTCTGTGTGGCCAGGATGTGCTCTGCATAACCCCTACATCTCCTGGTCAACATTCCCATCTCTGTGTGGCCAGGGTGTGCTCTGTAGAAACCCTGTTCCTGGTCAACATTCCCTTCTCTGTGTGGCCAGGGTGTGCTCTGTATAATCCCTGCAGCTCCTGGTCAACATTCCCATCTGTGTGTGTGAGAGAGTGCTCTGTATAACCCCTGCAAATCCTGTTCAACACTCCCATCTCTGTATGGCCAGGGTGTGCTCTGTATAACTCCTGCAGCTCCTGGTCAACATTCCCATCTCTGTGTAGCCAGGGTGTGCTCTTTATAACCCCAGCAGCCCCTGGTTAACATTCCCATCTCTGTGTGGCCAGGGTGTGCTCTGTATATCCCCAGGTCCTGGTCAACATTCCCTTCTCTGTGTGGGCAGGGTGTGCTCTGTATAACACCTGCAGCTCCTGGTCAACATTCCCTTCTCTGTGTGGCCAGGCTGTGCTCTGTATAACCTGTGCAGCTCCTGGTCAACATTCCCATCTCTGTGTGGCCAGGATGTGCTCTGTATAACCCCTGCTCCTGGTCAACATTCCCATCTCTGTGTGGCCAGGGTGTGCTCTGTATAACCCCTGTTCCTGGTCAACATTCCCACCGCTGTGTGGTCAGGGTGTTCTCTGTATAACCCCTGCAACTCCTGGGCAACATTCCCATCTGTGTGGCCAGGGTGTGCTCTGTTAACCCCTGCTCCTGGTCAACATTCCCATCTCTGTGTGATCAGGGTGTGCTCTGTCTAACCCCAGCAGCTCCTGGTCAACATTCCCATCTGTGTGTGGCCACTGTGGGATCTGTATAACCCCTGCAACTCCTGGTCAACATTCCCATCTGTGTGGTCAGGATGTGCTCTGTATAACCCCTGCAACTCCTGGTCAACATTCCCATCACTGTGTGGCCAGGGTGTGCTCTGTCTAACCCCTGCAGCTCCTGGTCAATGTTCCCATCTCTGTGTGGCCAGGGTGTGCTCTGTAAAAACCCTGCTCCTGGTCAACATTCCCTTCTCTGTGTGCCCAGGGTGTGCTCTGGAAACCCCTGCTCCTGGTCAACATTTCCACCTCTGTGTTTGGCCAGGGTATGCTCTGTATAACCCCTGCAGCTCCTGGTCAACATTCCCACCTCTGTGTGGTCAGGGTGTACTCTGTCTAACATCTGCAGCTCCTGGTCAACATTCCCATATCCGTGTGGCCAGGATGTGCTCTGCATAATCCCTGCTCCTGGTCAACATTCTCACCTCTGTGTGATCAGGGTGTTCTCTGTATAACCCCTGCATCTCCTGGTCAACATTCCCATCTGTGTGGCCAGGGTGTGGTCTGTTAACCCCTGCTCCTGGTCAACATTCCCATCTCTATGTGGCCAGGGTGTGCTCTGTCTAACCCAGCAGCTCCTGGTCAACATTCCCATCTGTGTGTGGCCAGGGTGTGCTCTGTATAACCCCTGCAGCTCCTGGTCAACATTCCCATCTGTGTGTGATCAGGGTGTGCTCTGTCTAACCCCAGCAGCTCCTGGTCAACATTCCCATTTGTGTGTGGCCAGGGTGTGCTCTGTATAACCCCTGCAGCTCCTGGTCAACATTCCCATCTCTGTGTGGCCAGGGTGTGCTCTGTATAAACCCTGCTCCTGGTCAACATTCCCATCTCTGTGTGGCCAGGGTGTGCTCTGTATAACCCCTGCTCCTGGTCAACATTCCCTTCTCTGTGTGGCCAGGGTGTGCTCTGTATAAACCCTGCTCCTGGTCAACATTCCCATCTCTGTGTGGCCAGGGTGTGCTCTGTATAACCCCTGCTCCTGGTCAACATTCCCTTCTCTGTGTGGCCAGGGTCTGCTCTGTATAACCCCTGCAGCTCCTGGTCGACATTCCCATCTCTGTGTGGCCAGGGTGTGCTCTGTATCACCCCTGCAGCTCCTGGTCAACATTCCCATCTCTGTGTGTGAGAGAGTGCTCTGTATAACCCCTGCAAATCCTGTTCAACACTCCCATCTCTGTATGGCCAGCGTCTGCTCTGTATATCTCCTGCAGCTCCTGGTCAACATTCCCATCTCTGTGTGGCCAGGGTGTGCTCTGTATACCCCTGCAGCTCATGGTCAACATTCCCATCTCTGTATAGCCAGAGTGTACTCTGTATAACCCCGGGAGGTCCTGGTCAACATTCCCATCTCTGTGTGTGAGAGAGTGCTCTGTATAACCCCTGCAAATCCTGTTTAACACTCCCATCTCTGTATGGCCAGGGTGTGCTCTGTATACCCCTGCAGCTCCTGGTCAACATTCCCATCTCTGTGTCGCCATGGTGTGCTCTGTATAACCCCAGATCCTGGTCAACATTCCCTTCTCTGTGTGGACAGGGTGTTCTCTGTATAACCCCTGCTCCTTGTCAAAATTCCCATCTCTGTGTGGCCAGGGTGTGCTCTGTATAACCCCTGCTCCTTGTCAACATTCCCATCTCTGTGTGTGTCCAGGGTGTGCTCTGTATAACTCCTGCAGCTCCTGGTCAACATTCCCATCTCTGTGTGGCCAGGATGTGCACTGTATAATCCCAGTAGCTCCTGGTCAACATTCCCATCTCTCTGTGGCCAGGGTGTGCTCTGTATCACCCCTGCAGCTCCTTTTCAACATTCCCAACTCTGTGTGGCCAGGGTGTGCTCTGTATAACCCCAGCAGCTCCTGGTCAACATTCCCATCTCTCTGTGGCCAGGGTGTGCTCTGTATAACCCCTGCAGCTCCTGGTCAACATTCGCATCTCTCTGTGGCCAGGGTGTGCTCTGTATAACCGCTGCAACGTCTAGTCAACATTTCCATCTCTGTATGGCCAAGGTGTGCTCTGTATAACCCCTGCAGTTCATGGTCAACATTCCGATCTCTGTGTGGCCAGGATGTGCACTGTATAATCCCAGTAGCTCCTGGTCAACATTCCCATCTCTGTCTGGCCAGGGTGTGCTCTGTATAACCCCTGCAGCTCCTGGTCGACATTCCCATCTCTGTGTGGCCAGGGTGTGCTCTGTATCACCCCTGCAGCTCCTGGTCAACATTCCCATCTCTGTGTGGCCAGGGTGTGCTCTGTATACCCCTGCAGCTCATGGTCAACATTCCCATCTCTGTATAGCCAGAGTGTACTCTGTATAACCCCGGGAGGTCCTGGTCAACATTCCCATCTCTGTGTGTGAGAGAGTGCTCTGTATAACCCCTGCAAATCCTGTTTAACACTCCCATCTCTGTATGGCCAGGGTGTGCTCTGTATACCCCTGCAGCTCCTGGTCAACATTCCCATCTCTGTGTCGCCATGGTGTGCTCTGTATAACCCCAGATCCTGGTCAACATTCCCTTCTCTGTGTGGACAGGGTGTGCTCTGTATAACCCCTGCTCCTTGTCAACATTCCCATCTCTGTGTGGCCAGGGTGTGCTCTGTATAACCACTGCAACGTCTGGTCAACATTTCCATCTCTGTGTGTGGCCAGAATGTGCTCTGTATAACTCCTGCTGCTCCTGGTCAACATTCCCATCTCTCTGTGGCCAGGGTGTGCTCTGTATAACCCCTGCAGCTCCTGGTCAACATTCCCATCTCTGTGTGTGTCCAGGGTGTGCTCTGTATAACCCCTGCAGCTCCTGGTCAACATTCCCATCTCTGTGTGGCCAGGATGTGCACTGTATAATCCCAGTAGCTCCTGGTCAACATTCCCATCTCTGTGTGTGTCCAGGGTGTGCTCTGTATCACCCCTGCAGCTCCTTTTCAACATTCCCAACTCTGTGTGGCCAGGGTGTGCTCTGTATAACCCCAGCAGCTCCTGGTCAACATTCCCATCTCTCTGTGGCCAGGGTGTGCTCTGTATAACCCCTGCAGCTCCTGGTCAACATTTCCATCTCTGTATGGCCAAGGTGTGCTCTGTATAACCCCTGCAGTTCATGGTCAACATTCCCATCTCTGTGTGGCCAGGATGTGCAATGTATAACCCCAGTAGCTCCTGGTCAACATTCCCATCTCTCTGTGGCCAGGATGTGCAATGTATAACCCCAGCAGCTCCTGGTCAACATTCCCATCTCTGTGTGGCCAGGGTGTGCTCTGTGTAACCCCTGCAGCTCCTGGTCAACATTCCCATCTCTGTGTGGCCAGGGTGTGCTCTGTATAACCCCTGCAGCTCCTGGTCAACATTCCCATCTCTCTGTGGCCAGGGTGTGCTCTGTATAACCGCTGCAACGTCTAGTCAACATTTCCATCTCTGTATGGCCAAGGTGTGCTCTGTATAACCCCTGCAGTTCATGGTCAACATTTCCATCTCTGTGTGTGGTCAGGGTGTGCTCTGTATAACCCCTGCACCTCCTGGTGAACATTTCCATCTCTGTGTGGCCAGGATGTGCTCTGTATAACCCCTGCAGCTCCTGGCCAACATTCCCATCTCTGTCTGGCCAGGGTGTGCTCTGTATAATCCCTGCAGCTCATTGTCGACATTCCCATCTCTGTGTGGCCAGGGTGTGCTCTGTATAACCCCTGCAGCTCCTTGTCTACATTCCCTTCTTTGTGTGGCCAGTGTGTGCTCTGTATAACCCCTGCAGCTCCTGGCCAACATTCCCATCTCTGTGTGGCCAGGGTGTGCTCTGTATAACCCATGCTACTGTTTAACATTCCCATCTCTGTGTGCCCAGGGTGTGCTCTTTATAACCCCAGCAACTCCTGGTCAACATTCCCATCTCTGTGTGCCCAGGGTGTGCTCTGTATAACCCCAGATCCTGTTCAACATTCCCTTCTCTGTGTGGGCAGGGTGTGCTCTGTATAACCCCTGCTCCTTGTCATTATTCCCATCTCTGTGTGTCCAGGGTGTGCTCTGTGTAACCCCTGCAGCTCCTGGTCAACATTCCCCTCTCTGTGTGGCCAGGGTGTGCTCTGTATAACCACTGCAACGTCTGGTCAACATTTCCATCTCTGTGTGGCCAGGATGTGCTCTGTATGACTCCTGCAGCGCCTGGTCAACATTTCCATCTCTGTATGGCCAGGGTGTGCTCTGTATAATCCCTGCAGCTCCTGGTCAACATTCCCATCTCTGTGTGGCCAGGGTGTGATCTGTATAACCGCTGCAACGTCTAGTCAACATTTCCATCTCTGTATGGCCAAGGTGTGCTCTGTATAACCCCTGCAGTTCATGGTCAACATTCCCATCTCTGTGTGTGTCCAGGGTGTGCTCTGTATAACCCCTGCAGCTCCTGGTCAACATTCCCATCTCTGTGTGGCCAGGGTGTGCTCTGTATAACCCCTGCAGCTCCTGGTCAACATTCCCAACTCTGTGTGGCCAGGGTGTGCTCTGTATAACCCCTGCAGCTCCTGGTCAACATTCCCATCTCTGTGTGGCCAGGGTGTGCTCTGTATAACCCCTGTTCCTGGTCAACATTCCCACCGCTGTGTGGTCAGGGTGTTCTCTGTATAACCCCTGCAACTCCTGGGCAACATTCCCATCTGTGTGGCCAGGGTGTGCTCTGTTAACCCCTGCTCCTGGTCAACATTCCCATCTCTGTGTGATCAGGGTGTGCTCTGTCTAACCCCAGCAGCTCCTGGTCAACATTCCCATCTGTGTGTGGCCAGGGTGTGCTCTGTATAACCCCTGCAGCTCCTGGTCAACATTCCCATCTCTGTGTGGCCACTGTGGGATCTGTATACCCCCTGCAACTCCTGGTCAACATTCCCATCTGTGTGGTCAGGATGTGCTCTGTATAACCCCTGCAACTCCTGGTCAACATTCCCATCTGTGTGGCCAGGGTCGCTCTGTATTCTCCTGCTCCTGGTCAACATTCCCATCACTGTGTGGCCAGGGTGTGCTCTGTCTAACCCCAGCAGCTCCTGGTCAGCATTCCCATCTGTGTGTGGCCAGGGTGTGCTCTGTATACCCCTGCTCCTGGTCAATATTCCCATCACTGTGTGGTCAGGATGTGCTCTGTATAACCCCTGCAACTCCTGGTCTACATTCCCATCACTGTGTGGTCAGGATGTTCTCTGTATAACCCCTGCAGCTCCTGGTCAATATTCCCATCTCTGTGTGGCCAGGGTGTGCTCTGTAAAAACCCTGCTCCTGGTCAACGTTCCCTTCTCTGTGTGGCCAGGGTGTGCTCTGGAAACCCCTGCTCCTGGTCAACATTTCCACCTCTGTGTTTGGCCAGGGTATGCTCTGTATAACCCCTGCAGCTCCTGGTCAACATTCCCACCTCTGTGTGGTCAGGGTGTGCTCTGTCTAACACCTGCAGCTCCTGGTCAACATTCCCATCTCCGTGTGGCCAGGATGTGCTCTGCATAATCCCTGCTCCTGGTCAACATTCTCACCTCTGTGTGATCAGGGTGTTCTCTGTATAACCCCTGCATCTCCTGGTCAACATTCCCATCTGTGTGGCCAGGGTGTGGTCTGTTAACCCCTGCTCCTGGTCAACATTCCCATCTCTGTGTGGCCAGGGTGTGCTCTGTCTAACCCCAGCAGCTCCTGGTCAACATTCCCATTTGTGTGTGGCCAGGGTGTGCTCTGTATAACCCCTGCAGCTCCTGGTCAACATTCCCATCTCTGTGTGGCCAAGGTGTGCTCTGTATAAACCCTGCTCCTGGTCAACATTCCCATCTCTGTGTGGCCAGGGTGTGCTCTGTATAACCCCTGCTCCTGGTCAACATTCCCTTCTCTGTGTGGCCAGGGTGTGCTGTGTATAACCCCTGCAGCTCCTGGTCAACATTCCCACCTCTGTGTGGTCGGGGTGTGCTCCGTATAACCCCTGCAGCTCCTGGTCAACATTCCCATCTCTGTGTGGTCAGGGTGTGCTCTGTATAACCCCTGCAGCTCCTGGTCGACATTCCCATTTCTGTGTGGCCAGGGTGTGCTCTGTATCACCCCTGCAGCTCCTGGTCAACATTCCCATCTCTGTGTGTGAGAGAGTGCTCTGTATAACCCCTGCAAATCCTGTTCAACACTCCCATCTCTGTATGGCCAGCGTGTGCTCTGTATATCTCCTGCAGCTCCTGGTCAACATTCCCATCTCTGTGTGGCCAGGGTGTGCTCTGTATACCCCTGCAGCTCATGGTCAACATTCCCATCTCTGTATAGCCAGAGTGTACTCTGTATAACCCCGGGAGGTCCTGGTCAACATTCCCATCTCTGTGTGTGAGAGAGTGCTCTGTATAACCCCTGCAAATCCTGTTTAACACTCCCATCTCTGTGTCGCCATGGTGTGCTCTGTATAACCCCAGATCCTGGTCAACATTCCCTTCTCTGTGTGGACAGGGTGTGCTCTGTATAACCCCTGCTCCTTGTCAAAATTCCCATCTCTGTGTGGCCAGGGTGTGCTCTGTATAACCACTGCAACGTCTGGTCAACATTTCCATCTCTGTGTGTGGCCAGAATGTGCTCTGTATAACTCCTGCAGCTCCTGGTCAACATTCCCATCTCTGTGTGGCCAGGGTGTGCTCTGTATAACCCCTGCAGCTCCTGGTCAACATTCCCATCTCTCTGTGGCCAGGGTGTGCTCTGTATAACCCCTGCAGCTCCTGGTCAACATTCCCATCTCTCTGTGGCCAGGATCGCTCTGTATAACCCCTGCAGCTCCTGGTCAACATTTCCATCTCTGTGTGTGTCCAGGGTGTGCTCTGTATAACCCCTGCAGCTCCTGGTCAACATTTCCATCTCTGTGTGTGTCCAGGGTGTGCTCTGTATAACCCCTGCAGCTCCTGGTCAACATTCCCATCTCTCTGTGGCCAGGATCGCTCTGTATAACCCCTGCAGCTCCTGGTCAACATTTCCATCTCTGTGTGTGTCCAGGGTGTGCTCTGTATAACTCCTGCAGCTCCTGGTCAACATTTCCATCTCTGTGTGTCCAGGGTGTGCTCTGTATAACCCCTGCAGCTCCTGGTCAACATTTCCATCTCTGTGTGTGTCCAGGGTGTGCTCTGTATAACTCCTGCAGCTCCTGGTCAACATTTCCATCTCTGTGTGTGTCCAGGGTGTGCTCTGTATAACCCCTGCAGCTCCTGGTCAACATTTCCATCTCTGTGTGTGTCCAGGGTGTGCTCTGTATAACCCCTGCAGCTCCTGGTCAACATTCCCATCTCTCTGTGGCCAGGATCGCTCTGTATAACCCCTGCAGCTCCTGGTCAACATTTCCATCTCTGTGTGTGTCCAGGGTGTGCTCTGTATAACTCCTGCAGCTCCTGGACAACATTCCCATCTCTGTGTGTCCAGGGTGTGCTCTGTATAACCCCAGCAGCTCCTGGTCAACATTTCCATCTGTGTGTGGCCAGGATGTGCACTGTATAATCCCAGTAGCTCCTGGTCAACATTCCCATCTCTCTGTGGCCAGGGTGTGCTCTGTATAACTCCTGCAGCTCCTGGTTAACATTCCCATCTCTGTGTTTGGCCAGGGTGTGGTCTGTATTCTCCTGCAGCTCCTGGTCAACATTCACATCTCTGTGTGGCCAGGGTGTGCTCTGTATAACCCCTGCAGCTCCTGGTCAACATTCCCATCTCTGCGTGGCCAGGGTGTGATCTGTATAACCACTGCAGCTCCTGGTCAACATTCCCATCTCTGCGTGGCCAGGGTGTGATCTGTATAACCCCTGCATTTCCTGGTCAACATTCCCATCTCTGTGTGGCCAGGGTGTGCTCTGTATAACCCCTGCAACTGCTGGTCAACATTCCTATCACTCAGTGTGTCCTGGGAGTGATCTGTGTAACCCCTGCAGCTCCTGGTTAACATTCCCATCTCTGTGTGGCCAGGGTGAGCTCTTTTATAACCCCAGCAGCTCCTGGTCAACATCCCCATCTCTCTGTGGCCAGGGTGTGCTCTCTATAACCCCTGCAGTTCATGGTCAACATTCCCATCTCTGTGTGGCCAGGATGTGCACTGTATAATCCCAGTAGCTCCTGGTCAACATTCCCATATCTCTGTGGCCAGGGTGTGCTCTGTATAACCCCTGCAGCTCCTGGTCAACATTCCCATCTCTCTGTGGCCAGGGTGTGCTCTGTATAACCGCTGCAACGTCTAGTCAACATTTCCATCTCTGTATGGCCAGGGTGTGCTCTGTATAACCCCTGCAGTTCATGGTCAACATTTCCATCTCTGTGTGTGGTCAGGGTGTGCTCTGTATAACCCCTGCACCTCCTGGTGAACATTTCCATCTCTGTGTGGCCAGGATGTGCTCTGTATAACCCCTGCAGCTCCTGGCCAACATTCCCATCTCTGTGTGGCCAGGGTGTGCTCTGTATCACCCCTGCAGCTCCTGGTCAACATTCCCATCTCTGTGTGTGAGAGAGTGCTCTGTATAACCCCTGCAAATCCTGTTCAACACTCCCATCTCTGTATGGCCAGCGTGTGCTCTGTATATCTCCTGCAGCTCCTGGTCAACATTCCCATCTCTGTGTGGCCAGGGTGTGCTCTGTATACCCCTGCAGCTCATGGTCAACATTCCCATCTCTGTATAGCCAGAGTGTACTCTGTATAACCCCGGGAGGTCCTGGTCAACATTCCCATCTCTTTGTGTGAGACAGTGCTCTGTATAACCCCTGCAAATCCTGTTTAACACTCCCATCTCTGTATGGCCAGGGTGTGCTCTGTATACCCCTGCAGCTCCTGGTCAACATTCCCATCTCTGTGTCGCCATGGTGTGCTCTGTATAACCCCCGATCCTGGTCAACATTCCCTTCTCTGTGTGGACAGGGTGTGCTCTGTATAACCCCTGCTCCTTGTCAAAATTCCCATCTCTGTGTGGCCAGGGTGTGCTCTGTATAACCACTGCAACGTCTGGTCAACATTTCCATCTCTGTGTGTGGCCAGAATGTGCTCTGTATAACTCCTGCTGCTCCTGGTCAATATTCCCATCTCTGTGTGTGTCCAGGGTGTGCTCTGTATAACCCCTGCAGCTCCTGGTCAACATTCCCATCTCTGTGTGGCCAGTGTGTGCTCTGTATAACCCCTGCAGCTCCTGGCCAACATTCCCATCTCTGTGTGGCCAGGGTGTGCTCTGTATAACCCATGCTACTGTTTAACATTCCCATCTCTGTGTGCCCAGGGTGTGCTCTTTATAACCCCAGCAACTCCTGGTCAACATTCCCATCTCTGTGTGCCCAGGGTGTGCTCTGTATAACCCCAGATCCTGTTCAACATTCCCTTCTCTGTGTGGGCAGGGTGTGCTCTGTATATCCCCTGCTCCTTGTCATTATTCCCATCTCTGTGTGTCCAGGGTGTGCTCTGTGTAACCCCTGCAGCTCCTGGTCAACATTCCCCTCTCTGTGTGGGCAGGGTGTGCTCTGTATATCCCCTGCTCCTTGTCATTATTCCCATCTCTGTGTGTCCAGGGTGTGCTCTGTGTAACCCCTGCAGCTCCTGGTCAACATTCCCCTCTCTGTGTGGCCAGGGTGTGCTCTGTATAACCACTGCAACGTCTGGTCAACATTTCCATCTCTGTGTGGCCAGGGTGTGCTCTGTATAACTCCTGCAACTCATGGTCAACATTCCCATCTCTGTGTGGCCAGGGTGTGCTCTGTATAACTCCTGCAGCTCCTGGTCAACATTTCCATCTCTGTGTGGCCAGGATGTGCTCTGTATGACTCCTGCAGCGCCTGGTCAACATTTCCATCTCTGTATGGCCAGGGTGTGCTCTGTATAATCCCTGCAGCTCCTGGTGAACATTCCCATCTCTGTGTGGCCAGGATGTTCTCTGTATAACCCCTGCAGCTCCTGGTCAACATTCCCCTCTCTGTGTGGCCAGGGTGTGATCTGTATAACCGCTGCAACGTCTAGTCAACATTTCCATCTCTGTGTGGCCAGGATGTGCTCTGTATAACACCTGCAGCTCCTGGTCAACATTCCCATCTCTGTGTGGCCAGGGTGTGCTCTGTATAACCCCTGCAGCTCCTGGCCAACATTCCCATCTCTCTGTGGCCAGGGTGTGCACTGTATAATCCCAGTAGCTCCTGGTCAACATTCCCATCTCTCTGTGGCCAGGGTGCGCTCTGTATCACCCCTGCAGCTCCTGGTCAATATTCCCAACTCTCTGTGGCCAGGGTGTGCTCTGTATAACCCCAGCAGCTCCTGGTCAACATTCCCATCTCTCTGTGGCCAGGGTGTGCTCTGTATAACCCCTGCAGCTCCTGGTCAACATTCCCATCTCTCTGTGGCCAGGGTGTGCTCTGTATAACCGCTGCAACGTCTAGTCAACATTTCCATCTCTGTATGGCCAAGGTGTGCTCTGTATAACCCCTGCAGTTCATGGTCAACATTTCCATCTCTGTGTGTGGTCAGGGTGTGCTCTGTATAACCCCTGCACCTCCTGGTGAACATTTCCATCTCTGTGTGGCCAGGATGTGCTCTGTATAACCCCTGCAGCTCCTGGTCAACATTCCCATCTCTGTCTGGCCAGGGTGTGCTCTGTATAATCCCTGCAGCTCATGGTCGACATTCCCATCTCTGTGTGGCCAGGGTGTGCTCTGTATAACCCCTGCAGCTCCTTGTCTACATTCCCTTCTTTGTGTGGCCAGTGTGTGCTCTGTATAACCCCTGCAGCTCCTGGCCAACATTCCCATCTCTGTGTGGCCAGGGTGTGCTCTGTATAACCCATGCTACTGTTTAACATTCCCATCTCTGTGTGCCCAGGGTGTGCTCTTTATAACCCCAGCAACTCCTGGTCAACATTCCCATCTCTGTGTGCCCAGGGTGTGCTCTGCATAACCCCAGATCCTGTTCAACATTCCCTTCTCTGTGTGGGCAGGGTGTGCTCTGTATAACCCCTGCTCCTTGTCATTATTCCCATCTCTGTGTGTCCAGGGTGTGCTCTGTGTAACCCCTGCAGCTCCTGGTCAACATTCCCCTCTCTGTGTGGCCAGGTTGTGCTCTGTATAACCATTGCAACGTCTGGTCAACATTTCCATCTCTGTGTGGCCAGGGTGTGCTCTGTATAACTCCTGCAGCTCCTGGTCAACATTTCCATCTCTGTGTGGCCAGGATGTGCTCTGTATAACTCCTGCAGCGCCTGGTCAACATTTCCATCTCTGTATGGCCAGGGTGTGCTCTGTATAATCCCTGCAGCTCCTGGTGAACATTCCCATCTCTGTGTGGCCAGGATGTGCTCTGTATAACCCCTGCAGCTCCTGGTCAACATTCCCCTCTCTGTGTGGCCAGGGTGTGATCTGTATAACCGCTGCAACGTCTAGTCAACATTTCCATCTCTGTATGGCCAAGGTGTGCTCTGTATAACCCCTGCAGTTCATGGTCAACATTCCCATCTCTGTGTGTGTCCAGGGTGTGCTCTGTATAACCCCTGCAGCTCCTGGTCAACATTCCCATCTCTGTGTGGCCAGGGTGTGCTCTGTATAACCCCTGCAGCTCCTGGTCAACATTCCCAACTCTGTGTGGCCAGGGTGTGCTCTGTATAACCCCTGCAGCTCCTGGTGAACATTCCCATCTCTGTGTGGCCAGGATGTGCTCTGTATAACACCTGCAGCTCCTGGTCAACATTCCCTTCTTTGTGTGGCCAGTGTGTGCTCTGTATAACCCCTGCAGCTCCTGGCCAACATTCCCAGTTCTGTGTGGCCAGGGTGTGCTCTGTATAACCTCTGCAGCTCCTGGTCAACATGCCCATATCTGTGTGGCCAGGGTGTGCTCTGTATAACCCCTGCAACTACTGGTCAACATTCCCATCTGTGTGGCCAGGGTGTGCTCTGTATACCCCTGCATCTCCTGGTCAACATTCCCATCTCGGTGTGGCCAGGGTGTGCTCTGTATAACCCCTGCAGCTCCTGGTCAACATTCCCTTCTTTGTGTGGCCAGGGTGTCCTCTGTATAACCCCTGCAGCTCATGGTCAACATTCTCATCTCTGTGTGGCCAGGATGTGCTCTGCATAACCCCTGCATCTCCTGGTCAACATTCCCATCACTGTGTATCCAGGATGTGCTCTGTAAAAACCCTGCTCCTGGTCAACATTCCCATCTGTGTGTGGCCAGGGTGTGCTCTGTATAACCCCAGCTCCTGGTCAACATTCCCTGCTCTGTGTGCCCAGGGTGTGCTCTGTATAACCCCTGCTCCTGGTCAACATTCCCACCTCTGTGTTTGGCCAGGGTATGCTCTGTATAACCCCTGCAGCTCCTGGTCAACATTCCCACCTCTGTGTGGTCAGGGTGTGCTCTGTATAACCCCTGCAGCTCCTGGTCAACATTCCCATCACTGTGTGGCCAGGGTGTGCTCTGTATAACTCCTGCAGCTCCTGGTCAACATTCCCTTCTTTGTGTGGCCAGTGTGTGCTCTGTATAACCCCTGCAGCTCCTGGTCAACATTCCCTTCTTTGTGTGGCCAGTGTGTGCTCTGTATAACCCCTGCAGCTCCTGGTCAACATGCCCATATCTGTGTGGCCAGGGTGTGCTCTGTATAACCCCTGCAACTACTGGTCAACATTCCCATCTGTGCGGCCAGGGTGTGCTCTGTATACCCCTGCTCCTGGTCAACATTCCCATCTCTGTGTGGCCAGGGTGTGCTCTGTCTAACCCCAGCAGCTCCTGGTCAACATTCCCATCTGTGTGTGGCCAGGGTGTGCTCTGTATAACCCCTGGATCTCCTGGTCAACATTCCCATCTGTGTGTGGCCAGGGTGTGCTCCGTACAACCCCTGCAGCTCCCGGTCAACATTCCCTTCATTGTGTGGCCAGTGTGTGCTCTGTATAACCCCTGCAGCTCCTGGCCAACATTCCCATCTCTGTGTGGCCAGGGTGTGCTCTGTATAACACCTGCAGCTCCTGGTCAACATTCCCATATCTGTGTGGCCAGGGTATGCTCTGTATAACCCCTGCAACTACTGGTCAACATTCCCATCTGTGTGGCCAGGGTGTGCTCTGTATACCCCTGCTCCTGGTCAACATTCCCATCTCTGTGTGGCCAGGGTGTGCTCTGTCGAACCCCAGCAGCTCCTGGTCAACGTTCCCATCTGTGTGTGGCCAGGGTGTGCTCTGGATAACCCCTGAATCTCCTGGTCAACATTCCCATCTCTGTGTGTCCACGATGTGCTCTGTATAACCCCTGCAGCTCCTGGTCAACATTCCCATCTCTGTGTGGCAGGATGTGCTCTGCATAACCCCTGCATCTCCTGGTCAACATTCCCATCTCTGTGTGGCCAGGGTGTGCTCTGTATAACCCCTGCAGCTCCTGGCCAACATTCCCATCTCTGTGTGGCCAGGGTGTGCTCTGTATAATCCCTGCAGCTCCTGGTCGACATTCCCATCTCTGTGTGGCCAGGGTGTGCTCTGTATAACCCCTGCAGCTCCTGGTCTACATTCCCTTCTTTGTGTGGCCAGTGTGTGCTCTGTATAACCCTTGCAGCTCCTGGCCAACATTCCCATCTATGTGTGGCCAGGGTGTGCTCTTTATAACCCCAGCAATTCCTGGTCAACATTCCCATCTCTGTGTGCCCAGGGTGTGCTCTGTATAACCCAGATCCTGATCAACATTCCCTTCTCTGTGTGGGCAGGGTGTGCTCTGTATAACCCCTGCTCCTTGTCAATATTCCCATCTCTGTGTGGCCAGGGTGTGCTCTGTATAACTCCTGCAGCTCCTGGTCAACATGTCCTTCTCGGTGAGGCCATGTGGCGCTCAGTATAACCCCTGCAGCTCCTGGTCAACATTCCCATCTGTGTGTGCCCAGGGTATGCTCTGTATAACTCCTGCAGCTCCTGGTCAACATTCCCATCTCTATGTGGCCAGGTTGTGCTCTGTATAAATCCTGCAGCTCCTGGTCAACATTCCCATTTCTCTGTGTGTCCAGGGTGTGCTCCGTATAACCCCTGCAGCTCCTGGTCAACATTCCCATCTCTGAGCGTGGTCAGGGTGTGCTGTGTATAACTCCTGCAGCTCCTGGTCAACATTCCCATCTCTGTGTGGCCAGGGTGTGCTCTGGAAAACCCCTGCAGCTCCTGTTCAATATTCCCATCTCTGTGTGGCCAGGTTGTGCTCTGTATAACCCCTACAGCTCCTGGCTAACATTCCCATCTCTGTGTGGCCATGATGTGCTCTGTATAACTCCTGCAGCTCCTGGTCAACATTCCCATTTCTCTGTGTGTCCAGGGTGTGCTCTGTATAACCCCTGCACCTCGTGGTCAACATTCCCATCTCTGATGGCCAGGGTTTGCTCTGTATAACCCCTGCAGCTCCTGTTCAACATTCCCATCTCTGTGTGGCCAGGGTGTGCTCCGTATAACTCCTGCAGCTCCTGGTCAACATTCCCATCTCTGTGTGGCCAGGGTGTGCTCTGTATAACCCCTGCAGCTCCTGGTTAACATTCCTATCTCTGTGTGGCCAGGATGTGCTCTTTATACTCCTACAGCACCTGGTCAACATTCCCATCTCTGTGTGGCCAGGATGTGCTCTGTATACTCCTGCAGCTCCTGGTAAACATTCCCATCTCTGTGTGGCCAGGGTGTGCTCAGTATAACCCCTGCAGCTCCTGTTCAAATTCCCATCTCAGTGTGGCCAGGATGTGCACTGTATAATCCCAGTAGCTCCTGGTCAACATTCCCATCTCTGTGTGGCCAGGGTGTGCACTGTATAACCCCAGCAGCTCCTGGTCAACATTCCATCTCTGTGTGTGGCCAGGGTGTGCTCTGCATAACTCCTGCAGCTCCTGGTCAACATTCCCATCTCTGTGTGGGCAGGGTGTGCACTGTATAACCCCAGCAGCTCCTGGTCAACATTCCATCTCTGTGTGTGGCCAGGGTGTGCTCTGTATAACTCCTGCAGCTCCTGGTCAACATTCCCATCTCTGTGTGGCCAGGGTGTGCTCTGTATAACCCCTGCAGCTCCTGGTTAACATTCCTATCTCTGTGTGGCCAGGATGTGCTCTGTATACTCCTGCAGCTCCTGGTAAACATTCCCATCTCTGTGTGGCCAGGGTGTGCTCTGTATAACTCCTGCAGCTCCTGGTCAACATTCCCATCTCTGTGTGTGGCCAGGGGGTGCACTGTATAATCCCAGAAGTTATTGGTCAACATTCCCATCTCTGTGTGGTCAGGGTGTGCTCTGTATAACTCCTGCAGCTCCTGGTTCAACATTCCCATCTCTGTGTGGCCAGGGTTAGCCCTGTATAACCACTGAAGCTCCTGGTTAACATTCCCATCTCTGTGTGTGGCCAGTATGTGCTCTGTATAATTCCTGCAGCTCCTGGTCAACATTCCCATCTCTGTTGGCCAGGGTTTGCTCTGTATAACCCCTGCAGCTCCTGTTCAACATTCCCATCTCTGTGTGGCCAGGGTGTGCACTGTATAACCCCTGCAGCTCCTGGTCAATATTCCCATCTCTGTTGGCCAGGGTGTGCTCTGTATAACCCCAGCAACTCCAGGTCAACATTCCCATCTCTGTGTGTGGCCAGGGTGTGCTCTGTATAACTCCTGCAGCTCCTGGTCAACATTCCCATCTCTGTTGGCCAGGGTGTGCTCTGTATAACGCCTGCAGCTCCTGGTTAACATTCCCATCTCTGTGTGGCCAGGGTGCGCACTGTATAACCCCTGCAGCTCCTGTTCAACATTCCCATCTCTGTGTGGCCAGGGTGCGCACTGTATAACCCCTGCAGCTCCTGGTCAACATTCCCATCTCTGTTGGCCAGGGTGTGCTCTGTATAACCCCTGCAGCTCCTGGTCAACATTCCCATTTCAATGTGTGTCCAGGGTGCGCACTGTATAACCCCTGCAGCTCCTGTTCAACATTCCCATCTCTGTGTGGCCAGGTTGTGCTCTGTATAACCCCTGCAGCTCCTGGTCAACATTCCCATTTCAATGTGTGTCCAGTGTGTGCTCTGTATAACCCCAGCAACTCCAGGTCAACATTCCCATCTCTGTGTGGCCGGGGTGTGCTCTGTATAACCCCTGCAGCTCCTGTTCAACATTCCCATCTCTGTGTGGCCAGGGTGTGCTCTGTATAACTCCTGCAGCTCCTGGTCAACATTCCCATTTCTGTGTGGCCAGGATGTGCTCTGTATAACCCCTGCAGCTCCTGGTCAACATTCCCATTTCTGGGTGGCCAGGATGTGCTCTGTATAACCCCTGCAGCTCCTGGCTAACATTCCCATCTCTGTGTGGCCATGATGTGCTCTGTATCACTCCTGCAGCTCCTGGTCAACATTCCCATTTCTCTGTGTGTCCAGGGTGTGCTCTGTATAACCCCTGCACCTCGTGGTCAACATTCCCATCTCTGATGGCCAGGGTTTGCTTTGTATAACCCCAGCAGCTCCTGGTCAACATTCCCATCTCTGTGTGTCCAGGGTGTGCTCTGTATAACCCCTGCAGCTCCTGGTTAACATTCCTATCTCTGTGTGGCCAGGATGTGCTCTGTATACTCCTGCAGCTCCTGGTAAACATTCCCATCTCTGTGTGGCCAGGGTGTGCTCTGTATAACCCCAGCAGCTCCTGGTCAACAATTCCATCTCTGTGTGTGGCCAGGGTGTGCTCCGTATAACTCCTGCAGCTCCTGTTCAACATTCCCATCTTTGTGTGGCCAGGGTGTGCTCTGTATAACCCCTGCAGCTCCTGGTTAACATTCCTATCTCTGTGTGGCCAGGATGTGCTCTGAATACTCCTACAGCACCTGGTCAACATTCCCATCTCTGTGTGGCCAGGATGTGCTCTGTATACTCCTGCAGCTCCTGGTCAACATTCCATCTCTGTGTGTGGCCCGGGTGTGCTCTGTATAACTCCTGCAGCTCCTGGTCAACATTCCCATCTCTGTGTGGCCAGGGTGTGCTCTGTATAACCCCTGCAGCTCCTGGTTAACATTCCTATCTCTGTGTGGCCAGGATGTGCTCTGTATACTCCTGCAGCTCCTGGTAAACATTCCCATCTCTGTGTGGCCAGGGTGTGCTCTGTATAACTCCTGCAGCTCCTGTTCAAATTCCCATCTCAGTGTGGCCAGGATGTGCACTGTATAATCCCAGTAGCTCCTGGTCAACATTCCCATCTCTGTGTGGCCAGGGTGTGCACTGTATAACCCCAGCAGCTCCTGGTCAACATTCCATCTCTGTGTGTGGCCAGGGTGTGCTCTGCATAACTCCTGCAGCTTCTGGTCAACATTCCCATCTCTGTGTGGGCAGGGTGTGCTCAGTATAACCCCTGCAGCTCCTGTTCAAATTCCCATCTCAGTGTGGCCAGGATGTGCACTGTATAATCCCAGTAGCTCCTGGTCAACATTCCCATCTCTGTGTGGCCAGGGTGTGCACTGTATAACCCCAGCAGCTCCTGGTCAACATTCCATCTCTGTGTGTGGCCAGGGTGTGCTCTGCATAACTCCTGCAGCTCCTGGTCAACATTCCCATCTCTGTGTGGGCAGGGTGTGCTCTGTATAACCCCAGCAGCTCCTGGTCAACATTCCATCTCTGTGTGTGGCCCGGGTGTGCTCTGTATAACTCCTGCAGCTCCTGGTCAACATTCCCATCTCTGTGTGGCCAGGGTGTGCTCTGTATAACCCCTGCAGCTCCTGGTTAACATTCCTATCTCTGTGTGGCCAGGATGTGCTCTGTATACTCCTGCAGCTCCTGGTAAACATTCCCATCTCTGTGTGGCCAGGGTGTGCTCTGTATAACTCCTGCAGCTCCTGGTCAACATTCCCATCTCTGTGTATGGCCAGGGGGTGCACTGTATAATCCCAGAAGCTCCTGGTCAACATTCCCATCTCTGTGTGGTCAGGGTGTGCTCTGTATAACTCCTGCAGCTCCTGGTTCAACATTCCCATCTCTGTGTGGCCAGGGTTAGCCCTGTATAACCACTGAAGCTCCTGGTTAACATTCCCATCTCTGTGTGTGGCCAGGATGTGCTCTGTATAACTCCTGCAGCTCCTGGTCAACATTCCCATCTCTGTTGGCCAGGGTGTGCTCTGTATAACGCCTGCAGCTCCTGTTCAACATTCCCATCTCTGTGTGGCCAGGTTGTGCTCTGTATAACTCCTGCAGCTCCTGGTCAACATTCCCATCTCTGTGTGGCCAGGGTGTGCTCTGTATAACCCCTGCAGCTCCTGGTCAACATTCCCATCTCTGTGTGGCCATGATGTGCTCTGTATAACTCCTGCAGGTCCTGGTCAACATTCCCATTTCTCTGTGTGTCCAGGGTGTGCTCTGTATAACACCTGCACCTCGTGGTCAACATTCCCATCTCTGATGGCCAGGGTTTGCTCTGTATAACCCCTGAAGCTCCTGTTCAACATTCCCATCTCTGTGTGGCCAGTGTGTGCTCTGTATAACCCCAGCAGCTCCTGGTCAACAATTCCATCTCTGTGTGTGGCCAGGGTGTGCTCCGTATAACTCCTGCAGCTCCTGGTCAACATTCCCATCTCTGTGTGGCCAGGGTGTGCTCTGTATAACCCCTACAGCTCCTGGTTAACATTCCTATCTCTGTGTGGCCAGGATGTGCTCTGTATACTCCTACAGCACCTGGTCAACATTCCCATCTCTGTGTGGCCAGGATGTACTCTGTATACTCCTGCAGCTCCTGGTAAACATTCCCATCTCTGTGTGTCCAGGGTGTGCTCAGTATAACTCCTGCAGCTCCTGGTCAACATTCCCATCTCTGTATGTGGTCAGGGTGTGCTCTGTATAACCCCTGCAGCTCCTTTTCAAATTCCCATCTCAGTGTGGCCAGGATGTGCATTGTATAATCCCAGTAGCTCCTGGTCAACATTCCCATCTCTGTGTGGCCAGGGTGTGCACTGTATAACCCCAGCAGCTCCTGGTCAACATTCCCATCTGTGTGTGTGGCCAGGATGAGCTCTGTATAACTCCTGCAGCTCCTGGTCAACATTCCCATCTCTGTGTGGCCAGGGTGTGCTCTGCATAACCCCTGCAGATCCTGCTCGACATTCCCATCTCTGGGTGGCCAGGGTGTGCTCTGTATAACTCCTGCAGCTCCTGGTCAACATGTCCTTCTCTGTGAGGCCAGGTGGCGCTCTGTATAACCCCTGCAGCTCCTGGTCAACATTCCCATCTGTGTGTGCCCAGGGTATGCTCTGTATAACTCCTGCAGCTCCTGGTCAACATTCCCATCTCTGTGTGGCCAGCGTGTGCTCTGTATAACTCCTGCAGCTCCTGGTCAATATTCCCATTTCTGTGTGGCCAGGTTGTGCTCTGTATAACCCCTGCAGCACTTGGTCAACATTCCCATCTCTGTGTGTGTCCAGGGTGTGCTCTGTATACCCCTGCAGCTCCTGGTCAACATGCCCTTCTCTTTGTGGCCAGGATGTGCTCTGTATATCCCCTGCAGCTCCTGGTCAACATTCCCATCTGTGTGTGTGGCCAGGATGTGCTCTGTATAACTCCTACAGCTCCTGGTAAACATTCCCATCTCTGTGTGGCCAGGGTGTGCTCTGTATACTCCTGCAGCTCCTGGTAAACATTCCCATCTCTGTGTGGCCAGGGTGTGCTCAGTATAACTCCTGCAGCTCCTGGTCAACATTCCCATCTCTGTGTGTGGTCAGGGTGTGCTCTGTATAACCCCTGCAGCTCCTGGTCAACATTCCCATCTCTGTGTGGCCAGGTTTGCACTGTATAATCCCAGTAGCTCCTGGTCAACATTCCCATCTCTGTGTGGCCAGGGTGTGCACTGTATAACCCCAGCAGCTCCTGGTCAACATTCCATCTCTGTGTGTGGCCAGGGTGTGCTCTGCATAACTCCTGCAGCTCCTGGTCAACATTCCCATCTCTGTGTGGGCAGGGTGTGCTCTGTATAACCCCAGCAGCTCCTGGTCAACATTCCATCTCTGTGTGTGGCCAGGGTGTGCTCTGTATAACTCCTGCAGCTCCTGGTCAACATTCCCATCTCTGTGTGGCCAGGGTGTGCTCTGTATAACCCCTGCAGCTCCTGGTTAACATTCCTATCTCTGTGTGGCCAGGATGTGCTCTGTATACTCCTGCAGCTCCTGGTAAACATTCCCATGTCTGTGTGGCCAGGGTGTGCTCTGTATAACTCCTGCAGCTCCTGGTCAACATTCCCATCTCTGTGTGTGGCCAGGGGGTGCACTGTATAATCCCAGAAGCTCCTGGTCAACATTCCCATCTCTGTGTGGTCAGGGTGTGCTCTGTATAACTCCTGCAGCTCCTGGTTCAACATTCCCATCTCTGTGTGGCCAGGGTTAGCCCTGTATAACCACTGAAGCTCCTGGTTAACATTCCCATCTCTGTGTGTGGCCAGTATGTGCTCTGTATAACTCCTGCAGCTCCTGGTCAACATTCCCATCTCTGTGTGGCCAGGGTGTGCTCTGTATAACTCCTGCAGCTCCTGATCAATATGTCCTTCTCTGTGAGGACAGGTGGCGCTCTGTATAACCCCTGCAGCTCCTGGTCAACATTCCCATCTGTGTGTGCCCAGGGTATGGTCTGTATGACTCCTGCAGCTCCTGGTCAAGATTCCCACCTCTGTGTGGCCAGGTTGTGCTCTGTATAACTCCTGCAACTCCTGGTCAACATTCCCATCTGTGTGTGGCCAGGGTGTGCTCTGTATAACCCCAGCAGCTCCTGGTCAACATTCCATCTCTGTGTGTGGCCAGGGTGTGCTCTGCATAACTCCTGCAGCTCCTGGTCAACATTCCCATCTCTGTGTGGGCAGGGTGTGCTCTGTATAACCCCAGCAGCTCCTGGTCAACATTCCATCTCTGTGTGTGGCCAGGGTGTGCTCTGTATAACTCCTGCAGCTCCTGGTCAACATTCCCATCTCTGTGTGGCCAGGTTGTGCTCTGTATAACCCCTGCAGCTCCTGGTCAACATTTCCATCTGTGCGTGTGTCCAGGGTGTGCTCTGTATAACCCCAGCAGCTCCTGGTCAACACTCCCATCTGTGTGTGGACAGCGTGCGCACTGTATAACCACTGCAGCACTTGGTCAACATTCCCATCTCTGTGTGTGTCCAGGGTGTGCTCTGTATACCACTGCAGCTCCTGGTCAACATTCCATCTCTGTGTGTGGCCAGGGTGTGCTCTGCATAACTCCTGCAGCTCCTGGTCAACATTCCCATCTCTGTGTGGGCAGGGTGTGCTCTGTATAACCCCAGCAGCTCCTGGTCAACATTCCATCTCTGTGTGTGGCCAGGGTGTGCTCTGTATAACTCCTGCAGCTCCTGGTCAACATTCCCATCTCTGTGTGGCCAGGGTGTGCTCTGTATAACCCCTGCAGCTCCTGGTCAACATTTCCATCTGTGCGTGTGTCCAGGGTGTGCTCTGTATAACCCCAGCAGCTCCTGGTCAACACTCCCATCTGTGTGTGGACAGCGTGCGCACTGTATAACCACTGCAGCACCTGGTAAACATTCCCATCTCTGTGTGTGTCCAGGGTGTGCTCTGTATACCCCTGCAGCTCCTGGTCAACATCCCCTTCTCTTTGTGGCCAGGATGTGCTCTGTATATCCCCTGCAGCTCCTGGTCAACATTCCCATCTGTGTGTGTGGCCAGGATGTGCTCTGTATAACTCCTGCAGCTCCTGGTCAACATTCCCATCTCTGTGTGGCCAGGGTGTGCTCTGCATAACCCCTGCAGATCCTGCTCGACATTCCCATCTCTGGGTGGCCAGGGTGTGCTCTGTATAACCCCTGCAGCTCCTGGTCAACATCCCCTTCTCTTTGTGGCCAGGATGTGCTCTGTATATCCCCTGCAGCTCCTGGTCAACATTCCCATCTGTGTGTGTGGCCAGGATGTGCTCTGTATAACTCCTGCAGCTCCTGGTCAACATTCCCATCTCTGTGTGGCCAGGGTGTGCTCTGCATAACCCCTGCAGATCGTGCTCGACATTCCCATCTCTGGGTGGCCAGGGTGTGCTCTGTATAACTCCTGCAGCTCCTGGTCAACATGTCCTTCTCTGTGAGGCCAGGTGGCGCTCTGTATAACCCCTGCAGCTCCTGGTCAACATTCCCATCTGTGTGTGCCCAGGGTATGCTCTGTATAACTCCTGCAGCTCCTGGTCAACATTCCCATCTCTGTGTGGCCAGCGTGTGCTCTGTATAACTCCTGCAGCTCCTGGTCAATATTCCCATTTCTGTGTGGCCAGGTTGTGCTCTGTATAACCCCTGCAGCTCCTGGTCAACATTCCCATCTGTGTGTGTATCCAGGGTGTGCTGTGTATATCTCCTGCAGCTCCTGGTCAACATTCCCATCTGTGTGTCCAGGGTGTGCTCTGTATAACCCCTGCAGCTCCTGGTCAACATTTCCATCTGTGCGTGTGTCCAGGGTGTGCTCTGTATAACCCCAGCAGCTCCTGGTCAACACTCCCATCTGTGTGTGGACAGCGTGCGCACTGTATAACCACTGCAGCACTTGGTCAACATTCCCATCTCTGTGTGTGTCCAGGGTGTGCTCTGTATACCCCTGCAGCTCCTGGTCAACATGCCCTTCTCTTTGTTGCCAGGATGTGCTCTGTATATCCCCTGCAGCTCCTGGTCAACATTCCCATCTGTGTGTGTGGCCAGGATGTGCTCTGTATAACTCCTGCAGCTCCTGGTAAACATTCCCATCTCTGTGTGGCCAGGGTGTGCTCTGTATACTCCTGCAGCTCCTGGTAAACATTCCCATCTCTGTGTGGCCAGGGTGTGCTCAGTATAACTCCTGCAGCTCCTGGTCAACATTCCCATCTCTGTGTGTGGTCAGGGTGTGCTCTGTATAACCCCTGCAGCTCCTGGTCAACATTCCCATCTCTGTGTGGCCAGGTTTGCACTGTATAATCCCAGTAGCTCCTGGTCAACATTCCCATCTCTGTGTGGCCAGGGTGTGCACTGTATAACCCCAGCAGCTCCTGGTCAACATTCCATCTCTGTGTGTGGCCAGGGTGTGCTCTGCATAACTCCTGCAGCTCCTGGTCAACATTCCCATCTCTGTGTGGGCAGGGTGTGCTCTGTATAACCCCAGCAGCTCCTGGTCAACATTCCATCTCTGTGTGTGGCCAGGGTGTGCTCTGTATAACTCCTGCAGCTCCTGGTCAACATTCCCATCTCTGTGTGGCCAGGGTGTGCTCTGTATAACCCCTGCAGCTCCTGGTTAACATTCCTATCTCTGTGTGGCCAGGATGTGCTCTGTATACTCCTGCAGCTCCTGGTAAACATTCCCATGTCTGTGTGGCCAGGGTGTGCTCTGTATAACTCCTGCAGCTCCTGGTCAACATTCCCATCTCTGTGTGTGGCCAGGGGGTGCACTGTATAATCCCAGAAGCTCCTGGTCAACATTCCCATCTCTGTGTGGTCAGGGTGTGCTCTGTATAACTCCTGCAGCTCCTGGTTCAACATTCCCATCTCTGTGTGGCCAGGGTTAGCCCTGTATAACCACTGAAGCTCCTGGTTAACATTCCCATCTCTGTGTGTGGCCAGTATGTGCTCTGTATAACTCCTGCAGCTCCTGGTCAACATTCCCATCTCTGTGTGGCCAGGGTGTGCTCTGCATAACCCCTGCAGATCCTGCTCGACATTCCCATCTCTGGGTGGCCAGGGTGTGCTCTGTATAACTCCTGCAGCTCCTGGTCAACATTCCCATCTGTGTGTGCCCAGGGTATGCTCTGTATAACTCCTGCAGCTCCTGGTCAACATTCCCATCTCTGTGTGGCCAGCGTGTGCTCTGTATAACTCCTGCAGCTCCTGGTCAATATTCCCATTTCTGTGTGGCCAGGTTGTGCTCTGTATAACCCCTGCAGCTCCTGGTCAACATTCCCATCTGTGTGTGTATCCAGGGTGTGCTGTGTATATCTCCTGCAGCTCCTGGTCAACATTCCCATCTGTGTGTCCAGGGTGTGCTCTGTATAACCCCTGCAGCTCCTGGTCAACATTCCCATCTCTGTGTGGCCAGGGTGTGCTCTGTATAACCCCTGCAGCTCCTGGTCAACATTTCCATCTGTGCGTGTGTCCAGGGTGTGCTCTGTATAACCCCAGCAGCTCCTGGTCAACACTCCCATCTGTGTGTGGACAGCGTGCGCACTGTATAACCACTGCAGCACTTGGTCAACATTCCCATCTCTGTGTGTGTCCAGGGTGTGCTCTGTATACCCCTGCAGCTCCTGGTCAACATTCCCTTCTCTTTGTGGCCAGGATGTGCTCTGTATATCCCCTGCAGCTCCTGGTCAACATTCCCATCTGTGTGTGTGGCCAGGATGTGCTCTGTATAACTCCTGCAGCTCCTGGTCAACATTCCCATCTCTGTGTGGCCAGGGTGTGCTCTGTATAACCCCTGAAGCTCCTGGTCAACATTCCCATCTCTGTGCGGCCAGGGTGTGTTCTGCATAACCCCTGCAACACCTGGTCAACATTCTCACCTCTGTGTGGCCAGGGTGTGCTCTGTATAACTCCTGCAGCTCCTGATCAATATGTCCTTCTCTGTGAGGACAGGTGGCGCTCTGTATAACCCCTGCAGCTCCTGGTCAACATTCCCACCTCTGTGTGGCCAGGTTGTGCTCTGTATAACTCCTGCAACTCCTGGTCAACATTCCCATCTGTGTGTGGCCAGGGTGTGCTCTGTATAACCCCTGCAGCTCCTGGTCAACATTCCCATCTGTGTGTGTCCAGGGTGTGCTCTGTATAACCCCTGCAGCTCCTGGTCAACATTTCCATCTGTGCGTGTGTCCAGGGTGTGCTCTGTATAACCCCATCAGCTCCTGGTCAACACTCCCATCTGTGTGTGGACAGCGTGCGCACTGTATAACCACTGCAGCACTTGGTCAACATTCCCATCTCTGTATGTGTCCAGGGTGTGCTCTGTATACCCCTGCAGCTCCTGGTCAACATTCCCTTCTCTGTGTGGCCAGGATGTGCTCTGCATAACCCCAGCAGCTCCTGGTCAACAATCCCATCTCCGTGTGGCCAGGGTGTGCTCTGTATAACTCCTGCAGCTCCTGGTCAACATTCCCATCTCTGTGTGGCCAGGGTGTGCTCTGTATATCCCCTGCAGCTCCTGGTCAACATTCCCATCTCTGTGTGGCCAGGGTGTGCTCTGTATAACCCCTGCAGCTCCTGGTCAACAATCCCATCTCCGTGTGGCCAGGGTGTGTTCTGTATAACCCCTGCAACACCTGGTCAACATTCCCACCTCTGTGTGGCCAGGGTGTGCTCTGTATAACTCCTGCAGCTCCTGATCAATATGTCCTTCTCTGTGAGGACAGGTGGCGCTCTGTATAACCCCTGCAGCTCCTGGTCAACATTCCCATCTGTGTGTGCCCATGGTATGCTCTGTATGACTCCTGCAGCTCCTGGTCAAGATTCCCATCTCTGTGTGGCCAGGTTGTGCTCTGTATAACACCTGCAGCTCCTGGTCAACATTCCCATCTCTGTGTGGCCAGGGTGTGCTCTGTATAACCCCTGCAGCTCCTGGTCAACATTTCCATCTCTGTGTGGCCAGGATGTGCTCTGTATAACCCCTGCAGCTCCTGGTCAACATTCCCATCTGTGTGTGTGGCCAGGATGTGCTCTTTTATAACCCCAGCAGTTCCTGGTCAACATTCCCACATCTGTGTGTCCAGTGTGTGCTCTGTATAACCCCAGCAGCTCCTGGTCAACATTCCCATCTCTGTGTGGCCAGGGTGTGCTCTGTTTAACCCCTGCAGCTCCTGGTCATCATTCCCATCTCTGTGTGGCCAGGGTGTGCTCTGTATAACCCCTGCAGCTCCTGGTCAACATTCCCATCTCTGTGTGGCCAGGGTGTGCTCTGTATAACCCCTGCAGCTCCTGGTCAACATTCCCATCTCTGTGTGGCCAGGGTGTGCACTGTATAACCCCAGCAGCTCCTGGACAACATTCCCATCTCTGTGTGTGGCCAGGGTGTGCTCTGTATAACTCCTGCAGCTCCTGGTCAACATTCCCATCTCTGAGTGGCCAGGGTGTGCTCTGTATAATCCCTGCAGCTCCTGGTCAACATTCCCATCTCTGAGTGGCCAGGGTGTGCTCTGTATAATCCCTGCAGCTTCTGGTCAACATTCCCATCTCTGTGTGGTCAGGGTGTGCTCTGTATAACCCCTGCAACTCCTGGTCAACATTCCCATCTCTGTGTGTGGCCAGGGTGTGCTCTGTATAACCCCTGCAGCTCCTGGTCAACATTTCCATCTGTGTGTGCCCAGGTTATGCTCTGTATAACTCCTGCAGCTCCTGGTCAACATTCTCATTTCTGTGTGTTGCCAGGGTGTGCTCTGTATAACCCCTGCAGCTCCTGGTTAACATTCCCATCTCTGTGTGTGGCCAGGGTGTGCTCTGTATAACTCCTGCAGCTCCTGGTCAACATGTCCTTCTCTGTGAGGCCAGGGTGTGCTCTGTATAACCCCTGCAGCTCCTGGTCAACATTCCCATCTCTGTGTGGTCAGGGTGTGCTCTGTATAACTCCTACAGCTCCTGGTCAACATGTCCTTCTCTGTGAGGCCAGGTGGCGCTCTGTATAACCCCTGCAACTCCTGGTCAACATTCCCATCTCTGTGTGTGGCCAGGGTGTGCTCTGTATAACCCATGCAGCTCCTGGTCAACATTCCCATCTGTGTGTGCCCAGGGTATGCTCTGTATAACTCCTGCAGCTCCTGGTCAACATTCCCATCTCTATGTGGCCAGGTTGTGCTCTGTATAACTCCTGCAGCTCCTGGTCAACATTCCCATTTCTGTGTGTGGCCAGGGTGTGCTCTGTATAACCCCTGCAGCTCCTGGTGAACATTCCCATCTCTGTGTGTGGCCAGGGTGAGCTCTGTATAACTCCTGCAGCTCCTGGTCAACACGTCCTTCTCTGTGAGGCCAGGGTGTGCTCTGTATAACCCCTGCAGCTCCTGGTCAATATTCCCATTTCTGTGTGGCCAGGTTGTGCTCTGTATAACCCCTGCAGCTCCTGGTCAACATTACAATCTGTGTGTGTATCCAGGGTGTGCTCTGTATATATCCTGTAGCTCCTGGTCAACATTCCCATCTGTGTGTCCAGGGTGTGCTCTGTATAACCCCTGCAGCTCCTGGTCAACATTTCCATCTGTGCGTGTGTCCAGGGTGTGCTCTGTATAACCCCAGCAGCTCCTGGTCAACATTCCCATCTCTGTTTGGCCAGGATGTGCTCTGTATACCACTGCAGCTCCTGGTCAACATCCCCATCTATGTGTGGCCAGGGTGTGCTCTGTATAACCCCTGGAGCTCCTGGTCAACATTCCCATCTCTGTGTGGTCAGGGTGTGCTCTGTATAACTTCTGCAGTTCCTGGTCAACATTCCCATCTCTGTGTGGCCAGGGTGTGCTCTGTATAACCCCTGCAGCTCCTGGTCAACATTCCCATCTCTGTGTGTCCAGGGTGTGCTCTGTATAACTCCTGCAGCTCCTGGTCAACATGTCCATCTCTGTGAGGCCAGGTGGCGCTCTGTATAACCCCTGCAACTCCTGGTCAACATTCCCATCTCTGTGTGTGGCCAGGGTGTGCTCTGTATAACCCCTGCAGCTCCTGATCAACAATTCCATCTGTGTGTGCCCAGGGTATGCTCTGTATAACTCCTGCAGCTCCTGGTCAACATTCCCATCTCTATGTGGCCAGGTTGTGCTCTGTGTAACTCCTGCAACTCCTGGTCAACATTCTCATTTCTGTGTGGCCAGGTTGTGCTCTGTATAACCCCTGCAGCTCCTGGTTAACATTCCCATCTCTGTGTGTGGCCAGGGTGTGCTCTGTATAACTCCTGCAGCTCCTGGTCGACATGTCCTTCTCTGTGAGGCCAGGGTGTGCTCTGTATAACCCCTGCAGCTCCTGGTCAACATTCCCATCTCTGTGTGGTCAGGGTGTGCTCTGTATAACTCCTACAGCTCCTGGTCAACATGTCCTTCTCTGTGAGGCCAGGTGGCGCTCTGTATAACCCCTGCAACTCCTGGTCAACATTCCCATCTCTGTGTGTGGCCAGGGTGTGCTCTGTATAACCCCTGCAGCTCCTGGTCAACATTCCCATCTGTGTGTGCCCAGGGTATGCTCTGTATAACTCCTGCAGCTCCTGGTCAACATTCCCATCTCTATGTGGCCAGGTTGTGCTCTGTATAACTCCTGCAGCTCCTGGTCAACATTCCCGTTTCTGTGTGTGGCCAGGGTGTGCTCTGTATAACCCCTGCAGCTCCTGGTGAACATTCCCATCTCTGTGTGTGGCCAGGGTGAGCTCTGTATAACTCCTGCAGCTCCTGGTCAACACGTCCTTCTCTGTGAGGCCAGGGTGTGCTCTGCATAACCCCTGCAGCTCCTGGTCAATATTCCCATTTCTGTGTGGACAGGTTGTGCTCTGTATAACCCCTGCAGCTCCTGGTCAACATTCCCATCTGTGTGTATATCCAGGGTGTGCTCTGTATATATCCTGCAGCTCCTGGTCAACATTCCCATCTGTGTGTCCAGGATGTGCTCTGTATAACCCCAGCAGCTCCTGGTCAACATTCCCATCTGTGTGTGTGGCCAGGATGTGCTCTGTATAACTCCTGCAGTTCCTGGTCAACATGTCCTTCTCTGTGTGTCCAGGGTGTGCTCTGTGAAACCCCAGCAGCTCCTGGTCAACATTCCCATCTCTGTGTGGCCAGTGTGTGCACTGTATAACACCTGCAGCTCCTATTTAACATACTCATCTCTGTGTGGCCAGGGTGTGCTCTGTATAACTCCTGCAGCTCCTGGTCAACTTTCCCATATCTGTGTGGCCAGGGTGTGCTCAGTATATCTCCTGCAGCTCCTGGTCGACATTCCCATCTCTGTGTGTCGAGGGTGTGCTCTGTATATCCCTAGCAGCTCCTGGTAAACATTCCCATATCTGTTTGGCCAGGGTGTGCTCTGTATAACCCCAGCAGCTCCTGGTCAACATTCCCATCTCTGTGTATCCAGGATGTGCTCTGTATAACCCCAGCAGCTCCTGGTCAACATTCCCATCTCTGTGTGGCCAGGGTGTGCTCTGTTTAACCCCTGCAGCTCCTGGTCAACATTCCCATCTCTGTGTGTCCAGTGTGTGCTCTATATAACCCCTGCAGCTCCTGGTCAACATTCCCATCACTGTGTGGCCAGGGTGTGCTCTGTATAACCCCTGCAGCTCCTGGTCAACATTCCCATCTCTGTGTGGCCAGGATGTGCACTGTATAACCCCAGCAGCTCCTGGTCAACATTCCCATCGCTGTGTGTGGCCAGGGTGTGCTCTGTATAACTCCTGCATGTCCTGGTCAACATTCCCATCTCTGTGTGATCAGGATGACTCTGAATACTCCTGCAGCTCCTGGTCAACACTCCCATCTCTGTGTGTGGTCAGGGTGTGCTCTGTATAACTCCTGCAGCACCTGGTCAACATTCCCATCTCTGTTTGGCCAGGATGTGCCCTGTATACCCCTGCAGCTCCTGATTAACATCCCCATCTATGTGTGGCCAGGGTGTGCTCTGCATAAACGCCTACAGATCCTGGTCAACATTCCCAACGCTGCGTGGCAAGGATGTGCACTGTATAATCCCAGTAGCTCCTGGTCAACATTCCCATCTCTGTGTGTGGCCAGGGTGTGCTCTGTATAACTCCTGCATTTCCTGGTCAACATTCCCATCTCTGTGTGGCCAGGATGTGCTCTGAATACTCCTGCAGCTCCTGGTCAACATTCCCATCTCTGTGTGTGGTCAGGGTGTGCTCTGTATAACTCCTGCAGCTCCTGGTCAACATTCCCATCTCTGTTTGGCCAGGATGTGCTCTGTATACCACTGCAGCTCCTGGTCAACATCCCCATCTATGTGTGGACAGGGTGTGCTCTGTATAACCCCTGGAGTTCCTGGTCAACATTCCCATCTCTGTGTGGTCAGGGTGTGCTCTGTATAACTCCTGCAGCCCCTGGTCAACATTCCCATCTTTATGTGTGGTCAGGGGGTGCTCTGTATAACTCCTGCAGCTCCTGGTCAACATTCCCATCTCTGTGTGGCCAGGGTGTGCTCTGTATAACCCCTGCAGCTCCTGGTCAACATTCCCATCTCTGTGTGGCCAGGGTGTGCTCTGTATAACTCCTGCAGCTCCTGGTCAACATGTCCTTCTCTGTGAGGCCAGGTGGCGCTCTGTATAACCCCTGCAACTCCTGGTCAACATTCCCATCTCTGTGTGTGGCCAGGGTGTGCTCTGTATAACCCCTGCAGCTCCTGGTCAACATTTGCATCTGTGTGTGCCCAGGGTATGCTCTGTATAACTCCTCCAGCTCCTGGTCAACATTCCCATCTCTATGTGGCCAGGTTGTGCTCTGTATAACTCCTGCAGCTCCTGGTCAACATTCCCATTTCTGTGTGTTGCCAGGGTGTGCTCTGTATAACCCCTGCAGCGCCTGGTTAACATTCCCATCTCTGTGTGTGGCCAGGGTGTGCTCTGTATAACTCCTGCAGCTCCTGGTCAACATGTCCTTCTCTGTGAGGCCAGGGTGTGCTCTGTATAACCCCTGCAGCTCCTGGTCAACATTCCCATCTCTGTGTGGTCAGGGTGTGCTCTGTATAACTCCTGCAGCTCCTGGTCAACATGTCCTTCTCTGTGAGGCCAGGTGGCGCTCTGTATAACCCCTGCAACTCCTGGTCAACATTCCCATTTCTGTGTGTTGCCAGGGTGTGCTCTGTTTAACCCCTGCAGCTCCTGGTCAACATTCCCATCTCTGTGTGTCCAGTGTGTGCTCTATATAACCCCTGCAGCTCCTGGTCAACATTCCCATCACTGTGTGGCCAGGGTGTGCTCTGTATAACCCCTGCAGCTCCTGGTCAACATTCCCATCTCTGTTTGGCCAGGATGTGCACTGTATAACCCCAGCAGCTCCTGGTCAACATTCCCATCGCTGTGTGTGGCCACGGTGTGCTCTGTATAACTCCTGCATGTCCTGGTCAACATTCCCATCTCTGTGTGGCCAGGATGACTCTGAATACTCCTGCAGCTCCTGGTCAACACTCCCATCTCTGTGTGTGGTCAGGGTATGCTCTGTATAACTCCTGCAGCACCTGGTCAACATTCCCATCTCTGTTTGGCCAGGGTGTGCTCTGTATAACCCCTGCTCCTGGTCAACATTCCCATCTCTGTGTGTGGTCAGGGTATGCTCTGTATAACTCCTGCAGCACCTGGTCAACATTCCCATCTCTGTTTGGCCAGGATGTGCTCTGTATAACCCCTGCAGCTCCTGGTCAACATTCCCATCTCTGTTTGGCCAGGATGTGCTCTGTATAACCCCTGCAGTTCCTGATTAACATCCCCATCTATGTGTGGCCAGGGTGTGCTCTGCATAAACCCCTACAGATCGTAGTCAACATTCCCAACGCTGCGTGTCAAGGATGTGCACTGTATAATCCCAGTAGCTCCTGGTCAACATTCCCATCTCTGTGTGTGGCCAGGGTGTGCTCTGTATAACTCCTGCAGCTCCTGGTCAACATTCCCATCTCTGTGTGTGGTCAGGGTGTGCTCTGTATAACTCCTGCAGCTCCTGGTCAACATTCCCATCTCTGTTTGGCCAGGATGTGCTCTGTATAACCCCTGCAGTTCCTGATTAACATCCCCATCTATGTGTGGCCAGGGTGTGCTCTGCATAAACCCCTACAGATCGTAGTCAACATTCCCAACGCTGCGTGGCAAGGATGTGCACTGTATAATCCCAGTAGCTCCTGGTCAACATTCCCATCTCTGTGTGTGGCCAGGGTGTGCTCTGTATAACTCCTGCAGCTCCTGGTCAACATTCCCATCTCTGTGTGTGGTCAGGGTGTGCTCTGTATAACTCCTGCAGCTCCTGGTCAACATTCCCATCTCTGTGTGGCCAGGATGTGCTCTGAATACTCCTGCAGCTCCTGGTCAACATTCCCATCTCTGTGTGTGGTCAGGGTGTGCTCTGTATAACTCCTGCAGCTCCTGGTCAACATTCCCATCTCTGTTTGGCCAGGTTGTGCTCTGTATACCACTGCAGCTCCTGGTCAACATCCCCATCTATGTGTGGCCAGGGTGTGCTCTGTATAACCCCTGGAGTTCCTGGTCAACATTCCCATCTCTGTGTGGTCAGGGTGTGCTCTGTATAACTCCTGCAGCCCCTGGTCAACATTCCCATCTTTATGTGTGGTCAGGGGGTGCTCTGTATAACTCCTGCAGCTCCTGGTCAACATTCCCATCTCTGTGTGGCCAGGGTGTGCTCTGTATAACCCCTGCAGCTCCTGGTCAACATTCCCATCTCTGTGTGGCCAGGGTGTGTTCTGTATAACTCCTGCAGATCCTGGTCAACATGTCCTTCTCTGTGAGGCCAGGTGGCGCTCTGTATAACCCCTGCAACTCCTGGTCAACATTCCCATCTCTGTGTGTGGCCAGGGTGTGCTCTGTATAACCCCTGCAGCTCCTGGTCAACATTTGCATCTGTGTGTGCCCAGGGTATGCTCTGTATAACTCCTCCAGCTCCTGGTCAACATTCCCATCTCTATGTGGCCAGGTTGTGCTCTGTATAACTCCTGCAGCTCCTGGTCAACATTCCCATTTCTGTGTGTTGCCAGGGTGTGCTCTGTATAACCCCTGCAGCGCCTGGTTAACATTCCCATCTCTGTGTGTGGCCAGGGTGTGCTCTGTATAACTCCTGCAGCTCCTGGTCAACATGTCCTTCTCTGTGAGGCCAGGGTGTGCTCTGTATAACCCCTGCAGCTCCTGGTCAACATTCCCATCTCTGTGTGGTCAGGGTGTGCTCTGTATAACTCCTGCAGCTCCTGGTCAACATGTCCTTCTCTGTGAGGCCAGGTGGCGCTCTGTATAACCCCTGCAACTCCTGGTCAACATTCCCATCTCTGTGTGTGGCCAGGGTGTGCTCTGTATAACCCCTGCAGCTCCTGGTCAACATTCCCATCTGTGTGTGCCCAGGGTATGCTCTGTATAACTCCTGCAGCTCCTGGTCAACATTCCCATCTCTATGTGGCCAGGTTGTGCTCTGTATAACTCCTGCAGCTCCTGGTCAACATTCCCATTTCTGTGTGTGGCCAGGGTGTGCTCTGTATAACCCCTGCAGCTCCTGGTGAACATTCCCATTTCTGTGTGTGGCCAGGGTGAGCTCTGTATAACTCCTGCAGTTCCTGGTCAACACGTCCTTCTCTGTGAGGCCAGGGTGTGCTCTGTATATCTCCTGCAGCTCCTTGTCGACATTCCCATCTCTGTGTGTCGATGGTGTGCTCTGTATATCCCTAGCAGCTCCTGGTCAACATTCCCATAACTGTTTGGCCAGGGTGTGCTCTGTATAACCCCAGCAGCCCCTGGTCAACTTTCCCATCTCTGTGTATCCAGGATGTGCTCTGTATAACCCCAGCAGCTCCTGGTCAACATTCCCATCTCTGTGTGGCCAGGGTGTGCTCTGTTTAACCCCTGCAGCTCCTGGTCAACATTCCCATCTCTGTGTGTCCAGGGTGTGCTCTGTATAACCCCAGCAGCTCCTGGTCAAGATTCCAATCGCTGTGTGTGGCCAGGGTGTGCTCTGTATAACTCCTGCATGTCCTGGTCAACATTCCCATCTCTGTGTGGCCAGGATGTGCTCTGAATACTCCTGCAGCTCCTGGTCAACATTCCCATCTCTGTGTGTGGTCTGGGTGTGCTCTGTATAACTCCTGCAGCTCCTGGTCAACATTCCCATCTCTGTTTGGCCAGGATGTGCCCTGTATACCCCTGCAGCTCCTGGTCAACATCCCCATCTATGTGTGGCCAGGGTGTGCTCTGCATAAACCCCTACAGATCCTGGTCAACATTCCCAACGCTGTGTGGCAAGGATGTGCACTGTATAATCGCAGTAGCTCCTGGTCAACATTCCCATCTCTGTGTGTGGTCAGGGGGTGCTCTGTATAACTCCTGCAGCTCCTGGTCAGCATTCCCATCTCTGTGTGGCCAGGTTGTGCTCTGTATAACCCCTGCAGCTCCTGGTTAACATTCCCATCTCTGTGTGTGACCAGGGTGTGCTCTGTACAACTCCTGCAGCTCCTGGTCAACATGTCCTTCTCTGTGAGGCCAGGGTGTGCTCTGTATAACCCCTGCAGCTCCTGGTTAACATTCCCATCTCTGTGTGGCCAGGGTGTGCTCTGTATAACTCCTGCAGCTCCTGGTCAACATGTCCTTCTCTGTGAGGCCAGGTGGCGTTCTGTATAACCCCTGCAACTCCTGGTCAACATTCCCATCTCTGTGTGTGGCCAGGGTGTGCTCTGTCTAACCCCTGCAGCTCCTGGTCAACATTCCCATCTGTGTGTGCCCAGGGTATGCTCTGGATAACTCCTGCAGCTCCTGGTCAACATTCCCATCATTATGTGGCCAGGTTATGCTCTGTATAACTCCTGCAGCTCCTGGTCAACATTCCCATTTCTGTGTGTGGCCAGGGTGTGCTCTGTATAACCCCTGCAGCTCCTGGTTAACATTCCCATCTCTGTGTGTGGCCAGGGTGTGCTCTGCATAACTCCTGCAGCTCCTGGTCAACATGTCCTTCTCTGTGAGGCCAGGGTGTGCTCTGTATAACCCCTGCGGCTCCTGGTCAACATTCCCATCTCTGTGTGGCCAGGGTGTGCTCAGTATAACCCCTGCAGCTCCTGGTCAACATTCCCATCTGTGTGTGTCCAGGGTGTGCTCTGGATAACTCCTCAGCTCCTGGTCAACATGACCATCTCTGTGTGGCCAGTGTGTGCTCTGTATAACCCCTGCAGCTCCTGGTGAACATTCCCATCTCTGTGTGGCCAGGATGTGCTCTGTATACTCCTGCAGCACCTGGTCAACATTCCCATCTCTGTGTGGCCAGGATGTGTTCTGTATACTCCTGCAGCTCCTGGTAAACATCCCCATCTCTGTGTGGCAAGGGTGTGCTCTGTATAACTCCTGCAGCTCCTGGTCAACATTCCCATCTCTGTGTGTGACCATGGTGTGCTCTGTATAACTCCTGCAGCTCCTGGTCAACATTCCCATCTCTATGTGTGGTTAGGGGGTGCTCTGTATAACTCCTGCAGCTCCTGGTCTGCATTCCCATCTCTCTGTGGCCAGGGTGTGCTCTGTATAACCCCTGCAGCTCCTGGTTAACATTCCCATCTCTGTGTGTGACCATGGTGTGCTCTGTATAACTCCTGCAGCTCCTGGTCAACATGTCCTTCTCTGTGAGGCCAGGGTGTGGTCTGTATAACCCCTGCAGCTCCTGGTCAACATTCCCATCTCTGTGTGGCCAGGGTGTGCTCTGTATAAGTCCTGCAGCTCTTGGTCAACATGTCCTTCTCTGTGAGGCCAGGTGGCGTTCTGTATAACCCCTGCAGCTCCTGGTCAACATTCCCATCTCTGTGTGTGGCCAGTGTGTGCTCTGTCTAACCCCTGCAGCTCCTGGTCATCATTCCCATCTGTGTGTGCCCAGGGTATGCTCTGGATAACTCCTGCAGCTCCTGGTCAACATTCCCATCACTATGTGGCCAGGTTATGCTCTGTATAACTCCTGCAGCTCCTGGTCAACATTCCCATTTCTGTGTGTGGCCAGGGTGTGCTCTGTATAACCCCTGCAGCTCCTGGTTAACATTCCCATCTCTGTGTGTGGTCAGGGTGTGCTCTGCATAACTCCTGCAGCTCCTGGTCAACATGTCCTTCTCTGTGAGGCCAGGGTGTGCTCTGTATAACCCCCGCGGCTCCTGGTCAACATTCCCATCTCTGTGTGGCCAGGGTGTGCTCAGTATAACCCCTGCAGCTCCTGTTCAGCATTCCCATCTGTGTGTGCCCAGGGTGTGCTCTGGATAACTCCTCAGCTCGTGGTCAACATGACCATCTCTGTGTGGCCAGTGTGTGCTCTGTATAACCCCTGCAGCTCCTGGTGAACATTCCCATCTCTGTGTGGCAAGGGTGTGCTCCGTATAACTCCTGCAGCTCCTGGTCAACATTCCCATCTCTGTGTGTCCAGGGTGTGCTCTGTATAACCCCTGCAGCTCCTGGTCAACATTCCCATCACTGTGTGGCCAGGGTGTGCTCTGTATAACCCCTGCAGCTCCTGGTCAACATTCCCATCTCTGTGTGGCCAGGATGTGCACTGTATAACCCCAGCAGCTCCTGGTCAACATTCCCATCGCTGTGTGTGGCCAGGGTGTGCTCTGTATAACTCCTGCATGTCCTGGTCAACATTCCCATCTCTGTGTGGCCAGGATGTGCTCTGAATACTCCAGCAGCTCCTGGTCAACATTCCCATCTCTGTGTGTGGTCAGGGTGTGCTCTGTATAACTCCTGCAGCTCCTGGTCAACATTCCCATCTCTATGTGTGGTCAGGGGGTGCTCTGTATAACTCCTGCAGCTCCTGGTCTGCATTCCCATCTCTGTGTGGCCAGGGTGTGCTCTGTATAAACCCTGCAGCTCCTGGTCAACATTCCCAACGCTGTGTGGCAAGGATGTGCACTGTATAATCGCAGTAGCTCCTGGTCAACATTCCCATCTCTGTGTGTGGCCAGGGTGTGCTCTGTATAACTCCTGCAGCTCCTGGTCAACATTCCCATCTCTGTGTGGCCAGGGTGTGCTCTGTATAAACCCTGCAGCTCCTGGTTAACATTCCCATCTCTGTGTGTGACCAGGGTGTGCTCTGTATAACCCCTGCAGCTCCTGGTCAACATTCCCATCTGTGTGTGCCCAGGGTATGCTCTGGATAACTCCTGCAGCTCCTGGTCAACATTCCCATCACTATGTGGCCAGGTTATGCTCTGTATAACTCCTGCAGCTCCTGGTCAACATTCCCATCTCTCTGTGTGGCCAGGGTGTGCTCTGTATAACCCCTGCAGCTCCTGGTTAACATTCCCATCTCTGTGTGTGGCCAGGGTGTGCTCTGCATAACTCCTGCAGCTCCTGGTCAACATGTCCTTCTCTGTGAGGCCAGGGTGTGCTCTGTATAACCCCTGCGGCTCCTGGTCAACATTCCCATCTCTGTGTGGCCAGGATGTGCTCAGTATAACCCCTGCAGCTCCTGGTCAGCATTCCCATCTGTGTGTGCCCAGGGTGTGCTCTGGATATCTCCTCAGCTCCTGGTCAACATGACAATCTCTGTGTGGCCAGTGTGTGCTCTGTATAACCCCTGCATCTCCTGGTGAACATTCCCATCTCTGTGTGGCCAGGGTGTGCTCTGTATACTACTGCAGCTCCTGGTAAACATCCCCATCTCTGTGTGGCAAGGGTGTGCTCTGTATAACTCCTGCAGCTCCTGGTCAACATTCCCATCTCTGTGTGTGGTCAGGGTGTGCTCTGTATAACCCCTGCTGCTCCTGGTCAACATTCCCATCTCTGTGTGGCCAGGATGTGCACTGTATAATCCCAGTAGCTCCTGGTCAACATTCCCATCTCTGTGTGGCCAGTGTGTGCTCTGTCTAACCCCTACAGCTCCTGGTTAACATTCCCATTTCTGTGTGGCCAGCGTGTGCTCTGTATGACCCCTGCAGCTCCTGGTTAACATTCCCATTTCTGTGTGTGGCCAGTATGTGCTTTGTATACCTCCTGCAGCTCCTGGTCAACATTCCCATCTCTGTGTGGCCAGGGTGTGCTCTGTATAACCCCTGCAGCTCCTGGTCTACATTCCCATCTCTGTGTGGCCAGGGTGTGCTCTGTATAACTCCTGCAGCTCCTGGTCAACATGTCCTTCTCTGTGAGGCCAGGTGGCGCTCTGTATAACCCCTGCAGCTCCTGGTCAACATTCCCATCTGTGTGTGCCCAGGGTATGCTCTGTATAACTCCTGCAGCTCCTGGTCAACATTACCATCTCTCTGTGGCCAGGTTGTGCTCTGTATAACTCCTGCAGCTCCTGGTCAATATTCCCATTTCTGTGTGGCCAGGTTGTGATCTGTATAACCCCTGCAGCTCCTGGACAACATTCCCATCTGTGTGTGTGGCCAGGGTGTGCTCTGTATAACTCCTGCAGCTCCTGGTGAACATTCCCATCTCTGTGTGGCCAGGGTGTGCTCTGTATAACCCCTGCAGCTCCTGGTTAACATTTTCATCTCTGTGTGTGGCCAGGATGTGCTCTGTATACTCCTGCCGCTCCTGCTCAACATTGCCATCTCGGTGTGGCCAGGGTGTGCTCTGTATAAACCCTGCAGCTGCTGGTTAACATTCCCATCTCTGTGTGTGGCCAGGATGTGCTCTGCATAACTCCTGCAGCTCCTGGTCAACATTCCCATCTCTGAGTGGCCAGGGTGTGCTCTGTACAATCCCTGCAGCTCCTGGTCAGCATTCCCATCCCTGTGTGTCCAGGGTTTGCTCTGTATAACCCCTGCAGCTCCTCGTTAACATTCCCATCTCTGTGTGTGGCCAGGGTGTACTCTGTATAACTCCTGCAGCTCCTGGTCAACATGTCCTTCTCTGTGAGGCCTGGGTGTTCTCTGTATAACCCCTGCAGCTCGTGGTCAACATTCCCATCTCTGTGTGGCCAGGGTGTGCTCAGTATAACCCCTGCAGCTCCTGGTCAACATTCCCATCTGTGTGTGCCCAGGGTGTGCTCTGTATAACTCCTCAGCTCTTGGTCAACATTCCCATCTCTGTGTGGCCAGTGTGTGCTCTGTATAACCCCTGCAGCACCTGGTGAACATTCCCATCTCTGTGTGGCCAGGATGTGCTCTGTATACTCCTGCAGCACCTGGTCAACATTCCCATCTCTGTGTGGCCAGGATGTGCTCTGTATACTCCTGCAGCTCCTGGTAAACATTCCCATCTCTGTGTGGCAAGGGTGTGCTCTGTATAACTCCTGCAGCTCCTGGTCAACATTCCCATCTCTGTGTGTGGTCAGGGTGTGCTCTGTATACCCCTGCAGCTCCTGGTCAATATCCCCATCTATGTGTGGCCAGGGTGTGCTCTGTATAACCCCTGCAGCTCCTGGTCTACATTCCCATCTCTGTGTGGCAAGGATGGGCACTGTATAATCCCAGTAGCTCCTGGTCAACATTCCCATCTCTGTGTGGCCAGGGTGTGCTCTGTATAACCCCTGCAGCACCTGGTCAACATTCCCATATCTGTGTGACCAGGGTGTGCTCTGTATAACTCCTGCAGCTCCTGGTCAACATTCCCATCTCTGTGTGGCCAGGCTGTGCTTTGTATAACCCCTGCAGATCCTGGTCAACATTCCCATCTCTGCGTGGCCAGGGTGTGATCTGTATAACCACTGCAGGTCCTGGTCAATATTCCCATCTCTCAGTGTGTCCTGGGAGTGATCTGTGTAACCCCTGCAGCTCCTGGTTAACATTCCCATCTCTGTGTGGCCAGGGTGAGCTCGTTTATAACCCCAGCAGTTCCTGGTCAACATTCCCATCTCTGTGTGGCCAGGGTGTGCTCTGTATAACTCCTGCAGATCCTGGTCAACATTCCCATCTCTGTGTGGCCAGGCTGTGCTCTGTATAACCCCTGCAGCTCATGGTTAACATTCCCATCTCTGTGTGGAATGGATGTGCTCTGTATAAACCCTGCTCCTGGTCAACATTCCCATCTCTGTGTGGCCAGGGTGTGCTCTGTATAACCCCTGCAGCTCCTGGTCAACATTCCCATCTGTGTGTGGCCAGGGTGTGCTCTGTATAACCCCTGCAGCTCCTGGTCAACATTCCCATCTCTGTGTGGCCAGCGTGTGCTCTGTATAACCCTAGCAGCTCCTGGGCAACATTCCCATATCTGTGTGGCCAGGATGTGCTCTGTATAACCCCTGCAGCTCCTGGTCAACATTCCCATCTCTGTGTGGCCAGGATGTGCTCTGTATAACCCCTGCAGCTCCTGGTCAACATTCCCATATCTGTGTGGCCAGGATGTGCTCTGTATAACCCCTGCAGCTCCTGGTCAACATTTCCATCTCTGTGTGGCCAGGGTGTGCACTGTATAACCCCTGCAGCTCATGGTCAACATTCCCATCTCTGTTTGTGCCCAGGGTGTGCTCTGTATAACCCCAGCAGCTCCTGGTCAACATTCCCGTCTCTGTGTGGCCAGGGTGTGCTCTGTATAACCCCTGCAGCTCCTGGTCAACATTCTCATCTCTGTGTTTGGCCAGGTTGTGGTCTGTATTCTCCTGCAGCTCCTGGTCAACATTCCCATCTATGTGTGGCCAGGGTGAGCTCTGTATAACCCCTGCAGCTCCTGGTCAACATTCCCATCTCTGCGTGGCCAGGGTGTGATCTGTATAACCACTGCAGCTCCTGGTCAACATTCCCATCTCTGCGTGGCCAGGCTGTGATCTGTATAACCCCTGCAGCTCCTGGTCAACATTCCCATCTCTGTGTGGCCAGGGTGTGCTCTGTGTAACCCCTGCAGCTCCTGGTTAACATTCCCATCTCTGTGTGGCCAGGGTGAGCTCTTTTATAACCCCAGCAGTTCCTGGTCAACATTCCCATCTCTGTGTGGCCAGGGTGTGCTCTGTATAACTCCTGCAGATCCTGGTCAACATTCCCATCTCTGTGTGTGGTCAGGGTGTGCTCTGTTTAAACCCAGCAGTTCCTGGTCAAGATTCCCATCTCTGTGTGGCCAGGGTGTGCTCTGTATAACTCCTGCAGATCCTGGTTAACATTCCCATCTCTGTGTGAGGTCAGTATGTGCTTTGGATAACTCCTGCAGCTCCTCATCAACATGTCCTTCTCTGTGAGGCCAGGTGGCACTCTGTATAACCCCTGCAGTTCCTGGTCAACATTCCCATCTGTGTGTGCCCAGGGTATGCTCTGTATAACTCCTGCAGCTCCTGGTCAACATTCCCATTTCTGTGTGGCCAGGTTGTGCTCTGTATAACTCCTGCTCCTGGTCAACATTCCCATCTCTGTGTGGCCAGTGTGTGCTCTGTATAACCCCTGCTGCTCCTGGTCTACATTCCCAAATCTGTGTGGCCAGGATGTGCACTGTATAATCCCAGTAGCTCCTGGTCAACATTCCCATCTCTGTGTGTGGTCAGGGTGTGCTCTGTCGAACCCCAGCAGCTCCTGGTCAACATTCCCATCTCTGTGCGGCCAGGGTGTGCTCTGTATAACCCCTGCAGCTCCTGGTCAACATTCCCATCTCTGTGTGGCCAGGGTGTGCTCTGTATAACCCTAGCAGCTCCTGGGCAACATTCCCATATCTGTGTGGCCAGGATGTGCTCTGTATAACCCCTGCAGCTCCGGGTCAACATTCCCATCTCTGTGTGGCCAGGATGTGCTCTGTATAACCCCTGCAGCTCCTGGTCAACATTCCCATATCTGTGTGGCCAGGATGTGCTCTGTATAACCCCTGCAGCTCCTGGTCAACATTCCCATCTCTGTGTGGCCAGGGTGTGCACTGTATAACCCCTGCAGCTCATGGTCAACATTCCCATCTCTGTTTGTGCTCAGGCTGTGCTCTGCATAACCCCAGCAGCTCCTGGTCAACATTCCCGTCTCTGTGTGGCCAGGGTGTGCTCTGTATAACCCCTGCAGCTCCTGGTCAACATTCTCATCTCTGTGTTTGGCCAGGGTGTGGTCTGTATTCTCCTGCAGCTCCTGGTCAACATTCACATCTCTGTGTGGCCAGGGTGTGCTCTGTATAACCCCTGCAGCTCCTGGTCAACATTCCCATCTCTGCGTGGCCAGGGTGTGATCTGTATAACCACTGCAGCTCCTGGTCAACATTCCCATCTCTGCGTGGCCAGGGTGTGATCTGTATAACCCCTGCAGCTCCTGGTCAACATTCCCATCTCTGCGTGTCCAGGGTGTGCTCTGTATAACCCCTGCAACTGCTGGTCAACATTCCTATCACTCAGTGTGTCCTGGGAGTGATCTGTGTAACCCCTGCAGCTCCTGGTTAACATTCCCATCTCTGTGTGGCCAGGGTGAGCTCTTTTATAACCCCAGCAGTTCCTGGTCAACATTCCCATCTCTGTGTGGCCAGGGTGTGCTCTGTATAACTCCTGCAGATCTTGGTCAACATTCCCATCTCTGTGTTTGGTCAGGGTGTGCTCTGTATAACCCCAGCAGTTCCTGGTCAACATTCCCATCTCTGTGTGGCCAGGGTGTGCTCTGTATAACTCCTGCAGATCCTGGTTAACATTCACATCTCTGTGTGTGGTCAGTATGTGCTTTGGATAACTCCTGCAGCTTCTGGTCAACATTCCCATTTCTGTGTGGCCAGGTTGTGCTCTGTATAACCCCTGCAGCTCATGGTCAACATTCCCATCCATGTGTGGCCAGTGTGTGCTCTGTAGAACCCCTGCTGCTCCTGGTCAACATTCCCATCTCTGTGTGGCCAGGATGTGCACTGTATAATCCCAGTAGCTCCTGGTCAACATTCCCATCTCTGTGTGTGGTCAGGGTGTGCTCTGTCGAACCCCAGCAGCTCCTGGTCAACATTCCCATCTCTGTGTGTGGCCAGGGTGTGCACTGTATAACATCCTGCAGCTCCTGGTCAACATTGCCATCCTTGTGCGGCCAGGGTGTGCTCTGTATAACCCCAGCAGCTCCTGGTCAACATTCCCATCTCTGTGTGTGGCCAGGGTGTGCACTGTATAACTCCTGCAGCTCCTGATCAACATTCCCATCTCTGTGTGTGGCCAGGGTGTGCACTGTATAACCCCTGCAGCTCATGGTTAACATTCCCATCTCTGTGTGTGGTTAGAATGTGCTTTGTATAACCCCTGCAGCTCCTGGTCTACATTCCCATCTCTGCGTGGCCAGGGTGTGATCTGTATAACCACTGCAGCTCCTGGTCAACATTCCCATCTCTGCGTGGCCAGGGTGTGATCTGTATAACCCCTGCAGCTCCTGGTCAACATTCCCATCTCTGCGTGTCCAGGGTGTGCTCTGTATAACCCCTGCAACTGCTGGTCAACATTCCCATCACTCAGTGTGTCCTGGGAGTGATCTGTGTAACCCCTGCAGCTCCTGGTTAACATTCCCATCTCTGTGTGGCCAGGGTGAGCTCTTTTATAACCCCAGCAGTTCCTGGTCAACATTCCCATCTCTGTGTGGCCAGGGTGTGCTCTGTATAACTCCTGCAGATCCTGGTCAACATTCCCATCTCTGTGTTTGGTCAGGGTGTGCTCTGTATAACCCCAGCAGTTCCTGGTCAACATTCCCATCTCTGTGTGGCCAGGGTGTGCTCTGTATAACTCCTGCAGATCCTGGTTAACATTCCCATCTCTGTGTGTGGTCAGTATGTGCTTTGGATAACTCCTGCAGCTTCTGGTCAACATTCCCATTTCTGTGTGGCCAGGTTGTGCTCTGTATAACCCCTGCAGCTCATGGTCAACATTCCCATCTCTGTGTGGCCAGTGTGTGCTCTGTAGAACCCCTGCTGCTCCTGGTCAACATTCCCATCTCTGTGTGGCCAGGATGTGCACTGTATAATCCCAGTAGCTCCTGGTCAACATTCCCATCTCTGTGTGTGGTCAGGGTGTGCTCTGTCGAACCCCAGCAGCTCCTGGTCAACATTCCCATCTCTGTGTGTGGCCAGGGTGTGCACTGTATAACATCCTGCAGCTCCTGGTCAACATTGCCATCCTTGTGCGGCCAGGGTGTGCTCTGTATAACCCCAGCAGCTCCTGGTCAACATTCCCATCTCTGTGTGTGGCCAGGGTGTGCACTGTATAACTCCTGCAGCTCCTGATCAACATTCCCATCTCTGTGTGTGGCCAGGGTGTGCACTGTATAACCCCTGCAGCTCATGGTTAACATTCCCATCTCTGTGTGTGGTTAGAATGTGCTTTGTATAACCCCTGCAGCTCCTGGTCTACATTCCCATCTCTGTGTGGCCAGGGTGTGCTCTGTATAAATCCTGCAGCTCCTTTTCAACATGTCCTTCTCTGTGAGGCCATGTGGCGCTCTGTTTAACCCCTGCAGCTCCTGGTCAACATGTCCTTCTCTGTGAGGCCAGGTGGCGCTCTGTATAACCCATGCTGCTCCTGGTCAACATTCCCATCTGTGTGTGCCCAGGGTATGCTCTGTATAACTGCTGCAGCTCCTGGTCAACATTCACATCTCTGTGTGGCCAGGTTGTGCTCTGTATAACCCCTGCAGCTCCTGGTCAGCATTGCCGTCTGTGTGTGTGTCCAGGGTGTGCTCTGTATAACCCCTGCAGCTCCTGGTCAACATTCCCATCTCTGTGTGGCCAGGGTGTGCTCTGTATAAACGCTGCAGCTCCTGGTCAACATTCCCTTCTCTCTGTGTGTCCTTGTTGTGCTCTGTATAACCCCTGCAGCTCCTGGTCAACATTCCCATCTCTGTGTGTGTCCAGGGTGTGCTCTGTGTAACCCCTGCAGCTCCTGGTCAACATTCCCATCTCTGTGTGGCCAGGATGTGCTCTGTATATCCCCTGCAGCTCCTGGTCAACATTCCCATCTGTGTGTGTGGCCAGGGTGTGCTCTGTATAACCCCTGCAACTTCTGGTCAACATTCCCATCTCTGTATGGCCAGGGTGTGCACTGTATCACCCCTGCAGCTCATGGTCAACATTCCCATCACTGTTTGTGCCCAGGGTATGCTCTGTATAACCCCAACAGCTCCTGGTCAACATTCCCGTCTCTGTGTGGCCAGGGTGTGCTCTGTATAACTCCTGCAGCTCCTGGTCAACATTACCATCTCTCAGTGTGTCCTGGGAGTGATCTGTGTAACGCCTGCATCTCCTGATTAACATTCCCATCTCTGTGTGGGCAGGGTGTGCTCTGTATAACACCAGCAGCTCCTGGTCAACATTCCCATCTCTGTGTGGACAGGGTGTGCTCTGTTTAACCCCTGCAGCTCCTGGTCAACATTCCCATCTCTGTGTGGCCGGGGTGTGCTCTGTATAACCCCAGCAGCTCCTGGTCAACATTCCCATCTCTGTGTGGACAGGGTCTGCTCTGTATAACCCCTGCAGCTCCTGGTCAACATTCCCATCTCTGTGTGGCCAGGGTGTGCTTTGTGTAACCCCAGTAGCTCCTGGTCAACATTCCCATCTCTGTGTGGCCAGGGTGTGCTCTGTTTAACCCCTGCAGCTCCTGGTCAACATTCCCATCTCTGTGTGTCCAGGGTGTGCTCTGTATAACCCCTGCAGCTCCTGGTCAACATTCCCATCTCTGTGTGGCCAGGGTGTGCTCTGTATAACCCCTGCAGCTCCTGGTCAACATTTGCATCTCTGTGTGGCCAGGATGTGCAATGTATAACCCCTGCAGCTCCTGGTCAACATTCCCATCTCTGTGTGTCCAGGGTGTGCTCTGTATAACCCCTGCAGCTCCTGGTCAACATTCCCATCACTGTGTGGCCAGGGTGTGCTCTGTATAACCCCTGCAGCTCCTGGTCAACATTCCCATCTCTGTGTGGCCAGGATGTGCACTGTATAACCCCAGCAGCTCCTGGTCAACATTCCCATCGCTGTGTGTGGCCAGGGTGTGCTCTGTATTACTCCTGCATGTCCTGGTCAACATTCCCATCTCTGTGTGGCCAGGATGTGCTCTGAATACTCCTGCAGCTCCTGGTCAACATTCCCATCTCTGTGTGTGGTTAGGGTGTGCTCTGTATAACTCCTGCAGCTCCTGGTCAACATTCCTATCTCTGTTTGGCCAGGATGTGCCCTGTATACCCCTGCTGCTCCTGGTCAACATCCCCATCTATGTGTGGCCAGGGTGTGCTCTGCATAAACCCCTACAGATCCTGGTCAACATTCCCATCTCTGTGTGGCAAGGATGTGCACTGTATAATCCCAGTAGCTCCTGGTCAACATTCCCATCTCTGTGTGTGGCCAGGGTGTGCTCTGTATAACTCCTGCAGCTCCTTGTCAACATTCCCATCTCTATGTGTGGCCAGGGGGTGCTCTGTATAACTGCAGCTCCTGGTCAACATCCCCATCTATGTGTGGCCAGGGTGTGCTCTGCATAAACCCCTACAGATCCTGGTCAACATTCCCATCTCTGTGTGGCAAGGATGTGCACTGTATAATCCCAGTAGCTCCTGGTCAACATCCCCATCTATGTGTGGCCAGGGTGTGCTCTGCATAAACCCCTACAGATCCTGGTCAACATTCCCATCTCTGTGTGGCAAGGATGTGCACTGTATAATCCCAGTAGCTCCTGGTCAACATTCCCATCTCTGTGTGTGGCCAGGGTGTGCTCTGTATAACTCCTGCAGCTCCTTGTCAACATTCCCATCTCTATGTGTGGCCAGGGGGTGCTCTGTATAACTGCAGCTCCTGGTCAACATTCCCATCTCTGTGTGGCCTGGGTGTGCTCTGTATAACCCCTGCAGCTCCTGGTCAACATTCCCATCTCTGTGTGGCCAGGGTGTGCTCTGTATAACCCCTGCAGCTCCTGGTCAACATTCCCATCTGTGTGTGCCCAGGGTATGCTCTGTATAACTCCTGCAGCTCCTGGTCAACATTCCCATCTCTATGTGGCCAGGTTGTGATCTGTATAACTCCTGCAGCTGCTGGTCAACATTCCAATTTCTGTGTGTGGCCAGGGTGTGCTCTGTATAAACCCTGCAGCTCCTGGTTAACATTCCCATCTCTGTGTGTGGCCAGGGTGTGCTCTGCATAACTCCTGCAGCTCCTGGTCAACATGTCCTTCTCTGTGAGGCCAGGGTGTGCTCTGTATAACCCCTGCAGCTCCTGGTCAACATTCCCATCTCTGTGTGGCCAGGGTGTGCTCAGTATAACCCCTGCAGCTCCTGGTCAACTTTTGCATCTGTGTGTGCCCAGGGTGTGCTCTGTATAACTCCTCAGCTCCTGGTCAACATTCCCATCTCTGTGTGGCCAGTGTGTGCTCTGTATAACCCCTGCAGCTCCTGGTGAACATTCCCATCTCTGTGTGGCCAGGATGTGCTCTGTATACTCCTGCAGCACCTGGTCAACATTCCCATCTCTGTGTGGCCAGGATGTGCTCTGTATACTCCTGCAGCTCCTGGTAAACATTCCCATCTCTGTGTGGCAAGGGTGTGCTCTGTATAACTCCTGCAGCTCCTGGTCAACATTCCCATCTCTGTGTGGCCAGGGTGTGCTCTGTATAACCCCTGCTGCTCCTGGTCAACATTCCCATCTCTGTGTGGCCAGGATGTGCACTGTATAATCCCAGTAGCTCCTGGTCAACATTCCCATCTCTGTCTGGCCAGTGTGTGCTCTGTCTAACCCCTGCAGCTCCTGGTTAACATTCCCATTTCTGTGTGGCCAGGGTGTGCTCTGTATGACCCCTGCAGCTCCTGGTTAGCATTCCCATTTCTGTGTGTGGCCAGTATGTGCTTTGTATGCCTCCTGCAGCTCCTGGTCAACATTCCCATCTCTGTGTGGCCAGGGTGTGCTCTGTATAACCCCTGCAGCTCCTGGTCTACATTCCCATCTCTGTGTGGCCAGGGTGTGCTCTGTATAACTCCTGCAGCTCCTGGTCAACATTCCCATCTCTGTGTGGCCAGGGTGTGCTCAGTATAACCCCTGCAGCTCCTGGTCAACATTCCCATCTGTGTGTGCCCAGGGTGCGCTCTGTATAACTCCTCAGCTCCTGGTCAACATTCCCATCTCTGTGTGGCCAGTGTGTGCTCTGTATAACCCCTGCAGCTCCTGGTGAACATTCCCATCTCTGTGTGGCCAGGATGTGCTCTGTATACTCCTGCAGCACCTGGTCAACATTCCCATCTCTGTGTGGACAGGATGTGCTCTGTATACTCCTGCAGCTCCTGGTAAACATTCCCATCTCTGTGTGGCAAGGGTGTGCTCTGTATAACTCCTGGAGCTCCTGGTCAACATGTCCTTCTCTGTGAGGCCAGGGTGTGCTCTGTATAACCCCTGCAGCTCCTGGTCAACATTCCCATCTCTGTGTGGCCAGGGTGTGCTCTGTATAACTCCTGCAGCTCCTGGTCAACATGTCCTTCTCTGTGAGGCCAGGTGGCGTTCTGTATAACCCCTGCAACTCCTGGTCAACATTCCCATCTCTGTGTGTGGCCAGGGTGTGCTCTGTATAACCCCTGCAGCTACTGGTCAACATTCCCATCTGTGTGTGCCCAGGGTATGCTCTGTATAACTCCTGCAGCTCCTGGTCAACATTCCCATCTCTATGTGGCCAGGTTGTGATCTGTATAACTCCTGCAGCTGCTGGTCAACATTCCAATTTCTGTGTGTGGCCAGGGTGTGCTCTGTATAACCCCTGCAGCTCCTGGTTAACATTACCATCTCTGTGTGTGGCCAGGGTGTGCTCTGCATAACTCCTGCAGCTCCTGGTCAACATGTCCTTCTCTGTGAGGCCAGGGTGTGCTCTGTATAACCCCTGCAGCTCCTGGTCAACATTTCCATCTCTGTGTGGCCAGGGTGTGCTCAGTATAACCCCTGCAGCTCCTGGTCAACTTTTTCATCTGTGTGTGCCCAGGGTGTGCTCTGTATAACTCCTCAGCTCCTGGTCAACATTCCCATCTCTGTGTGGCCAGTGTGTGCTCTGTATAACCCCTGCAGCTCCTGGTGAACATTCCCTTCTCTGTGTGGCCAGGATGTGCTCTGTATACTCCTGCAGCACCTGGTCAACATTCCCATCTCTGTGTGGCCAGGATGTGCTCTGTATACCCCTGCAGCTCCTGGTAAACATTCCCATCTCTGTGTGGCAAGGGTGTGCTCTGTATAACTCCTGCAGCTCCTGGTCAACATTCCCATCTCTGTGTGTGGTCAGGGTGTGCTCTGTATAACCCCTGCTGCTCCTGGTCAACATTCCCATCTCTGTGTGGCCAGGATGTGCACTGTATAATCCCAGTAGCTCCTGGTCAACATTCCCATCTCTGTCTGGCCAGTGTGTGCTCTGTCTAACCCCTGCAGCTCCTGGTTAACATTCCCATTTCTGTGTGGCCAGGGTGTGCTCTGTATGACGCCTGCAGCTCCTGGTTAACATTGCCATTTCTGTGTGTGGCCAGTATGTGCTTTGTATACCTCCTGCAGCTCCTGGTCAACATTCCCATCTCTGTGTGGCCAGGGTGTGCTCTGTATAACCTCTGCAGCTCCTGGTCTACATTCCCATCTCTGTGTGGCCAGGGTGTGCTCTGTATAACTCCTGCAGCTCCTGGTCAACATGTCCTTCTCTGTGAGGCCAGGTGGCGCTCTGTATAACCCCTGCAGCTCCTGGTCAACATTCCCATCTGTGTGTGCCCAGGGTATGCTCTGTATAACTCCTGCAGCTCCTGGTCAACATTACCATCTCTGTGTGGCCAGGTTGTGCTCTGTATAACTCCTGCAGCTCCTGGTCAATATTCCCATTTCTGTGTGGCCAGTTTGTGCTCTGTATAACCCCTGCAGCTCCTGGACAACATTCCCATCTGTGTGTGTGGCCAGGGTGTGCTCTGTATAACTCCTGCAGCTCCTGGTGAACATTCCATTCTCTGTGTGGCCAGGGTGTGCTCTGTATAACCCCTGCAGCTCCTGGTTAACATTCCCATCTCTGTGTGTGGCCAGGATGTGCCCTGTATACTCCTGCAGCTCCTGCTCAACATTGCCATCTCGGTGTGGCCAGGGTGTGCTCTGTATAACCCCTGCAGCTCCTGGTTAACATTCCCATCTCTGTGTGTGGCCAGGATGTGCTCTGTATAACTCCTGCAGCTCCTGGTCAACATTCCCATCTCTGAGTGGCCAGGGTGTGCTCTCTTTAATCCCTGCAGCTCCTGGTCAACATTCCCATCTCTGTGTGTCCAGGGTTTGCTCTGTATAACCACTGCAGGTCCTGGTCAACATTCCCATCTCTGTTTGTGGCCAGGATGTGCTCTGCATAACCCCTGCAGCTCCTGGTCAACATTCCCATTTCTATGTGGCCAGGTTGTGCTCTGTATAACTCCTGCACTCCTGGTCAACTTTCCCATTTCTGTGTGTGGCCATGGTGTGCTCTGTATAGCCCCCGCAGCTCCTGGTTAACATTACCATCTCTGTGTGTGGCCAGGGTGTGCTCTGTATAACTCCTGCAGCTCCTGGTCAACATGTCCTTCTCTGTGAGGCCTGGGTGTGCTCTGTATAACCCCTGCAGCTCTTGGTCAACATTCCCATCTCTGTGTGGCCAGGGTGTGCTCAGTATAACCCCTGCAGCTCCTGGTCAACATTCCCATCTGTGTGTGCCCAGGGTGCGCTCTGTATAACTCCTCAGCTCCTGGTCAACATTCCCATCTCTGTGTGGCCAGTGTGTGCTCTGTATAACCCCTGCAGCTCCTGGTGAACATTCCCATCTCTGTGTGGCCAGGATGTGCTCTGTATACTCCTGCAGCACCTGGTCAACATTCCCATCTCTGTGTGGACAGGATGTGCTCTGTATACTCCTGCAGCTCCTGGTAATCATTCCCATCTCTGTGTGGCAAGGGTGTGCTCTGTATAACTCCTGAAGCTCCTGGTCAACATTCCCATCTCTGTGTGTGGTCAGGGTGTGCTCTGTATACCCCTGCAGCTCCTGGTCAATATCCCCATCTATGTGTGGCCAGGGTGTGCTCTGTATAATCCCTGCAGCTCCTGGTCTACATTCCCATCTCTGTGTGGCAAGGATGGGCACTGTATAATCCCAGTAGCTCCTGGTCAACATTCCCATCTCTGTGTGTGGCCAGGGTGTGCTCTGTATAACTCCTGCAGCTCCTGGTCAACATTCCCATCTCTATGTGTGGTCAGGGGGTGCTCTGTATAACTCCTGCAGCTCCTGGTCAACATTCCCATCTCTGTGTGGCCAGGGTGTGCTCTGTATAACCCCTGCAGCTCCTGGTTAACATTCCCATCTCTGTGTGTGCCCAGGGTGTGCTCTGTATAACCCCTGCAGCTCCTGGTCAACATTCCCATCTCTGTGTGGCCAGGGTGTGCTCTGTATAACCCCTGCAGCTCCTGGTCAACATATCCTTCTCTGTGAGGCCAGGTGGCGCTCTGTATAACCCCTGCAACTCCTGGTCAACATTCCCATCTCTGTGTGTGGCCAGGGTGTGCTCTGTATAACCCCTGCAGCTCCTGGTCAACATTCCCATCTCTGTGTGGCCAGGGTGTGCTCTGTATAACTCCTGCAGCTCCTGGTCAACTTTCCCATTTCTGTGTGTGGCCAGGGTGTGCTCAGTATACCCCTGCAGCTCATGGTTAACATTCCCATCTCTGTGTGGCCAGGATGTGCTCTGTATAACTCCTGCAGCTCCTGGTCAACATTCCCATCTCTGTGTGGCCAGGGTGTGCTCAGTATAACCCCTGCAGCTCCTGGTCAACATTCCCATCTGTGTGTGCCCAGGGTGTGCTCTGTATAACTCCTCAGCTCCTGGTCAACATTCCCATCTCTGTGTGGCCAGTGTGTGCTCTGTATAACCCCTGCAGCTCCTGGTGAACATTCCCATCTCTGTGTGGCAAGGATGGGCTCTGTATACTCCTGCAGCACCTGGTCAACACTCCCATCTCTGTGTGGCCAGGATGTGCTCTGTATACTCCTGCAGCTCCTGGTAAACATTCCCATCTCTGTGTGTGGTCAGGGTGTGCTCTGGATAACCCCTGCTGCTCCTGGTCAACATTCCCATCTCTGTGAGGCAAGGATGTGCACTGTATAATCCCAGTAGCTCCTGGTCAACATTCCCATCTCTGTGTGTGGTCAGGGTGTGCTCTGTATAACCCCTGCAGCTCCTGGTTAACATTCCCATTTCTGTGTGGCCAAGGTGTGCTCTGTATAATCCCTGCAGCTCCTGGTTAACATTCCCATTTCTGTGTGTGGCCAGTATGTGCTTTGTATAACTCCTGCAGCTCCTGGTCAACATTCCCATCTCTGTGTGGCCAGGATGTGCTCTGTATAACCCCTGCAGCTCCTGGTCTACATTCCCAACTCTGTGTGGCCAGGGTGTGCTCTGTATAACTCCTGCAGCTCCTGGTCAACATGTCCTTCTCTGTGAGGCCAGGTGGCGCTCTGTATAAGCCCTGCAGCTCCTGGTCAACATTCCCATCTGTGTGTGCCCAGGGTATGCTCTGTATAACTCCTGCAGCTCCTGGTCAACATTACCATCTCTGTGTGGCCAGGTTGTGCTCTGTATAACTCCTGCAGCTCCTGGTCAATATTCCCATTTCTGTGTGGCCAGGTTGTGCTCTGTATAACCCCTGCAGCTCCTGGTCAACATTCCCATCTGTGTGTGTGTCCAGGGTGTGCTCTGTATATCTCCTGCAGCTCCTGGTTAACATTCCCATCTGTGTGGCCAGGGTGTGCTCTGTATAACCCCAGCAGCTCCTGGTCAAAACTCCCATCTGTGTGTGGACAGCGTGCGCACTGTATAACCACTGCAGCTCCTCGTCAACATTCCCATCTCTGTGTGTGGCCAGGGTGTGCTCTCTATAACCCCTGCAGCTCCTGGTCAACATTCCCATCTCTGTGAGGCCAGGGTGTGCTCTCTATAACCCCTGCAGCTCCTGGTCAACATTCCCTTCTCTGTGTGGCCAGGATGTGCTCTGTATATCCCCTCCAGCTCCTGGCCAACATTCCCATCTGTGTGTGTGGCCAGGATGTGCTCTGTATAACTCCTGCAGTTCCTGGTCAACATTCCCATCTCTGTGTGGCCAGGATGTGCTCTGTATAACCCCTGCAGCTCCTGGTCAACATTCCCATCTCTCTGTGGCCAGGGTGTGCTCTGTATAACCTCTGCTCCTGGTCAACATTCCCATCTCTGTGTGGCCAGGGTGTGCTCTGTATAACTCCTACAACTCCTGGTCAATATTCCCATTTCTGTGTGGCCAGGGTGTGCTCTGTATAACTCCTGCAGCTCCTGGTCAACATGTCCTTCTCTGTGAGGCCAGGTGGCGCTCTGTATAACTCCTGCAGTGCCTGGTCAACATTCCCATCTGTGTGTGCCCAGGGTATGCTCTGTATAACTCCTGCAGCTCCTGGTCAACATTCCCATCTCAGTGTGGCCAGGTTGTGCTCTGTATAACTCCTACAACTCCTGGTCAATATTCCCATTTCTGTGTGGCCAGGGTGTGCTCTGTATAACTCCTGCAGCTCCTGGTCAACATTCCCATCTCTGTGTGGCCAGGGTGTGCTCAGTATAACCCCTGCAGCTCCTGGTCAACATTCCCATCTGTGTGTGCCCAGGGTGTGCTCTGCATAACTCCTCAGCTCCTGGTCAACATTCCCATCTCTGTGTGGCCAGTGTGTGCTCTGTATAACCCCTGCAGCTCCTGGTGAACATTCCCATCTCTGTGTGGCCAGGATGTGCTCTGTATACTCCTGCAGCACCTGGTCAACATTCCCATCTCTGTGTGGCCAGGATGTGCTCTGTATACTCCTGCAGCTCCTGGTAAACATTCCCATCTCTGTGTGGCAAGGGTGTGCTCTGTATAACTCCTGCAGCTCCTGGTCAACATTCCCACCTCTGTGTGTGGTCAGGGTGTGCTCTGTATACCCCTGCAGCTCCTGGTCAATATCCCCATCTATGTGTGGCCAGGGTGTGCTCTGTATAACCCCTGCAGCTCCTGGTCTACATTCCCATCTCTGTGTGGCAAGGATGGGCACTGTATAACCCCAGTAGCTCCTGGTCAACATTCGTATCTCTGTGTGTGGCCAGGGTGTGCTCTGTATAACTCCTGCAGCTCCTGGTCAACATTCCCATCACTGTGTGGCCAGGGTGTGCTCTGTATAACTCCTGCTGCTCCTGGTCAACATTCCCATCTCTGTGTGGCCAGGGTGTGCTCTGTATAACCCCTGCAGCTCCTGGTTAACATTCCCATCTCTGTGTGTGGCCAGGGTGTGCTCTGTATAACTCCTGCAGCTCCTGGTCAACATTCCCATCTCTGTGAGGCCAGGTGGCGCTCTGTATAACCCCTGCAGCTCCTGGTCAACATTCCCATCTCTGTGTGTGGCCAGGGTGTGCTCTGTATAACCCCTGCAGCTCCTGGTCAACATTCCCATCTCTGTGTGTGGCCAGGGTGTGCTCTGTATAACCCCTGCAGCTCCTGGTCAACATTCCCATCTGTGTGTGCCCAGGGTATGCTCTGTATAACTCCTGCAGCTCCTGGTCAACATTACCATCTCTGTGTGGCCAGGTTGTGCTCTGTATAACTCCTGCAGCTCCTGGTCAATATTCCCATTTCTGTGTGGCCATGTTGTGCTCTGTATAACCCCTGCAGCTCCTGGACACCATTCCCATCTGTCTGTGTGTCCAGGGTGTGCTCTGTATATCTCCTGCAGCTCCTGGTCAACATTCCCATCTGTGTGGCCAGGGTGTGCTCTGTATAACCCCTGCAGCTCCTGGTCAACATTTCCATCTGTGTGTGTGTCAAGGGTGTGCTCTGTATAACCCCAGCAGCTCCTGGTCAAAACTCCCATCTGTGTGTGGACAGCGTGCGCACTGTATAACCCCTGCAGCTCCTGGTCAACATTCCCTTCTCTGTGTGGCCAGGATGTGCTCTGTATATCCCCTCCAGCTCCTGGCCAACATTCCCATCTGTGTGTGTGGCCAGGATGTGCTCTGTATAACTCCTGCAGCTCCTGGTCAACATTCCCATCTCTGTGTGGCCAGGATGTGCTCTGTATAACCCCTGCAGCTCCTGGTCAACATTCCCATCTCTCTGTGGCCAGGGTGTGCTCTGTATAACCTCTGCTCCTGGTCAACATTCCCATCTCTGTGTGGCCAGGGTGTGCTCTGTATAACTCCTGCAGCTCCTGGTCAACATGTCCTTCTCTGTGAGGCCAGGTGGCGCTCTGTATAACCCCTGCAGCGCCTGGTCAACATTCCCATCTGTGTGTGCCCAGGGTATGCTCTGTATAACTCCTGCAGCTCCTGGTCAACATTCCCATCTCAGTGTGGCCAGGTTGTGCTCTGTATAACTCCTACAACTCCTGGTCAATATTCCCATTTCTGTGTGGCCAGGGTGTGCTCTGTATAACTCCTGCAGCTCCTGGTCAACATTCCCATCTCTGTGTGGCCAGGGTGTGCTCAGTATAACCCCTGCAGCTCCTGGTCAACATTCCCATCTGTGTGTGCCCAGGGTGTGCTCTGTATAACTCCTCAGCTCCTGGTCAACATTCCCATCTCTGTGTGGCCAGTGTGTGCTCTGTATAACCCCTGCAGCTCCTGGTGAAGATTCCCATCTCTGTGTGGCCAGGATGTGCTCTGTATACTCCTGCAGCACCTGGTCAACATTCCCATCTCTGTGTGGCCAGGATGTGCTCTGTATACTCCTGCAGCTCCTGGTAAACATTCCCATCTCTGTGTGGCAAGGGTGTGCTCTGTATAACTCCTGCAGCTCCTGGTCAACATTCCCACCTCTGTGTGTGGTCAGGGTGTGCTCTGTATACCCCTGCAGCTCCTGGTCAATATCCCCATCTATGTGTGGCCAGGGTGTGCTCTGTATAACCCCTGCAGCTCCTGGTCTACATTCCCATCTCTGTGTGGCAAGGATGGGCACTGTATAACCCCAGTAGCTCCTGGTCAACATTCGTATCTCTGTGTGTGGCCAGGGTGTGCTCTGTATAACTCCTGCAGCTCCTGGTCAACATTCCCATCACTGTGTGGCCAGGGTGTGCTCTGTATAACTCCTGCTGCTCCTGGTCAACATTCCCATCTCTGTGTGGCCAGGGTGTGCTCTGTATAACCCCTGCAGCTCCTGGTTAACATTCCCATCTCTGTGTGTGGCCAGGGTGTGCTCTGTATAACCACTGCAGCTCCTGGTCAACATTCCCATCTCTGTGAGGCCAGGTGGCGCTCTGTATAACCCCTGCAGCTCCTGGTCAACATTCCCATCTCTGTGTGTGGCCAGGGTGTGCTCTGTATAACCCCTGCAGCTCCTGGTCAACATTCCCATCTCTGTGTGTGGCCAGGGTGTGCTCTGTATAACCCCTGCAGCTCCTGGTCAACATTCCCATCTCTGTGTGGCCAGGGTGTGCTCTGTATAACTCCTGCAGCTCCTGGTGAACATTCCCATCTCTGTGTGGCCAGGGTGTTCTCTGTATAACTCCTGCAGCTCCTGGTGAACATTCCCATCTCTGTGTGGCCAGGGTGTTCTCTGTATAACTCCTGCAGCTCCTGGTGAACATTCCCATCTCTGTGTGGCCAAGATGTGCTCTGTATACTCCTGCAGCACCTGGTCAACATTCCCATCTCTGTGTGGCCAGGATGTGCACTGTATAATCCCAGTAGCTCCTGGTCAACATTCCCATCTCTGTGTGTGGTCAGGGTGTGCTCTGTATAACCCCTGCAGCTCCTGGTTAACATTCCCATTTCTGTGTGGCCAAGGTGTGCTCTGTATAACCCCTGCAGCTCCTGGTCTACATTCCCATCTCTGTGTGGCCAGGGTGTGCTCTGTATAACTCCTGCAGCTCCTGGTCAACATGTCCTTCTCTGTGAGGCCAGGTGGCGCTCTGTATAACCCCTGCAGCTCCTGGTCAACATTCCCATCTGTGTGTGCCCAGGGTATGCTCTGTATAACTCCTGCAGCTCCTGGTCAACATTACCATCTCTGTGTGGCCAGGTTGTGCTCTGTATAACTCCTGCAGCTCCTGGTCAATATTCCCATTTCTGTGTGGCCAGGTTGTGCTCTGTATAACCCCTGCAGCTCCTGGACAACATTCCCATTTGTCTGTGTGTCCAGGGTGTGCTCTGTATATCTCCTGCAGCTCCTGGTCAACATTCCCATCTGTGTGGCCAGGGTGTGCTCTGTATAACCCCTGCAGCTCCTGGTCAACATTTCCATCTGTGTGTGTGTCCAGGGTGTGCTCTGTATAACCCCTGCAGCTCCTGGTCAAAACTCCCATCTGTGTGTGGACAGCGTGCGCACTGTATAACCACTGCAGCACCTGGTCAACATTACCATCTCTGTGTGTGTCCAGGGTGTGCTCTGTATAACCCCTGCAGCTCCTGGTCAACATTCCCTTCTCTGTGTGGCCAGGATGTGCTCTGTATATCCCCTCCAGCTCCTGGCCAACATTCCCATCTGTGTGTGTGGCCATGATGTGCTCTGTATAACTCCTGCAGCTCCTGGTCAACATTCCCATCTCTGTGTGGCCAGGATGTGCTCTGTATAACCCCTGCAGCTCCTGGTCAACATTACCATCTGTGTGTGTGTCCAGGGTGTGCTCTGTATAACCCCAGCAGCTCCTGGTCAAAACTCCCATCTGTGTGTGGACAGCGTGCGCACTGTATAACCACTGCAGCACCTGGTCAACATTACCATCTCTGTGTGTGTCCAGGGTGTGCTCTGTATAACCCCTGCAGCTCCTGGTCAACATTCCCTTCTCTGTGTGGCCAGGATGTGCTCTGTATATCCCCTCCAGCTCCTGGCCAACATTCCCATCTGTGTGTGTGGCCATGATGTGCTCTGTATAACTCCTGCAGCTCCTGGTCAACATTCCCATCTCTGTGTGGCCAGGATGTGCTCTGTATAACCCCTGCAGCTCCTGGTCAACATTCTCATCTCTGTGTGGCCAGGGTGTGCTCTTTTATAACCCCAGCAGTTCCTGGTCAACATTCCCATCTCTGTGTGTCCAGGGTGTGCTCTGTATAACCCCTGCAGCTCCTGGTCAACATTCCCATCACTGTGTGGCCAGGGTGTGCTCTGTATAACTCCTGCAGCTCCTGGTCAACATTCCCATCTCTGTGTGGCCAGGATGTGCACTGTATAACCCCAGCAGCTCCTGATCAACAGTCCCATCGCTGTGTGTGGCCAGGGTGTGCTCTGTATAACTCCTGCATGTCCTGGTCAACATTCCCATCTTTGTGTGGCCAGGATGTGCTCTGAATACTCCTGCAGCTCCTGGTCAACATTCCCATCTCTGTGTGTGGTCACGGTGTGCTCTGTATGACTCCTGCAGCTCCTGGTCAACATTCCCATCTCTGTGTGGCCAGGGTGTGCTCAGTATATCTCCTGCAGCTCCTGGTCGACATTCCCATCTCTGTGTGTCGAGGGTGTGCTCTGTATATCCCTAGCAGCTCCTGGTCAACATTCCCACATCTGTTTGGCCAGGGTGTGCTCTGTATAACCCCAGCAGCTCCTGGTCAACATTCCCATCTCTGTGTATCCAGGATGTGCTCTGTATAACCCCAGCAGCTCCTGGTCAACATTCCCATCTCTGTGTGTCCAGGGTGTGCTCTGTATAACCCCTGCAGCTCCTGGTCAACATTCCCATCACTGTGTGGCCAGGGTGTGCTCTGTATAACTCCTTCAGCTCCTGGTCAACATTCCCATCTCTGTGTGGCCAGGATGTGCACTGTATAACCCCAGCAGCTCCTGGTCAACATTCCCATCGCTGTGTGTGGCCAGGGTGTGCTCTGTATAAAGCCTGCATGTCCTGGTCAACATTCCCATCTCTGTGTGGCCAGGATGTGCTCTGAATACTCCTGCAGCTCCTGGTCAACATTCCCATCTCTGTGTGTGGTCACGGTGTGCTCTGTATAACTCCTGCAGCTCCTGGTCAACATTCCCATCTCTGTTTGGCCAGGATGTGCTCTGTATACCACTGCAGCTCCTGGTCAACATCCCCATCTATGTGTGGCCAGGGTGTGCTCTGTATAACCCCTGGAGCTCCTGGTCAACATTCCCATCTCTGTGTGGTCAGGGTGTGCTCTGTATAACTCCTGCAGCTCCTGGCCAACATTCCCATCTTTATGTGTGGTCAGGGGGTGCTCTGTATAACTTCTGCAGTTCCTGGTCAACATTCCCATCTCTGTGTGGCCAGGGTGTGCTCTGTATAACCCCTGCAGCTCCTGGTCAACATTCCCATCTCTGTGTGTCCAGGGTGTGCCCTGTATAACTCCTGCAGCTCCTGGTCAACATGTCCATCTCTGTGAGGCAAGGTGGCGCTCTGTATAACCACTGCAACTCCTGGTCAACATTCCCATCTCTGTGTGTCCAGGGTGTGCTCTGTATAACTCCTGCAGCTCCTGGTCAACATGTCCATCTCTGTGAGGCCAGGTGGCGCTCTGTATAACCCCTGCAGCTCCTGGTCAACATTCCCATCTCTGTGTGTCCAGGGTGTGCTCTGTATAACCCCTGCAGCTCCTGGTTAACATTCCCATCTCTGTGTGTGGCCAGGGTGTGCTCTGTATAACTCCTGCAGCTCCTGGTCAACATGTCCTTCTCTGTGAGGCCAGGGTGTGCTCTGTATAACCCCTGCAGCTCCTGGTCAACATTCCCATCTCTGTGTGGTCAGGGTGTGCTCTGTATAACTCCTACAACTCCTGGTCAACATGTCCTTCTCTGTGAGGCCAGGTGGCGCTCTGTATAACCCCTGCAACTCCTGGTCAACATTCCCATCTCTGTGTGTGGCCAGGGTGTGCTCTGTATAACCCCTGCAGCTCCTGGTCAACATTCCCATCTGTGTGTGCCCAGGGTATGCTCTGTATAACTCCTGCAGCTCCTGGTCAACATTCCCATCTCTATGTGGCCAGGTTGTGCTCTGTATAACTCCTGCAGCTCCTGTTCAACATTCCCATTTCTGTGTGTGGCCAGGGTGTGCTCTGTATAACCCCTGCAGCTCCTGGTGAACATTCCCATCTCTGTGTGTGGCCAGGGTGAGCTCTGTATAACTCCTGCAGCTCCTGGTCAACACGTCCTTCTCTGTGAGGCCAGGGTGTGCTCTGTATAACCCCTGCAGCTCCTGGTCAATATTCCCATTTCTGTGTGGCCAGGTTGTGCTCTGTATAACCCCTGCAGCTCCTGGTCAACATTCCCATCTGTGTGTGTATCCAGGGTGTGCTCTGTATATATCCTGCAGCTCCTGGTCAACATTCCCATCTCTGTTTGGCCAGGATGTGCTCTGTATACCACTGCAGCTCCTGGTCAACATCCCCATCTATGTGTGGCCAGGGTGTGCTCTGTATAACCCCTGGAGCTCCTGGTCAACATTCCCATCTCTGTGTGGTCAGGATGTGCTCTGTATAACTCCTGCAGCTCCTGGTCAACATTCCCATCTTTATGTGTGGTCAGGGGGTGCTCTGTATAACTTCTGCAGTTCCTGGTCAACATTCCCATCTCTGTGTGGCCAGGGTGTGCTCTGTATAACCCCTGCAGCTCCTGGTCAACATTCCCATCTCTGTGTGTCCAGGGTGTGCTCTGTATAACTCCTGCAGCTCCTGGTCAACATGTCCATCTCTGTGAGGCCAGGTGTGCTCTGTATAACTCCTGCATGTCCTGGTCAACATTCCCATCTCTGTGTGGCCAGGATGTGCTCTGAATACTCCTGCAGCTCCTGGTCAACATTCCCATCTCTGTGTGTGGTCACGGTGTGCTCTGTATAACTCCTGCAGCTCCTGGTCAACATTCCCATCTCTGTGTGGCCAGGGTGTGCTCAGTATATCTCCTGCAGCTCCTGGTCGACATTCCCATCTCTGTGTGTCGAGGGTGTGCTCTGTATATCCCTAGCAGCTCCTGGTCAACATTCCCACATCTGTTTGGCCAGGGTGTGCTCTGTATAACCCCAGCAGCTCCTGGTCAACATTCCCATCTCTGTGTATCCAGGATGTGCTCTGTATAACCCCAGCAGCTCCTGGTCAACATTCCCATCTCTGTGTGTCCAGGGTGTGCTCTGTATAACCCCTGCAGCTCCTGGTCAACATTCCCATCACTGTGTGGCCAGGGTGTGCTCTGTATAACTCCTGCAGCTCCTGGTCAACATTCCCATCTCTGTGTGGCCAGGATGTGCACTGTATAACCCCAGCAGCTCCTGGTCAACATTCCCATCGCTGTGTGTGGCCAGGGTGTGCTCTGTATAACTCCTGCATGTCCTGGTCAACATTCCCATCTCTGTGTGGCCAGGATGTGCTCTGAATACTCCTGCAGCTCCTGGTCAACATTCCCATCTCTGTGTGTGGTCACGGTGTGCTCTGTATAACTCCTGCAGCTCCTGGTCAACATTCCCATCTCTGTTTGGCCAGGATGTGCTCTGTATACCACTGCAGCTCCTGGTCAACTTCCCCATCTATGTGTGGCCAGGGTGTGCTCTGTATAACCCCTGGAGCTCCTGGTCAACATTCCCATCTCTGTGTGGTCAGGGTGTGCTCTGTATAACTCCTGCAGCTCCTGGCCAACATTCCCATCTTTATGTGTGGTCAGGGGGTGCTCTGTATAACTTCTGCAGTTCCTGGTCAACATTCCCATCTCTGTGTGGCCAGGGTGTGCTCTGTATAACCCCTGCAGCTCCTGGTCAACATTCCCATCTCTGTGTGTCCAGGGTGTGCTCTGTATAACTCCTGCAGCTCCTGGTCAACATGTCCATCTCTGTGAGGCCAGGTGGCGCTCTGTATAACCCCTGCAACTCCTGGTCAACATTCCCATCTCTGTGTGTCCAGTGTGTGCTCTGTATAACTCCTGCAGCTCCTGGTCAACATGTCCATCTCTGTGAGGCCAGGTGGCGCTCTGTATAACCCCTGCAACTCCTGGTCAACATTCCCATCTCTGTGTGGCCAGGGTGTGCTCTGTATAACCCCTGCAGCTCCTGGTCAACATTCCCATCTCTAAGTGGCCAGGTTGTGCTCTGTATAACTCCTGCAGCTCCTGGTCAACATTCTCATTTCTGTGTGTTGCCAGGGCGTGCTCTGTATAACCCCTGCAGCTCCTGGTTAACATTCCCATCTCTGTGTGTGGCCAGGGTGTGCTCTGTATAACTCCTGCAGCTCCTGGTCAACATGTCCTTCTCTGTGAGGCCAGGGTGTGCTCTGTATAACCCCTGCAGCTCCTGGTCAACATTCCCATCTCTGTGTGGTCAGGGTGTGCTCTGTATAACTCCTACAGCTCCTGGTCAACATGTCCTTCTCTGTGAGGCCAGGTGGCGCTCTGTATAACCCCTGCAACTCCTGGTCAACATTCCCATCTCTGTGTGTGGCCAGGGTGTGCTCTGTATAACCCCTGCAGCTCCTGGTCAACATTCCCATCTGTGTGTGCCCAGGGTATGCTCTGTATAACTCCTGCAGCTCCTGGTCAACATTCCCATCTCTATGTGGCCAGGTTGTGCTCTGTATAACTCCTGCAGCTCCTGGTCAACATTCTCATTTCTGTGTGTGGCCAGGGTGTGCTCTGTATAACCCCTGCAGCTCCTGGTGAACATTCCCATCTCTGTGTGTGGCCAGGGTGAGCTCTGTATAACTCCTGCAGCTCCTGGTCAACACGTCCTTCTCTGTGAGGCCAGGGTGTGCTCTGTATAACCCCTGCAGCTCCTGGTCAATATTCCCATTTCTGTGTGGCCAGGTTGTGCTCTGTATAACCCCTGCAGCTCCTGGTCAACATTCCCATCTGTGTGTGTATCCAGGGTGTGCTCTGTATATATCCTGCAGCTCCTGGTCAACATTCCCATCTGTGTGTCCAGGGTGTGCTCTGTATAACCCCTGCAGCTCCTGGTCAACATTTCCATCTGTGCGTGTGTCCAGGGTGTGCTCTGTATAACCCCAGCAGCTCCTGGTCAACATTCCCATCTGTGTGTGTGGCCAGGATGTGCTCTGTATAACTCCTGCAGTTCCTGGTCAACATGTCCTTCACTGTGTGTCCAGGGTGTGCTCTGTGAAACCCCAGCAGCTCCTGGTCAACATTCCCATCACTGTATGGCCAGGGTGTGCTCTGTATAACCCCTGCAGCTCCTGGTCAACATTCCCATCTCTGTGTGGCCAGGATGTGCTCTGTATAACCCCTGCAGCTCCTGGTCAACATTCCCATCTCTGTGTGGCCAGGGTGTGCTCTGTATAACCCCTGCAGCTCCTGGTCAACATTCCCATCACTGTGTGGCCAGGGTGTGCTCTGTATAACCCCAGCAGCTCCTGGTCAACATTCCCATCGCTGTGTGTGGCCAGGGTGTGCTCTGTATAACTCCTGCATGTCCTGGTCAACATTCCCATCTCTGTGTGGCCAGGATGACTCTGAATACTCCTGCAGCTCCTGGTCAACACTCCCATCTCTGTGTGTGGTCAGGGTATGCTCTGTATAACTCCTGCAGCACCTGGTCAACATTCCCATCTCTGTTTGGCCAGGATGTGCCCTGTATACCCCTGCAGCTCCTGATCAACATTCCCATATATGTGTGGCCAGGGTGTGCTCAGTATATCTCCTGCAGCTCCTTGTCGACATTCCCATCTCTGTGTGTCGAGGGTGTGCTCTGTATAACTCCTGCAGCTCCTGGTCAACATTCCCATAACTGTTTGGCCAGGGTGTGCTCTGTATAACCCCAGCAGCTCCTGGTCAACATTCCCATCTCTGTGTATCCATGATGTGCTCTGTATAACCCCAGCAGCTCCTGGTCAACATTCCCATCTCTGTGTGGCCAGGGTGTGCTCTGTTTAACCCCTGCAGCTCCTGGTCAACATTCCCATCTCTGTGTGTCCAGGGTGTGCTCTGTATAACCCCAGCAGCTCCTGGTCAAGATTCCAATCGCTGTGTGTGGCCAGGGTGTGCTCTTTATAACTCCTGCATGTCCTGGTCAACATTCCCATCTCTGTGTGGCCAGGATGTGCTCTGAATACTCCTGCAGCTCCTGGTCAACATTCCCATCTCTGTGTGTGGTCAGGGTGTGCTCTGTATAACTCCTGCAGCTCCTGGTCAACATTCCCATCTCTGTTTGGCCAGGATGTGCCCTGTATACCCCTGCAGCTCCTGGTCAACATCCCCATCTATGTGTGGCCAGGGTGTGCTCTGCATAAACCCCTACAGATCCTGGTCAACATTCCCAACGCTGTGTGGCAAGGATGTGCACTGTATAATCGCAGTAGCTCCTGGTCAACATTCCCATCTCTGTGTGTGGTCAGGGGGTGCTCTGTATAACTCCTGCAGCTCCTGGTCAGCATTCCCATCTCTGTGTGGCCAGGGGGTGCTCTGTATAACCCCTGCAGCTCCTGGTTAACATTTCCATCTCTGTGTGTGACCAGGGTGTGCTCTGTACAACTCCTGCAGCTCCTGGTCAACATGTCCTTCTCTGTGAGGCCAGGGTGTGCTCTGTATAACCCCTGCAGCTCCTGGTCAACATTCCCATCTCTGTGTGGCCAGGGTGTGCTCTGTATAACTCCTGCAGCTCCTGGTCAACATGTCCTTCTCTGTGAGGCCAGGTGGCGTTCTGTATAACCCCTGCAACTCCTGGTCAACATTCCCATCTCTGTGTGTGGCCAGGGTGTGCTCTGTCTAACCCCTGCAGCTCCTAGTCAACATTCCCATCTGTGTGTGCCCAGGGTATGCTCTGGATAACTCCTGCAGCTCCTGGTCAACATTCCCATTTCTGTGTGTGGCCAGGGTGTGCTCTGTATAACCCCTGCAGCTCCTGGTTAACATTCCCATCTCTCTTTGTGGCCAGGGTGTGCTCTGCATAACTCCTGCAGCTCCTGGTCAACATGTCCTTCTCTGTGAGGCCAGGGGGTGCTCTGTATAACCCCTGCGGCTCCTGGTCAACATTCCCATCTCTGTGTGGCCAGGGTGTGCTCTGCATAACTGCTGCAGCTCCTGGTCAACATGTCCTTCTCTGTGAGGCCAGGGTGTGCTCTGTATAACCCCTGCAGCTCCTGGTCAACATTCCCATCTGTGTGTGCCCAGGGTGTGCTCTGGATAACTCCTCAGCTCCTGGTCAACATTCCCATCTCTGTGTGGCCAGGGTGTGCTCAGTATAACTCCTGCAGCTCCTGGTCAACATTCCCATCTCTATGTGTGGTCAGGGGGTGCTCTGTATAACTCCTGCAGCTCCTGGTCAGCATTCCCATCTCTGTGTGGCCAGGGTGTGCTCTGTATAATCCCTGCAGCTCCTGGTTAACATTACCATCTCTGTGTGTGACCAGGGTGTGCTCTGTACAATTCCTGCAGCTCCTGGTCAACATGTCCTTCTCTGTGAGGCCAGGGTGTGCTCTGTATAACCCCTGCAGCTCCTGGTTAACATTCCCATCTCTGTGTGGCCAGGGTGTGCTCTGTATAACCCCTGCAGCTCCACGTCAACATGTCCTTCTCTGTGAGGCCAGGTGGCGTTCTGTATAACCCCTGCAACTCCTGGTCAACATTCCCATCTCTGTGTGTGGCCAGGGTGTGCTCTGTCTAACCCCTGCAGCTCCTGGTCAACATTCCCATCTGTGTGTGCCCAGGGTATGCTCTGGATAACTCCTGCAGCTCCTGGTCAACATTCCCATCACTATGTGGCCAGGTTATGCTCTGTATAACTCCTGCAGCTCCTGGTCAACATTCCCATTTCTGTGTGTGGCCAGGGTGTGCTCTGTATAACCCCTGCAGCTCCTGGTTAACATTCCCATCTCTGTGTGTGGCCAGGGTGTGCTCTGCATAACCTCCGCAGCTCCTGGTCAACATGTCCTTCTCTGTGAGGCCAGGGTGTGCTCTGTATAACCCCTGCGGCTCCTGGTCAACATTCCCATCTCTGTGTGGCCAGGGTGTGCTCAGTATAACCCCTGCAGCTCCTGGTCAACATTCCCATCTGTGTGTGTCCAGGGTGTGCTCTGGATATCTCCTCAGCTCCTGGTCAACATGACCATCTCTGTGTGGCCAGTGTGTGCTCTGTATAACCCCTGCAGCTCCTGGTGAACATTCCCATCTCTTTATGGCCAGGATGTGCTCTGTATACTCCTGCAGCTCCTGGTCAATATTCCCATTTCTGTGTGGCCAGGTTGTGCTCTGTATAACCCCTGCAGCTCCTGGTCAACATTCCCATCTGTGTGTGTATCCAGGGTGTGCTCTGTATATATCCTGCAGCTCCTGGTCAACATTCCCATCTCTGTTTGGCCAGGATGTGCTCTGTATACCACTGCAGCTCCTGGTCAACATCCCCATCTATGTGTGGCCAGGGTGTGCTCTGTATAACCCCTGGAGCTCCTGGTCAACATTCCCATCTCTGTGTGGTCAGGATGTGCTCTGTATAACTCCTGCAGCTCCTGGTCAACATTCCCATCTTTATGTGTGGTCAGGGGGTGCTCTGTATAACTTCTGCAGTTCCTGGTCAACATTCCCATCTCTGTGTGGCCAGGGTGTGCTCTGTATAACCCCTGCAGCTCCTGGTCAACATTCCCATCTCTGTGTGTCCAGGGTGTGCTCTGTATAACTCCTGCAGCTCCTGGTCAACATGTCCATCTCTGTGAGGCCAGGTGTGCTCTGTATAACTCCTGCATGTCCTGGTCAACATTCCCATCTCTGTGTGGCCAGGATGTGCTCTGAATACTCCTGCAGCTCCTGGTCAACATTCCCATCTCTGTGTGTGGTCACGGTGTGCTCTGTATAACTCCTGCAGCTCCTGGTCAACATTCCCATCTCTGTGTGGCCAGGGTGTGCTCAGTATATCTCCTGCAGCTCCTGGTCGACATTCCCATCTCTGTGTGTCGAGGGTGTGCTCTGTATATCCCTAGCAGCTCCTGGTCAACATTCCCACATCTGTTTGGCCAGGGTGTGCTCTGTATAACCCCAGCAGCTCCTGGTCAACATTCCCATCTCTGTGTATCCAGGATGTGCTCTGTATAACCCCAGCAGCTCCTGGTCAACATTCCCATCTCTGTGTGTCCAGGGTGTGCTCTGTATAACCCCTGCAGCTCCTGGTCAACATTCCCATCACTGTGTGGCCAGGGTGTGCTCTGTATAACTCCTGCAGCTCCTGGTCAACATTCCCATCTCTGTGTGGCCAGGATGTGCACTGTATAACCCCAGCAGCTCCTGGTCAACATTCCCATCGCTGTGTGTGGCCAGGGTGTGCTCTGTATAACTCCTGCATGTCCTGGTCAACATTCCCATCTCTGTGTGGCCAGGATGTGCTCTGAATACTCCTGCAGCTCCTGGTCAACATTCCCATCTCTGTGTGTGGTCACGGTGTGCTCTGTATAACTCCTGCAGCTCCTGGTCAACATTCCCATCTCTGTTTGGCCAGGATGTGCTCTGTATACCACTGCAGCTCCTGGTCAACTTCCCCATCTATGTGTGGCCAGGGTGTGCTCTGTATAACCCCTGGAGCTCCTGGTCAACATTCCCATCTCTGTGTGGTCAGGGTGTGCTCTGTATAACTCCTGCAGCTCCTGGCCAACATTCCCATCTTTATGTGTGGTCAGGGGGTGCTCTGTATAACTTCTGCAGTTCCTGGTCAACATTCCCATCTCTGTGTGGCCAGGGTGTGCTCTGTATAACCCCTGCAGCTCCTGGTCAACATTCCCATCTCTGTGTGTCCAGGGTGTGCTCTGTATAACTCCTGCAGCTCCTGGTCAACATGTCCATCTCTGTGAGGCCAGGTGGCGCTCTGTATAACCCCTGCAACTCCTGGTCAACATTCCCATCTCTGTGTGTCCAGGGTGTGCTCTGTATAACTCCTGCAGCTCCTGGTCAACATGTCCATCTCTGTGAGGCCAGGTGGCGCTCTGTATAACCCCTGCAACTCCTGGTCAACATTCCCATCTCTGTGTGGCCAGGGTGTGCTCTGTATAACCCCTGCAGCTCCTGGTCAACATTCCCATCTCTAAGTGGCCAGGTTGTGCTCTGTATAACTCCTGCAGCTCCTGGTCAACATTCTCATTTCTGTGTGTTGCCAGGGTGTGCTCTGTATAACCCCTGCAGCTCCTGGTTAACATTCCCATCTCTGTGTGTGGCCAGGGTGTGCTCTGTATAACTCCTGCAGCTCCTGGTCAACATGTCCTTCTCTGTGAGGCCAGGGTGTGCTCTGTATAACCCCTGCAGCTCCTGGTCAACATTCCCATCTCTGTGTGGTCAGGGTGTGCTCTGTATAACTCCTACAGCTCCTGGTCAACATGTCCTTCTCTGTGAGGCCAGGTGGCGCTCTGTATAACCCCTGCAACTCCTGGTCAACATTCCCATCTCTGTGTGTGGCCAGGGTGTGCTCTGTATAACCCCTGCAGCTCCTGGTCAACATTCCCATCTGTGTGTGCCCAGGGTATGCTCTGTATAACTCCTGCAGCTCCTGGTCAACATTCCCATCTCTATGTGGCCAGGTTGTGCTCTGTATAACTCCTGCAGCTCCTGGTCAACATTCTCATTTCTGTGTGTGGCCAGGGTGTGCTCTGTATAACCCCTGCAGCTCCTGGTGAACATTCCCATCTCTGTGTGTGGCCAGGGTGAGCTCTGTATAACTCCTGCAGCTCCTGGTCAACACGTCCTTCTCTGTGAGGCCAGGGTGTGCTCTGTATAACCCCTGCAGCTCCTGGTCAATATTCCCATTTCTGTGTGGCCAGGTTGTGCTCTGTATAACCCCTGCAGCTCCTGGTCAACATTCCCATCTGTGTGTGTATCCAGGGTGTGCTCTGTATAACTTCTGCAGTTCCTGGTCAACATTCCCATCTCTGTGTGGCCAGGGTGTGCTCTGTATAACCCCTGCAGCTCCTGGTCAACATTCCCATCTCTGTGTGTCCAGGGTGTGCTCTGTATAACTCCTGCAGCTCCTGGTCAACATGTCCATCTCTGTGAGGCCAGGTGGCGCTCTGTATAACCCCTGCAACTCCTGGTCAACATTCCCATCTCTGTGTGTCCAGGGTGTGCTCTGTATAACTCCTGCAGCTCCTGGTCAACATGTCCATCTCTGTGAGGCCAGGTGGCGCTCTGTATAACCCCTGCAACTCCTGGTCAACATTCCCATCTCTGTGTGGCCAGGGTGTGCTCTGTATAACCCCTGCAGCTCCTGGTCAACATTCCCATCTCTAAGTGGCCAGGTTGTGCTCTGTATAACTCCTGCAGCTCCTGGTCAACATTCTCATTTCTGTGTGTTGCCAGGGTGTGCTCTGTATAACCCCTGCAGCTCCTGGTTAACATTCCCATCTCTGTGTGTGGCCAGGGTGTGCTCTGTATAACTCCTGCAGCTCCTGGTCAACATGTCCTTCTCTGTGAGGCCAGGGTGTGCTCTGTATAACCCCTGCAGCTCCTGGTCAACATTCCCATCTCTGTGTGGTCAGGGTGTGCTCTGTATAACTCCTACAGCTCCTGGTCAACATGTCCTTCTCTGTGAGGCCAGGTGGCGCTCTGTATAACCCCTGCAACTCCTGGTCAACATTCCCATCTCTGTGTGTGGCCAGGGTGTGCTCTGTATAACCCCTGCAGCTCCTGGTCAACATTCCCATCTGTGTGTGCCCAGGGTATGCTCTGTATAACTCCTGCAGCTCCTGGTCAACATTCCCATCTCTATGTGGCCAGGTTGTGCTCTGTATAACTCCTGCAGCTCCTGGTCAACATTCTCATTTCTGTGTGTGGCCAGGGTGTGCTCTGTATAACCCCTGCAGCTCCTGGTGAACATTCCCATCTCTGTGTGTGGCCAGGGTGAGCTCTGTATAACTCCTGCAGCTCCTGGTCAACACGTCCTTCTCTGTGAGGCCAGGGTGTGCTCTGTATAACCCCTGCAGCTCCTGGTCAATATTCCCATTTCTGTGTGGCCAGGTTGTGCTCTGTATAACCCCTGCAGCTCCTGGTCAACATTCCCATCTGTGTGTGTATCCAGGGTGTGCTCTGGATATATCCTGCAGCTCCTGGTCAACATTCCCATCTGTGTGTCCAGGGTGTGCTCTGTATAACCCCTGCAGCTCCTGGTCAACATTTCCATCTGTGCGTGTGTCCAGGGTGTGCTCTGTATAACCCCAGCAGCTCCTGGTCAACATTCCCATCTGTGTGTGTGGCCAGGATGTGCTCTGTATAACTCCTGCAGTTCCTGGTCAACATGTCCTTCACTGTGTGTCCAGGGTGTGCTCTGTGAAACCCCAGCAGCTCCTGGTCAACATTCCCATCACTGTATGGCCAGGGTGTGCTCTGTATAACCCCTGCAGCTCCTGGTCAACATTCCCATCTCTGTGTGGCCAGGATGTGCTCTGTATAACCCCTGCAGCTCCTGGTCAACATTCCCATCTCTGTGTGGCCAGGGTGTGCTCTGTATAACCCCTGCAGCTCCTGGTCAACATTCCCATCACTGTGTGGCCAGGGTGTGCTCTGTATAACCCCAGCAGCTCCTGGTCAACATTCCCATCGCTGTGTGTGGCCAGGGTGTGCTCTGTATAACTCCTGCATGTCCTGGTCAACATTCCCATCTCAGTGTGGCCAGGATGACTCTGAATACTCCTGCAGCTCCTGGTCAACACTCCCATCTCTGTGTGTGGTCAGGGTATGCTCTGTATAACTCCTGCAGCACCTGGTCAACATTCCCATCTCTGTTTGGCCAGGATGTGCCCTGTATACCCCTGCAGCTCCTGATCAACATTCCCATATATGTGTGGCCAGGGTGTGCTCAGTATATCTCCTGCAGCTCCTTGTCGACATTCCCATCTCTGTGTGTCGAGGGTGTGCTCTGTATAACTCCTGCAGCTCCTGGTCAACATTCCCATAACTGTTTGGCCAGGGTGTGCTCTGTATAACCCCAGCAGCTCCTGGTCAACATTCCCATCTCTGTGTATCCATGATGTGCTCTGTATAACCCCAGCAGCTCCTGGTCAACATTCCCATCTCTGTGTGGCCAGGGTGTGCTCTGTTTAACCCCTGCAGCTCCTGGTCAACATTCCCATCTCTGTGTGTCCAGGGTGTGCTCTGTATAACCCCAGCAGCTCCTGGTCAAGATTCCAATCGCTGTGTGTGGCCAGGGTGTGCTCTTTATAACTCCTGCATGTCCTGGTCAACATTCCCATCTCTGTGTGGCCAGGATGTGCTCTGAATACTCCTGCAGCTCCTGGTCAACATTCCCATCTCTGTGTGTGGTCAGGGTGTGCTCTGTATAACTCCTGCAGCTCCTGGTCAACATTCCCATCTCTGTTTGGCCAGGATGTGCCCTGTATACCCCTGCAGCTCCTGGTCAACATCCCCATCTATGTGTGGCCAGGGTGTGCTCTGCATAAACCCCTACAGATCCTGGTCAACATTCCCAACGCTGTGTGGCAAGGATGTGCACTGTATAATCGCAGTAGCTCCTGGTCAACATTCCCATCTCTGTGTGTGGTCAGGGGGTGCTCTGTATAACTCCTGCAGCTCCTGGTCAGCATTCCCATCTCTGTGTGGCCAGGGGGTGCTCTGTATAACCCCTGCAGCTCCTGGTTAACATTCCCATCTCTGTGTGTGACCAGGGTGTGCTCTGTACAACTCCTGCAGCTCCTGGTCAACATGTCCTTCTCTGTGAGGCCAGGGTGTGCTCTGTATAACCCCTACAGCTCCTGGTCAACATTCCCATCTCTGTGTGGCCAGGGTGTGCTCTGTATAACTCCTGCAGCTCCTGGTCAACATGTCCTTCTCTGTGAGGCCAGGTGGCGTTCTGTATAACCCCTGCAACTCCTGGTCAACATTCCCATCTCTGTGTGTGGCCAGGGTGTGCTCTGTCTAACCCCTGCAGCTCCTAGTCAACATTCCCATCTGTGTGTGCCCAGGGTATGCTCTGGATAACTCCTGCAGCTCCTGGTCAACATTCCCATTTCTGTGTGTGGCCAGGGTGTGCTCTGTATAACCCCTGCAGCTCCTGGTTAACATTCCCATCTCTCTTTGTGGCCAGGGTGTGCTCTGCATAACTCCTGCAGCTCCTGGTCAACATGTCCTTCTCTGTGAGGCCAGGGGGTGCTCTGTATAACCCCTGCGGCTCCTGGTCAACATTCCCATCTCTGTGTGGCCAGGGTGTGCTCTGCATAACTCCTGCAGCTCCTGGTCAACATGTCCTTCTCTGTGAGGCCAGGGTGTGCTCTGTATAACCCCTGCAGCTCCTGGTCAACATTCCCATCTGTGTGTGCCCAGGGTGTGCTCTGGATAACTCCTCAGCTCCTGGTCAACATTCCCATCTCTGTGTGGCCAGGGTGTGCTCAGTATAACTCCTGCAGCTCCTGGTCAACATTCCCATCTCTATGTGTGGTCAGGGGGTGCTCTGTATAACTCCTGCAGCTCCTGGTCAGCATTCCCATCTCTGTGTGGCCAGGGTGTGCTCTGTATAAACCCTGCAGCTCCTGGTTAACATTACCATCTCTGTGTGTGACCAGGGTGTGCTCTGTACAATTCCTGCAGCTCCTGGTCAACATGTCCTTCTCTGTGAGGCCAGGGTGTGCTCTGTATAACCCCTGCAGCTCCTGGTTAACATTCCCATCTCTGTGTGGCCAGGGTGTGCTCTGTATAACCCCTGCAGCTCCACGTCAACATGTCCTTCTCTGTGAGGCCAGGTGGCGTTCTGTATAACCCCTGCAACTCCTGGTCAACATTCCCATCTCTGTGTGTGGCCAGGGTGTGCTCTGTCTAACCCCTGCAGCTCCTGGTCAACATTCCCATCTGTGTGTGCCCAGGGTATGCTCTGGATAACTCCTGCAGCTCCTGGTCAACATTCCCATCACTATGTGGCCAGGTTATGCTCTGTATAACTCCTGCAGCTCCTGGTCAACATTCCCATTTCTGTGTGTGGCCAGGGTGTGCTCTGTATAACCCCTGCAGCTCCTGGTTAACATTCCCATCTCTGTGTGTGGCCAGGGTGTGCTCTGCATAACCTCCGCAGCTCCTGGTCAACATGTCCTTCTCTGTGAGGCCAGGGTGTGCTCTGTATAACCCCTGCGGCTCCTGGTCAACATTCCCATCTCTGTGTGGCCAGGGTGTGCTCAGTATAACCCCTGCAGCTCCTGGTCAACATTCCCATCTGTGTGTGTCCAGGGTGTGCTCTGGATATCTCCTCAGCTCCTGGTCAACATGACCATCTCTGTGTGGCCAGTGTGTGCTCTGTATAACCCCTGCAGCTCCTGGTGAACATTCCCATCTCTTTATGGCCAGGATGTGCTCTGTATACTCCTGCAGCACCTGGTCAACATTCCCATCTCTGTGTGGCCAGGATGTGTTCTGTATACTCCTTCAGCTCCTGGTAAACATCCCCATCTCTGTGTGGCAAGGGTGTGCTCTGTATAACTCCTGCAGCTCCTGGTCAACATTCCCATCTCTGTGTGTCCAGGGTGTGCTCTGTATAACCCCTGCAGCTCCTGGTCAACATTCCCATCACTGTGTGGCCAGGGTGTGCTCTGTATAACCCCTGCAGCTCCTGGTCAACATTCCCATCTCTGTGTGGCCAGGATGTGCACTGTATAACCCCAGCAGCTCCTGGTCAACATTCCCATCGCTGTGTGTGACCAGGGTGTGCTCTGTATAACTCCTGCATGTCCTGGTCAACATTCCCATCTCTGTGTGGCCAGGATGTGCTCTGAATACTCCAGCAGCTCCTGGTCAACATTCCCATCTCTGTGTGTGGTCAGGGTGTGCTCTGTATAACTCCTGCAGCTCCTGGTCAACATTCCCATCTCTGTTTGGCCAGGATGTGCCCTGTATACCCCTGCAGCTCCTGGTCAACATCCCCATCTATGTGTGGCCAGGGTGTGCTCTGCATAAACCCCTACAGATCGTAGTCAACATTCCCAACGCTGTGTGGCAAGGATGTGCACTGTATAATCTCAGTAGCTCCTGGTCAACATTCCCATCTCTGTGTGTGGCCAGGGTGTGCTCTGTATAACTCCTGCAGCTCCTGGTCAACATTCCCATCTCTATGTGTGGTCAGGGGGTGCTCTGTATAACTCCTGCTGCTCCTGGTCTGCATTCCCATCTCTGTGTGGCCAGGGTGTGCTCTGTATAACCCCTGCAGCTCCTGGTTAACATTCCCATCTCTGTGTGTGACCAGGGTGTGCTCTGTATAACTCCTGCAGCTCCTGGTCAACATGTCCTTCTCTGTGAGGCCAGGGTGTGCTCTGTATAACCCCTGCAGCTCCTGGTCCAACATTCCGATCTCTGTGTGGCCAGGGTGTGCTCTGTATAACTCCTGCAGCTCCTGGTCAACATGTCCTTCTCTGTGAGGCCAGGTGGGGTTCTGTATAACCCATGCAACTCCTGGTCAACATTCCCATCTCTGTGTGTGGCCAGGGTGTGCTCTGTCTAACCCCTGCAGCTCCTGGTCAACATTCCCATCTGTGTGTGCCCAGGGTATGCTCTGGATAACTCCTGCAGCTCCTGGTCAACATTCCCATCACTATGTGGCCAGGTTATGCTCTGTATAACTCCTGCAGCTCCTGGTCAACATTCCCATTTCTGTGTGTGGCCAGGGTGTGCTCTGTATAACCCCTGCAGCTCCTGGTTAACATTCCCATCTCTGTGTGTGGCCAGGGTGTGCTCTGCATAACTCCTGCAGCTCCTGGTCAACATTCCCATCTCTGTGTGGCCAGGGTGTGCTCAGTATAACCCCTGCAGCTCCTGGTCAGCATTCCCATCTGTGTGTGCCCAGGGTGTGCTCTGGATAACTCCTCAGCTCCTGGTCAACATGAACATCTCTGTGTGGCCAATGTGTGCTCTGTATAAACCCTGCAGCTCCTGGTGAACATTCCCATCTCTGTGTGGCAAGGGTGTACTCTGTATAACTCCTGCAGCTCCTGGTCAACATTCCCATCTCTGTGTGTCCAGGGTGTGCTCTGTATAACCCCTGCAGCTCCTGGTCAACATTCCCATCACTGTGTGGCCAGGGTGTGCTCTGTATAACCCCTGCAGCTCCTGGTCAACATTCCCATCTCTGTGTGGCCAGGGTCTGCACTGTATAACCCCAGCAGCTCCTGGTCAACATTCCCATCGCTGTGTGTGGCCAGGGTGTGCTCTGTATAACTCCTGCATGTCCTTGTCAACATTCCCATCTCTGTGTGGCCAGGATGTGCTCTGAATACTCCAGCAGCTCCTGGTCAACATTCCCATCTCTGTGTGTGGTCAGGGTGTGCTCTGTATAACTCATGCAGCTCCTGGTCAACATTCCCATCTCTGTTTGGGCAGGATGTGCCCTGTATACCCCTGCAGCTCCTGGTCAACATCCCCATCTATGTGTGGCCAGGGTGTGCTCTGCATAAACCCCTACAGATCGTAGTCAACATTCCCAACGCTGTGTGGCAAGGATGTGCACTGTATAATCGCAGTAGCTCCTGGTCAACATTCCCATCTCTGTGTGTGGCCAGGGTGTGCTCTGTATAACTCCTGCAGCTCCTGGTCAACATTCCCATCTCTATGTGTGGTCAGGGGGTGCTCTGTATAACTCCTGCAGCTCCTGGTCTGCATTCCCATCTCTGTGTGGCCAGGGTGTGCTCTGTATAACCCCTGCAGCTCCTGGTTAACATTCCCATCTCTGTGTGTGACCAGGGTGTGCTCTGTATAACTCCTGCAGCTCCTGGTCAACATGTCCTTCTCTGTGAGGCCAGGGTGTGCTCTGTATGACCCCTGCAGCTCCTGGTCAACATTCCCATCTCTGTGTGGCCAGGGTGTGCTCTGTATAACTCCTGCAGCTCCTGGTCAACATTCCCATCTCTGTGTGGCCAGGGTGTGCTCTGTCTAACCCCTGCAGCTCCTGGTCAACATTCCCATCTGTGTGTGCCCAGGGTATGCTCTGGATAACTCCTGCAGCTCCTGGTCAACATTCCCATCACTATGTGGCCAGGTTATGCTCTGTATAACTCCTGCAGCTCCTGGTCAACATTCCCATTTCTGTGTGTGGCCAGGGTGTGCTCTGTATAACCCCTGCAGCTCCTGGTTAACATTCCCATCTCTGTGTGTGGCCAGGGTGTGCTCTGTATAACCCCTGCAGCTCCTGGTTAACATTCCCATCTCTGTGTGTGGCCAGGGTGTGCTCTGCATAACTCCTGCAGCTCCTGGTCAACATGTCCTTCTCTGTGAGGCCAGGGTGTGCTCTGTATAACCCCTGCGGCTCCTGGTCAACATTCCCATCTCTGTGTGGCCAGGGTGTGCTCTGTATAACCCCTGCAGCTCCTGGTTAACATTCCCATCTCTGTGTGTGGCCAGGGTGTGCTCTGTATAACCCCTGCAGCTCCTGGTTAACATTCCCATCTCTGTGTGTGGCCAGGGTGTGCTCTGCATAACTCCTGCAGCTCCTGGTCAACATGTCCTTCTCTGTGAGGCCAGGGTGTGCTCTGTATAACCCCTGCGGCTCCTGGTCAACATTCCCATCTCTGTGTGGCCAGGTTATGCTCAGTAAAACCCCTGCAGCTCCTGGTCAGCATTCCCATCTGTGTGTGCCCAGGGTGTGCTCTGGATAACTCCTCAGCTCCTGGTCAATATGACAATCTCTGTGTGGCCAGTGTGTGCTCTGTATAACCCCTGCAGCTCCTGGTTAAAATTCCCATCTCTGTGTGGCCAGGGTGTGCTCTGTATACTACTGCAGCTCCTGGTAAACATCCCCATCTCTGTGTGGCAAGGGTGTGCTCTGTATAACTCCTGCAGCTCCTGGTCAACATTCCCATCTCTGTGTGTGGTCAGGGTGTGCTCTGTATAACCCCTGCTGCTCCTGGTCAACATTCCCATCTCTGTGTGGCCAGGATGTGCACTGTATAATCCCAGTAGCTCCTGGTCAACATTCCCATCTCTGTGTGGCCAGTGTGTGCTCTGTCTAACCCCTACAGCTCCTGGTTAACATTCCCATTTCTGTGTGGCCAGCGTGTGCTCTGTATGACCCCTGCAGCTCCTGGTTAACATTCCCATTTCTGTGTGTGGCCAGTATGTGCTTTGTATACCTCCTGCAGCTCCTGGTCAACATTCCCATCTCTGTGTGGCCAGGGTGTGCTCTGTATAACCCCTGCAGCTCCTGGTCTACATTCCCATCTCTGTGTGGCCAGGGTGTGCTCTGTATAACTCCTGCAGCTCCTGGTCAACATGTCCTTCTCTGTGAGGCCAGGTGGCGCTCTGTATAACCCCTGCAGCTCCTGGTCAACATTCCCATCTGTGTGTGCCCAGGGTATGCTCTGTATAACTCCTGCAGCTCCTGGTCAACATTACCATCTCTCTGTGGCCAGGTTGTGTTCTGTATAACTCCTGCAGCTCCTGGTCAATATTCCCATTTCTGTGTGGCCAGGTTGTGATCTGTATAACCCCTGCAGCTCCTGGACAACATTCCCATCTGTGTGTGTGGCCAGGGTGTGCTCTGTATAACTCCTGCAGCTCCTGGTGAACATTCCCATCTCTGTGTGGCCAGGGTGTGCTCTGTATAACCCCTGCAGCTCGTGGTCAACATTCCCATCTCTGTGTGGCCAGGGTGTGCTCAGTATAACCCCTGCAGCTCCTGGTCAACATTCCCATCTGTGTGTGTCCAGGGTGTGCTCTGGATATCTCCTCAGCTCCTGGTCAACATGACCATCTCTGTGTGGCCAGTGTGTGCTCTGTATAACCCCTGCAGCTCCTGGTGAACATTCCCATCTCTTTATGGCCAGGATGTGCTCTGTATACTCCTGCAGCACCTGGTCAACATTCCCATCTGTGTGTGGCCAGGATGTGTTCTGTATACTCCTTCAGCTCCTGGTAAACATCCCCATCTCTGTGTGGCAAGGGTGTGCTCTGTATAACTCCTGCAGCTCCTGGTCAACATTCCCATCTCTGTGTGTCCAGGGTGTGCTCTGTATAACCCCTGCAGCTCCTGGTCAACATTCCCATCACTGTGTGGCCAGGGTGTGCTCTGTATAACCCCTGCAGCTCCTGGTCAACATTCCCATCTCTGTGTGGCCAGGATGTGCACTGTATAACCCCAGCAGCTCCTGGTCAACATTCCCATCGCTGTGTGTGACCAGGGTGTGCTCTGTATAACTCCTGCATGTCCTGGTCAACATTCCCATCTCTGTGTGGCCAGGATGTGCTCTGAATACTCCAGCAGCTCCTGGTCAACATTCCCATCTCTGTGTGTGGTCAGGGTGTGCTCTGTATAACTCCTGCAGCTCCTGGTCAACATTCCCATCTCTGTTTGGCCAGGATGTGCCCTGTATACCCCTGCAGCTCCTGGTCAACATCCCCATCTATGTGTGGCCAGGGTGTGCTCTGCATAAACCCCTACAGATCGTAGTCAACATTCCCAACGCTGTGTGGCAAGGATGTGCACTGTATAATCTCAGTAGCTCCTGGTCAACATTCCCATCTCTGTGTGTGGCCAGGGTGTGCTCTGTATAACTCCTGCAGCTCCTGGTCAACATTCCCATCTCTATGTGTGGTCAGGGGGTGCTCTGTATAACTCCTGCAGCTCCTGGTCTGCATTCCCATCTCTGTGTGGCCAGGGTGTGCTCTGTATAACCCCTGCAGCTCCTGGTTAACATTCCCAACTCTGTGTGTGACCAGGGTGTGCTCTGTATAACTCCTGCAGCTCCTGGTCAACATGTCCTTCTCTGTGAGGCCAGGGTGTGCTCTGTATAACCCCTGCAGCTCCTGGTCAACATTCCCATCTCTGTGTGGCCAGGGTGTGCTCTGTATAACTCCTGCAGCTCCTGGTCAACATGTCCTTCTCTGTGAGGCCAGGTGGGGTTCTGTATAACCCATGCAACTCCTGGTCAACATTCCCATCTCTGTGTGTGGCCAGGGTGTGCTCTGTCTAACCCCTGCAGCTCCTGGTCAACATTCCCATCTGTGTGTGCCCAGGGTATGCTCTGGATAACTCCTGCAGCTCCTGGTCAACATTCCCATCACTATGTGGCCAGGTTATGCTCTGTATAACTCCTGCAGCTCCTGGTCAACATTCCCATTTCTGTGTGTGGCCAGGGTGTGCTCTGTATAACCCCTGCAGCTCCTGGTTAACATTCCCATCTCTGTGTGTGGCCAGGGTGTGCTCTGCATAACTCCTGCAGCTCCTGGTCAACATTCCCATCTCTGTGTGGCCAGGGTGTGCTCAGTATAACCCCTGCAGCTCCTGGTCAGCATTCCCATCTGTGTGTGCCCAGGGTGTGCTCTGGATAACTCCTCAGCTCCTGGTCAACATGAACATCTCTGTGTGGCCAATGTGTGCTCTGTATAAACCCTGCAGCTCCTGGTGAACATTCCCATCTCTGTGTGGCAAGGGTGTACTCTGTATAACTCCTGCAGCTCCTGGTCAACATTCCCATCTCTGTGTGTCCAGGGTGTGCTCTGTATAACCCCTGCAGCTCCTGGTCAACATTCCCATCACTGTGTGGCCAGGGTGTGCTCTGTATAACCCCTGCAGCTCCTGGTCAACATTCCCATCTCTGTGTGGCCAGGGTGTGCACTGTATAACCCCAGCAGCTCCTGGTCAACATTCCCATCGCTGTGTGTGGCCAGGGTGTGCTCTGTATAACTCCTGCATGTCCTGGTCAACATTCCCATCTCTGTGTGGCCAGGATGTGCTCTGAATACTCCAGCAGCTCCTGGTCAACATTCCCATCTCTGTGTGTGGTCAGGGTGTGCTCTGTATAACTCATGCAGCTCCTGGTCAACATTCCCATCTCTGTTTGGGCAGGATGTGCCCTGTATACCCCTGCAGCTCCTGGTCAACATCCCCATCTATGTGTGGCCAGGGTGTGCTCTGCATAAACCCCTACAGATCGTAGTCAACATTCCCAACGCTGTGTGGCCAGGGTGTGCTCTGTCTAACCCCTGCAGCTCATGGTCAACATTCCCATCTGTGTGTGCCCAGGGTATGCTCTGGATAACTCCTGCAGCTCCTGGTCAACATTCCCATCACTATGTGGCCAGGTTATGCTCTGTATAACTCCTGCAGCTCCTGGTCAACATTCCCATTTCTGTGTGTGGCCAGGGTGTGCTCTGTATAACCCCTGCAGCTCCTGGTTAACATTCCCATCTCTGTGTGTGGCCAGGGTGTGCTCTGTATAACCCCTGCAGCTCCTGGTTAACATTCCCATCTCTGTGTGTGGCCAGGGTGTGCTCTGCATAACTCCTGCAGCTCCTGGTCAACATGTCCTTCTCTGTGAGGCCAGGGTGTGCTCTGTATAACCCCTGCGGCTCCTGGTCAACATTCCCATCTCTGTGTGGCCAGGGTGTGCTCAGTAAAACCCCTGCAGCTCCTGGTCAGCATTCCCATCTGTGTGTGCCCAGGGTGTGCTCTGGATAACTCCTCAGCTCCTGGTCAACATGACAATCTCTGTGTGGCCAGTGTGTGCTCTGTATAACCCCTGCAGCTCCTGGTGAAAATTCCCATCTCTGTGTGGCCAGGGTGTGCTCTGTATACTACTGCAGCTCCTGGTAAACATCCCCATCTCTGTGTGGCAAGGGTGTGCTCTGTATAACTCCTGCAGCTCCTGGTCAACATTCCCATCTCTGTGTGTGGTCAGGGTGTGCTCTGTATAACCCCTGCTGCTCCTGGTCAACATTCCCATCTCTGTGTGGCCAGGATGTGCACTGTATAATCCCAGTAGCTCCTGGTCAACATTCCCATCTCTGTGTGGCCAGTGTGTGCTCTGTCTAACCCCTACAGCTCCTGGTTAACATTCCCATTTCTGTGTGGCCAGCGTGTGCTCTGTATGACCCCTGCAGCTCCTGGTTAACATTCCCATTTCTGTGTGTGGCCAGTATGTGCTTTGTATACCTCCTGCAGCTCCTGGTCAACATTCCCATCTCTGTGTGGCCAGGGTGTGCTCTGTATAACCCCTGCAGCTCCTGGTCTACATTCCCATCTCTGTGTGGCCAGGGTGTGCTCTGTATAACTCCTGCAGCTCCTGGTCAACATGTCCTTCTCTGTGAGGCCAGGTGGCGCTCTGTATAACCCCTGCAGCTCCTGGTCAACATTCCCATCTGTGTGTGCCCAGGGTATGCTCTGTATAACTCCTGCAGCTCCTGGTCAACATTACCATCTCTCTGTGGCCAGGTTGTGCTCTGTATAACTCCTGCAGCTCCTGGTCAATATTCCCATTTCTGTGTGGCCAGGTTGTGATCTGTATAACCCCTGCAGCTACTGGACAACATCCCCATCTGTGTGTGTGGCCAGGGTGTGCTCTGTATAACTCCTGCAGCTCCTGGTGAACATTCCCATCTCTGTGTGGCCAGGGTGTGCTCTGTATAACCCCTGCAGCTCGTGGTCAACATTCCCATCTCTGTGTGGCCAGGGTGTGCTCAGTATAACCCCTGCAGCTCCTGGTCAACATTCCCATCTGTGTGTGCCCAGGGTGTGCTCTGTATAACTCCTCAGCTCCTGGTCAACATTCCCATCTCTGTGTGGCCAGTGTGTGCTCTGTATAACCCCTGCAGCACCTGGTGAACATTCCCATCTCTGTGTGGCCAGGATGTGCTCTGTATACTCCTGCAGCACCTGGTCAACATTCCCATCTCTGTGTGGCCAGGATGTGCTCTGTATACTCCTGCAGCTCCTGGTAAACATTCCCATCTCTGTGTGGCAAGGGTGTGCTCTGTATAACTCCTGCAGCTCCTGGTCAACATTCCCATCTCTGTGTGTGGTCAGGGTGTGCTCTGTATACCCCTGCAGCTCCTGGTCAATATCCCCATCTATGTGTGGCCAGGGTGTGCTCTGTATAACCCCTGCAGCTCCTCGTCTACATTCCCATCTCTGTGTGGCAAGGATGGGCACTGTATAATCCCAGTAGCTCCTGGTCAACATTCCCATCTCTGTGTGTGGCCAGGGTGTGCTCTGTATAACTCCTGCAGCTCCTGGTCAACATTCCCATCTCTATGTGTGGTCAGGGGGTGCTCTGTATAACTCCTGCAGCTCCTGGTCAACATTCCCATCTCTGTGTGGCCAGGGTGTGCTCTGTATAACCCCTGCAGCTCCTGGTTAACATTCCCATCTCTGTGTGTGGCCAGGGTGTGCTCTGTATAACTCCTGCAGCTCCTGGTCAACATGTCCTTCTCTGTGAGGCCAGGGTGTGCTCTGTATAACCCCTGCAGCTCCTGGTCAACATTCCCATCTCCTGTGTGGCCAGGGTGTGCTCTGTATAACTCCTGCAGCTCCTGGTCAAGATGTCCTTCTCTGTGAGGCCAGGTGGCGCTCTGTATAACCCCTGCAACTCCTGGTCAACATTCCCATCTCTGTGTGTCCAGGGTGTGCTATGTATAACTCCTGCAGCTCCTGGTCAACATTCCCATCTCTATGTGGCCAGGTTGTGCTCTGTATAACTCCTGCACTCCTGGTCAACTTTCCCATCTCTGTGTGTGGCCAGGGTGTGCTCTGTATACTCCTGCAGCACCTGGTCAACATTCCCATCTCTGTGTGGCCAGGATGTGCTCTGTATACTCCTGCAGCTCCTGGTAAACATTCCCATCTCTGTGTGGCAAGGGTGTGCTCTGTATAACTCCTGCAGCTCCTGGTCAACATTTCCATCTCTGTGTGTGGTCAGGGTGTGCTCTGTATACCCCTGCAGCTCCTGGTCAATATCCCCATCTATGTGTGGACAGGGTGTGCTCTGTATAACCCCTGCAGCTCCTGGTCTACATTCCCATCTCTGTGTGGCAAGGATGGGCACTGTATAATCCCAGTAGCTCCTGGTAAACATTCCCATCTCTGTGTGGCAAGGGTGTGCTCTGTATAACTCCTGCAGCTCCTGGTCAACATTTCCATCTCTGTGTGTGGTCAGGGTGTGCTCTGTATACCCCTGCAGCTCCTGGTCAATATCCCCATCTATGTGTGGACAGGGTGTGCTCTGTATAACCCCTGCAGCTCCTGGTCTACATTCCCATCTCTGTGTGGCAAGGATGGGCACTGTATAATCCCAGTAGCTCCTGGTCAACATTCCCATCTCTGTGTGTGGCCAGGGTGTGCTCTGTATAACTCCTGCAGCTCCTGGTCAACATTCCCATCTCTATGTGTGGTCAGGGGGTGCTCTGTATAACTCCTGCAGCTCCTGGTCAACATTCCCATCTCTGTGTGACCAGGGTGTGCTCTGTATAACCCCTGCAGCGCCTGGTTAACATTCCCATCTCTGTGTGTGGCCAGGGTGTGCTCTGTATAACTCCTGCAGCTCCTGGTCAAGATGTCCTTCTCTGTGAGGCCAGGTGGCGCTCTGTATAACCCCTGCAACTCCTGGTCAACATTCCCATCTCTGTGTGTGGCCAGGGTGTGCTCTGTATAACCACTGCAGCTCCTGGTCAACATTCCCATCTGTGTGTGCCCAGGGTATGCTCTGTATAACTCCTGCAGCTCCTGGTCAACATTCCCATCTCTATGTGGCCAGGTTGTGCTCTGTATAACTCCTGCACTCCTGGTCAACTTTCCCATTTCTGTGTGTGGCCAGGGTGTGCTCTGTATAACTCCTGCAGCTCCTGATCAACATTCCCATCTCTATGTGGCCAGGTTGTGCTCTGTATAACTCCTGCACTCCTGGTCAACTTTCCCATCTCTGTGTGTGGCCAGGGTGTGCTCAGTATAACCCCTGCAGCTCCTGGTCAACATTCCCATCTGTGTGTGCCCAGGGTGTGCTCTGTATAACTCCTCAGCTCCTGGTCAACATTCCCATCTCTGTGTGGCCAGTGTGTGCTCTGTAAAACCCCTGCAGCTCCTGGTGAACATTCCCATCTCTGTGTGGCCAGGATGTGCTCTGTATACTCCTGCAGCACCTGGTCAACATTCCTATCTCTGTATGGCCAGGATGTGCTCTGTATACTCCTGCAGCTCCTGGTAAACATTCCTATCTCTGTGTGGCAAGGGTGTGCTCTGTATAACTCCTGCAGCTCCTGCCTGGTCAACATTCCCATCTCTGTGTGTGGTCAGGGTGTGCTCTGGATAACCCCTGCTGCTCCTGGTCAACATTCCCATCTCTGTGTGGCCAGGATGTGCTCTGTATAACCCCTGCAGCTCCTGGTTAACATTCCAATTTCTGTGTGGCCAGGGTGTGCTCTGTATAACCCCTGCAGCTCCTGGTCTACATTCCCATTTCTGTGTGGCCAGGGTGTGCTCTGTATAACTCCTGCAGCTCCTGGTCAACATGTCCTTCTCTTTGAGGCCAGGTGGCGCTCTGTATAACCCCTGCAGCTCCTGGTCAACATTCCCATCTCTGTGTGCCCAGGGTATGCTCTGTATAACTCCTGCAGCTCCTGGTCAACATTCCCATCTCTGTGTGGCCAGGTTGTGCTCTGTATAACTCCTGCAGCTCCTGGTCAATATTCCCATTTCTGTGTGGCCAGGTTGTGCTCTGTATAACCCCTGCAGCTCCTGGACAACGTTCCAATCTGTCTGTGTGTCCAGGGTGTGCTCTGTATATCTCCTGCAGCTCCTGGTCAACATTCCCATCTGTGTGGCCAGGGTGTGCTCTGTATAACCCCAGCAGCTCCTGGTCAAAACTCCCATCTGTGTGTGGACAGCGTGCGCACTGTATAACCTCTGCAGCTCCTGGTCAACATTCCCTTCTCTGTGTGGCCAGGATGTGCTCTGTATATTCCCTCCAGCTCCTGGCCAACATTCCCATCTGTGTGTGTGGCCAGTATGTGCTCTGTATAACTCCTGCAGCTCCTGGTCAACATTCCCATCTGTGTGTGTGACCAGGGTGTGCTCTGTATAACCCCTGCAGCTCCTGGTCAACATTCCCATCTCTGTGTGGCCAGCGTGTGCTCTGTCTCACCCCTGCAGCTCCTGGTCAACATTCCCATCTCTGTGTGTCCAGGGTTTGCTCTGTATAACCACTGCAGGTCCTGGTCAACATTCCCATCTCTGTTTGTGGCCAGGATGTGCTCTGTATAACCCCTGCAGCTCCTGGTTAACATTACCATCTCTGTGTGTGGCCAGGGTGTGCTCTGTATAACTCCTGCAGCTCCTGGTCAACATGTCCTTCTCTGTGAGGCCTGGGTGTGCTCTGTATAACCCCTGCAGCTCTTGGTCAACATTCCCATCTCTGTGTTGCCAGGGTGTGCTCAGTATAACCCCTGCAGCTCCTGGTCAACATTCCCATCTGTGTGTGCCCAGGGTGCGCTCTGTATAACTCCTCAGCTCCTGGTCAACATTCCCATCTCTGTGTGGCCAGTGTGTGCTCTGTATAACCCCTGCAGCTCCTGGTGAACATTCCCATCTCTGTGTGGCCAGGATGTGCTCTGTATACTCCTGCAGCACCTGGTCAACATTCCCATCTCTGTGTGGACAGGATGTGCTCTGTATACTCCTGCAGCTCCTGGTAAACATTCCCATCTCTGTGTGGCAAGGGTGTGCTCTGTATAACTCCTGCAGCTCCTGGTCAACATTCCCATCTCTGTGTGTGGTCAGGGTGTGCTCTGTATAACCCCTGCAGCTCCTGGTCTACATTCCCATCTCTGTGTGGCAAGGATGGGCACTGTATAATCCCAGTAGCTGCTGGTCAACATTCCCATCTCTGTGTGTGGCCAGGGTGTGCTCTGTATAACTCCTGCAGCTCCTGGTCAACATTCACATCTCTATGTGTGGTCAGGGGGTGCTCTGTATAACTCCTGCAGCTCCTGGTCAACATTCCCATCTCTGTGTGGCCAGGGTGTGCTCTGTATAACCCCTGCAGCTCCTGGTTAACATTCCCATCTCTGTGTGTGCCCAGGGTGTGCTCTGTATAACCCCTGCAGCTCCTGGTCAACATTCCCATCTCTGTGTGGCCAGGGTGTGCTCTGTATAACCCCTGCAGCTCCTGGTCAACATGTCCTTCTCTGTGAGGCCAGGTGGCGCTCTGTATAACCCCTACAACTCCTGGTCAACATTCCCATCTCTGTGTGTGGCCAGGGTGTGCTCTGTATAACCCCTGCAGCTCCTGGTCAACATTCCCATCTCTGTGTGGCCAGGGTGTGTTCTGTATAACCCCTGCAGCTCCTGGTGAACATTCCCATCTCTGTGTGGCAAGGATGGGCTCTGTATACTCCTGCAGCACCTGGTCAACACTCCCATCTCTGTGTGTGGCCAGGGTGTGCTCAGTATAACCCCTGCAGCTCATGGTCAACATTCCCATTTCTGTGTGTGGCCAGGGTGTGCTCAGTATAACCCCTGCAGCTCATGGTCAACATTCCCATCTCTGTGTGGCCAGGATGTGCTCTGTATAACTCTTGCAGCTCCTGGTCAACATTCCCATCTCTGTGTAGCCAGGGTGTGCTCAGTATAACCCCTGCAGCTCCTGGTCAACATTCCCATCTGTGTGTGCCCAGGGTGTGCTCTGTATAACTCCTCAGCTCCTGGTCAACATTCCCATCTCTGTGTGGCCAGTGTGTGCTCTGTATAACCCCTGCAGCTCCTGGTGAACATTCCCATCTCTGTGTGGCAAGGATGGGCTCTGTATACTCCTGCAGCACCTGGTCAACACTCCCATCTCTGTGTGGCCAGGATGTGCTCTGTATACTCCAGCAACTCCTGGTAAACATTCCCATCTCTGTGTGTGGTCAGGGTGTGCTCTGGATAACCCCTGCTGCTCCTGGTCAACATTCCCATCGCTGTGAGGCAAGGATGTGCACTGTATAATCCCAGTAGCTCCTGGTCAACATTCCCATCTCTGTGTGTGGTCAGGGTGTGCTCTGTATAACCCCTGCAGCTCCTGGTTAACATTCCCATTTCTGTGTGGCCAAGGTGTGCTCTGTATAATCCCTGCAGCTCCTGGTTAACATTCCCATTTCTGTGTGTGGCCAGTATGTGCTTTGTATAACTCCTGCAGCTCCTGGTCAACATTCCCATCTCTGTGTGGCCAGGATGTGTTCTGTATAACCCCTGCAGCTCCTGGTCTACATTCCCAACTCTGTGTGGCCAGGGTGTGCTCTGTATAACTCCTGCAGCTCCTGGTCAACATGTCCTTCTCTGTGAGGCCAGGTGGCGCTCTGTATAAGCCCTGCAGCTCCTGGTCAACATTCCCATCTGTGTGTGCCCAGGGTATGCTCTGTATAACTCCTGCAGCTCCTGGTCAACATTACCATCTCTGTGTGTGCCCAGGGTATGCTCTGTATAACCACTGCAGCACCTGGTCAACATTCCCATCTCTGTGTGTGTCCAGGGTGTGCTCTGTATATCCCCTGCAGCTCCTGGTCAACATTCCCTTCTCTGTGTGGCCAGGATGTGCTCTGTATATCCCCTCCAGCTCCTGGCCAACATTCCCATCTGTGTGTGTGGCCAGGATGTGCTCTGTATAACTCCTGCAGCTCCTGGTCAACATTCCCATCTCTGTGTGGCCAGGATGTGCTCTGTATAACCCCTGCAGCTCCTGGTCAACATTCCCATCTCTCTGTGGCCAGGGTGTGCTCTGTATAACCTCTGCTCCTGGTCAACATTCCCATCTCTGTGTGGCCAGGGTGTGCTCTGTATAACCCCTGCAGCTCCTGGTCAACATTCCCATCTGTGTGTGTGTCAAGGGTGTGCTCTGTATAACCCCAGCAGCTCCTGGTCAAAACTCCCATCTGTGTGTGGACAGCGTGCGCACTGTATAACCCCTGCAGCTCCTGGTCAACATTCCCTTCTCTGTGTGGCCAGGATGTGCTCTGTATATCCCCTCCAGCTCCTGGCCAACATTCCCATCTGTGTGTGTGGCCAGGATGTGCTCTGTATAACTCCTGCAGCTCCTGGTCAACATTCCCATCTCTGTGTGGCCAGGATGTGCTCTGTATAACCCCTGCAGCTCCTGGTCAACATTCCCATCTCTCTGTGGCCAGGGTGTGCTCTGTATAACCTCTGCTCCTGGTCAACATTCCCATCTCTGTGTGGCCAGGGTGTGCTCTGTATAACTCCTGCAGCTCCTGGTCAACATGTCCTTCTCTGTGAGGCCAGGTGGCGCTCTGTATAACCCCTGCAGCGCCTGGTCAACATTCCCATCTGTGTGTGCCCAGGGTATGCTCTGTATAACTCCTGCAGCTCCTGGTCAACATTCCCATCTCAGTGTGGCCAGGTTGTGCTCTGTATAACTCCTACAACTCCTGGTCAATATTCCCATTTCTGTGTGGCCAGGGTGTGCTCTGTATAACTCCTGCAGCTCCTGGTCAACATTCCCATCTCTGTGTGGCCAGGGTGTGCTCAGTATAACCCCTGCAGCTCCTGGTCAACATTCCCATCTGTGTGTGCCCAGGGTGTGCTCTGTATAACTCTTCAGCTCCTGGTCAACATTCCCATCTCGGTGTGGCCAGTGTGTGCTCTGTATAACACCTGCAGCTCCTGGTGAACATTCCCATCTCTGTGTGGCCAGGATGTGCTCTGTATAACTCCTGCAGCACCTGGTCAACATTCCCATCTCTGTGTGGCCAGGATGTGCTCTGTATACTCCTGCAGCTCCTGGCAAACATTCCCATCTCTGTGTGGCAAGGGTGTGCTCTGTATAACTCCTGCAGCTCCTGGTCAACATTCCCACCTCTGTGTGTGGTCAGGGTGTGCTCTGTATACCCCTGCAGCTCCTGGTCAATATCCCCATCTATGTGTGGCCAGGGTGAGCTCTGTATAACCCCTGCAGCTCCTGGTCTACATTCCCATCTCTGTGTGGCAAGGATGGGCACTGTATAACCCCAGTAGCTCCTGGTCAACATTCGTATCTCTGTGTGTGGCCAGGGTGTGCTCTGTATAACTCCTGCAGCTCCTGGTCAACATTCCCATCACTGTGTGGCCAGGGTGTGCTCTGTATAACTCCTGCTGCTCCTGGTCAACATTCCCATCTCTGTGTGGCCAGGGTGTGCTCTGTATAACCCCTGCAGCTCCTGTTTAACATTCCCATCTCTGTGTGTGGCCAGGGTGTGCTCTGTATAACTCCTGCAGCTCCTGGTCAACATTCCCATCTCTGTGAGGCCAGGTGGCGCTCTGTATAACCCCTGCAGCTCCTGGTCAACATTCCCATCTCTGTGTGTGGCCAGGGTGTGCTCTGTATAACCCCTGCAGCTCCTGGTCAACATTCCCATCTCTGTGTGTGGCCAGGGTGTGCTCTGTATAACCCCTGCAGCTCCTGGTCAACATTCCCATCTGTGTGTGCCCAGGGTATGCTCTGTATAACTCCTGCAGCTCCTGGTCAACATTACCATCTCTGTGTGGCCAGGTTGTGCTCTGTATAACTCCTGCAGCTCCTGGTCAATATTCCCATTTCTGTGTGGCCAGGTTGTGCTCTGTATAACCCCTGCAGCTCCTGGACACCATTCCCATCTGTCTGTGTGTCCAGGGTGTGCTCTGTATATCTCCTGCAGCTCCTGGTCAACATTCCCATCTGTGTGGCCAGGGTGTGCTCTGTATAACCCCAGCAGCTCCTGGTCAAAACTCCCATCTGTGTGTGGACAGCGTGCGCACTGTATAACCACTGCAGCACCTGGTCAACATTCCCATCTCTGTGTGTGTCCAGGGTATGCTCTGTATAACTCCTGCAGCTCCTGGTCAACATTCCCACCTCTGTGTGTGGTCAGGGTGTGCTCTCTATAACCCCTGCAGCTCCTGGTCAACATTCCCTTCTCTGTGTGGCCAGGATGTGCTCTGTATATCCCCTCCAGCTCCTGGCCAACATTCCCATCTGTGTGTGTGGCCAGGATGTGCTCTGTATAACTCCTGCAGCTCCTGGTCAACATTCCCATCTCTGTGTGGCCAGGATGTGCTCTGTATAACCCCTGCAGCTCCTGGTCAACATTCCCATCTCTCTGTGGCCAGGGTGTGCTCTGTATAACCTCTGCTCCTGGTCAACATTCCCATCTCTGTGTGGCCAGGGTGTGCTCTGTATAACTCCTGCAGCTCCTGGTCAACATGTCCTTCTCTGTGAGGCCAGGTGGCGCTCTGTATAACCCCTGCAGCGCCTGGTCAACATTCCCATCTGTGTGTGCCCAGGGTGTGCTCTGTATAACTCCTGCAGCTCCTGGTCAACATTCCCATCTCTGTGTGGCCAGGATGTGCTCTGTATAACCCCTGCAGCTCCTGGTAAACATTCCCATCTCTCTGTGGCCAGGGTGTGCTCTGTATAACCTCTGCTCCTGGTCAACATTCCCATCTCTGTGTGGCCAGGGTGTGCTCTGTATAACTCCTGCAGCTCCTGGTCAACATGTCCTTCTCTGTGAGGCCAGGGTGTGCTCTGTATAACTCCTGCAGCTCCTGGTCAACATTCCCATCTCAGTGTGGCCAGGTTGTGCTCTGTATAACTCCTACAACTCCTGGTCAATATTCCCATTTCTGTGTGGCCAGGGTGTGCTCTGTATAACTCCTGCAGCTCCTGGTCAACATTCCCATCTCTGTGTGGCCAGGGTGTGCTCAGTATAACCCCTGCAGCTCCTGGTCAACATTCCCATCTGTGTGTGCCCAGGGTGTGCTCTGTATAACTCCCCAGCTCCTGGTCAACATTCCCATCTCTGTGTGGCCAGTGTGTGCTCTGTATAACCCCTGCAGCTCCTGGTGAACATTCCCATCTCTGTGTGGTCAGGGTGTGCTCTGTATACCCCTGCAGCTCCTGGTCAATATCCCCATCTATGTGTGGCCAGGGTGTGCTCTGTATAACCCCTGCAGCTCCTGGTCTACATTCCCATCTCTGTGTGGCAAGGATGGGCACTGTATAACCCCAGTAGCTCCTGGTCAACATTCGTATCTCTGTGTGTGGCCAGGGTGTGCTCTGTATAACTCCTGCAGCTCCTGGTCAACATTCCCATCACTGTGTGGCCAGGGTGTGCTCTGTATAACTCCTGCTGCTCCTGGTCAACATTCCCATCTCTGTGTGGCCAGGGTGTGCTCTGTATAACCCCTGCAGCTCCTGGTTAAAATTCCCATCTCTGTGTGTGGCCAGGGTGTGCTCTGTATAACTCCTACAGCTCCTGGTCAACATTCCCATCTCTGTGAGGCCAGGTGGCGCTCTGTATAACCCCTGCAGCTCCTGGTCAACATTCCGATCTCTGTGTGTGGCCAGGGTGTGCTCTGTATAACCCCTGCAGCTCCTGGTCAACATTCCCATCTGTGTGTGCCCAGGGTGTGCTCTGTATAACTCCTCAGCTCCAGGTCAACATTCCCATCTCTGTGTGGCCAGTGTGTGCTCTGTATAACCCCTGCAGCTCCTGGTGAACATTCCCATCTCTGTGTGGCCAAGATGTGCTCTGTATACTCCTGCAGCACCTGGTCAACATTCCCATCTCTGTGTGGCCAGGATGTGCACTGTATAATCCCAGTAGCTCCTGGTCAACATTCCCATCTCTGTGTGTGGTCAGGGTGTGCTCTGTATAACCCCTGCAGCTCCTGGTTAACATTCCCATTTCTGTGTGGCCAAGGTGTGCTCTGTATAACCCCTGCAGCTCCTGGTCTACATTCCCATCTCTGTGTGGCCAGTGTGTGCTCTGTATAACCCCTGCAGCTCCTGGTCTACATTCCCATCTCTGTGTGGCCAGGGTGTGCTCTCTATAACTCCTGCAGCTCCTGGTCAACATGTCCTTCTCTGTGAGGCCAGGTGGCGCACTGTATAACCCCTGCAGCTCCTGGTCAACATTCCCATCTGTGTGTGCCCAGGGTATGCTCTGTATAACTCCTGCAGCTCCTGGTCAACATTACCATCTCTGTGTGACCAGGGTGTGCTCTGTATAACTCCTGCAGCTCCTAGTCAATATTCCCATTTCTGTGTGGCCAGGTTGTGCTCTGTATAACCCCTGCAGCTCCTGGACAACATTCCCATTTGTCTGTGTGTCCAGGGTGTGCTCTGTATATCTCCTGCAGCTCCTGGTCAACATTCCCATCTGTGTGGCCAGGGTGTGCTCTGTATAACCCCTGCAGCTCCTGGTCAACATTTCCATCTGTGTGTGTGTCCAGGGTGTGCTCTGTATAACCCCAGCAGCTCCTGGTCAACACTCCCATCTGTGTGTGGACAGCGTGCGCACTGTATAACCACTGCAGCACCTGGTCAACATTACCATCTCTGTGTGTGTCCAGGGTGTGCTCTGTATAACCCCTTCAGCTCCTGGTCAACATTCCCTTCTCTGTGTGGCCAGGATGTGCTCTGTATATCCCCTCCAGCTCCTGGCCAACATTCCCATCTGTGTGTGTGGCCATGATGTGCTCTGTATAACTCCTGCAGCTCCTGGTCAACATTCCCATCTCTGTGTGGCCAGGTTGTGCTCTGTATAACTCCTGCAGCTCCTGGTCAACATTCCCATCTCTGTGTGGCCAGGTTGTGCTCTGTATAACCCCTGCTCCTGGTCAACATTCCCATCTCTGTGTGGCCAGGGTGTCCTCTGTATAACTCCTGCAGCTCCTGGTCAACATGTGCTTCTCTGTGTGGCCAGGGTGTGCTCTGTATAACCCCTGCAGCGCCTGGTGAACATTTCCATCTGTGTGTGCCCAGGGTATGCTCTGTATAATTCCTGCAGCTCCTGGTCAACATTCCCATCTCTGTGTGGCCAGGTTGTGCTCTGTATAACTCCTGCAACTCCTGGTTAATATTCCCATTTCTGTGTGGCCAGGGTGTGCTCTGTATAACTCATGCCGCTCCTGGACAACATTCCCATCTCTGTGTGGCCAGGTGTGCTCTGTATAACTCCTGCAGCTCCTGGTCAACATTCCCATCTGTGTGTGTGACCAGGGTGTGCTCTGTATAACCCCTGCAGCTCCTGGTCAACATTCCCATCTCTGTGTGTGGTCAGTATGTGCTCTGTATAACCCCTGCATCTCCTGGTCAACATTCCCATCTCTGTGTGGCCAGGATGTGCTCTGTATAACCCCTGCATCTCCTGGTCAACATTCCCATCTCTGTGTGGCCAGGGTGTGCTCTGTATAACCCCTGCATCTCCTGGTCAACATTCCCATTTCTGTGTGGCCAATGTGTGCTCTGTATAACCCCTGCAGCTCATGGCCAACATTCCCATCTCTGTGTGGCCAGGAAGTGCTCTGCATAACCCCTGCATCTCCTGGTCAACATTCCCATCTCTGTGTGGCCAGTGTGTGCTCTGTATAACCCCTGCTCCTGGTCAACATTCCCTTCTCTGTGTGGCCAGGCTGTGCTCTGTATAACCCCTGCATCTCCTGGTCAACATTCCCATTTCTGTGTGGCCAATGTGTGCTCTGTGTAACCCCTGCAGCTCATGGCCAACATTCCCATCTCTGTGTGGCCAGGAAGTGCTCTGCATAACCCCTGCACCTCCTGGTCAACATTCCCATCTCTGTGTGGCCAGGGTGTGCTCTGTATAACCCCTGCTCCTGGTCAACATTCCCTTCACTGTGTGGCCAGGGTGTTGACTGCATAACCCCTGCATCTCCTGGTCAACATTCCCATCTCTGTGTGGCCAGGGTGTGCTCTGTATAACCCCTGCTCCTGGTCAACATTCCCTTCACTGTGTGGCCAGGGTGTGCTCTGTATAACCCCTGCAGCTCCTGGTCAACATTCCCATCTCTGTGTGGTCATGTTGTGCTCTGCATAACCCCTGCTCCTGGTCAACATTCCCATCTCTGTGTGGCCAGGGTGTGCTCTGTATAACCCCTGCAGCTCCTGGTCAACATTCCCATCTGTGTGGCCAGGGTGTGCTCTGTATAACCCCTGCAGCTCCTGGTCAACATTCCCATCTCTGTGTAGTCATGTTGTGCTCTGCATAACCCCTGCTCCTGGTCAACATTCCCATCTCTGTGTGGCCAGGGTGTGCTCTGTATAACCCCTGCAGCTCCTGGTCAACATTCCCATCTCTGTGTGGCCAGGGTGTGCTCTGTATAACCCCTGCTCCTGGTCAACATTCCCTTCACTGTGTGGCCAGGGTGTGCTCTGTATAACCCCTGCAGCTCCTGGTCAACATTCCCATCTCTGTGTGGTCATGTTGTGCTCTGCATAACCCCTGCTCCTGGTCAACATTCCCATCTCTGTGTGGCCAGGGTGTGCTCTGTATACCTCTGCTCCTGGTCAACATTCCCATCTCTGTGTGGCGAGGGTGTGCTCTGTATAACCCCTGCAGCTCCTGGTCAACATTCCCATCTGTGTGTGGCCAGGGTGTGCTCTGTATACCCCTGCTCCTGGTCAACATTCCCATCTCTGTGTGGCCAGGGTGTGATCTGCATAACCCCTGCATCTCCTGGTCAACATTCCCATCTCTGTGTGGCCAGGGTGTGCTCTGTATAAACCCTGCTCCTGGTCAACATTCCCTTCTCTGTGTGGCCAGGGTGTGCTCTGTATAACCCCTGCAACTCCTGGTCAACATTCCCATCTGTGTGGCCAGGGTGTGCTCTGTATACCCCTGCTCCTGGTCAACATTCCCATCACTGTGTGGCCAGGGTGTGCTCTGTCTAACCCCAGCAGCTCCTGGTCAACATTCCCACCTGTGTGTGGCCAGGGTGTGCTCTGTATAACCCCTGCATCTCCTGGTCAACATTCCCATCACTGTGTGGTCAGTATGTGCTCTGTATAACCCGTGCAACTTTGGTCAACATTCCCATCTCTGTGTGGCCAGGGTGTGCTCTGTATAACCCCTCCATCTCCTGGTCAACATTCCCATCTCTGTGTGGCCACGATGTGCTCTGTATAACCCCTGCAGCTCCTGGTCAACATTCCCATCTCTGTGTGGCCAGGGTGTGCTCTGTATAACCCCTGCAGCTCATGGTCAACATTCCCATCACTGTGTGGCCAGGATGTGCTCTGTATAACCCCTGCTCCTGGTCAACATTCCCATCTCTGTGTGGTCAGGGTGTGCTCTGTATAACACCTGCATCTCCTGGTCAACATTCCCACATCTGTGTGGTCAGGGTGTGCTCTGTATAACCCCTGCAGCTACTGATCAACATTCCCATCTGTGTGGCCAGAGTGTGCTCTGTATACCCCTGCTCCTGGTCAACATTCCCAATTCTGTGTGGCCAGGGTGTGCTCCGTATACCCCTGCTCCTGGTCAACATTCCCATCTCTGTGTGGCCAGTGTGTGCTCTGTATAACCCCTGCTCCTGGTCAACAGTCCCTTCACTGTGTGGCCAGGGTGTGCTCTGTATCACCCCTGCAGCTCCTGGTCAACATTCCCATCTCTGTGTGGCCAGGGTGTGCTCTGTCTAACCCCAGCAGCTCCTGGTCAACATTCCCATCTCTGTGTGGCCAGGGTGTGCTCTGTATAACCCCTGCTCCTGGTCAACAGTCCCTTCACTGTGTGGCCAGGGTGTGCTCTGTCTAACCCCAGCAGCTCCTGATCAACATTCCCATCAGTGTGTGGCCAGGGTGTTCTCTGTATAACTCCTGCATCTCCTGGTCAAAATTCCCATCTCTGTGTGGCCACGATGTGCTCTGTATAACCCCTTCAGCTCCTGGTCAACATTCCCATTTCTGTATGGCCAGGATGTGCTCTGCATAACACATGCTCCTGGTCAACATTCCCATCTCTGTGTGGCCAGGGTGTGCACTGTATAACCCCTGCAGCTCATGGTCAACATTCTCATCTCTGTGTGGCCAGGATGTGCTCTGCATAACCCATGCTCCTGGTCAACATTCCCATCTCTGTGTGGCCAGGGTGTGCACTGTATAACCCCTGCAGCTCATGGTCAACATTCTCATCTCTGTGTGGCCAGGATGTGCTCTGCATAACCCATGCTCCTGGTCAACATTCCCATCTCTGTGTGGCCAGGGTGTGCTCTGTATAAACCCTGCCCCTGGTTAACATTCCCTTCTCTGTGTGGCCAGGGTGTGCTCTGTATAACCCCTGCTCCTGGTCAACATTCCCTTCTCTGTGTGGCCAGGGTGTGCTCTGTATAACCCCTGCAGCTCATGGTCAACATTCCCATCTCTGTGTGGCCAGGATGTGCTCTGCATAACCCCTGCATGTCCTGGTCAACATTCCCTTCTCTGTGTGGCCAGGCTGTGCTCTGTATTACCCCTGCTCCTGGTCAACATTCCCTTCTCTGTGTGACCAGGGTGTGCTCTGTATAACCCCTGCAGCTCCTGGTCAACATTCCCATCTCTGTGTGGCCAGGGTGTGCTCTGTATAACCCCTGCAGCTCCTGGTCAACATTCCCATCTCTGTGTGGCCAGGGTGTGCTCTGTATAACCCCTGCTCCTGGTCAACATTCCCTTCACTGTGTGGCCAGGGTGTGCTCTGTATAACCCCTGCAGCTCCTGGTCAACATTCCCATCTCTGTGTGGTCATGTTGTGCTCTGCATAACCCCTGCTCCTGGTCAACATTCCCATCTCTGTGTGGCCAGGGTGTGCTCTGTATACCTCTGCTCCTGGTCAACATTCCCATCTCTGTGTGGCCAGGGTGTGCTCTGTATAACCCCTGCAGCTCCTGGTCAACATTCCCATCTGTGTGTGGCCAGGGTGTGCTCTGTATACCCCTGCTCCTGGTCAACATTCCCATCTCTGTGTGGCCAGGGTGTGATCTGCATAACCCCTGCATCTCCTGGTCAACATTCCCATCTCTGTGTGGCCAGGGTGTGCTCTGTATTATCCCTGCTCCTGGTCAACATTCCCTTCTCTGTGTGGCCAGGGTGTGCTCTGTATAACCCCTGCAACTCCTGGTCAACATTCCCATCTGTGTGGCCAGGGTGTGCTCTGTATACCCCTGCTCCTGGTCAACATTCCCATCACTGTGTGGCCAGGGTGTGCTCTGTCTAACCCCAGCAGCTCCTGGTCAACATTCCCACCTGTGTGTGGCCAGGGTGTGCTCTGTATAACCCCTGCATCTCCTGGTCAACATTCCCATCACTGTGTGGTCAGTATGTGCTCTGTATAACCCGTGCAACTTTGGTCAACATTCCCATCTCTGTGTGGCCAGGGTGTGCTCTGTATAACCCCTCCATCTCCTGGTCAACATTCCCATCTCTGTGTGGCCACGATGTGCTCTGTATAACCCCTGCAGCTCCTGGTCAACATTCCCATCTCTGTGTGGCCAGGGTGTGCTCTGTATAACCCCTGCAGCTCATGGTCAACATTCCCATCACTGTGTGGCCAGGATGTGCTCTGTATAACCCCTGCTCCTGGTCAACATTCCCATCTCTGTGTGGTCAGGGTGTGCTCTGTATAACACCTGCATCTCCTGGTCAACATTCCCACATCTGTGTGGTCAGGGTGTGCTCTGTATAACCCCTGCAGCTACTGATCAACATTCCCATCTGTGTGGCCAGAGTGTGCTCTGTATACCCCTGCTCCTGGTCAACATTCCCATTTCTGTGTGGCCAGGGTGTGCTCCGTATACCCCTGCTCCTGGTCAACATTCCCATCTCTGTGTGGCCAGTGTGTGCTCTGTATAACCCCTGCTCCTGGTCAACAGTCCCTTCACTGTGTGGCCAGGGTGTGCTCTGTATCACCCCTGCAGCTCCTGGTCAACATTCCCATCTCTGTGTGGCCAGGGTGTGCTCTGTCTAACCCCAGCAGCTCCTGGTCAACATTCCCATCTCTGTGTGGCCAGGGTGTGCTCTGTATAACCCCTGCTCCTGGTCAACAGTCCCTTCACTGTGTGGCCAGGGTGTGCTCTGTCTAACCCCAGCAGCTCCTGATCAACATTCCCATCAGTGTGTGGCCAGGGTGTTCTCTGTATAACTCCTGCATCTCCTGGTCAAAATTCCCATCTCTGTGTGGCCACGATGTGCTCTGTATAACCCCTTCAGCTCCTGGTCAACATTCCCATTTCTGTATGGCCAGGATGTGCTCTGCATAACACATGCTCCTGGTCAACATTCCCATCTCTGTGTGGCCAGGGTGTGCACTGTATAACCCCTGCAGCTCATGGTCAACATTCTCATCTCTGTGTGGCCAGGATGTGCTCTGCATAACCCATGCTCCTGGTCAACATTCCCATCTCTGTGTGGCCAGGGTGTGCACTGTATAACCCCTGCAGCTCATGGTCAACATTCTCATCTCTGTGTGGCCAGGATGTGCTCTGCATAACCCATGCTCCTGGTCAACATTCCCATCTCTGTGTGGCCAGGGTGTGCTCTGTATAAACCCTGCCCCTGGTTAACATTCCCTTCTCTGTGTGGCCAGGGTGTGCTCTGTATAACCCCTGCTCCTGGTCAACATTCCCTTCTCTGTGTGGCCAGGGTGTGCTCTGTATAACCCCTGCAGCTCATGGTCAACATTCCCATCTCTGTGTGGCCAGGATGTGCTCTGCATAACCCCTGCATGTCCTGGTCAACATTCCCTTCTCTGTGTGGCCAGGCTGTGCTCTGTATTACCCCTGCTCCTGGTCAACATTCCCTTCTCTGTGTGACCAGGGTGTGCTCTGTATAACCCCTGCAGCTCCTGGTCAACATTCCCACCTCTGTGTGGTCAGGGAGTGCTCTGTATAACCCCTGCAACTCCTGGTCAACATTCCCATCTGTGTGGCCAGGGTGTGCTCTGCCTAACCCCAGCCGCTCCTGGTCAACATTCCCATCTCTGTGTGTCCAGTGAGTGCTCTGTATAACCCCTGCAACTCCTGGTCAGCATTCCCATCTGTGTGTGGCCATGGTGTGCTCTGTATAACCCCTGCAGCTCCTGGTCAACATACCCACCTCTGTGTGGTCAGGGTGTGCTCTGTATAACCCCTGCTCCTGGTCAACATTCGCATCTCTGTGTGGCCAGGATGTGCTCTGTATAACCCTGCTCCTGGTCAACATTCCCATCTCTGTGTGGCCAGGGTCTGCTCTGTATCACCCCTGCAGCTAATGGACAACATTCCCATCTGTGTGTGGCCTGGGTGTGCTCTGTATAACCCCTGCAGCCCTGGTCAACATTCCCATCTCTGTGTGGCCAGTGTGTGCTCTGTATAACCCCCGCAACTCCTGGTCAACTTTCCCATCTGTGTGGCCAGGGTGTGCTCTGTATACCCGCAGCAGCTCCTGGTCAACATTCCCACCTGTGTGTGGCCAGGGTGTGCTCTGTATACTCCTGCTCATGGTCAACATTCCCATCACTGTGTGGTCAGTATGTGCTCCGTATAACCCGTGCAACTTTGGTCAACATTCCCATCACTGTGTGGTCAGGATGTGCTCTGTATAACCCCTCCATCTCCTGGTCAACATTCCCATCTCTGTGTGGCCAGGGTGTGCTCTGTATAACCCCTGCAGCTCATGTCAACATTCCCATCTCTGTGTGGCCAGGGTGTGCTCTGTATAACCCCTGCATCTCATGGTCAACATTCCCATCTCTGTGTGGCCAGGGTGTGCTCTGTATAAACCCTGCTCTTGGTCAACATTTCCTTCTCTGTGTGGCCAGGGTGTGCTCTGTATAACCCCTGCTCCTGGTCAACATTCCCTTCTCTGTGTGGCCAGGGTGTGCTCTGTATAACCCCTGCAGCTCCTGGTCAACATTCCCACCTCTGTGTGGTCAGGGTGTGCTCTGTATGCCCCTGCTCCTGGTCAACATTCCCATCTCTGTGTGGCCAGTGTGTGCTCTGTATAACTCCTGCAGCTCCTGGTCAACATTCCCACCTCTGTGTGTGGTCAGGGTGTGCTCTGTATACCCCTGCAGCTCCTGGTCAATATCCCCATCTATGTGTGGCCAGGGTGAGCTCTGTATAACCCCTGCAGCTCCTGGTCTACATTCCCATCTCTGTGTGGCAAGGATGGGCACTGTATAACCCCAGTAGATCCTGGTCAACATTCGTATCTCTGTGTGTGGCCAGGGTGTGCTCTGTATAACTCCTGCAGCTCCTGGTCAACATTCCCATCACTGTGTGGCCAGGGTGTGCTCTGTATAACTCCTGCTGCTCCTGGTCAACATTCCCATCTCTGTGTGGCCAGGGTGTGCTCTGTATAACCCCTGCAGCTCCTGTTTAACATTCCCATCTCTGTGTGTGGCCAGGGTGTGCTCTGTATAACTCCTGCAGCTCCTGGTCAACATTCCCATCTCTGTGAGGCCAGGTGGCGCTCTGTATAACCCCTGCAGCTCCTGGTCAACATTCCCATCTCTGTGTGTGGCCAGGGTGTGCTCTGTATAACCCCTGCAGCTCCTGGTCAACATTCCCATCTCTGTGTGTGGCCAGGGTGTGCTCTGTATAACCCCTGCAGCTCCTGGTCAACATTCCCATCTGTGTGTGCCCAGGGTATGCTCTGTATAACTCCTGCAGCTCCTGGTCAACATTACCATCTCTGTGTGGCCAGGTTGTGCTCTGTATAACTCCTGCAGCTCCTGGTCAATATTCCCATTTCTGTGTGGCCAGGTTGTGCTCTGTATAACCCCTGCAGCTCCTGGACACCATTCCCATCTGTCTGTGTGTCCAGGGTGTGCTCTGTATATCTCCTGCAGCTCCTGGTCAACATTCCCATCTGTGTGGCCAGGGTGTGCTCTGTATAACCCCAGCAGCTCCTGGTCAAAACTCCCATCTGTGTGTGGACAGCGTGCGCACTGTATAACCCCTGCAGCACCTGGTCAACATTCCCATCTCTGTGTGTGGCCAGGATGTGCTCTCTATAACCCCTGCAGCTCCTGGTCAACATTCCCTTCTCTGTGTGGCCAGGATGTGCTCTGTATATCCCCTCCAGCTCCTGGCCAACATTCCCATCTGTGTGTGTGGCCAGGATGTGCTCTGTATAACTCCTGCAGCTCCTGGTCAACATTCCCATCTCTGTGTGGCCAGGATGTGCTCTGTATAACCCCTGCAGCTCCTGGTCAACATTCCCATCTCTCTGTGGCCAGGGTGTGCTCTGTATAACCTCTGCTCCTGGTCAACATTCCCATCTCTGTGTGGCCAGGGTGTGCTCTGTATAACTCCTGCAGCTCCTGGTTAACATGTCCTTCTCTGTGTGGCCAGGGTGTGCTCTGTATAACCCCTGCAGCGCCTGGTCAACATTCCCATCTGTGTGTGCCCAGGGTGTGCTCTGTATAACTCCTGCAGCTCCTGGTCAACATTCCCATCTCTGTGTGGCCAGGATGTGCTCTGTATAACCCCTGCAGCTCCTGGTCAACATTCCCATCTCTCTGTGGCCAGGGTGTGCTCTGCATAACCTCTGCTCCTGGTCAACATTCCCATCTCTGTGTGGCCAGGGTGTGCTCTGTATAACTCCTGCAGCTCCTGGTCAACATGTCCTTCTCTGTGAGGCCAGGGTGTGCTCTGTATAACTCCTGCAGCTCCTGGTCAACATTCCCATCTCAGTGTGGCCAGGTTGTGCTCTGTATAACTCCTACAACTCCTGGTCAATATTCCCATTTCTGTGTGGCCAGGGTGTGCTCTGTATAACTCCTGCAGCTCCTGGTCAACATTCCCATCTCTGTGTGGCCAGGGTGTGCTCAGTATAACCCCTGCAGCTCCTGGTCAACATTCCCATCTGTGTGTGCCCAGGGTGTGCTCTGTATAACTCCCCAGCTCCTGGTCAACATTCCCATCTCTGTGTGGCCAGTGTGTGCTCTGTATAACCCCTGCAGCTCCTGGTGAACATTCCCATCTCTGTGTGGCCAGGAGGTGCTCTGTATACTCCTGCAGCACCTGGTCAACATTCCCATCTCTGTGTGGCCAGGATGTGCTCTGTATACTCCTGCAGCTCCTGGTAAACATTCCCATCTCTGTGTGGCAAGGGTGTGCTCTGTATAACTCCTGCAGCTCCTGGTCAACATTCCCACCTCTGTGTGTGGTCAGGGTGTGCTCTGTATACCCCTGCAGCTCCTGGTCAATATCCCCATCTATGTGTGGCCAGGGTGTGCTCTGTATAACCCCTGCAGCTCCTGGTCTACATTCCCATCTCTGTGTGGCAAGGATGGGCACTGTATAACCCCAGTAGCTCCTGGTCAACATTCGTATCTCTGTGTGTGGCCAGGGTGTGCTCTGTATAACTCCTGCAGCTCCTGGTCAACATTCCCATCACTGTGTGGCCAGGGTGTGCTCTGTATAACTCCTGCTGCTCCTGGTCAACATTCCCATCTCTGTGTGGCCAGGGTGTGCTCTGTATAACCCCTGCAGCTCCTGGTTAACATTCCCATCTCTGTGTGGCCAGGGTGTGCTCTGTATAACCCCTGCAGCTCATGTCAACATTCCCATCTCTGTGTGGCCAGGGTGTGCTCTGTATAACCCCTGCATCTCATGGTCAACATTCCCATCTCTGTGTGTCCAGGGTGTGCTCTGTATAAACCCTGCTCCTGGTCAACATTTCCTTCTCTGTGTGGCCAGGGTGTGCTCTGTATAACCCCTGCTCCTGGTCAACATTCCCTTCTCTGTGTGGCCAGGGTGTGCTCTGTATAACCCCTGCAGCTCCTGGTCAACATTCCCACCTCTGTGTGGTCAGGGTGTGCTCTGTATGCCCCTGCTCCTGGTCAACATTCCCATCTCTGTGTGGCCAGTGTGTGCTCTGTATAACTCCTGCAGCTCCTGGTCAACATTCCCACCTCTGTGTGTGGTCAGGGTGTGCTCTGTATACCCCTGCAGCTCCTGGTCAATATCCCCATCTATGTGTGGCCAGGGTGAGCTCTGTATAACCCCTGCAGCTCCTGGTTAACATTCCCATCTCTGTGTGTGGCCAGGGTGTGCTCTGTATAACTCCTGCAGCTCCTGGTCAACATTCCCATCTCTGTGAGGCCAGGTGGCGCTCTGTATAACCCCTGCAGCTCCTGGTCAACATTCCGATCTCTGTGTGTGGCCAGGGTGTGCTCTGTATAACCCCTGCAGCTCCTGGTCAACATTCCCATCTGTGTGTGCCCAGGGTGTGCTCTGTATAACTCCTCAGCTCCAGGTCAACATTCCCATCTCTGTGTGGACAGTGTGTGCTCTGTATAACCCCTGCAGCTCCTGGTGAACATTCCCATCTCTGTGTGGCCAAGATGTGCTCTGTATACTCCTGCAGCACCTGGTCAACATTCCCATCTCTGTGTGGCCAGGATGTGCACTGTATAATCCCAGTAGCTCCTGGTCAACATTCCCATCTCTGTGTGTGGTCAGGGTGTGCTCTGTATAACCCCTGCAGCTCCTGGTTAACATTCCCATTTCTGTGTGGCCAAGGTGTGCTCTGTATAACCCCTGCAGCTCCTGGTCTACATTCCCATCTCTGTGTGGCCAGTGTGTGCTCTGTATAACCCCTGCAGCTCCTGGTCTACATTCCCATCTCTGTGTGGCCAGGGTGTGCTCTCTATAACTCCTGCAGCTCCTGGTCAACATGTCCTTCTCTGTGAGGCCAGGTGGCGCACTGTATAACCCCTGCAGCTCCTGGTCAACATTCCCATCTGTGTGTGCCCAGGGTATGCTCTGTATAACTCCTGCAGCTCCTGGTCAACATTACCATCTCTGTGTGGCCAGGTTGTGCTCTGTATAACTCCTGCAGCTCCTGGTCAATATTCCCATTTCTGTGTGGCCAGGTTGTGCTCTGTATAACCCCTGCAGCTCCTGGACAACATTCCCATTTGTCTGTGTGTCCAGGGTGTGCTCTGTATATCTCCTGCAGCTCCTGGTCAACATTCCCATCTGTGTGGCCAGGGTGTGCTCTGTATAACCCCTGCAGCTCCTGGTCAACATTTCCATCTGTGTGTGTGTCCAGGGTGTGCTCTGTATAACCCCAGCAGCTCCTGGTCAACACTCCCATCTGTGTGTGGACAGCGTGCGCACTGTATAACCACTGCAGCACCTGGTCAACATTACCATCTCTGTGTGTGTCCAGGGTGTGCTCTGTATAACCCCTTCAGCTCCTGGTCAACATTCCCTTCTCTGTGTGGCCAGGATGTGCTCTGTATATCCCCTCCAGCTCCTGGCCAACATTCCCATCTGTGTGTGTGGCCATGATGTGCTCTGTATAACTCCTGCAGCTCCTGGTCAACATTCCCATCTCTGTGTGGCCAGGATGTGCTCTGTATAACCCCTGCAGCTCCTGGTCAACATTCCCATCTCTGTGTGGCCAGGGTGTCCTCTGTATAACTCCTGCAGCTCCTGGTCAACATGTGCTTCTCTGTGTGGCCAGGGTGTGCTCTGTATAACCCCTGCAGCGCCTGGTGAACATTTCCATCTGTGTGTGCCCAGGGTATGCTCTGTATAACTCCTGCAGCTCCTGGTCAACATTCCCATCTCTGTGTGGCCAGGTTGTGCTCTGTATAACTCCTGCAACTCCTGGTTAATATTCCCATTTCTGTGTGGCCAGGGTGTGCTCTGTATAACTCCTGCCGCTCCTGGACAACATTCCCATCTCTGTGTGGCCAGGTGTGCTCTGTATAACTCCTGCAGCTCCTGGTCAACATTCCCATCTGTGTGTGTGACCAGGGTGTGCTCTGTATAACCCCTGCAGCTCCTGGTCAACATTCCCATCTCTGTGTGGCCAGTGTGTGCTCTGAATAACCCCTGCAGCTCCTGGTCAACATTCCCATCTGTGTGTGTGTCCTTGGTGTGCTCTGTATAAGCCCAGCAGCTCCTGGTAAACATTCCCATCTCAGTGTGGCCAGGATGTGCACTGCAGAACCCCTGCAGCTCATGGTTAACATTCCCATCTCTGTGTGTGGTCAGTATGTGCTCTGTATAACCCCTGCATCTCCTGGTCAACATTCCCATCTCTGTGTGGCCAGGATGTGCTCTGTATAACCCCTGCATCTCCTGGTCAACATTCCCATCTCTGTGTGGCCAGGGTGTGCTCTGTATAACCCCTGCATCTCCTGGTCAACATTCCCATTTCTGTGTGGCCAATGTGTGCTCTGTATAACCCCTGCAGCTCATGGCCAACATTCCCATCTCTGTGTGGCCAGGAAGTGCTCTGCATAACCCCTGCAGCTCCTGGTCAACATTCCCATCTCTGTGTGGCCAGGGTGTGCTCTGTATAACCCCTGCTCCTGGTCAACATTCCCTTCACTGTGTGGCCAGGGTGTTGACTGCAGAACCCCTGCATCTCCTGGTCAACATTCCCATCTCTGTGTGGCCAGGGTGTGCTCTGTATAACCCCTGCTCCTGGTCAACATTCCCTTCACTGTGTGGCCAGGGTGTGCTCTGTATAACCCCTGCAGCTCCTGGTCAACATTCCCATCTCTGTGTGGTCATGTTGTGCTCTGCATAACTGCTGCTCCTGGTCAACATTCCCAACTCTGTGTGGCCAGGGTGTGCTCTGTATAACCCCTGCAGCTCCTGGTCAACATTCCCATCTGTGTGGCCAGGGTGTGCTCTGTATAACCCCTGCAGCTCCTGGTCAACATTCCCATCTCTGTGTAGTCATGTTGTGCTCTGCATAACCCCTGCTCCTGGTCAACATTCCCATCTCTGTGTGGCCAGGGTGTGCTCTGTATAACCCCTGCAGCTCCTGGTCAACATTCCCATCTCTGTGTGGCCAGGGTGTGCTCTGTATAACCCCTGCTCCTGGTCAACATTCCCTTCACTGTGTGGCCAGGGTGTGCTCTGTATAACCCCTGCAGCTCCTGGTCAACATTCCCATCTCTGTGTGGTCATGTTGTGCTCTGCATAACCCCTGCTCCTGGTCAACATTCCCATCTCTGTGTGGCCAGGATGTGCTCTGTATACCTCTGCTCCTGGTCAACATTCCCATCTCTGTGTGGCCAGGGTGTGCTCTGTATAACCCCTGCAGCTCCTGGTCAACATTCCCATCTGTGTGTGGCCAGGGTGTGCTCTGTATACCCCTGCTCCTGGTCAACATTCCCATCTCTGTGTGGCCAGGGTGTGATCTGCATAACCCCTGCATCTCCTGGTCAACATTCCCATCTCTGTGTGGCCAGGGTGTGCTCTGTATAAACCCTGCTCCTGGTCAACATTCCCTTCTCTGTGTGGCCAGGGTGTGCTCTGTATAACCCCTGCAACTCCTGGTCAACATTCCCATCTGTGTGGCCAGGGTGTGCTCTGTATACCCCTGCTCCTGGTCAACATTCCCATCACTGTGTGGCCAGGGTGTGCTCTGTCTAACCCCAGCAGCTCCTGGTCAACATTCCCACCTGTGTGTGGCCAGGGTGTGCTCTGTATAACCCCTGCATCTCCTGGTCAACATTCCCATCACTGTGTGGTCAGTATGTGCTCTGTATAACCCGTGCAACTTTGGTCAACATTCCCATCTCTGTGTGGCCAGGGTGTGCTCTGTATAACCCCTCCATCTCCTGGTCAACATTCCCATCTCTGTGTGGCCACGATGTGCTCTGTATAACCCCTGCAGCTCCTGGTCAACATTCCCATCTCTGTGTGGCCAGGGTGTGCTCTGTATAACCCCTGCAGCTCATGGTCAACATTCCCATCACTGTGTGGCCAGGATGTGCTCTGTATAACCCCTGCTCCTGGTCAACATTCCCATCTCTGTGTGGTCAGGGTGTGCTCTGTATAACACCTGCATCTCCTGGTCAACATTCCCACATCTATGTGGTCAGGGTGTGCTCTGTATAACCCCTGCAGCTACTGATCAACATTCCCATCTGTGTGGCCAGAGTGTGCTCTGTATACCCCTGCTCCTGGTCAACATTCCCATCTCTGTGTGGCCAGGGTGTGCTCCGTATACCCCTGCTCCTGGTCAACATTCCCATCTCTGTGTGGCCAGTGTGTGCTCTGTATAACCCCTGCTCCTGGTCAACAGACCCTTCACTGTGTGGCCAGGGTGTGCTCTGTATCACCCCTGCAGCTCCTGGTCAACATTCCCATCTCTGTGTGGCCAGGGTGTGCTCTGTCTAACCCCAGCAGCTCCTGGTCAACATTCCCATCTCTGTGTGGCCAGGGTGTGCTCTGTATAACCCCTGCTCCTGGTCAACAGTCCCTTCACTGTGTGGCCAGGGTGTGCTCTGTCTAACCCCAGCAGCTCCTGATCAACATTCCCATCAGTGTGTGGCCAGGGTGTTCTCTGTATAACTCCTGCATCTCCTGGTCAAAATTCCCATCTCTGTGTGGCCACGATGTGCTCTGTATAACCCCTTCAGCTCCTGGTCAACATTCCCATTTCTGTATGGCCAGGATGTGCTCTGCATAACACATGCTCCTGGTCAACATTCCCATCTCTGTGTGGCCAGGGTGTGCACTGTATAACCCCTGCAGCTCATGGTCAACATTCTCATCTCTGTGTGGCCAGGATGTGATCTGCATAACCCATGCTCCTGGTCAACATTCCCATCTCTGTGTGGCCAGGGTGTGCACTGTATAACCCCTGCAGCTCATGGTCAACATTCTCATCTCTGTGTGGCCAGGATGTGCTCTGCATAACCCATGCTCCTGGTCAACATTCCCATCTCTGTGTGGCCAGGGTGTGCTCTGTATAAACCCTGCCCCTGGTTAACATTCCCTTCTCTGTGTGGCCAGGGTGTGCTCTGTATAACCCCTGCTCCTGGTCAACATTCCCTTCTCTGTGTGGCCAGGGTGTGCTCTGTATAACCCCTGCAGCTCATGGTCAACATTCCCATCTCTGTGTGGCCAAGATGTGCTCTGCATAACCCCTGCATGTCCTGGTCAACATTCCCTTCTCTGTGTGGCCAGGCTGTGCTCTGTATTACCCCTGCTCCTGGTCAACATTCCCTTCTCTGTGTGACCAGGGTGTGCTCTGTATAACCCCTGCAGCTCCTGGTCAACATTCCCACCTCTGTGTGGTCAGGGAGTGCTCTGTATAACCCCTGCAACTCCTGGTCAACATTCCCATCTGTGTGGCCAGGGTGTGCTCTGCCTAACCCCAGCCGCTCCTGGTCAACATTCCCATCTCTGTGTGGCCAGTGAGTGCTCTGTATAACCCCTGCAACTCCTGGTCAGCATTCCCATCTGTGTGTGGCCATGGTGTGCTCTGTATAACCCCTGCAGCTCCTGGTCAACATACCCACCTCTGTGTGGTCAGGGTGTGCTCTGTATAACCCCTGCTCCTGGTCAACATTCGCATCTCTGTGTGGCCAGGATGTGCTCTGTATAACCCTGCTCCTGGTCAACATTCCCATCTCTGTGTGGCCAGGGTCTGCTCTGTATCACCCCTGCAGCTACTGGACAACATTCCCATCTGTGTGTGGCCTGGGTGTGCTCTGTATAACCCCTGCAGCCCTGGTCAACATTCCCATCTCTGTGTGGCCAGTGTGTGCTCTGTATAACCCCCGCAACTCCTGGTCAACTTTCCCATCTGTGTGGCCAGGGTGTGCTCTGTATACCCCCAGCAGCTCCTGGTCAACATTCCCACCTGTGTGTGGCCAGGGTGTGCTCTGTATACTCCTGCTCATGGTCAACATTCCCATCACTGTGTGGTCAGTATGTGCTCCGTATAACCCGTGCAACTTTGGTCAACATTCCCATCACTGTGTGGTCAGGATGTGCTCTGTATAACCCCTCCATCTCCTGGTCAACATTCCCATCTCTGTGTGGCCAGGGTGTGCTCTGTATAACCCCTGCAGCTCATGTCAACATTCCCATCTCTGTGTGGCCAGGGTGTGCTCTGTATAACCCCTTCATCTCATGGTCAACATTCCCATCTCTGTGTGGCCAGGGTGTGCTCTGTATAAACCCTGCTCTTGGTCAACATTTCCTTCTCTGTGTGGCCAGGGTGTGCTCTGTATAACCCCTGCTCCTGGTCAACATTCCCTTCTCTGTGTGGCCAGGGTGTGCTCTGTATAACCCCTGCAGCTCCTGGTCAACATTCCCACCTCTGTGTGGTCAGGGTGTGCTCTGTATGCCCCTGCTCCTGGTCAACATTCCCATCTCTGTGTGGCCAGGGTGTGCTCTGTATAACCCCTGCAGCTACTGGTCAACATTCCCATCTGTGTGGCCAGGGTGTGCTCTGTATACCCCTGCTCCTGGTCAACATTCCCATCTCTGTGTGGCCAGTGTGTGCTCTGTCTAACCCCAGCAGCTCCTGGTCTACATTCCCATCTGTTTGTGGCCAGGATGTGCTCTGTATAACCCCTGCAGCTCCTGGTCAACATTCCCATCTCTGTGTGGCCAGTGTGTGCTCTGTATAACCCCTGCAACTCCTGGTCAACATTCCCATCTGTGTGGCCAGGGTGTGCTCTGTATACCCCTGCTCCTGGTCAACATTCCCATCACTGTGTGGCCAGGGTATGCTCAGTATAACCCCTGCATCTCCTGTTCAACATTCCCATCTCTGTGTGGCCACGATGTGCTCTGTGTAACCCCAGCAGCTCCTGGTCAACATTCCCATCTCTCTGTGGCCAGGGTGTGCTCTGTATAAACCCTGCTCCTGGTCAACATTCCCATCTGTGTGGCCAGGGTATGCTCTGTAAAACCCCTGCAGCTCCTGGTCAACATTCCCATCTCTGTGTGGCCAGGATGTGCTCTGCATAACCCCTGCTCCTGGTCAACATTCCCATCTCTGTGTGGCCAGGATGTGCTCTGTATCACCCTGCAGCTACTGGTCAACATTCCCTCTGTGTGGCCAGGGTGTGCTCTGTATACCCCTGCTCCTGGTCAACATGCCCATCTCTGTGTCGCCAGGGTGTGCTCTGTCTAACCCCAGCAGCTCCTGGTCAACATTCCCATCTGTGTGTGGCCAGGGTGTGCTCTGTATAACCCATGCATCTCCTGGTCAACATTCCCATCTCTGTGTGGCCACGATGTGCTCTGTATAACCGCTTAAGCTCCTGGTCAACATTCCCATCTCTGTGTGACCAGGAGGTGCTCTGCATAACCCATGCTCCTGGTCAACATTCCCTTCACTGTGTGGCCAGGGTGGGCTCTGTATAACCCCTGCAGCTCCTGGTCAACATTCCCATCTCTGTGTGGCCATGATGTGCTCTGTATAACCCCTGCTCCTGGTCAACATTCCCATCTCTGTGTGGCCAGGGTGTGCTCTGTATTCCCCTGCAGCTGCTGGTCAACATTCCCATCTGTGTGGCCAGGGTGTGCTCTGTATACCTCTGCTCCTGGTCAACATTCCCATCTCTGTGTGGCCAGTGTGTGCTCTGTCTAACCCCAGCAGCTCCTGGTCAACATTCCCATCTGTGTGTGGCCAGGGTGTTCTCTGTATAACCCCTGCATCTCCTGGTCAACATTCCCATCTGTGTGTGGCCAGGGTGTTCTCTGTATAACCCCTGCATCTCCTGGTCAACATTCCCATCTCTGTGTGGCCACGATGTTCTCTGTATAGCCCCTTCAGTTCCTGGTCAACATTCCCATCTCTGTGTGGCCAGGGTGTGCTCTGCATAACCCCTGCATCTCCTGGTCAACATTCCCATCTCTGTGTGGCCAGGGTGTGCTCTGTATAAACCCTGCCCCTGGTCAACATTCCCTTCTCTGTGTGGCCAGGGTGTGCTCTGTATAACTCCTGCAGCTCCTGGTCAACATTCCCTTCTCTGTGTGGCCAGGGTGTGCTCTGTATAACCCCTGCAGCTCCTGGTCAACATTCCCATCTCTGTGTGGCCAAGGCGTGCTCTGCATAACCCCTGCTCCTGGTCAACATTCCCATCTCTGTGTGGCCAAGGCGTTCTCTGTATAACCCCTGCTCCTGGTCAACATTCCCTTCTCTGTGTGGCCAGGGTGTGCTCTGTATAACCCCTGCAGCTCCTGGTCAACATTCCCACCTCTGTGTGGTCAGGGAGTGCTCTGTATACCCCTGCTCCTGGTCAACATTCCCTTCTCTGTGTGGCCAGGGTGTGCTCTGTATAACCCCTCCAACTCCTTGTCAACATTCCCATCTGTGTGGCCAGTGTGTGCTCTGTATACCCCTGCTCCTGGTCAACATTCCCATCACTGTGTGGCCAGGGTGTGCTCTGTCTAACCTCAGCCGCTCCTGGTCAACATTCCCTTCTCTGTGTGGCCAGGGTGTGCTCTGTATAACCACTGCAGCTCCTGATCAACATTCCCATCTCTGTGTGGCCAGGGTGTGCTCTGTATAACCCCTGCAGCTCCTGGTCAACATTCCCATCTCTGTGTGGCCAGGATGTGCTCTGCATAACCCCTGCTCCTGGTCAACATTCCCATCTCTGTGTGGCCAGGGTGTGCTCTGTATCACCCCTGCAGCTTCTGGTCAACATTCCCATCTGTGTGTGGCCAGGGTGTGCCCTGTATTACCCCTGCATCTCCTGGTCAACATTCCCATCTCTGTGTGGCCACGATGTGCTCTGCATAACCCATGCTCCTGGTCAACATTCCCATCTCTGTGTGGCCAGGGTGTGCTCTGTATCAACCCTGCTCCTGGTCAACATTCCCTTCTCTGTGTGGCCAGTGTGTGCTCTGTATGACCCCTGCTCCTGGTCAACATTCCCTTCTCTGTGTGGCCAGGGTGTGCTCTGTATAACCCCTGCAGCTCATGGTCAACATTCCCATCTCTGTGTGGCCACGATTTGCTCTGCATAACCGCTCTATCTCCTGGTCAAAATTCCCTTCTCTGTGTGGCCAGGGTGTGCTCTGTATAACCCCTGCTCCTGGTCAACATTCCCATCTGTGTGGCCAGGGTGTGCTCTGTATAACCCCTGCAGCTCCTGGTCAACATTCCCACCTCTGTGGTCAGGGAGTGCTCTGTATAACCCCTGTAACTGCTGGTCAACATTCCCATCTGTGTGGCCAGGGTGTGCTCTGTATATCCCTGCTCCTGTTCAACATTCCCATCACTGTGTGGCCAGGGTGTGCTCTGTCTAACCCCAGCAGCTCCTGGTCAACATTCCCACCTGTGTGTGGCCAGGGTGTGCTCTGTATAACCCCTGCAACTCCTGGTCAACATTCCCATCTCTGTGTGGCCAGGGTGTGCTCAGTATAACTCCTGCAGCTCCTGGTCAACATTCCCATCTCTGTGTGTGGTCAGGGTGTGCTCTGTATACCCCTGCTCCTGGTCAACATTCCCATCTGTGTGGCCAGGTTGTGCTCTGTATAACCCCTGCAGCTCCTGGTCAACATTCCCATCTCTGTGTGGCCAGGGTGTGCTCTGTATACCCCTGCTCCTGGTCAACATTCGCATCTCTGTGTGGCCACGATGTGCTCTGTATAACCCCTGCAGCTCCTGGTCAACATTCCCATCTCTGTGTGGCCAGGGTGTGCTCTGTATAACCCCTGCTCCTGATCAACATTCCCATCTCTGTGTGTGGCCAGTGTGTGCTCTGTATAACCCCTGCAGCTGATGTAAACATTCCCATCTCTGTGTGGCCAGGGTGAGCTCTGTATAACCCGTGCTCCTGGTCAACATTCCCACCTCTGTGTGGTCAGGGTGTGCTCTGTATAACCCCTGCAGCTCCTGGTCAACATTCCCATCTCTGTGTGGCCAGGATGTGCTCTGCCTAAACCCTGCTCCTGGTCAACATTCCCATCTCTATGTGGCCAGGGTGTGCTCTGTATAACCCCTGCAGCTCATGGTCAACATTCCCATCTCTGTGTGGCCAGAATGTGCTCTGCATAACCCCTGCATCTCCTGGTCAACATTCCCATCTCTGTGTGGCCAGGGTGTGCTCTGCATAACCCCTGCTCCTGGTCAACATTCCCATCTCTGTGTGGCCAGGGTGTGCTCTGTATACCTCTGCTCCTGGTCAACATTCCCATCTCTGTGTGGCCAGGGTGTGCTCTGTATAACCCCTGCAACTCCTGGTCAACATTCCCATCTGTGTGTGGCCAGGGTGTGCTCTGTATACCCCTGCTCCTGGTCAACATTCCCATCACTGTGTGGTTAGTATGTGCTCTGTATAACCCCTGTAGCTCCTGGTCAACATTCCCAACACTGTGTGGTCAGGATGTGCTCTGTATTACCCCTGTAGCTCCTGATTAACATTCCCATCTCTGTGTGGCCAGGATGTGCTCTGCATAACCGCTGCAACTCCTGGTCAACATTCCCATCTGTGTGTGGCATGGGTGTTCTCTGTATAACCCCTGCAACTCCTCGTCAACATTCCCATCTGTGTGTGGCCAGGGTGTGCTCTGTATACCCCTGCTCCTGGTCAACATTCCCATCACTGTGTGGCCAGGGTGTGCTCTGTCTAACCCCAGCAGCTCCTGGTCAACATTCCCACCTGTGTGTGGCCAGGGTGTGCTCTGTATAACCCCTGCAGCTCCTGGTCAACATTCCCTTCTCTGTGTGGCCAGGGTGTGCTCTGCATAACCCCTCCATCTCCTGATCAACATTCCCATCTGTGTGTGGCCAGGGTGTGCTCTGCATAACCCCTGCTCCTGGTCAACATTCCCATCTCTGTGTGGCCAGGGTGTGCTCTGTATACCTCTGCTCCTGGTCAACATTCCCATCTCTGTGTGGCCAGGGTGTGCTCTGTATAACCCCTGCAACTCCTGGTCAACATTCCCATCTGTGTGTGGCCAGGGTGTGCTCTGTATAACCCGTGCTCCTGGTCAACATTCCCACCTCTGTGTGGTCAGGGTGTGCTCTGTATACCCCCTGCAGCTACTGGTCAACATTCCCATCTGTGTGGCCAGGGTGTGCTCTGTATACCCCTGCTCCGGGTCAACATTCCCATCTCTGTGTGGCCAGGTTGTGCTCTGTATAACCCCTGCAGCTCCTGGTCAACATTCCCATCTCTGTGTGGCCACGATGTGCTCTGTGTAACCCCAGCAGCTCCTGGTCAACATTCCCATCTCTGTGTGGCCAGGTTGTGCTCTGTATAACCCCTGCTCCTGGTCAACATTCCCTTCTCTGTGTGGCCAGGGTATGCTCTGTATAACCCCTGCAGCTCCTGGTCAACTTTCCCATCACTGTGTGGCCAGGATGCGCTCTGCATAACCCCTGCTCCTGGTCAACATTCCCATCTCTGTGTGGCCAGGGTGTGCTCTGTATCACCCCTGCAGCTACTGGTCAACATTCCCATCTGTGTGGCCAGGGTGTGCTCTGTATACCTCTGCTCCTGGTCAACATTCCCATCTCTGTGTGGCCATGATGTGCTCTGTATAACTCCTGCAGCTCCTGGTCAACATTCCCATCTCTGTGTGGCCAGGGTGTGCTCTGTATAACCCCTGCTGCTACTGGTCAACATTCCCATCTGTGTGGCCAGGGTGTGCTCTGTATACCCCTGCTCCTGGTCAACATTCCCGTCTCTGTGTGGCCAGGGTGTGCTGTGTCTAACCCCAGCAGCTCGTGGTCAATATTCCCATCTGTGTGTGGCCAGGGTGTGCTCTGTATAACCCCTGCATCTCCTGGTCAACATTCCCATCTCTGTGTGGCCACGATGTGCTCTGTATAACCCCTGCAGCTCCTGGTCAACATTCCCATCTCTGTGTAGCCAGGATGTGCTCTGCCTAAACCCTGCTCCTGGTCAACATTCCCATCTCTATGTGGCCAGGGTGTGCTCTGTATAACTCCTGCATCTCCTGGTCAACATTCCCATCTCTGTGTGGCCAGGGTGTGCTCTGCATAACCCATGCTCCTGGTCAACATTCCCATCTCTTTGTGTCCAGGGTGTGCTCTGTATAACCCCTGCATCTCCTGGTCAACATTCCCATCTCTGTGTGGCCAGGGTGTGCTCTGTATAAACCCTGGTCCTGGTCAACATTCCCTTTTCTGTGTGGCCAGGGTGTGCTCTGTCTAACCCCTGCTCCTGGTCAACATTCCCTTCTCTGTGTGGCCAGGGTGTGCTCTGTATAACCCCTGCAGCTCCTGGTCAACATTTCCATCTCTGTGTGGCCAGGACGTGCTCTGCATAACACCTGCTCCTGGTCAACATTCCCGTCTCTGTGTGGCCAAGGTGTGCTCTGTATAACCCCTGCAGCTCATGGCCAACATTCCCATCTCTGTGTGGCCAGGAAGTGCTCTGCATAACCCCTGCATCTCCTGGTCAACATTCCCATCTCTGTGTGGCCAGGGTGTGCTCTGTATAAACCCTGCTCCTGGTCAACATTCCCTTCTCTGTGTGGCCAGGGTGTTCTCTGTATAACCCCTGCTACTGGTCAACATTCCCTTCACTGTGTGGCCAGGGTGTGCTCTGTATAACCCCTGCAGCTCCTGGTCAACATTCCCATCTCTGTGTGGCCATGATGTGCTCTGCAAAACCCTGCTCCTGGTCAACATTCCCATCTCTGTGTGGCCAGGGTGGGCTCTGTATCACCCCTGCAGCTACTGGTCAACATTCCCATCTGTGTGGCCAGGGTGTGCTCTGTATACCTCTGCTCTTGGTCAACATTCCCATCTCTGTGTGGCCAGGGTGTGCTCTGTCTAACCCCAGCAGCTCCTGGTCAACATTCCCATCTGTGTGTTGCCACGATGTGCTCTGTATAACCCCTTCAGCTCCTGGTCAACATTCCCATCTCTGTGTGGCCAGGGTGTGCTTTCTTTAACCCCTGCATCTCCTGGTCAACATTCCCATCTCTGTGTGGCCAGGAAGTGCTCTGCATAACCCCAGCAGCTCCTGGTCAACATTCCCATCTGTGTGGCCAGGGTGTGCTCTGTATACCCCTGCTCCTGGTCAACATTCCCATCTCTGTGTGGCCAGTGTGTGCTCTGTATAACCCCTGCTCCTGGTCAACAGTCCCTTCACTGTGTGGCCAGGGTGTGCTCTGTATAACCCCTGCAGCTCCTGGTCAACATTCCCATCTCTGTGTGGCCATGATGTGCTCTGTATAACCCCTGCTCCTGGTCAACATTCCCATCTCTGTGTGGCCAGGGTGTGCTCTGTATCACCCCTGCAGCTACTGGTCAACATTCCCATCTGTGTGGCCAGGGTGTGCTCTGTATACCTCTGCTCCTGGTCAACATTCCCATCTCTGTGTGGCCAGGGTGTGCTCTGTCTAACCCCAGCAGCTCCTGATCAACATTCCCATCAGTGTGTGGCCAGGGTGTGCTCTGTATAACTCCTGCATCTCCTGGTCAAAATTCCCATCTCTGTGTGGCCACGATGTGCTCTGTATAATCCCTTCAGCTCCTGGTCAACATTCCCATTTCTGTATGGCCAGGATGTGCTCTGCATAACCCATGCTCCTGGTCAACATTCCCATCTCTGTGTGGCCAGGGTGTGCTCTGTATAACCCCTGCAGCTCATGGTCAACATTCCCATCTCTGTGTGGCCAGGATGTGCTCTGTATAAACCCTGCCCCTGGTTAACATTCCCTTCTCTGTGTGGCCAGGGTGTGCTCTGTATAACCCCTGCAGCTCCTGGTCAACATTCCCATCTCTGTGTGGCCAGGGTGTGCTCTGCATAACCCCTGCATCTCCTGGTCAACTTTACCATCTCTGTGTGGCCAGGGTGTGCTCTGCATAACCCCTGCATCTCCTGGTCAACATTCCCTTCTCTGTGTGGCCAGGGTGTGCTCTGTATAACCTCAGCAGCTTCTGGTCAACATTCCCATCTCTGTGTGGCCAGGATGTGCTCTGCATAACCCCTGCATGTCCTGGTCAACATTCCCATCACTGTGTGGCCAGGGTGTGCTCTGTATAACCCCTGCAACTCCTGGTCAACATTCCCATCTGTGTGTGGCCATGGTGTGCTCTGTATAACCCCTGTAGCTCCTGATTAACATTTCCATCTCTGTGTGGCCAGGGTGTGCTCAGTATAACCTCTGCAGCGCCTGGTCAACATTCCCATCTCTGTGTGGCCAGGGTGTGCTCAGTATAACCCCTGCATCTCCTGGTCAACATTCCCATCTCTGTGTGGCCAGGGTGTGCTCAGTATAACCCCTGCAGCTCCTGGTCAACATTCCCATCTCTGTGTGGCCAGGGTGTGCTCTGTATAAACCCTGCTCCTGGTCAACATTCCCTTCTCTGTGTGGCCAGGGTGTGCTCTGTATAACCCCTGCAGCTCCTGGTCAACATTCCCACCTGTGTGTGGCCAGGGTGTGCTCTGTATACCCCTGCTCATGGTCAACATTCCATCACTGTGTGGTCAGGATGTGCTCTGTATAACCCCTGCATCTCCTGGTCAACATTCCCATCTCTGTGTGGCCAGGGTGTGCTCTGTATAACCCCTGCAGCTCATGTCATCATTCCCATCTCTGTGTGACCAGGATGTGCTCTGCATAACCCCTACACTTGGTCAACATTTCCTTCTCTGTGTGGCCAGGGTGCGCTCTGTATAACCCCTGCTCCTGGTCAACATTCCCATCACTGTGTGGCCAGGGTGTGCTCTGTATACCCCTGCTCCTGGTCAACATTCCCATCTCTGTGTGGCCAGGGTGTGCTCTGTATAACCCCTGCAGCTCCTGGTCAACATTCCCATCTGTGTGGCCAGGATGTGCTCTGCATAACCCCTGCTCCTGGTCAGCATTCCCATCTCTGTGTGGCCAGTGTGTGCTCTGTATAACCCCTGCATCTCCTGTTCAACATTCCCATCTCTGTGTGGCCACGATGTGCTCTGTGTAACCCCAGCAGCTCCTGGTCAACATTCCCATCTCTGTGTGGCCAGGGTGTGCTCTGTATAACCCCTGCTCCTGGTCAACATTCTCTTCTCTGTGTGGCCAGGGTATGCTCTGTATAACCCCTGCAGCTCCTGGTCAACATTCCCATCTCTGTGTGGCCAGGATGTGCTCTGCATAACCCCTGCTCCTGGTCAACATTCCCATCTCTGTGTGGCCAGGATGTGCTCTGTATCACCCCTGCAGCTACTGGTCAACATTCCCATCTGTGTGGCCAGGGTGTGCTCTGTATACCTCTGCTCCTGGTCAACATTCCCATTTCTGTGTGTCCAGGGTGTGCTCTGTATAACCCCAGCAGCTCCTGGTCAACATGCCCATCTCTGTGTGGCCAGGGTGTGCTCTGTCGAACCCCAGCAGCTCCTGGTCAACATTCCCATCTGTGTGTGGCCAGGGTGTGCTCTGTATAACCCATGCATCTCCTGGTCAACATTCCCATCTCTGTGTGGCCACGATGTGCTCTGTATAACCGCTTAAGCTCCTGGTCAACATTCCCATCTGTGTGGCCAGGGTGTGCTCTGTATAACCCCTGCTCCTGGTCAACATTCCCATCTCTGTGTGGCCAGGGTGGGCTCTGTATAACCCCTGCAGCTCCTGGTCAACATTCCCATCTCTGTGTGGCCATGATGTGCTCTGTATAACCCCTGCTCCTGGTCAACATTCCCATCTCTGTGTGGCCAGGGTGTGCTCTGTATCACCCCTGCAGCTGCTGGTCAAGGATTCCCATCTGTGTGGCCAGGGTGTTCTCTGTATAACCCCTGCATCTCCTGGTCAACATTCCCATCTCTGTGTGGCCATGATGTGCTCTGTATAACCCCTGCTCCTGGTCAACATTCCCATCTCTGTGTGGCCAGGGTGTGCTCTGTATAACCCCTTCAGCTCCTGGTCAACATTCCCATTTCTGTGTGGCCAGGATGTGCTCTGCATAACCCATGTTCCTGGTCAACATTCCCATCTCTGTGTGGCCAGGGTGTGCTCTGTATAACCCCTTCAGCTCCTGGTCAACATTCCCATCTCTGTGTGGCCACGATGTGCTCTGTATAACCCCTGCAGCTCCTGGTCAACATTCCCATCTCTGTGTGGCCAGGATGTGCTCTGCATAACCCCTGCAGCTCATGGTCAACATTCCCATCTCTGTGTGGCCAGGATGTGCACTGTATAATCCCTGCAGCTCATGGTCAACATTCCCATCTCTGTGTGGCCAGGGTGTGCTCTGTATAACCCCTGCAGCTCCTTGTCAACATTCCCATCACTGTGTGGCCAGGGTGTGCTCTGTCTAACCTCAGCCGCTCCTGGTCAACATTCCCATCTCTGTGTGGCCAGTGAGTGCTCTGCATAACCCCTGCAAGTCCTGGTTAACATTCCCATCTCTGTGTGGCCAGTGAGTGCTCTGCATAACCCCTGCAACTCCTGGTTAACATTCCCATCTCTGTGTGGCCAGGGTGTGCTCTGTGTACCCCTGCTCCTGGTCAACATTCCCATCACCGTGTGGTTAGGATGTGCTCTGTATAACCCCTGCAGCTCCTGGTCAACATTCCCATCTCTGTGAGGCCAGGGTGTGCTCTGTATAACCCCTGCAACTCCTGGTCAACATTCCCTTCTCTGTGTGGCCAGGGTGTGCTCTGTATAACCCCTGCATCTCCTGGTAAACATTCCCATCTTTGTGTGGCCACGATGTGCTCTGTATATCCCCTGCTCCTGGTCAACATCCCATCACTGTGTGGCCAGGGTGTGCTCTGTATACCCCTGCTCCTGGTCAACATCCCATCTCTGTGTGGCCAGGGTGTGCACTGTCTAACCCCAGCAGCTAATGGTCAACATTCCCATCTGTGTGTGGCCTGGGTGTGCTCTGTATAACCCCTGCAGCTCCTGGTCAACATTCCCATTTCTGTGTGGCCAGTGTGTGCTCTGTATAACCCCTGCAACTTCTGGTCAACATTCCCATCTGTGTGGCCAGGGTGTGCTCTGTATAACTCCTGCAACTTCTGGTCAACATTCCCATCTGTGTGGCCTGGGTGTGCTCTGTATAACCCCTGCAGCTCCTGGTCAACATTCCCATCTCTGTGTGGCCAGGGTGTGCTCTGTATACCCGTGCTCCTGGTCAACATTCCGATCACTGTCTGGCCAGGGTGTGCTCTGTCTAACCCCAGCAGCTCCTGGTCAACATTCCCACCTGTGTGTGGCCAGGGTGTGCTCTGTATAACCCATGCATCTCCTGGTCAACATTCCCATCACTGTGTGGTCAGTATGTGCTCTGTATAACCCCTGCAGCTCCTGGTTAACATTCCCATCTGTGTGTGGCCAGGGTGTTCTCTGTATAACCCCTGCATCTCATGGCCAACATTCCCATCTCTGTGTGGCCATGCTGTGCTCTGTATAACTCCTGCAACTCCTGGTCAACATTCCCATCTGTGTGGCCAGGGTGTGCTCTGTATACCCCTGCTCCTGGTCAACATTCCCATCACTGTGTGGCCAGGGTGTGCTCTGTCTAACCCCAGCAGCTCCTGGTCAACATTCCCACCTGTGTGTGGCCAGGGTGTGCTCTGTCTAACCCCTGCAGCTCCTGGTCAACATTCCCATCTGTGTGTGGCCAGGGTGTGCTCTGTATACCTCTGCTCCTGGTCAATATTCCCATCACTGTGTGGTCAGTATGTGCTCTGTATAACCCCTGCATCTCATGGTCAACATTCCCATCTCTGTGTGGCCATGCTGTGCTCTGTATAACTCCTGCAACTCCTGGTCAACATTCCCATCTGTGTGGCCAGGGTGTGCTCTGTATACCCCTGCTCCTGGTCAACATCCCATCACTGTGTGGCCAGGGTGTGCACTGTCTAACCCCAGCAGCTAATGGTCAACATTCCCATCTGTGTGTGGCCTGGGTGTGCTCTGTATAACCCCTGCATCTCCTGGTCAACATTCCCATCTCTGTGTGGCCACGATGTGCTCTGTATAACACCTGCAGTTCCTGGTCAACATTCCCATCTCTGTGTGGCCAGGAGGTGCTCTGCATAACCCCTGCATCTCATGGTCAACATTCCCATCTCTGTGTGGCCAGGGTGTGCTCTGTATAAACCCTGCTCCTGGTTAACATTCCCTTCTCTGTGTGGCCAGGGTGTGCTCTGTATAACCCCTGCAGCTCATTGTCAACATTCCCATCTCTGTGTGGTCAGGGTGTGCTCTGTATAACCCCTGCAGCTCATGGCCAACATTCCCATCTCTGTGTGGCCAGGGTTTGCTCTGTATAACCCCTGCTCCTGGTCAACATTCCCATCTGTGTGGCCAGGGTGTGCTCTGTATGTCCCTGCTCATGGTCAACATTCCCACCTCTGTGTGGCCAGAGTGTGCTCTGTATACCCCTGCTCCTGGTCAACATTCCCATCTCTGTGTGGCCAGGGTGTGCTCTGTATAACCCCTGCAGCTACTGTTCAACATTCCCACCTGTGTGTGGCCAGGGTGTGCTCCGTATACCCCTGCTCCTGGTCAACATTCCCATCTCTTTGTGGCCAGTGTGTGCTCTGTCTAACCCCAGCAGCTCCTGGTCAACATTCCCATCTCTGTGTGGCCAGGGTGTGCTCTGTATAACCCCTGCTCCTGGTCAACATTCCCTTCACTGTGTGGCCAGGGTGTGCTCTGTATAACCCCTGCAGCTCCTGGTCAACATTCCCATCTCTGTGTGGCCAGGGTGTGCTCTGTATAACCCCTGCAGCTCCTGGTCAACATTCCCATCTCTGTGTGGCCATGATGTGCTCTGTATAACCCCTGCTCCTGGTCAACATTCCCATCTCTGTGTGGCCAGGGTGTGCTCTGTATCACCCCTGCAGCTACTGGTCAACATTCCCATCTGTGTGGCCAGGGTGTGCTCTGTATAACCCCTGCAGCTCCTGGTCAACATTCCCATCTCTGTGTGGCCAGGGTGTGCTCTGTAAAACCCCTGCATCTCCTGGTCAACATTCCCATCTCTGTGTGGCCACGATGTGCTCTGTATAACCCCTTCAGCTCCTGGTCAACATTCCCATTTCTGTATGGCCAGGATGTGCTCTGCATAACCCATGCTCCTGGTCAACATTCCCATCTCTGTGTGGCCAGGGTGTGCTCTGTATAACCCCTGCAGCTCATGGTCAACATTCCCATCTCTGTGTAGCCAGGATGTGCTCTGTATAACCCCTGCAGCTCCTGGTCAACATTCCCATCACTGTGTGGCCAGGGTGTACTCTGCATAACCCCTGCATCTCCTGGTCAACATTCCCATCTCTGTGTGGCCAGGGTGTGCTCTGTATAAACCCTGCCCCTGGTTAACATTCCCTTCTCTGTGTGGCCAGGGTGTGCTCTGTATAACCCCTGCTCCTGGTCAACATTCCCTTCTCTGTGTGGCCAGGGTGTGCTCTGTATAACCCCTGCAGCTCCTGGTCAACATTCCCACCTCTGTGTGGTCAGGGAGTGCTCTGTATAACACCTGCAACTCCTGGTCAACATTCCCATCTGTGTGGCCAGGGTGTGCTCTGTATACCCCTGCTCCTGGTCAACATTCCCATCACTGTGTGGCCAGGGTGTGCTCTGTCTAACCCCAGCCGCTCCTGGTCAACATTCCCATCTCTGTGTGGCCGGTGAGTGCTCTGTATAACCCCTGCAACTCCTGGTCAACATTCCCATCTGTGTGTGGCCACGATGTGCTCTGTAGAACCCCTGCAGCTCCTGGTCAACATTCCCATCTCTGTGTGGCCAGGGTGTGCTCTGTGTAACCCCTGCAGCTCATGGTCAACATTCCCATCTCTGTGTGGCCAGGATGTGCTCTGCATAACCCCTGCATCTCCTGGTCAACATTCCCATCTCTGTGTGGCCAGGGTGTGCTCTGTATAAACCCTGCTTCTGGTCAACTTTCCCACCTCTGTGTGTGGCCAGGGTGTGCTCTGTCTAACCCCAGCAGCTAATGGTCAACATTCCCATCTGTGTGTGGCCAGGGTGTGCTCTGTATAACACCTGCATCTCCTGGTCAACATTCCCATCTCTGTGTGGCCAGTGTGTGCTCTGTATATCCCCTGCAACTCCTGGTCAACATCCCCATCACTGTGTGGCCAGGGTGTGCTCTGTCTAACCCCAGCAGCTAATGGTCAACATTCCCATCTGTGTGGCCAGGGTGTGCTCTGTATACCTCTGCTCCTGGTCAACATTCCCATCTCTGTGTGGCCAGGGTGTGCTCTGTCTAACCCCAGCAGCTCCTGATCAACATTCCCACCAGTGTGTGGCCAGGGTGTTCTCTGTATAACCCCTGCATCTCCTGGTCAACATTCCCATCTCTGTGTGGCCACGATGTGCTCTGTATAACCCCTTCAGCTCCTGGTCAACATTCCCATTTCTGTATGGCCAGGATGTGCTCTGCATAACCCATGCTCCTGGTCAACATTCCCATCTCTGTGTGGCCAGGGTGTGCTCTGTATAACCCCTGCAGCTCATGGTCAACATTCCCATCTCTGTGTAGCCAGGATGTGCTCTGTATAACCCCTACAGCTCCTGGTCAACATTCCCATCTCTGTGTGGCCAGGGTGTGCTCAGTATAACCCCTGCAGCTCCTGGTCAACATTCCCATCTCTGTGTGGCCAGGGTGTGCTCTGTATAAACCCTGCTCCTGGTCAACATTCCCTTCTCTGTGTGGCCAGGGTGTGCTCTGTATAACCCCTCCAGCTCCTGGTCAACATACCCACCTCTGTGTGGTCAGGGTGTGCTCTGTATAACCCCTGCAACTCCTGGTCAACATCCCCATCACTGTGTGGCCAGGGTGTGCTCTGTCTAACCCCAGCAGCTAATGGTCAACATTCCCATCTGTGTGGCCAGGGTGTGCTCTGTATACCCCTGCTCCTGGTCAACATTCCCATCACTGTGTGGCCAGGGTGTGCTCTGTCTAACCCCAGCAGCTCCTGGTCAACATTCCCACCTGTGTGTGGCCAGGGTGTGCTCTGTATACCCCTGCTCATGGTCAACATTCCATCACTGTGTGGTCAGGATGTGCTCTGTATAACCCCTCCATCTCCTGGTCAACATTCCCATCTCTGTGTGGCCACGATGTGCTCTGTATAACCCCTGCAGCTCCTGGTCAACATTCCCATCTCTGTGTGGCCAGGGTGTGCTCTGTATAACCCCTGCAGCTCATGTCATCATTCCCATCTCTGTGTGACCAGGATGTGCTCTGTATAACCCCTGCTCCTGGTCAACATTCCCATCTGTGTGGCCAGGGTGTGCTCTGTATACCCCTGCTCCTGGTCAACATTCCCATCTCTGTGTGGCCAGGGTGTGCTCTGTATAACCCCTGCAGCTCCTGGTCAACATTCCCATCTGTGTGGCCAGGATGTGCTCTGCATAACCCCTGCTCCTGGTCAACATTCCCATCTCTGTGTGGCCAGGGTGTGCTCTGTATAACCCCTGCATCTCCTGTTCAACATTCCCATCTCTGTGTGGCCACGATGTGCTCTGTGTAACCCCAGCAGCTCCTGGTCAACATTCCCATCTCTGTGTGGCCAGGGTGTGCTCTGTATAACCCCTGCTCCTGGTCAACATTCCCTTCTCTGTGTGGCCAGGGTATGCTCTGTATAACCCCTGCAGCTGCTGGTCAACATTCCCATCTCTGTGTGGCCAGGATGTGCTCTGCATAACCCCTGCTCCTGGTCAACATTCCCATCTCTGTGTGGCCAGGATGTGCTCTGTATCACCCCTGCAGCTACTGGTCAACATTCCCAGCTGTGTGGCCAGGGTGTGCTCTGTATACCTCTGCTCCTGGTCAACATTCCCATCTCTGTGTGTCCAGGGTGTGCTCTGTATAACCCCAGCAGCTCCTGGTCAACATGCCCATCTCTGTGTGGCCAGGGTGTGCTCTGTCGAACCCCAGCAGCTCCTGGTCAACATTCCCATCTGTGTGTGGCCAGGGTGTGCTCTGTATAACCCATGCATCTCCTGGTCAACATTCCCATCTCTGTGTGGCCACGATGTGCTCTGTATAACCGCTTAAGCTCCTGGTCAACATTCCCATCTGTGTGGCCAGGGTGTGCTCTGTATAACCCATGCTCCTGGTCAACATTCCCATCTCTGTGTGGCCAGGGTGGGCTCTGTATAACCCCTGCAGCTCCTGGTCAACATTCCCATCTCTGTGTGGCCATGATGTGCTCTGTATAACCCCTGCTCCTGGTCAACATTCCCATCTCTGTGTGGCCAGGGTGTGCTCTGTATCACCCCTGCAGCTGCTGGTCAAGGATTCCCATCTGTGTGGCCAGGGTGTTCTCTGTATAACCCCTGCATCTCCTGGTCAACATTCCCATCTCTGTGTGGCCACGATGTGCTCTGCATAACCCCTGCAGCTCCTTGTCAACATTCCCATCTATGTGTGGCCAGGGTGTGCTCGTCTAACCTCAGCCGCTCCTGGTCAACATTCCCATCTCTGTGTGGCCAGTGAGTGCTCTGCATAACCCCTGCAACTCCTGGTTAACATTCCCATCTCTGTGTGGCCAGTGAGTGCTCTGTATACCCCTGCTCCTGGTCAACATTCCCATCACCGTGTGGTTAGGATGTGCTCTGTATAACCCCTGCAGCTCCTGGTCAACATTCACATCTCTGTGTGGCCAGGGTGTGCTCTGTATAACCCCTGCAACTCCTGGTCAACATTCCCTTCTCTGTGTGGCCAGGGTGTGCTCTGTATAACCCCTGCATCACCTGGTAAACATTCCCATCTCTGTGTGGCCAGGGTGTGCTCTGTATACCCCTGCTCCTGGTCAACATCCCATCACTGTGTGGCCAGGGTGTGCACTGTCTAACCCCAGCAGCTAATGGTCAACATTCCCATCTGTGTGTGGCCTGGGTGTGCTCTGTATAACCCCTGCAGCTCCTGGTCAACATTCCCATTTCTGTGTGGCCAGTGTGTGCTCTGTATAACCCCTGCAACTTCTGGTCAACATTCCCATCTGTGTGGCCAGGGTGTGCTCTGTATAACTCCTGCAACTTCTGGTCAACATTCCCATCTGTGTGGCCTGGGTGTGCTCTGTATAACCCCTGCAGCTCCTGGTCAACATTCCCATTTCTGTGTGGCCAGTGTGTGCTCTGTATAACCCCTGCAACTTCTGGTCAACATTCCCATCTCTGTGTGGCCAGGGTGTGCTCTGTATACCCCTGCTCCTGGTCAACATTCCGATCACTGTCTGGCCAGGGTGTGCTCTGTCTAACCCCAGCAGCTCCTGGTCAACATTCCCACCTGTGTGTGGCCAGGGTGTGCTCTGTATAACCCATGCATCTCCTGGTCAACATTCCCATCACTGTGTGGTCAGTATGTGCTCTGTATAACCCCTGCAGCTCCTGGTTAACATTCCCATCTGTGTGTGGCCAGGGTGTTCTCTGTATAACCCCTGCATCTCATGGTCAACATTCCCATCTCTGTGTGGCCATGCTGTGCTCTGTATAACTCCTGCAACTCCTGGTCAACATTCCCATCTGTGTGGCCAGGGTGTGCTCTGTATACCCCTGCTCCTGGTCAACATTCCCATCACTGTGTGGCCAGGGTGTGCTCTGTCTAACCCCAGCAGCTCCTGGTCAACATTCCCACCTGTGTGTGGCCAGGGTGTGCTCTGTCTAACCCCTGCAGCTCCTGGTCAACATTCCCATCTGTGTGTGGCCAGGGTGTGCTCTGTATACCCCTGCTCCTGGTCAATATTCCCATCACTGTGTGGTCAGTATGTGCTCTGTATAACCCCTGCATCTCATGGTCAACATTCCCATCTCTGTGTGGCCATGCTGTGCTCTGTATAACTCCTGCAACTCCTGGTCAACATTCCCATCTGTGTGGCCAGGGTGTGCTCTGTATACCCCTGCTCCTGGTCAACATCCCATCACTGTGTGGCCAGGGTGTGCACTGTCTAACCCCAGCAGCTAATGGTCAACATTCCCATCTGTGTGTGGCCTGGGTGTGCTCTGTATAACCCCTGCATCTCCTGGTCAACATTCCCATCTCTGTGTGGCCACGATGTGCTCTGTATAACACCTGCAGTTCCTGGTCAACATTCCCATCACTGTGTGGCCAGGATGTGCTCTGCATAACCCCTGCATCTCATGGTCAACATTCCCATCTCTGTGTGGCCAGGGTGTGCTCTGTATAAACCCTGCTCCTGGTCAACATTCCCTTCTCTGTGTGGCCAGGGTGTGCTCTGTATAACCCCTGCAGGTCATTGTCAACATTCCCATCTCTGTGTGGTCAGGGTGTGCTCTGTATAACCCCTGCAGCTCATGGCCAACATTCCCATCTGTGTGGCCAGGGTGTGCTCTGTATGTCCCTGCTCATGGTCAACATTCCCACCTCTGTGTGGCCAGAGTGTGCTCTGTATACCCCTGCTCCTGGTCAACATTCCCATCTCTGTGTGGCCAGGGTGTGCTCTGTATAACCCCTGCAGCTACTGTTCAACATTCCCATCTGTGTGGCCAGGGTGTGCTCCGTATACCCCTGCTCCTGGTCAACATTCCCATCTCTTTGTGGCCAGTGTGTGCTCTGTCTAACCCCAGCAGCTCCTGGTCAACATTCCCATCTCTGTGTGGCCAGGGTGTGCTCTGTATAACCCCTGCTCCTGGTCAACATTCCCTTCACTGTGTGGCCAGGGTGTGCTCTGTAAAACCCCTGCATCTCCTGGTCAACATTCCCATCTCTGTGTGGCCACGATGTGCTCTGTATAACCCCTTCAGCTCCTGGTCAACATTCCCATTTCTGTATGGCCAGGATGTGCTCTGCATAACCCATGCTCCTGGTCAACATTCCCATCTCTGTGTGGCCAGGGTGTGCTCTGTATAACCCCTGCAGCTCATGGTCAACATTCCCATCTCTGTGTAGCCAGGATGTGCTCTGTATAACCCCTGCAGCTCCTGGTCAACATTCCCATCACTGTGTGGCCAGGGTGTGCTCTGCATAACCCCTGCATCTCCTGGTCAACATTCCCATCTCTGTGTGGGCAGGGTGTGCTCTGTATAAACCCTGCCCCTGGTTAACATTCCCTTCTCTGTGTGGCCAGGGTGTGCTCTGTATAACCCCTGCTCCTGGTCAACATTCCCTTCTCTGTGTGGCCAGGGTGTGCTCTGTATAACCCCTGCAGCTCCTGGTCAACATTCCCACCTCTGTGTGGTCAGGGAGTGCTCTGTATAACACCTGCAACTCCTGGTCAACATTCCCATCTGTGTGGCCAGGGTGTGCTCTGTATACCCCTGCTCCTGGTCAACATTCCCATCTCTGTGTGGCCAGGGTGTGCTCTGTCTAACCCCAGCCGCTCCTGGTCAACATTCCCATCTCTGTGTGGCCAGTGAGTGCTCTGTATAACCCCTGCAACTCCTGGTCAACATTCCCATCTGTGTGTGGCCACGATGTGCTCTGTATAACCCCTGCAGCTCCTGGTCAACATTCCCATCTCTGTGTGGCCAGGGTGTGCTCTGTGTAACCCCTGCAGCTCATGGTCAACATTCCCATCTCTGTGTGGCCAGGATGTGCTCTGCATAACCCCTGCATCTCCTGGTCAACATTCCCATCTCTGTGTGGCCAGGGTGTGCTCTGTATAAACCCTGCTTCTGGTCAACTTTCCCACCTCTGTGTGTGGCCAGGGTGTGCTCTGTCTAACCCCAGCAGCTAATGGTCAACATTCCCATCTGTGTGTGGCCAGGGTGTGCTCTGTATAACACCTGCATCTCCTGGTCAACATTCCCATCTCTGTGTGGCCAGTGTGTGCTCTGTATAACCCCTGCAACTCCTGGTCAACATCCCCATCACTGTGTGGCCAGGGTGTGCTCTGTCTAACGCCAGCAGCTAATGGTCAACATTCCCATCTGTGTGGCCAGGGTGTGCTCTGTATACCTCTGCTCCTGGTCAACATTCCCATCTCTGTGTGGCCAGGGTGTGCTCTGTCTAACCCCAGCAGCTCCTGATCAACATTCCCACCAGTGTGTGGCCAGGGTGTTCTCTGTATAACCCCAGCATCTCCTGGTCAACATTCCCATCTCTGTGTGGCCACGATGTGCTCTGTATAACCCCTTCAGCTCCTGGTCAACATTCCCATTTCTGTATGGCCAGGATGTGCTCTGCATAACCCATGCTCCTGGTCAACATTCCCATCTCTGTGTGGCCAGGGTGTGCTCTGTATAACCCCTGCAGCTCATGGTCAACATTCCCATCTCTGTGTAGCCAGGATGTGCTCTGTATAACCCCTGCAGCTCCTGGTCAACAATCCCATCACTGTGTGGCCAGGGTGTGCTCTGCATAACCCCTGCATCTCCTGGTCAACATTCCCATCTCTGTGTGGGCAGGGTGTGCTCTGTATAAACCCTGCCCCTGGTTAACATTCCCTTCTCTGTGTGGCCAGGGTGTGCTCTGTATAACCCCTGCTCCTGGTCAACATTCCCTTCTCTGTGTGGCCACGGTGTGCTCTGTATACCCCTGCTCCTGGTCAACCTTCCCATCACTGTGTGGCCAGGGTGTGCTCTGTCTAACCCCAGCCGCTCCTGGTCAACATTCCCATCTCTGTGTGGCCAGTGAGTGCTCTGTATAACCCCTGCAACTCCTGGTCAACATTCCCATCTGTGTGTGGCCACGATGTGCTCTGTATAACCACTGCAGCTCCTGGTCAACATTCCCATCTCTGTGTGGCCAGGGTGTGCTCTGTGTAACCCCTGCAGCTCATGGTCAACATTCCCATCTCTGTGTGGCCAGGATGTGCTCTGCATAACCCCTGCATCTCCTGGTCAACATTCCCATCTCTGTGTGGCCAGGGTGTGCTCTGTATAAACCCTGCTTCTGGTCAACTTTCCCACCTCTGTGTGTGGCCAGGGTGTGCTTTGTCTAACCCCAGCAGCTAATGGTCAACATTCCCATCTGTGTGTGGCCAGGGTGTGCTCTGTATAACACCTGCATCTCCTGGTCAACATTCCCATCTCTGTGTGGCCAGTGTGTGCTCTGTATAACCCCTGCAACTCCTGGTCAACATCCCCATCACTGTGTGGCCAGGGTGTGCTCTGTCTAACCCCAGCAGCTAATGGTCAACATTCCCATCTGTGTGTGGCCTGGGTGTTCTCTGTATAACCCCTGCAACTCCTGGTCAACATTCCCATCTCTGTGTGGCCAGTGTGTGCTCTGTATAACCCCTGCAACTCCTGGTCAACTTTCCCATCTGTGTGGCCAGTGTGTGCTCTGTATACCCCTGCTCCTGGTCAACATTCCCATCTCTGTGTGGCCAGGGTGTGCTCTGTCTAACCCCAGCCGCTCCTGGTCAACATTCCCATCTCTGTGTGGCCAGTGAGTGCTCTGTATAACCCCTGCAACTCCTGGTCAACATTCCCATCTGTGTGTGGCCACGATGTGCTCTGTATAACCCCTGCAGCTCCTGGTCAACATTCCCATCTCTGTGTGGCCAGGGTGTGCTCTGTGTAACCCCTGCAGCTCATGGTCAACATTCCCATCTCTGTGTGGCCAGGATGTGCTCTGCATAACCCCTGCATCTCCTGGTCAACATTCCCATCTCTGTGTGGCCAGGGTGTGCTCTGTATAAACCCTGCTTCTGGTCAACTTTCCCACCTCTGTGTGTGGCCAGGGTGTGCTCTGTCTAACCCCAGCAGCTAATGGTCAACATTCCCATCTGTGTGTGGCCAGGGTGTGCTCTGTATAACACCTGCATCTCCTGGTCAACATTCCCATCTCTGTGTGGCCAGTGTGTGCTCTGTATAACCCCTGCAACTCCTGGTCAACATCCCCATCACTGTGTGGCCAGGGTGTGCTCTGTCTAACCCCAGCAGCTAATGGTCAACATTCCCATCTGTGTGGCCAGGGTGTGCTCTGTATACCTCTGCTCCTGGTCAACATTCCCTTCTCTGTGTGGCCAGTGTGTGCTCTGTATAACCCCTGCAACTCCTGGTCAACTTTCCCATCTGTGTGGCCAGTGTGTGCTCTGTATACCCCTGCTCCTGGTCAACATTCCCATCTCTGTGTGGCCAGGGTGTGCTCTGTCTAACCCCAGCCGCTCCTGGTCAACATTCCCATCTCTGTGTGGCCAGTGAGTGCTCTGTATAACCCCTGCAACTCCTGGTCAACATTCCCATCTGTGTGTGGCCACGATGTGCTCTGTATAACCCCTGCAGCTCCTGGTCAACATTCCCATCTCTGTGTGGCCTGTGTGTGCTCTGTGTAACCCCTGCATCTCATGGTCAACATTCCCATCTCTGTGTGGCCAGGATGTGCTCTGCATAACCCCTGCATCTCCTGGTCAACATTCCCATCTCTGTGTGGCCAGGGTGTGCTCTGTATAAACCCTGCTTCTGGTCAACTTTCCCACCTCTGTGTGTGGCCAGGGTGTGCTCTGTCTAACCCCAGCAGCTAATGGTCAACATTCCCATCTGTGTGTGGCCAGGGTGTGCTCTGTATAACACCTGCATCTCCTGGTCAACATTCCCATCTCTGTGTGGCCAGTGTGTGCTCTGTATAACCCCTGCAACTCCTGGTCAACATCCCCATCACTGTGTGGCCAGGGTGTGCTCTGTCTAACCCCAGCAGCTAATGGTCAACATTCCCATCTGTGTGGCCAGGGTGTGCTCTGTATACCTCTGCTCCTGGTCAACATTCCCATCTCTGTGTGGCCAGGGTGTGCTCTGTCTAACCCCAGCAGCTCCTGATCAACATTCCCACCAGTGTGTGGCCAGGGTGTTCTCTGTATAACCCCTGCATCTCCTGGTCAACATTCCCATCTCTGTGTGGCCACGATGTGCTCTGTATAACCCCTTCAGCTCCTGGTCAACATTCCCATTTCTGTATGGCCAGGATGTGCTCTGCATAACCCATGCTCCTGGTCAACATTCCCATCTCTGTGTGGCCAGGGTGTGCTCTGTATAACCCCTGCAGCTCATGGTCAACATTCCCATCTCTGTGTAGCCAGGATGTGCTCTGTATAACCCCTGCAGCTCCTGGTCAACATTCCCATCACTGTGTGGCCAGGGTGTGCTCTGCATAACCCCTGCATCTCCTGGTCAACATTCCCATCTCTGTGTGGGCAGGGTGTGCTCTGTATAAACCCTGCCCCTGGTTAACATTCCCTTCTCTGTGTGGCCAGGGTGTGCTCTGTATAACCCCTGCTCCTGGTCAACATTCCCTTCACTGTGTGGCCACGGTGTGCTCTGTATACCCCTGCTCCTGGTCAACATTCCCATCACTGTGTGGCCAGTGAGTGCTCTGTATAACCCCTGCAACTCCTGGTCAACATTCCCATCTGTGTGTGGCCACGATGTGCTCTGTATAACCCCTTCAGCTCCTGGTCAACATTCCCATTTCTGTATGGCCAGGATGTGCTCTGCATAACCCATGCTCCTGGTCAACATTCCCATCTCTGTGTGGCCAGGGTGTGCTCTGTATAACCCCTGCAGCTCATGGTCAACATTCCCATCTCTGTGTAGCCAGGATGTGCTCTGTATAACCCCTGCAGCTCCTGGTCAACATTCCCATCACTGTGTGGCCAGGGTGTTCTCTGCATAACCCCTGCATCTCCTGGTCAACATTCCCATCTCTGTGTGGGCAGGGTGTGCTCTGTATAAACCCTGCCCCTGGTTAACATTCCCTTCTCTGTGTGGCCAGGGTGTGCTCTGTATAACCCCTGCTCCTGGTCAACATTCCCTTCTCTGTGTGGCCACGGTGTGCTCTGTATACCCCTGCTCCTGGTCAACATTCCCATCACTGTGTGGCCAGGGTGTGCTCTGTCTAACCCCAGCCGCTCCTGGTCAACATTCCCATCTCTGTGTGGCCAGTGAGTGCTCTGTATAACCCCTGCAACTCCTGGTCAACATTCCCATCTGTGTGTGGCCACGATGTGCTCTGTATAACCACTGCAGCTCCTGGTCAACATTCCCATCTCTGTGTGGCAAGGGTGTGCTCTGTGTAACCCCTGCAGCTCATGGTCAACATTCCCATCTCTGTGTGGCCAGGATGTGCTCTGCATAACCCCTGCATCTCCTGGTCAACATTCCCATCTCTGTGTGGCCAGGGTGTGCTCTGTATAAACCCTGCTTCTGGTCAACTTTCCCACCTCTGTGTGTGGCCAGGGTGTGCTCTGTCTAACCCCAGCAGCTAATGGTCAACATTCCCATCTGTGTGTGGCCAGGGTGTGCTCTGTATAACACCTGCATCTCCTGGTCAACATTCCCATCTCTGTGTGGCCAGTGTGTGCTCTGTATAACCCCTGCAACTCCTGGTCAACATCCCCATCACTGTGTGGCCAGGGTGTGCTCTGTCTAACCCCAGCAGCTAATGGTCAACATTCCCATCTGTATGTGGCCTGGGTGTTCTCTGTATAACCCCTGCAACTCCTGGTCAACATTCCCATCTCTGTGTGGCCAGTGTGTGCTCTGTATACCCCTGCAACTCCTGGTCAACATTCCCATCACTGTGTGGCCAGGGTGTGCTCTGTATACCCCTGCTCCTGGTCAACATTCCCATCACTGTGTGGTCAGTATGTGCTAGGTATAACCCATGCAACTTTGGTCAACATTCCCATCACTGTGTGGTCAGGATGTGCTCTGTATAACCCCTCCATCTCCTGGTCAACATTCCCATCTCTGTGTGGCCAGGGTGTGCTCTGTATAACCCCTGCAGCTACTGTTCAACATTCCCATCTGTGTGGCCAGGGTGTGCTCCGTATACCTCCTGCAGCTCCTGGTCAACATTCCCATCTCTTTGTGGCCAGTGTGTGCTCTGTCTAACCCCAGCAGCTCCTGGTCAACATTCCCATCTCTGTGTGGCCACGGTGTGCTCTGTATAACCCCTGCTCCTGGTCAACATTCCCTTCACTGTGTGGCCAGGGTGTGCTCTGTATAACCCCTGCAGCTCCTGGTCAACATTCCCATCTCTGTGTGGCCAGGGTGTGCTCTGTGTAACCCCTGCAGCTCATGGTCAACATTCCCATCTCTGTGTGGCCAGGATGTGCTCTGCATAACCCCTGCATCTCCTGGTCAACATTCCCATCTCTGTGTGGCCAGGGTGTGCTCTGTATAAACCCTGCTTCTGGTCAACTTTCCCACCTCTGTGTGTGGCCAGGGTGTGCTCTGTCTTACCCCAGCAGCTAATGGTCAACATTCCCATCTGTGTGTGGCCAGGGTGTGCTCTGTATAACACCTGCATCTCCTGGTCAACATTCCCATCTCTGTGTGGCCAGTGTGTGCTCTGTATAACCCCTGCAACTCCTGGTCAACATCCCCATCACTGTGTGGCCAGGGTGTGCTCTGTCTAACCCCAGCAGCTAATGGTCAACATTCCCATCTGTGTGTGGCCTGGGTGTTCTCTGTATAACCCCTGCAACTCCTGGTCAACATTCCCATCTCTGTGTGGCCAGTGTGTGCTCTGTATAACCCCTGCAACTCCTGGTCAACTTTCCCATCTGTGTGGCCAGTGTGTGCTCTGTATACCCCTGCTCCTGGTCAACATTCCCATCACTGTGTGGCCAGGGTGTGCTCTGTATACCCCTGCTCCTGGTCAACATTCCCATCACTGTGTGGTCAGTATGTGCTAGGTATAACCCATGCAACTTTGGTCAACATTCCCATCACTGTGTGGTCAGGATGTGCTCTGTATAACCCCTCCATCTCCTGGTCAACATTCCCATCTCTGTGTGGCCAGGGTGTGCTCTGTATAACTCCTGCAGCTACTGTTCAACATTCCCATCTGTGTGGCCAGGGTGTGCTCCGTACACCCCTGCTCCTGGTCAACATTCCCATCTCTTTGTGGCCAGTGTGTGCTCTGTCTAACCCCAGCAGCTCCTGGTCAACATTCCCATCTCTGTGTGGCCAGGGTGTGCTCTGTATAAACCCTGCTTCTGGTCAACTTTCCCACCTCTGTGTGTGGCCAGGGTGTGCTCTGTCTAACCCCAGCAGCTAATGGTCAACATTCCCATCTGTGTGTGGCCAGGGTGTGCTCTGTATAACACCTGCATCTCCTGGTCAACATTCCCATCTCTGTGTGGCCAGTGTGTGCTCTGTATAACCCCTGCAACTCCTGGTCAACATCCCCATCACTGTGTGGCCAGGGTGTGCTCTGTCTAACCCCAGCAGCTCCTGATCAACATTCCCACCAGTGTGTGGCCAGGGTGTTCTCTGTATAACCCCTGCATCTCCTGGTCAACATTCCCATCTCTGTGTGGCCACGATGTGCTCTGTATAACCCCTTCAGCTCCTGGTCAACATTCCCATTTCTGTATGGCCAGGATGTGCTCTGCATAACCCATGCTCCTGGTCAACATTCCCATCTCTGTGTGGCCAGGGTGTGCTCTGTATAACCCCTGCAGCTCATGGTCAACATTCCCATCTCTGTGTAGCCAGGATGTGCTCTGTATAACCCCTGCAGCTCCTGGTCAACATTCCCATCACTGTGTGGCCAGGGTGTGCTCTGCATAACCCCTGCATCTCCTGGTCAACATTCCCATCTCTGTGTGGGCAGGGTGTGCTCTGTATAAACCCTGCCCCTGGTTAACATTCCCTTCTCTGTGTGGCCAGGGTGTGCTCTGTATAACCCCTGCTCCTGGTCAACATTCCCTTCTCTGTGTGGTCACGGTGTGCTCTGTATACCCCTGCTCCTGGTCAACATTCCCATCACTGTGTGGCCAGTGAGTGCTCTGTATAACCCCTGCAACTCCTGGTCAACATTCCCATCTGTGTGTGGCCACGATGTGCTCTGTATAACCCCTTCAGCTCCTGGTCAACATTCCCATTTCTGTATGGCCAGGATGTGCTCTGCATAACCCATGCTCCTGGTCAACATTCCCATCTCTGTGTGGCCAGGGTGTGCTCTGTATAACCCCTGCAGCTCATGGTCAACATTCCCATCTCTGTGTAGCCAGGATGTGCTCTGTATAACCCCTGCAGCTCCTGGTCAACATTCCCATCACTGTGTGGCCAGGGTGTGCTCTGCATAACCCCTGCATCTCCTGGTCAACATTCCCATCTCTGTGTGGGCAGGGTGTGCTCTGTATAAACCCTGCCCCTGGTTAACATTCCCTTCTCTGTGTGGCCAGGGTGTGCTCTGTATAACCCCTGCTCCTGGTCAACATTCCCTTCTCTGTGTGGCCACGGTGTGCTCTGTATACCCCTGCTCCTGGTCAACATTCCCATCACTGTGTGGCCAGGGTGTGCTCTGTCTAACCCCAGCCGCTCCTGGTCAACATTCCCATCTCTGTGTGGCCAGTGAGTGCTCTGTATAACCCCTGCAACTCCTGGTCAACATTCCCATCTGTGTGTGGCCACGATGTGCTCTGTATAACCACTGCAGCTCCTGGTCAACATTCCCATCTCTGTGTGGCCAGGGTGTGCTCTGTGTAACCCCTGCAGCTCATGGTCAACATTCCCATCTCTGTGTGGCCAGGATGTGCTCTACATAACCCCTGCATCTCCTGGTCAACATTCCCATCTCTGTGTGGCCAGGGTGTGCTCTGTATAAACCCTGCTTCTGGTCAACTTTCCCACCTCTGTGTGTGGCCAGGGTGTGCTCTCTATAACCCCTGCAGCTAATGGTCAACATTCCCATCTGTGTGTGGCCAGGGTGTGCTCTGTATAACACCTGCATCTCCTGGTCAACATTCCCATCTCTGTGTGGCCAGTGTGTGCTCTGTATAACCCCTGCAACTCCTGGTCAACATCCCCATCACTGTGTGGCCAGGGTGTGCTCTGTCTAACCCCAGCAGCTAATGGTCAACATTCCCATCTGTGTGTGGCCTGGGTGTTCTCTGTATAACCCCTGCAACTCCTGGTCAACATTCCCATCTCTGTGTGGCCAGTGTGTGCTCTGTATAACACCTGCAACTCCTGGTCAACTTTCCCATCTGTGTGGCCAGTGTGTGCTCTGTATACCCCTGCTCCTGGTCAACATTCCCATCACTGTGTGGCCAGGGTGTGCTCTGTATACCCCTGCTCCTGGTCAACATTCCCATCACTGTGTGGTCAGTATGTGCTAGGTATAACCCATGCAACTTTGGTCAACATTCCCATCACTGTGTGGTCAGGATGTGCTCTGTATAACCCCGCCATCTCCTGGTCAACATTCCCATCTCTGTGTGGCCAGGGTGTGCTCTGTATAACCCCTGCAGCTACTGTTCAACATTCCCATCTGTGTGGCCAGGGTGTGCTCCGTATACCCCTGCTCCTGGTCAACATTCCCATCTCTTTGTGGCCAGTGTGTGCTCTGTCTAACCCCAGCAGCTCCTGGTCAACATTCCCATCTCTGTGTGGCCAGGGTGTGCTCTGTATAACCCCTGCTCCTGGTCAACATTCCCTTCACTGTGTGGCCAGGGTGTGCTCTGTATAACCCCTGCAGCTCCTGGTCAACATTCCCATCTCTGTGTGGCCATGATGTGCTCTGTATAACCCCTGCTCCTGGTCAACATTCCCATCTCTGTGTGGCCATGGTGTGCTCTGTATCACCCCTGCAGCTACTGGTCAACATTCCCATCTGTGTGGCCAGGGTGTGCTCTGTATACCTCTGCTCCTGGTCAACATTCCCATCTCTGTGTGGCCAGGGTGTTCTCTGTATAACCCCTGCATCTCCTGGTCAACATTCCCATCTCTGTGTGGCCACGATGTGCTCTGTATAACCCCTTCAGCTCCTGGTCAACATTCCCATTTCTGTATGGCCAGGATGTGCTCTGCATAACCCCTGCAGCTCCTGGTCAACATTCCCATTTCTGTGTGGCCAGGGTGTGCTCTGTATAACCCCTGCAGCTCATGGTCAACATTCCCATCTCTGTGTGGTCAGGATGTGCTCTGTATAACCTCTGCATCTCCTCGTCAACATTCCCATCTCTGTGTAGCCAGGATGTGCTCAGTATAACCCCTGCAGCTCCTGGTCAACATTCCCATCTCTGTGTGGTCAGGATGTGCTCTGCATAACCCCTGCATCTCCTGGTCAACATTCCCATCACTGTGTGGCCAGGGTGTGCTCTGTATAAACCCTGCCCCTGGTTAACATTCCCTTCTCTGTGTGGCCAGGGTGTGCTCTGTATAACCCCTGCTCCTGGTCAACATTCCCATCTCTGTGTGGCCAGGATGTGCTCTGTATAACCACTGCAGCTCCTGGTCAACATTCCCATCACTGTGTGGCCAGGGTGTGCTCTGTATAAACCCTGCCCCTGGTTAACATTCCCTTCTCTGTGTGGCCTGGGTGTGCTCTGTATAACCCCTGCTCCTGGTCAACATTCCCTTCTCTGTGTGGCCAGGGTGTGCTCTGTATAACCCCTGCAGCTCCTGGTCAACATTCCCATCTCTGTGTGGCCAGTGAGTGCTCTGTATAACCCCTGCAACTCCTGGTCAACATTCCCATCTGTGTGTGGCCAGGGTGTGCTCTGTATAACCCCTGCAACTCCTGGTCAACATTCCCATCACTGTGTGGTCAGGATGTGCTCTGTATAACCCCTGCATCTCCTGGTCAACATTCCCATCTTTGTGTGGCCACGATGTGCTCTGTATAACCCCTGTAGCTCCTGGTTAACATTCCCATCTCTGTGTGGCCAGGATGTGCTCTGCATAACCCCTGCTCCTGGTCAACATTCCCATCTCTGTGTGGCCAGGGTGTGCTCTGTATAAACCCTGCTCCTGGTCAACATTCCCATCTCTGTGTGGCCAGGATGTGCTCTGTATAACCCCTGCAGCTCCTGGTCAACTTTCCCACCTCTGTGTGTGGCCAGGGGGTGCTCTGTATAACCCCAGCAGCTAATGGTCAACATTCCCATCTGTGTGTGGCCTGGGTGTGCTCTGTATAACCCCTGCAGCTCCTGGTCAATATTCCCATCTCTGTGTGGCCAGGGTGTGCTCTGTCTAACCCCAGCAGCTAATGGTCAACATTCCCATCTGTGTGTGGCCTGGGTGTGCTCTGTATAACCCCTGCAACTCCTGGTCAACATTCCCATCTCTGTGTGGCCAGTGTGTGCTCTGTATAACCCCTGCAACTCCTGGTCAACTTTCCCATCTGTGTGGCCAGTGTGTGCTCTGTATACCCCTGCTCCTGGTCAACATTCCCATGACTGTGTGGCCAGGGTGTGCTCTGTATAACCCCAGCAGCTCCTGGTCAACATTCCCACCTGTGTGTGGCCAGGGTGTGCTCTGTATACCCCTGCTCCTGGTCAACATTCCCATCACTGTGTGGTCAGTATGTGCTAGGTATAACCCGTGCAACTTTGGTCAACATTCCCATCACTGTGTGGTCAGGATATGCTCTGTATAACCCCTCCATCTCCTGGTCAACATTCCCATCTCTGTGTGGCCACGATGTGCTCTGTATAACCCCTGCAGCTCCTGGTCAACATTCCCATCTCTGTGTGGCCAGGGTGTGCTCTGTATAACCCCTGCAGCTCATGTCAACGTTCCCATCTCTGTGTGGCCAGGATGTGCTCTGCATAACCCCTGCATCACATGGTCAACATTCCCATCTCTGTGTGGCCAGGGTGTGCTCTGTATAAACCCTGCTCTTGGTCAGCATTTCCTTCTCTGTGTGGCCAGGGTGTGCTCTGTATAACCCCTGCTCCTGGTCAACATTCCCTTCTCTGTGTGGCCAGGGTGTGCTCTGTATAACCCCTGCAGCTCCTGGTCAACATTCCCACCTGTGTGGCCAGGGTGTGCTCTGTATACCCCTGCAGCTCCTGGTCAACATTCCCATCTCTGTGTGGCCAGGTTGTGCTCTGTCTAACCCCAGCAGCTCCTTGTCAACATTCCCATCTGTGTGTGGCCAGGATGTGCTCTGTATAACCCCTGCAGCTCCTGGTCAACATCCCCATCTCTGTGTGGCCACTGTGTGCTCTGTATAACCCCTGCAACTCCTGGTCAACATTCCCAACTGTGTGGCCAGGATGTGCTCTGTATACCCCTGCTCCTGGTCAACATTCCCATCTCTGTGTGGCCACGATGTGCTCTGTGTAACCCCAGCTGCTCCTGGTCAACATTCCCATCTCTGTGTGGCCAGGGTGTGCTCTGTATAAACCCTGCAGCTCATAGTCAACATTGCCATCTCTGTGTGGCCAGGATGTGCTCGGCATAATCCCTGCATCTCCTGGTCAACATTCCCATCTCTGTGTGGCCAGGGTGTGCTCTGTATAAACCCTGCTCCTGGTCAACATTCCCATCTCTGTGTGGCCAGGGTGTGCTCTGTATAACCCCTGCTCCTGGTCATCATTCCCTTCTCTGTGTGGCGAGGGTATGCTCTGTATAACCCCTGCAGCTCCTGGTCAACATTCCCATCTCTGTGTGGCCAGGATGTGCTCTGCATAACCCCTGCTCCTGGTCAACATTCCCATCTCTGTGTGGCCAGGATGTGCTCAGTTTAACCCCTGCAGCTACTGGTCAACATTCCCATCTGTGTGGCCAGGGTGTGCTCTGTATACCCCTGCTCCTGGTCAACATGCCCATCTCTGTGTGGCCAGGGTGTGCTCTGTATAACCCCAGCAGCTCCTGGTCAACATTCCCACCTGTGTGTGGTCAGGATGTGCTCTGTATAACCCCTGCAGCTCCTGGTCAACATTCCCATCTCTGTGTGGCCAGGGTGTGCTCTGTATAACCCCTGCAGCTCCTGGTCAACATTCCCATCTCTGTGTGGCCAGGGTGGGCTCTGTATAACCCCTGCTCCTGGTCAACATTCCCATCTCAGTGTGGCCAGGGTGTGCTCTGTATCACCCCTGCAGCTACTGGTCAACATTCCCATCTGTGTGGCCAGGGTGTGCTCTGTATACCTCTGCTCCTGGTCAACATTCCCATCTCTGTGTGGCCAGGGTGGGCTCTGTATACCCCTGCTCCTGGTCAACATCCCATCTCTGTGTGGCCAGGGTGTGCTCTGTATAACCCCTGCAGCTACTGTTCAACATTCCCATCTGTGTGGCCAGGGTGTGCTCTGTATACCGCTGCTCCTGGTCAACATTCCCGTCTCTGTGTGGCCAGGATGTGCTCTGTATAACCCCTGCATCTCCTGTTCAACTTTCCCATCTCTGTGTGGCCACGATGTGCTCTGTATAACCCCTGCAGCTCCTGGTCAACATTCCCATCTCTGTGTGGCCAGTGTGTGCTCTGTATAACCCCTGCAACTCCTGGTCAACATTCCCATCACTGTGTGGCCAGGGTGTGCTCTGTATAATCCTTGCAGCTCATAGTCAACATTGCCATCTCTGTGTGGCCAGGATGTGCTCTGCATAATCCCTGCATCTCCTGGTCAACATTCCCATCTCTGTGTGGCCAGGGTGTGCTCTGTATAAACCCTGCTCCTGGTCAACATTCCCTTCTCTGTGTGGCCAGGGTGTGCTCTTTATAACCCCTGCTCCTGGTCAACATTCCCTTCTCTGTGTGGCCAGGGTGTGCTCTGTATAACCCCTGCAGTTCCTGGTCAACATTCCCATCTCTGTGTGGCCAGGATGTGCTCTGCATAACCCCTGCTCCTGGTCAACATTCCCATCTCTGTGTGGCCAGGATGTATTCTGTATCACCCCTGCAGCTACTGGTCAACATTCCCATCTGTGTGGCCAGAGTGTGCTCTGTATACCCCTGCTCCTGGTCAACATTCCCATCTCTGTGTGGCCAGGGTGTGCTCTGTATAACCCCTGCATCTCCTGGTCAACATTCCCATCTCTGTGTGGCCACGATGTGCTCTGTATAACCGCTTAAGCTCCTGGTCAACATTCCAATCTCTGTGTGTGTCCAGGGTGTGCTCTGTATAACCCCTGCAGCTACTGATCAACATTCCCATCTGTGTGGCCAGAGTGTGCTCTGTATAACCCCTGCAGCTACTGATCAACATTCCCATCTGTGTGGCCAGAGTGTGCTCTGTATACCCCTGCTCCCGGTCAACATTCCCATCTCTGTGAGGCCAGGGTGTGCTCTGTATAACCCCTGCAGCTCCTGGTCAACATTCCCATCTCTGTGTGGCCAGTGTGTGCTCTGTATAACCCCTGCAACTCCTGGTCAACATTCCCATCTGTGTGGCCAGGGTGTGCTCTGTATACCCCTGCTCCTGGTCAACATTCCCATCACTGTGTGGCCAGGGTGTGCTCTGTATAACCCCTGCATCTCCTGTTCAACATTCCCATCTCTGTGTGGCCAGGATGTGCTCTGTGTAACCCCAGCAGCTCCTGGTCAACATTCCCATCTCTGTGTGGCCAGGGTGTGCTCTGTATAAACCCTGCAGCTCATAGTCAACATTGCCATCTCTGTGTGGCCAGGATGTGCTCTGCATAATCCCTGCATCTCCTGGTCAACATTCCCATCTCTGTGTGGCCAGGGTGTGCTCTGTATAAACCATGCTCCTGGTCAACATTCCCTTCCCTGTGTGGCCAGGGTGTGCTCTGTATAACCCCTGCTCCTGGTCATCATTCCCTTTTCTGTGTGGCCAGGGTATGCTCTGTATAACCCCTGCAGCTCCTGGTCAACATTCCCATCTCTGTGTGGCCAGGATGTGCTCTGCATAACCCCTGCTCCTGGTCAACATTCCCATCTCTGTGTGGCCAGGATGTGCTCTGTATCACCCCTGCAGCTACTGGTCAACATTCCCATCTGTGTGGCCAGGGTGTGCTCTGTATACCCCTGCTCCTGGTCAACATGCCCATCTCTGTGTGGCCAGGTTGTGCTCTGTCTAACCCCAGAAGCTCCTGGTCAACATTCCCATCTGTGTGTGGCCAGGGTGTGCTCTGTATAACCCATGCATCTCCTGGTCAACATTCCCATCTCTGTGTGGCCACGATGTGCTCCGTATAACCGCTTAAGCTCCTGGTCAACATTCCCATCTCTGTGTGGCCAGGAGGTGCTCTGCATAACCCATGCTACTGGTCAACATTCCCTTCACTGTGTGGCCAGGGTGTGCTCTGTATAACCCCTGCAGCTCCTGGTCAACATTCCCATCTCTGTGTGGCCATGATGTGCTCTGTATAACCCCTGCAGCTCCTGGTCAACATTCCCATCTCGGTGTGGCCAGGGTGTGCTCTGTATCACCCCTGCAGCTACTGGTCAACATTCCCATCTGTGTGGCCAGGGTGTGCTCTGTATACCCCTGCTCCTGGTCAACATTCCCATCTCTGTGTGGCCAGTGTGTGCTCTGTCTAACCCCAGCAGCTCCTGGTCAACATTCCCATCTGTGTGTGGCCAGGATGTGCTCTGTATAACCCCTGCATCTCCTGTTCAACTTTCCCATCTCTGTGTGGTCAGGGTGTGCTCTGTATAACCCCTGCAGCTCCTGGTCAACATTCCCATCTCTGTGTGGCCAGGGTGTGCTCTGTATAAACCCTGCTCCTGGTCAACATTCCCTTCTCTGTGTGGCCAGGTTATGCTCTTTATAACCCCTGCTCCTGGTCAACATTCCCTTCTCTGTGTGGCCAGGGTGTGCTCTGTATAAACCCTGCTCCTGGTCAACATTCCCTTCTCTGTGTGGCCAGGTTATGCTCTTTATAACCCCTGCTCCTGGTCAACATTCCCTTCTCTGTGTGGCCAGGGTGTGCTCTGTATACCACTGCTCCTGGTCAACATGCCAATCTCTGTCTGGCCAGGGTGTGCTCTGTCTAACCCCTGCAGCTCCTGGTCAACATTCCCATCTCTGAGTGGCCAGCGTGTGCTCTGTATACCACTGCTCCTGGTCAACATGCCAATCTCTGTGTGGTCAGGGTGTGCTCTGTCTAACCCCAGCAGCTCCTGGTCAACATTCCCACCTGTGTGTGGCCAGGGTGTGCTCTGTATAACTCCTGCATCTCCTGGTCAACATTCCCATCTCTGTGTGGCCACGATGTGCTCTGTATAACCGCTTAAGCTCCTGGTCAACATTCCCATCTCTGTGTGGCCAGGATGTGCTCTGCATAACCCATGCTCCTGGTCAACATTCCCATCTCTGTGCGGCCAGGGTGTGCTCTGTATAAGCCCTGCATCTCCTGGTCAACATTCCCATCTCTGTGTGGCCAGGGTGTGCTCTGTATAACCCCTGCTCCTGGTTAATATTCTCTTCTCGATGTGGCCAGGGTGTACTCTGTATAACCCCTGCAGTTCCTGGTCAACATTCCCATCTCTGTGTGGCCAGGATGTGCTCTGCATAACCCCTGCAGCTCTTGGTCAACATTCCCATCTCTGTGTGGCCAGGGTGTGCTCTGTATAACCCCTGCAGCTCATGTCAACATTCCCATCTCTGTGTGGCCAGGGTGTGCTCTGTATAAACCCTGCTCCTGGTCAACATTCCCTTCTCTCTGTGGCCAGGGTGTGCTCTGTATAACCCCTGCTCCTGGTCAACATTCCCTTCTCTGTGTGGGCAGGGTGTGCTCTGTATAACCCCTGCAGCTCCTGGTCAACATTTCCACCTCTGTGTGGTCAGGGAGTGCTCTGTATAACCCCTGCAACTCCTGGTCAACATTCGCATCTGTGTGGCCAGGGTGTGCTCTGTATACCACTGCTCCTGATCAACATTCCCATCTGTGTGTGGCCAGGGTGTGCTCTGTATAACCACAGCAGCTCCTGGTCAACATTCCCATCTCTGTGTGGCCAGCGTGAGCTCTGTATAACCCAAGCAGCTCCTGATCAACATTCCCATCTGTGTGTGGCCAGGGTGTGCTCTGTATACCCCTGCTCCTGGTCAACATTCCCATCACTGTGTGGTCAGGATGTGCTCTGTATAACCCCTGCAACTCCTGGTCAACATTCCCATCACTGTGTGGTCAGGATGTGCTCTGTATAAACCCTGCATCGCCTGGTCAACATTCCCATCTTTGTGTGGCCACGATGTGCTCTGTATAACCGCATAAGCTCCTGGTCAACATTCCCATCTCTGTGTGGCCAGGAGGTGCTCTGCATAACCCATGCTCCTGGTCAACATTCCCTTCACTGTGTGGCCAGGGTGTGCTCTGTATAACCCCTGCAGCTCCTGGTCAACATTCCCATCTCTGTGTGGCCATGATGTGCTCTGTATAACCCCTGCTCCTGGTCAACATTCCCATCTCTGTGTGGCCAGGGTGTGCTCTGTATCACCCCTGCAGCTACTGGTCAACATTCCCATCTCTGTGTGGCCATGATGTGCTCTGTATAACCTCTGCTCCTGGTCAACATTCCCATCTCTTTGTGGCCAGGGTGTGCTCTGTCTAACCCCAGCATCTCCTGGTCAACATTCACATCTCTGTGTGGCCACGATGTGCTCTGTATAACCCCTTCAGCTCCTGGTCAACATTCCCATCTCTGTGTGGCCAGGGTGTGCTCTGTATAACCCCTGCAGCTCATGGTCAACATTCCCATCTCTGTGTGGCCAGGATGTGCTCTGCATAATCCCTGCATCTCATGGTCAACATTCCCATCTCTGTGTGGTCAGGGTGTGCTCTGTATAAACCCTGCCCCTGGTCAACATTCCCTTCTCTGTGTGGCCAGGGTGTGCTCTGTATAACCCCTGCTCCTGGTCAACATTCCCTTCTCTGTGTGTCCAGGGTGTGCTCTGTATATCCCCTGCAGCTCCTGGTCAACATTCCCATCTCTGTGTGGCCATGATGTGCTCTGTATAACCCCTGCTCCTGGTCAACATTCCCATCACTGTGTGGCCAGGGTGTGCTCTGTATCACCCCTGCAGCTACTGGTCAACATTCCCATCTCTGTGTGGCCATGATGTGCTCTGTATAACCTCTGCTCCTGGTCAACATTCCCATCTCTGTGTGGCCAGGGTGTGCTCTGTCTAACCCCAGCATCTCCTGGTCAACATTCCCATCTCTGTGTGGCCACGATGTGCTCTGTATAACCCCTTCAGCTCCTGGTCAACATTCCCATCTCTCTGTGGCCAGGGTGTGCTCTGTATAACCCCTGCAGCTCATGGTCAACATTCCCATCTCTGTGTGGCCAGGATGTGCTCTGCATAATCCCTGCATCTCCTGGTCAACATTCCCATCTCTGTGTGGTCAGGGTGTGCTCTGTATAAACCCTGCCCCTGGTCAACATTCCCTTCTCTGTGTGGCCAGGGTGTGCTCTGTATAACCCCTGCTCCTGGTCAACATTCCCTTCTCTGTGTGTCCAGGGTGTGCTCTGTATAACCCCTGCAGCTCCTGGTCAACATTCCCTTCTCTGTGTGGCCACGATGTGCTCTGTATAACCCCTGCAGCTCCTGGTCTACATTCCCATCTCTGTGTGGCCAGGATGTGCTCTGCATAACCCCTGCTGCTGGTCAACATTCCCATCTCTGTGTGGCCAGGGTGTGCTCTGTATAACCCCTGCTCCTGGTCAACATTCCCTTCTCTGTGTGGCCAGGGTGTGCTCTGTATCACCCCTGCAGCTACTGGTCTACATTCCCATCTGTGTGGCCAGGGTGTGCTCTGTATACCACTGCTCCTGGTCAACATGCCCATCACTGTGTGGCCAGGGTGTGCTCTGTCTAACCCCAGCAGCTCCTGGTCAACATTCCCATCTGTGTGTGGCCAGGGTGTGCTCTGTATAACCCCTGCATCTCCTGGTCAACATTCCCATCTCTGTGTGGCCACAATGTGCTCTGTATAACCGCTTAAGCTCCTGGTCAACATTCCCATCTCTGTGTGGCCAGGATGTGCTCTGCATAACCCATGCTCCTGGTCAACATTCCCATCTCTGTGTGGCCAGGATGGGCTCGGTATAACCCCTGCATCTCCTGGTCAACATTCCCATCTCTGTGTGGCCAGGGTGTGCTCTGTATAAACCCTGCTCCTGGTCAACATTCCCTTCTCTCTGTGGCCAGCGTGTGCTCTGTATAATCCCTGCTCCTGGTCAACATTCTCTTCTCTATGTGGCCAGGGTGTACTCTGTATAACCCCTGCAGTTCCTGGCCAACATTCCCATCTCTGTGTGGCCAGGCTGTGCTCTGCATAACCCCTGCTCCTGGTCAACATTCCCATCTCTGTGTGGCCAAGGTGTGCTCTGTATAGCCCCTGCAGCTCATGGTCAACATTCCCATCTCTGTGTGGCCAGGATTTGCTCTGCATAACTCCTGCATATCCTGGTCAACATTCCCATCTCTGTGTGGTCAGGGTGTGCTCTGTATGACCCCTGCAGCTCATGTCAACATTCCCATCTCTGTGTGGCCAGGGTGTGCTCTGTATATACCCTGCTCCTGGTCAACATTCCCTTCTCTCTGTGGCCAGGGTGTGATCTGTATAACCCCTGCTCCTGGTCAACATTCCCTTCTCTGTGTGGCCAGGGTGTGCTCTGTATAACCCTTGCAGCTCCTGGTCGACATTCCCATCTGTGTGTGGCCAGGTGGTGCTCTGTATAACCCCTGCAGCTCCTGGACAACATTCCCACCTCTGTGTGGTCAGGGAGTGCTCTGTATAACCCCTGCAACTCCTGGTCAACATTCCCATCTGTGTGGCCAGGGTGTGCTCTGTATACCACTGCTCCTGGTCAACATTCCCATCACTGTGTGGCCAGGGTGTGCTCTGTCTAAACACAGCAGCTCCTGGTCAACATTCCCATCTCTGTGTGGCCAGGGTGAGCTCTGTTTAACCCCAGCAGCTCCTGATCAACATTCCCATCTGTGTGTGGCCAGGGTGTGCTCTGCATACCCCTGCTCCTGGTCAACATTCCCATCACTGTGTGGTCAGGATGTGCTCTGTATAACCCCTGCAACTCCTGGTCAACATTCCCATCACTGTGTGGTCAGGATGTGCTCTGTATAACCCTAGCATCGCCTGGTCAACATTCCCATCTTTGTGTGGCCAGGAGGTGCTCTGTATAACCCCTTCAGCTCCTGGTCAACATTCCCATTTCTGTGTGGCCACGATGTGCTCTGTATAACCCCTTCAGCTCCTGGTCAACATTCCCATTTCTGTGTGGCCAGGATGTGCTCTGCATAACCCATGCTCCTTGTCAACATTCCCATCTCTGTGTGGCCAGGGTGTGCTCTGTATAACCCCTGCAGCTCATGGTCAACATTCCCATCTCTGTGTGGCCAAGATGTGCTCTGCATAATCCCTGCATCTCCTGGTCAACATTCCCATCTCTGTGTGGTCTGGGTGTGCTCTGTATAAACCCTGCCCCTGGTCAGCATTCCCATCTCTGTGTGGTCAGGGTGTGCTCTGTATACCCCTGCTCCTGGTCAACATTCCCATCTCTGTGTGGCCAGGGTGTGCTCTGTATAACCCCTGCAGCTCCTGGTCAACATTCCCTTCTCTGTGTGGCCAGGGTGTGCTCTGCATAACCCCTGCAGCTCCTGGTCAACATTCCCATCTCTGTGTGGCCAGGGTGTGCTCTATATAAACCCTGCTCCTGGTCAACATTCCCTTCTCTGTGTGGCGAGGGTGTGCTCTGTATAACCCCTGCAGCTCCTGGTCAACATTCCCATCTCTGTGTGGCCAGGGTGTGCTCTGTATAACCCCTGCAGCTCCTGGTCAACATTCCCTTCTCTGTGTGGCCAGGGTGTGCTCTGCATAACCCCTGCAGCTCCTGGTCAACATTCCCATCTCTGTGTGGCCAGGGTGTGCTCTATATAAACCCTGCTCCTGGTCAACATTCCCTTCTCTGTGTGGCCAGGGTGTGCTCTGTATAACCCCTGCAACTCCTGGTCAACATTCCCATCACTGTGTGGTCAGGATGTGCTCTGTATAACCCCTGCAGCTCCTGGTCAACATTCCCATCTCTGTGTGGCCAGGGTGTGCTCTGTTTAACCCCTGCATCTCCTGGTCAACATTCCCATCTCTGTGTAGCCAGGGTGTGCTCTGTATAACCCCTGCATCTCCTGGTCAACATTCCCATCTCTGTGTAGCCAGGGTGTGCTCTGTATAAACCCTGCTCCTGGTCAACATTCCCTTCTCTGTGTGGCCAGGGTGTGGCTGTATAACCCATGCAGCTCCTGGTCAACATACCCTCCTCTGTGTGGTCAGGGTGTGCTCTCTATACCCCTGCTCCTGGTCAACATCCCCATCACTGTGTGGCCAGGGTGTTCTCTGTCTAACCCCAGCAGCTAATGGTCAACATTCCCATCTGTGTGTGGCCTGGGTGTGCTCTGTCTAACTCCAGCAGCTCCTGGTCAACATTCCCACCTGTGTGTGGCCAGGGTGTGCTCTGTATACCCCTGCTCCTGGTCAACATTCCCATCTCTGTGTGGCCAGGGTGTGCTCTGTCTAACCCCAGCAGCTCCTGGTCAACATTCCCACCTGTGTGTGGCCAGGGTGTGCTCTGTATACCCCTGCTCCTGGTCAACATTCCCATCACTGTGTGGCCAGGGTGTGCTCTGTCTAACCCCAGCAGCTCCTGGTCAACATTCCCACCTGTGTGTGGCCAGGGTGTGCTCTGTATACCCCTGCTCCTGGTCAACATTCCCATCACTGTGTGGTCAGTATGTTCTCCGTATAACCCGTGCAACTTTGGTCAACATTCCCATCACTGTGTGGTCAGGATGTGCTCTGTATAACCCCTCCATCTCCTGGTCAACATTCCCATCTCTGTGTGGCCAGGATGTGCTCTGTATAACCCCTGCAGCTCCTGGTCAACATTCCCATCTCTGTGTGGCCAGGGTGTGCTCTGTATAACCCCTGCAGCTCATGTCAACATTCCCATCTCTGTGTGGCCAGGATGTGCTCTGCAAAACCCCTGCATCTCATGGTCAACATTTCCATCTCTGTGTGGCCAGGGTGTGCTCTGTATAACCCCTGCTCCTGGTCAACATCCCCATCACTGTGTGGCCAGGGTGTGCTCTGTATAAAACCTGCTCCTGGTCAACATTCCCTTCTCTGTGTGGCCAGGGTGTGCTCTGTATAACCCCTGCTCCTGGTCAACATCCCCATCACTGTGTGGCCAGGGTGTGCTCTGTCTAACCCCAGCAGCTAATGGTCAACATTCCCATCTGTGTGTGGCCTGGGTGTGCTCTGTATAACCCCTGCAGCTCCTGGTCAACATTCCCATTTCTGTGTGGCCAGTGTGTGCTCTGTATAACCCCTGCAACTCCTGGTCAACATTCCCATCACTGTGTGGCCAGGGTGTGCTCTGTATAACCCCTGCAACTCCTGGTCAACATTCCCATCTGTGTGGCCAGGGTGTGCTCTGTATAACCCCTGCAGCTCCTGGTCAACATACCCACCTCTGTGTGGTCAGGGTGTGCTCTGTATAACCCCTGCAACTCCTGGTCAACATTCCGATCTGTGTGGCCACGATGTGCTCTGTATACCCCTGCTCCTGGTCAACATTCCCATCTCTGTGTGGCCAGGGTGTGCTCTGTATACCCCTGCTCCTGGTCAACATCCCCATCACTGTGTGGCCAGGGTGTGCTCTGTCTAACCCCAGCAGCTAATGGTCAACATTCCCATCTGTGTGTAGCCTGGGTGTGCTCTGTATAACACCTGCAGCTCCTGGTCAACATTCCCATTTCTGTGTGGCCAGTGTGTGCTCTGTATAACCCCTGCAACTCCTGGTCAACATTCCCATCTGTGTGGCCAGGGTGTGCTCTGTATACCCCTGCTCCTGGTCAACATTCCCATCACTGTGTGGCCAGGGTGTGCTCTGTCTAACCCCAGCAGCTCCTGGTCAACATTCCCACCTGTGTGTGGCCAGGGTGTGCTCTGTATACCCCTGCTCCTGGTCAACATTCCCATCACTGTGTGGTCAGTATGTGCTCCGTATAACCCGTGCAAATTTTGGTCAACATTCCCATCACTGTGTGGTCAGGATGTGCTCTGTATAACCCCTCCATCTCCTGGTCAACATTCCCATCACTGTGTGGTCAGTATGTGCTCCGTATAACCCGTGCAACTTTGGTCAACATTCCCATCTCTGTGTGGCCACGATGTGCTCTGTATAACCCCTGCAGCTCCTGGTCAACATTCCCATCTCTGTGTGGCCAGAGTGTGCTCTGTATAACCCCTGCAGCTCCTGGTCAACATTCACTTCTCTGTGTGACCAGGGTGTGCTCTGTATAACCCCTGCAGCTCCTGGTCAACATTCCCACCTCTGTGTGGTCAGGGTGTGCTCTGTATACCCCTGCTCCTGGTCAACATTCCCATCTCTGTGTGGCCAGGGTGTGCTCTGTATCACCCCTGCAGCTACTGTTCAACATTCCCATCTGTGTGGTCAGGGTGTGCTCTGTATACCCCTGCTCCTGGTCAACATTCGCATCTCTGTGTGGCCAGTGTGTGCTCTGTATAACCCCAGCAGCTCCTGGTCAACATTCCCATCTCTGTGTGGCCAGGGTGTGCTCTGTATAACCCCAGCAGCTCCTGGTCAACATTCCCATCTCTGTGTGGCCACGATGTGCTCTGCATAATCCCTGCATCTCCTGGTCAACATTCCCATCTCTGTGTGGCCAGGGTGTGCACTGTATAACCCCTGCAGCTCCTGGTCAACATTCCCTTCTCTGTGTGGCCAGGGTGTGCACTGTATAACCCCTGCAGTTCCTGGTCAACATTCCCATCTCTGTGTGGCCAGGATGTGCTCTGCATTACCACTGCTCCTGGTCAACATTCCCATCTCTGTGTGGGCAGGATTTGCTCTGTATAACCCCTGCATCTCCTGGTCAACATTTCCATCTCTATGTGGCCAGTGTGTGCTGTCAGTACACAATGTACCACACCCCCATCAGAGACCCAGTACACCACACACCACTGACAGTACACAATGTACCACACCCCCATCAGGCACCCAGCACACCGCACACCACTGACAGTACACAATGTACCACACCCCCATCAGACACCCAGCACACCACACACCACTGACAGTACACAATGTACCACACACCCATCAGGCACCCAGCACACCACACACCACTGACAGTACACAGTGTACCACAGCCCCATCCGTCACCCAGCACACCACACACCACTGACAGTACACAATGTACCACACCCCCATCAGGCAACCAGCACACCACACACCACTGACAGTACACAATGTACCACACCCCCATCAGGCACCCAGCACACCACACACCACTGACAGTGCACAATGTACCACACCCCCATCAGAACACACAGCACATCGCACACCACTGACAGTACACAATGTACCACACCCCCATCAGACACCCAGCACATCGCACACCACTGATAGTACACAATGTACCACACCCCCATCAGGGACACAGCACACCGCACACCACTGACAGTACACAATGTACTACACCCCCATCAGACACTCAGCACACCGCACACCACTGACAGTACACAATGTACCACACCCCCATCAGACACCCAGCACACCGCACACCACTGACATTACACAATGTACCACACCCCCATCAGGCACCCAGCACACCACACACCACTGACAGTACACAATGTACCACACCCCCATCAGGCACCCAGCACACCGCACACCACTGACAGTACACAATGTACCACACCCCCATCAGGCACCCAGCACACCGCACACCACTGACAGTACACAATGTACCACACCCCCATCAGGCACCCAGCACACCGCACACCACTGACAGTACACAATGTACCACACCCCCATCAGACACACTGCACACCACACACCACTGACAGTACACAATGAACCACACCCCCATCAGATACCCAGCACACCGCACACCACTAACAGTACACAATGTACCACACCCCCATCAGACACCCAGCACACCACACACCACTGACAGTACACAATGTCCCACACCCCCATCAGGCACCCAGCACACCACACACCACTGTCAGTATACAATGTACCACACCCCCATCAGACACCCAGCACACCACACACCACTGTCAGTATACAATGTACCACACCCCCATCAGACACCCAGCACACCACACACCACTGACAGTACACAATGTCCCACACCCCCATCAGGCACTCAGCACACCACACACCACTGTCAGTACACAATGTCCCACACCCCCATCAGGCACCCATCACACCGCACACCACTGACAGTACACAATGTACCACAGCCCCATCAGGCACCCATCACACCGCACACCACTGACAGTACACAATGTACCACACCCCCATCAGGCAACCAGCACACCACACACCACTGACAGTACACAATGCACCACAGCCCCATCAGACACCCAGCACACCACACACCACTGACAGTACACAATGTACCACACCCCCATGAGACACCCAGCACACCGCACACCACTGACAGTACACAATGTACCACACCCCCATCAGGCAACCAGCACACCACACACCACTGACAGTACACAATGTACCACAGCCCCATCAGACACCCAGCACACTACACACCACTGACAGTACACAATGTACCACACCCCCATCAGGCACCCAGCACACCGCACACCACTGACAGTACACAATGTACCACACCCCCATCAGACACCCAGCACACCGCACACCACTGACAGTACACAATGTACCACACCCCCATCAGACACCCAGCACACCGCACACCACTGACAGTACAGAATGAACCACACCCCCATCAGACACCCAGCACACCGCACACCACTGACAGTACACAATGTACCACACCCCCATCAGACACCCAGCACACCGCACACCACTGACAGTACACAATGTACCACACCCCCATCAGACACCCAGCACACCGCACACCACTGACAGTACACAATGTACCACACCCCCATCAGACACCCAGCACACCGCACACCACTGACAGTACACAATGTACCACACCCCCATCAGACACTCAGCACACCACACACCACTGACAGTACACAATGTACCACACCCCCATCAGACACCCAGCACACCGCACACCACTGACAGTACACAATGTACCACACCCCCATCAGATACCCAGCACACCGCACACCACTGACAGTACACAATGTACCACAGACCCATCAGGCACCCAGCACACCGCACACCACTGACAGTACACAATGTACCACACCCCCATCAGGCACCAAGCACACCGCACACCACTGACAGTACACAATGTACCACAGCCCCATCAGACACCCAGCACACCGCACACCACTGACAGTGCACAATGTACCACACCCCCAGCAGACACCCAGCACACCACACACCACTGACAGTGCACAATGTACCACACCCCCATCAGGCACCAAGCACGCCGCACACCACTGACAGTACACAATGTACCACACCCCCATCAGACACCCAGCACACCACACACCACTGACAGTACACAATGTACCACACCCCCATCAGACACCCAGCACACCACACACCACTGACAGTACACAATGTACCACAGCCCCATTAGACACCCAGCACACCACACACCACTGACAGTACACAATGTACCACACCCCCATCAGACACCCAGCACACCACATACCACTGACAATACACAATGTACCACATACCCATCAGACACCCAGCACACCACACACCACTGACAGTACACAATGTACCACAGCCCCATCAGACACCCAGCACACCACACACCACTGACAGTGCACAATGTACCACACCCCCATCAGGCACCAAGCACACCGCACACCACTTACAGTACACAATGTACCACAGCCCCATCAGTCACCCAGCACACCGCACACCACTGACAGTACACAATGTACCACACCCCCATCAGACACCCAGCACACCGCACACCACTGACAGTACACAATGTACCACAGCCCCATCAGACACCCAGCACACCACACACCACTGACAGTACACAATGTACCACACCCCCATCAGACACCCAGCACACCACAAAGCACTGACATTACACAATGTACCACTGCCCCATCAGACACCCAGCACAGCGCACACCACTGACAGTACACAATGTACCACACCCCCATCAGACATCCAGCACACCGCACACCACTGACAGTACACAATGTACCACAGCCCCATCAGACACCCAGCACACCGCACACCACTGACAGTACACAATGTACCACTGCCCCATCAGACACCCAGCACAGCGCACACCACTGACAGTACACAATGTACCACAGCCCCATCAGACACCCAGCACACCGCACACCACTGACAGTACACAATGTACCACACCCCCATCAGGCACCCAGCACACCGCACACCACTGACAGTACACAATGTACCACACCACCATCAGACACCCAGCACACCGCACACCACTGACAGTACACAATGTACCACACCCTCATCAGACACCCAGCACACCGCACACCACTGACAGGACACAATGTACCACAGCCCATCAGACACCCAGCACACCGCACACCACTGACAGGACACAATGTACCACAGCCCCATCAGGCACCCAGCACACCACACACCATTGACCGTACACAATGTACCACACCCCCATCAGACACCCAGCACACCACACACCATTGACAGTACACAATGTACCACACCCCCATCAGGCACCCAGCACACCGCACACCATTGACAGTACACAATGTACCACACCCCCATCAGGCACCCAGCACACCGCACACCACTGACAGTACACAATGTACCACAGCCCCATCAGACACCCAGCACACCGCACACCACTGACAGTACACAATGTACCACACCCTCATTAGACACCCAGCACACCGCACACCACTGACAGGACACAATGTACCACAGCCCCATCAGACACCCAGCACACCGCACAACACTGACAGTACACAATGTACCACACCCCCATCGGACACCCAGCACACCGCACAACACTGACAGTACACAATGTACCACAGCCCCATCAGACACCCAGCACACCGCACACCACTGACAGGACACAATGTACCACAGCCCCATCAGACACCCAGCACACCGCACACCACTGACAGTACACAATGTACCACACCCCCATCAGGCACCCAGCACACCGCACACCACTGACAGTACACAATGTACCACACCACCATCAGACACCCAGCACACCGCACACCACTGACAGTACACAATGTACCACACCCTCATCAGACACCCAGCACACCGCACACCACTGACAGGACACAATGTACCACAGCCCCATCAGACACCCAGCACACCGCACACCACTGACAGGACACAATGTACCACAGCCCCATCAGGCACCCAGCACACCACACACCATTGACAGTACACAATGTACCACACCCCCATCAGGCACCCAGCACACCGCACACCACTGACAGTACACAATGTCCCACACCCCCAGCAGACACCCAGCACACCGCACACCACTGAGAGTACACAATGTACCACACCCCCATCAGACACCCAGCACACCGCACACCACTGACAGTACACAATGTACCACACCCCCATCAGACACCCAGCACACCACACACCACTGACAGTACACAATGTACCACACCCCCATCAGACACCCAGCACACCGCACACCACTGACAGTACACAATGTACCACACCCCCATCAGACACCCAGCACATCGCACACCACTGACAGTACACAATGTACCACACCCCCATCAGACACCCAGCACATCGCACACCACTGACAGTACACAATGTACCACACCCCTATCAGATACCCAGCACACCGCACACCACTGACAGTACACAATGTACCACACCCCCATCAGACACCCAGCACACCGCACACCACTGACAGTGCACAATGTACCACAGCCCCATCAGACACCCAGCACACCGCACACCACTGACAGTACACAATGTACCACACCCCCATCAGACACCCAGGACACCGCACACCACTGTCAGTACACAATGTACCGCACCCCCATCAGACACCCAGCACACCGCACACCACTGACAGTACAAGGAACTTAAGCAGGGAGTCAGGAGGGCTAGAAGGGGTCATGAAAAGTCATTGGCAAATAGGGTTAAGGAAAATCCCAAGGCTTTTTACACTTACATAAAAAGCAAGAGGGTAGCCAGGGAAAGGGTTGGCCCACTGAAGGATAGGCAAGGGAATCTATGTGTGGAGCCAGAGGAAATGGGCGAGGTACTAAATGAATACTTTGCATCAGTATTCACCAAAGAGAAGGAATTGGTAGATGTTGAGTCTGGAGAAGGGGGTGTAGATAGCCTGGGTCACATTGTGATCCAAAAAGACGAGGTGTTGGGTGTCTTAAAAAATATTAAGGTAGATAAGTCCCCAGGGCCGGATGGGATCTACCCCAGAATACTGAAGGAGGCTGGAGAGGAAATTGCTGAGGCCTTGACAGAAATCTTTGGATCCTCGCTGTCTTCAGGGGATGTCCCGGAGGACTGGAGAATAGCCAATGTTGTTCCTCTGTTTAAGAAGGGTGGCAGGGATAATCCCGGGAACTACAGGCCGGTGAGCCTTACTTCAGTGGTAGGGAAATTACTGGAGAGAATTCTTCGAGACAGGATCTACTCCCATTTGGAAGCAAATGGACGTATTAGTGAGAGGCAGCACGGTTTTGTGAAGGGGAGGTCGTGTCTCACTAACTTGATAGAGTTTTTCGAGGAGGTCACTAAGATGATTGATGCAGGTAGGGCAGTAGATGTTGTCTATATGGACTTCAGTAAGGCCTTTGACAAGGTCCCTCATGGTAGACTAGTACAAAAGGTGAAGTCACACGGGATCAGGGGTGAACTGTCAAGGTGGATACAGAACTGGCTAGGCCATAGAAGGCAGAGGGTAGCAATGGAGGGATGCTTTTCTAATTGGAGGGCTGTGACCAGTGGTGTTCCACAGGGATCAGTGCTGGGACCTTTGCTCTTTGTAGTATATATAAATGATTTGGAGGAAAATGTAACTGGTCTGATTAGTAAGTTTGCAGACGACACAAAGGTTGGTGGAATTGCGGATAGCGATGAGGACTGTCTGAGGATACAGCAGGATTTAGATTGTCTGGAGACTTGGGCGGAGAGATGGCAGATGGAGTTTAACCTGGACAAATGTGAGGTAATGCATTTTGGAAGGGCTAATGCAGGTAGGGAATATACAGTGAATGGTAGAACCCTCAAGAGTATTGAAAGTCAAAGAGATCTAGGAGTACAGGTCCACAGGTCATTGAAAGGGGCTACACAGGTGGAGAAGGTAGTCAAGAAGGCATACGGCATGCTTGCCTTCATTGGCCGGGGCATTGAGTATAAGAATTGGCAAGTCATGTTGCAGCTGTATAGAACCTTAGTTAGGCCACACTTGGAGTATAGTGTTCAATTCTGGTCGCCACACTACCAGAAGGATGTGGAGGCTTTAGAGAGGGTGCAGAAGAGATTTACCAGAATGTTGCCTGGTATGGAGGGCATAAGCTATGAGGAGCGATTGAATAAACTCGGTTTGTTCTCACTGGAACGAAGGAGGTTGAGGGGCGACCTGATAGAGGTATACAAAATTATGAGGGGCATAGACAGAGTGGATAGTCAGAGGCTTTTCCCCAGGGTAGAGGGGTCAATTACTAGGGGGCATAGGTTTAAGGTGAGAGGGGCAAAGTTTAGAATAGATGTACGAGGCAAGTTTTTTACGCAGAGGGTAGTGGGTGCCTGGAACTCACTACCGGAGGAGGTAGTGGAGGCAGGGACGATAGGGACATTTAAGGGGCATCTTGACAAATATATGAATAGGATGGGAATAGAAGGATACGGACCCAGGAAGTGTAGAAGATTGTAGTTTAGTCGGGCAGTATGGTCGGCACGGGCTTGGAGGGCCGAAGGGCCTGTTCCTGTGCTGTACATTTCTTTGTTCTTTGTTCTTTGTACACAATGTACTACACCCCCATCAGACACCCAGCACACCGCACACCACTGACAGTACACAATGTACCACAGTCCCATCAGACACCCAGCACACCACTGACAGCACACAATGTACCACAGGCCCATCAGGCACCCAGCACACCACACACCACTGACAGTACACAATGTACCACACCCCCATCAGACACCCAGCACACCGCACACCACTGACAGTACACAATGTACCACAGTCCCATCAGACACCCAGCACACCACTGACAGCACACAATGTACCACAGGCCCATCAGGCACCCAGCACACCACACACCACTGACAGTATACAATGTACCACAGTCCCATCAGACACCCAGCACACCGCACACCACTGACAGTACACAATGTACCACACCCCCATCAAGCACCCAGCACACCGCAAACCACTGACAGTACACAATGTACCACACCCCCATCAGACACCCAGCACACCGCACACCACTGACAGTGCACAATGTACCACACCCCCATCAGACACCCAGCACACCGCACACCACTGACAGTACACAATGTACCACACCCCCATCAGGGACACAGCACACCACACACCACTGACAGTACACAATGTACCACACCCCCATCAGACACCCAGCACACCGCACACCACTGACAGTACACAATGTACCACACCCCCATCAGACACCCAGCACACCGCACACCACTGACAGTACACAATGTACCACAGCCCCATCAGGCACCCAGCTCACCGCACACCACTGACAGTACACAATGTACCACTCCCCCATCAGACACCCAGCACACCGCACACCACTGACAGTACACAATGTACCACAGCCCCATCAGACACCCAGCACACCACACACCACTGACAGTACACAATGTACCACAGCCCCATCAGACACCCAGCACACCGCACACCACTGACAGTACACAATATACCACACCCCCATCAGACACCCAGCACACCACACACCACTGACAGTACACAATGTACCACACCCCCATCAGACACCCAGCACACCGCACGCCACTGACAGTACACAATGTACCACACCCCCATCAGACACCCAGCACACCGCACACCACTGACAGTACACAATGTACCACAGCCCCATCAGATACCCAGCACACCGCACACCACTGACAGTACACAATGTACCACAGACACATCAGGCACCCAGCACACCGCACACCACTGACAGTACACAATGTACCACACCCCCATCAGGCACCAAGCACACCGCACACCACTGACAGTACACAATGTACCACAGCCCCATCAGACACCCAGCACACCGCACACCACTGACAATACACATTGTACCACACCCCCATCAGAAACCCAGCACACCACACACCACTGACAGTGCACAATGTACCACACCCCCATCAGGCACCAAGCACGCCGCACACCACTGACAGTACACAATGTACCACAGCCCCATCAGACACCCAGCACACCACACACCACTGACAGTACACAATGTACCACACCCCCATCAGACACCCAGCACACCACACACCACTGACAGTACACAATGTACCACACCCCCATCAGACACCCAGCACACCGCACACCACTGACAGCACACAATGTACCACAGCCCCATCAGGCACCCAGCACACCGCACACCACTGACAGTACACATTGTACCACACCCCCATCAGACACCCAGCACACCACACACCACTGACAGTACACAATGTACCACACCCCCATCAGACACCCAGCACACCACACGCCACTGACAGTACACAATGTACCACACCCCCATCAGACACCCAGCACACCACACACCACTGACAGTACACAATGTACCACACCCCCATCAGACACCCAGCACACCACACACCACTGACAGTACACAATGTACCACACCCCCATCAGACACCCAGCACACCACACACCACTGACAGTACACAATGTACCACACCCCCATCAGGCACCAAGCACGCCGCACACCACTGACAGTACACAATGTACCACACCCCCATCAGACACCCAGCACACCGCACACCACTGACAGTACATAATGTACCACACCCCCATCAGACACCCAGCACACCACACACCACTGACAGTACACAATGTACCACACCCCCATCAGGCACCCAGCACACCACACACCACTGACAGTACACAATGTACCACACCCCCATCAGACACCCAGCACACCACACACCACTGACAGTACACAATGTACCACACCCCCATCAGACACCCAGCACACCACACACCACTGACAGTGCACAATGTACCACACCCCCATCAGGCACCAAGCACGCCGCACACCACTGACAGTACACAATGTACCACACCCCCATCAGACACCCAGCACACCGCACACCACTGACAGTACACAATGTACCACACCCCCATCAGACACCCAGCACACCACACACCACTGACAGTACACAATGTACCACAGCCCCATCAGACACCCAGCACACCGCACACCACTGACAGTACACAATGTACCACACCCCCATCAGACCCCCAGCTCACCGCACACCACTGACAGTACACAATTTACCACAGCCCCATCAGGCTCCCAGCACACCGCACACCACTGACAGTACACAATGTACCACAGCCCCATCAGACACCCAGCACACCACACACCACTGACAGTACACAATGTACCACACCCCCATCAGACACCCAGCACACCGCACACCACTGACAGTACACAATGTACCACAGCGCAATCAGGCACCCAGCTCACCGCTCATCACTGACAGTACACAATGTACCACACCCCCATCAGACACCAAGCACACCGCACACCACTGACAGTACACAATGTACCACAGCCCCATCAGACACCCAGCACACCGCACACCACTGACAGTACACATTGTACCACACCCCCATCAGGCACCCAGCACACCACACACCACTGACAGTACACAATGTACCACACCCCCATCAGACACTCAGCTCACCGCACACCACTGACAGTACACAATGTACCACACCCCCATCAGACACTCAGCTCACCGCACACCACTGACAGTACACAATGTACCACACCCCCATCAGACACCCAGCACACCACACACCACTGACAGTACACAATGTACCACACCCCCATCAGACACACAGCTCACCGCACACCACTGACAGTACACAATGTACCACACCCCCATCAGACACCCAGCACACCACACACCACTGACAGTACACAATGTACCACAGCCCCATCAGACACCCAGCACACCACACACCACTGACAGTACACAATGTACCACACCCCCATCAGACACTCAGCTCACCTCACACCACTGACAGTACACAATGTACCACACCCCCATCAGACACCCAGCACACCACACACCACTGACAGTACACAATGTACCACACCCCCATCAGACACCCAGCACACCGCACACCACTGACAGTACACAATGTACCACACCCCCATCAGACACCCAGCACACCACACACCACTGACAGTACACAATGTACCACACCCCCATCAGGCACCCAGCACACCACACACCACTGACAGTACACAATGTACCACACCCCCATCAGACACCCAGCACACCACACACCACTGACAGTACACAATGTACCATACCCCCATCAGACACCCAGCACACCACACACCACTGACAGTGCACAATGTACCACACCCCCATCAGGCACCAAGCACGCCGCACACCACTGACAGTACACAATGTACCACACCCCCATCAGACACCCAGCACACCGCACACCACTGACAGTACACAATGTACCACACCCCCATCAGACACCCAGCACACCACACACCACTGACAGTACACAATGTACCACACCCCCATCAGACACCCAGCACACCACACACCACTGACAGTACACAATGTACCACACCCCCATCAGGCACCCAGCACACCACACACCACTGACATTACACAATGTACCACACCCCCATCAGACACCCAGCACACCACACACCACTGACCGTACACAATGTACCACACCCCCATCAGACACCCAGCACACCGCACACCACTGACAGTACACAATGTACCACACCCCCATCAGACACCCAGCACACCGCACACCACTGACAGTACACAATGTACCACAGCCCCATCAGACACCCAGCTCACCGCACACCACTGACAGTACACAATTTACCACAGCCCCATCAGGCTCCCAGCACACCGCACACCACTGACAGTACACAATGTACCACACCCCCATCAGGCACCCAGCTCACCGCACACCATTGACAGTACACAATGTACCACACCCCCATCAGACACCAAGCACACCGCACACCACTGACAGTACACAATGTACCACACCCCCATCAGGCACCCAGCTCACCGCACACCATTGACAGTACACAATGTACCACACCCCCATCAGGCACCCAGCACACCACACACCACTGACAGTACACAATGTACCACACCCCCATCAGACACTCAGCTCACCGCAAACCACTGACAGTACACAATGTACCACACCCCCATCAGACACCCAGCACACCACACACCACTGACAGTACACAATGTACCACACCCCCATCAGACACTCAGCTCACCGCACACCACTGACAGTACACAATGTACCACACCCCCATCAGACACCCAGCACACCACACACCACTGACAGTACACAATGTACCACAGCCCCATCAGACACCCAGCACACCACACACCACTGACAGTACACAATGTACCACACCCCCATCAGACACTCAGCTCACCTCACACCACTGACAGTACACAATGTACCACACCCCCATCAGACACCCAGCACACCACACACCACTGACAGTACACAATGTACCACACCCCCATCAGACACCCAGCACACCACACACCACTGACAGTACACAATGTACCACACCCCCATCAGACACTCAGCTCACCGCACACCACTGACAGTACACAATGTACCACACCCCCATCAGACACCCAGCACACCGCACACCACTGACAGTACACAATGTACCACACCCCCATCAGACACCCAGCACACCACACACCACTGACAGTACACAATGTACCACACCCCCATCAGACACTCAGCTCACCGCACACCACTGACAGTACACAATGTACCACACCCCCATCAGACACCCAGCACACCACACACCACTGACAGTACACAATGTACCACAGCCCCATGAGACACACAGCACACCGCACACCACTGACAGTACACAATGTACCACACCCCCATCAGACACCCAGCACACCGCACACCACTGACAGTACACAATGTACCACACCCCCATCAGACACCCAGCACACCACACACCACTGACAGTACACAATGTACCACAGCCCCATGAGACACACAGCACACCGCACTCCACTGACAGTACACAATGTACCACACCCCCATCAGACACTCAGCTCACCGCACACCACTGACAGTACACAATGTACCACACACCCATCAGGCACCCAGCACACCACACACCACTGACAGTACACAATGTCCCACACCCACATCAGACACCCAGCACACCGCACACCACTGACAGTACACAATGTACCACACCCCCATCAGACACCCAGCACACCGCACACCACTGACAGTACACAATGTACCACAACCCCATCAGATACACAGCACACTGCACACCACTGACAGTACAAAATGTACCACAGCCCCATGAGACACACAGCACACCGCACTCCACTGACAGTACACAATGTACCACAGTCCCATCAGACACCCAGCACACCGCACACCACTGACAGTACACAATGTACCACACCCCCATCAGACACCCAGCACACCACACACCACTGACAGTACACAATGTACCACACACCCATCAGACACCCAGCACACCACACAACACTGACAGTACACAATGTCCCACAGCCCCATGAGACACACAGCACACCGCACACCACTGACAGTACACAATGTACCACACCCCCATCAGACACCCAGCACACCACACACCACTGACAGTACACAATGTACCACACCCCCATCAGGCACCCAGCACACCGCACTCCACTGACAGTACACAATGTACCACACCCCCATCAGACACACAGCTCACCGCACACCACTGTCAGTGCACAATGTACCACACCCCCATCAGACACCCAGCACACCGCACACCACTGACAGTACACAATGTACCACACCCCCATCAGACACCCAGCACACCGCACACCACTGACAGTACACAATGTACCACAACCCCATCAGATACACAGCACACTGCACACCACTGACAGTACAAAATGTACCACAGCCCCATGAGACACACAGCACACCGCACTCCACTGACAGTACACAATGTACCACAGTCCCATCAGACACCCAGCACACCGCACACCACTGACAGTACACAATGTACCACACCCCCATCAGACACCCAGCACACCACACACCACTGACAGTACACAATGTACCACACACCCATCAGACACCCAGCACACCACACAACACTGACAGTACACAATGTCCCACAGCCCCATGAGACACACAGCACACCGCACACCACTGACAGTACACAATGTACCACACCCCCATCAGACACCCAGCACACCACACACCACTGACAGTACACAATGTACCACACCCCCATCAGACACCCAGCACACCACACACCACTGACAGTACACAATGTACCACAGCCCCATCAGACACCCAGCTCACCGCACACCACTGACAGTACACAATGTACCACACCCCCATCAGGCACCCAGCACACCACACACCACTGACAGTACACAATGCACCAAACCCCAATCAGACACCCAGCTCACCACACACCACTGACAGTACACAATGCACCACACCCCCATCAGACACCCAGCTCACCACACACCACTGACAGTACACAATGTACCACAGCCCCATCAGACACCCAGCACACTGCACACCACTGACAGTACACAATGTACCACACCCCCATCAGACACCCAGCACACTGCACACCACTGTCAGTACACAATGTACCACAGCCCCATGAGACACACAGCACACCGCACTCCACTGACAGTACACAATGTACCACACACCCATCAGACACCCAGCACACCACACAACACTGACAGTACACAATGTCCCACAGCCCCATGAGACACACAACACACCGCACACCACTGACAGTACACAATGTACCACACCCCCATCAGACACCCAGCACACCACACACCACTGACAGTACACAATGCACCACACCCCCATCAGACACCCAGCTCACCACACACCACTGACAGTACACAATGTACCACAGCCCCATCAGACACCCAGCACACCACACACCACTGACAGTACACAATGTACCACACCCCCATCAGACACCCAGCACACCGCACACCACTGACAGTACACAATGTACCACACCCCCATCAGACACCCAGCACACCACACACCACTGACAGTACACAATGTACCACACCCCCATCAGACACCCAGCACACCGCACACCACTGACAGTACACAATGCACCACACCCCCATCAGACACCCAGCTCACCACACACCACTGACAGTACACAATGTACCACAGCCCCATCAGACACCCAGCACACTGCACACCACTGACAGTACACAATGTACCACACCCCCATCAGACACTCAGCACACCGCACACCACTGACAGTACACAATGTACCACACCCCCATCAGGCAAGCAGCACACCGCACACCACTGTCAGTACACAATGTACCACACCCCCATCAGACACCCAGCACACTGCACACCACTGACAGTACACAATGTACCACAGCCCCATCAGACACCCAGCTCACCACACACCACTGACAGTACACAATGTACCACACCCCCATTAGACACCCAGCACACCACACACCACTGACAGTACACAATGTACCACACCCCCATCAGACACCCAGCACACCACACACCACTGACAGTACACAATGTACCACACCCCCATCAGACACCCAGCACACCGCACACCACTGACAGTACACAATGTACCACACCCCCATCAGACACCCAGCACACCGCACACCACTGACAGTACACAATGTACCACACCCCCATCAGACACCCAGCACACCATACACCACTGACAGTACACAATGTACCACACCCCCATCAGACACCCAGCACACCACACACCACTGACAGTACACAATGTACCACACCCCCATCAGGCACCCAGCACACCGCACACCACTGACATTACACAATGTACCACACCCCCATCAGACACCCAGCACACCACACACCACTGACAGTATACAATGTACCACACCCCCATCAGACACCCAGCACACTGCACACCACTGACATTTCATATTGTACCACACCCCCATCAGACACCCAGCACACCGCACACCACTGACAGTACTCAATGTACCACACCCCCATCAGACACCCAGCACACCGCACACCACTGACAGTACACAATGTACCACACCCCCATCAGACACCCAGCACACCACACACCTCTGACAGTACACAATGTACGACAGCCCAATCAGGCACCCAGCACACCGCACACCACTGACAGTACACAATGTACCACAGCCCCATCAGACACCCAGCACACCGCACACCACTGACAGTACACAATGTACCACACCCTCATCAGGCACCCAGCACACCACACACCACTGACAGTACACAATGTACCACACCCCCATCAGACACCCAGCACACCACAGACCACTGACAGTACACAATGTACCACACCCCCATCAGACACCCAGCACACCACACACCACTGACAGTACACAATGTACCACACCCCCATCAGGCACCCAGCACACCGCACACCACTGACATTACACAATGTACCACACCCCCATCAGGCACCTAGCACACCACACACCACTGACAGTACACAATGTACCACACCCCCATCAGACACCCAGCACACCACACACCACTGACAGTACACAATGTACCACACCCCCATCAGGCACCCAGCACACCGCACACCACTGACAGTACACAATGTACCACAACCCCATCAGGCACCCAGCACACCGCACACCACTGACAGTACACAATGTACCACACCCCCATCAGGCACCCAGCACACCGCACACCACTGACAGTACACAATGTACCACAACCCCATCAGGCACCCAGCACACCGCACACCACTGACAGTACACAATGTACCACACCCCCATCAGACACCCAGCACACCGCACACCACTGACAGTACACAATGTACCACACCCCCATCAGGCACCCAGCACACCGCACACCACTGACAGTACACAATGTACCACAGACACATCAGGCACCCAGCACACCGCACACCACTGACAGTACACAATGTACCACACCCCCATCAGGCACCAAGCACACCGCACACCACTGACAGTACACAATGTACCACAGCCCCATCAGACACCCAGCACACCGCACACCACTGACAATACACAATGTACCACACCCCCATCAGAAACCCAGCACACCACACACCACTGACAGTGCACAATGTACCACACCCCCATCAGGCACCAAGCACGCCGCACACCACTGACAGTACACAATGTACCACAGCCCCATCAGACACCCAGCACACCACACACCACTGACAGTACACAATGTACCACACCCCCATCAGACACCCAGCACACCACACACCACTGACAGTACACAATGTACCACACCCCCATCAGACACCCAGCACACCGCACACCACTGACAGCACACAATGTACCACAGCCCCATCAGGCACCCAGCACACCGCACACCACTGACAGTACACATTGTACCACACCCCCATCAGACACCCAGCACACCACACACCACTGACAGTACACAATGTACCACACCCCCATCAGACACCCAGCACACCACACGCCACTGACAGTACACAATGTACCACACCCCCATCAGACACCCAGCACACCACACACCACTGACAGTACACAATGTACCACACCCCCATCAGACACCCAGCACACCACACACCACTGACAGTACACAATGTACCACACCCCCATCAGACACCCAGCACACCACACACCACTGACAGTACACAATGTACCACACCCCCATCAGGCACCAAGCACGCCGCACACCACTGACAGTACACAATGTACCACACCCCCATCAGACACCCAGCACACCGCACACCACTGACAGTACATAATGTACCACACCCCCATCAGACACCCAGCACACCACACACCACTGACAGTACACAATGTACCACACCCCCATCAGGCACCCAGCACACCACACACCACTGACAGTACACAATGTACCACACCCCCATCAGACACCCAGCACACCACACACCACTGACAGTACACAATGTACCACACCCCCATCAGACACCCAGCACACCACACACCACTGACATTGCACAATGTACCACACCCCCATCAGGCACCAAGCACGCCGCACACCACTGACAGTACACAATGTACCACACCCCCATCAGACACCCAGCACACCGCACACCACTGACAGTACACAATGTACCACACCCCCATCAGACACCCAGCACACCACACACCACTGACAGTACACAATGTACCACAGCCCCATCAGACACCCAGCACACCGCACACCACTGACAGTACACAATGTACCACACCCCCATCAGACCCCCAGCTCACCGCACACCACTGACAGTACACAATTTACCACAGGCCCATCAGGCTCCCAGCACACCGCACACCACTGACAGTACACAATGTACCACAGCCCCATCAGACACCCAGCACACCACACACCACTGACAGTACACAATGTACCACACCCCCATCAGACACCCAGCACACCGCACACCACTGACAGTACACAATGTACCACAGCGCAATCAGGCACCCAGCTCACCGCTCATCACTGACAGTACACAATGTACCACACCCCCATCAGACACCAAGCACACCGCACACCACTGACAGTACACAATGTACCACAGCCCCATCAGACACCCAGCACACCGCACACCACTGACAGTACACATTGTACCACACCCCCATCAGGCACCCAGCACACCACACACCACTGACAGTACACAATGTACCACACCCCCATCAGACACTCAGCTCACCGCACACCACTGACAGTACACAATGTACCACACCCCCATCAGACACTCAGCTCACCGCACACCACTGACAGTACACAATGTACCACACCCCCATCAGACACCCAGCACACCACACACCACTGACAGTACACAATGTACCACACCCCCATCAGACACACAGCTCACCGCACACCACTGACAGTACACAATGTACCACACCCCCATCAGACACCCAGCACACCACACACCACTGACAGTACACAATGTACCACAGCCCCATCAGACACCCAGCACACCACACACCACTGACAGTACACAATGTACCACACCCCCATCAGACACTCAGCTCACCTCACACCACTGACAGTACACAATGTACCACACCCCCATCAGACACCCAGCACACCACACACCACTGACAGTACACAATGTACCACACCCCCATCAGACACCCAGCACACCACACACCACTGACAGTACACAATGTACCACACCCCCATCAGGCACCCAGCACACCACACACCACTGACAGTACACAATGTACCACACCCCCATCAGACACCCAGCACACCACACACCACTGACAGTACACAATGTACCATACCCCCATCAGACACCCAGCACACCACACACCACTGACAGTGCACAATGTACCACACCCCCATCAGGCACCAAGCACGCCGCACACCACTGACAGTACACAATGTACCACACCCCCATCAGACACCCAGCACACCGCACACCACTGACAGTACACAATGTACCACACCCCCATCAGACACCCAGCACACCACACACCACTGACAGTACACAATGTACCACACCCCCATCAGACACCCAGCACACCACACACCACTGACAGTACACAATGTACCACACCCCCATCAGGCACCCAGCACACCACACACCACTGACATTACACAATGTACCACACCCCCATCAGACACCCAGCACACCACACACCACTGACCGTACACAATGTACCACACCCCCATCAGACACCCAGCACACCGCACACCACTGACAGTACACAATGTACCACACCCCCATCAGACACCCAGCACACCGCACACCACTGACAGTACACAATGTACCACAGCCCCATCAGACACCCAGCTCACCGCACACCACTGACAGTACACAATTTACCACAGCCCCATCAGGCTCCCAGCACACCGCACACCACTGACAGTACACAATGTACCACACCCCCATCAGGCACCCAGCTCACCGCACACCATTGACAGTACACAATGTACCACACCCCCATCAGACACCAAGCACACCGCACACCACTGACAGTACACAATGTACCACACCCCCATCAGGCACCCAGCACACCACACACCACTGACAGTACACAATGTACCACACCCCCATCAGACACTCAGCTCACCGCAAACCACTGACAGTACACAATGTACCACACCCCCATCAGACACCCAGCACACCACACACCACTGAGAGTACACAATGTACCACACCCCCATCAGACACTCAGCTCACCGCACACCACTGACAGTACACAATGTACCACACCCCCATCAGACACCCAGCACACCACACACCACTGACAGTACACAATGTACCACAGCCCCATCAGACACCCAGCACACCACACACCACTGACAGTACACAATGTACCACACCCCCATCAGACACTCAGCTCACCTCACACCACTGACAGTACACAATGTACCACACCCCCATCAGACACCCAGCACACCACACACCACTGACAGTACACAATGTACCACACCCCCATCAGACACCCAGCACACCACACACCACTGACAGTACACAATGTACCACACCCCCATCAGACACTCAGCTCACCGCACACCACTGACAGTACACAATGTACCACACCCCCATCAGACACCCAGCACACCGCACACCACTGACAGTACACAATGTACCACACCCCCATCAGACACCCAGCACACCACACACCACTGACAGTACACAATGTACCACACCCCCATCAGACACTCAGCTCACCGCACACCACTGACAGTACACAATGTACCACACCCCCATCAGACACCCAGCACACCACACACCACTGACAGTACACAATGTACCACAGCCCCATGAGACACACAGCACACCGCACACCACTGACAGTACACAATGTACCACACCCCCATCAGACACCCAGCACACCGCACACCACTGACAGTACACAATGTACCACACCCCCATCAGACACCCAGCACACCACACACCACTGACAGTACACAATGTACCACAGCCCCATGAGACACACAGCACACCGCACTCCACTGACAGTACACAATGTACCACACCCCCATCAGACACTCAGCTCACCGCACACCACTGACAGTACACAATGTACCACACACCCATCAGGCACCCAGCACACCACACACCACTGACAGTACACAATGTCCCACACCCACATCAGACACCCAGCACACCGCACACCACTGACAGTACACAATGTACCACACCCCCATCAGACACCCAGCACACCGCACACCACTGACAGTACACAATGTACCACAACCCCATCAGATACACAGCACACTGCACACCACTGACAGTACAAAATGTACCACAGCCCCATGAGACACACAGCACACCGCACTCCACTGACAGTACACAATGTACCACAGTCCCATCAGACACCCAGCACACCGCACACCACTGACAGTACACAATGTACCACACACCCATCAGACACCCAGCACACCACACAACACTGACAGTACACAATGTCCCACAGCCCCATGAGACACACAGCACACCGCACACCACTGACAGTACACAATGTACCACACCCCCATCAGACACCCAGCACACCACACACCACTGACAGTACACAATGTACCACACCCCCATCAGGCACCCAGCACACCACACACCACTGACAGTACACAATGCACCAAACCCCAATCAGACACCCAGCTCACCACACACCACTGACAGTACACAATGTACCACAGCCCCATCAGACACCCAGCACACTGCACACCACTGACAGTACACAATGTACCACACCCCCATCAGACACCCAGCACACTGCACACCACTGTCAGTACACAATGTACCACAGCCCCATGAGACACACAGCACACCGCACTCCACTGACAGTACACAATGTACCACACACCCATCAGACACCCAGCACACCACACAACACTGACAGTACACAATGTCCCACAGCCCCATGAGACACACAGCACACCGCACACCACTGACAGTACACAATGTACCACACCCCCATCAGACACCCAGCACACCACACACCACTGACAGTACACAATGCACCACACCCCCATCAGACACCCAGCTCACCACACACCACTGACAGTACACAATGTACCACAGCCCCATCAGACACCCAGCACACCACACACCACTGACAGTACACAATGTACCACACCCCCATCAGACACCCAGCACACCGCACACCACTGACAGTACACAATGTACCACACCCCCATCAGACACCCAGCACACCACACACCACTGACAGTACACAATGTACCACACCCCCATCAGACACCCAGCACACCGCACACCACTGACAGTACACAATGCACCACACCCCCATCAGACACCCAGCACACCACACACCACTGACAGTACACAGTGTACCACACCCCCATCAGACACCCAGCACACCGCACTCCACTGACAGTACACAATGCACCACACCCCCATCAGACACCCAGCACACCACACACCACTGACAGTACACAGTGTACCACACCCCCATCAGACACCCAGCACACCGCACTCCACTGACAGTACACAATGTACCACACCCCCATCAGACACCCAGCACACCGCACACCACTGACAGTACACAATGTACCACAGCCCCATCAGACACCCAGCACACTGCACACCACTGACAGTACACAATGTACCACACCCCCATCAGACACTCAGCACACCGCACACCACTGACAGTACACAATGTACCACACCCCCATCAGGCAAGCAGCACACCGCACACCACTGTCAGTACACAATGTACCACACTCCCATCAGACACCCAGCACACTGCACACCACTGACAGTACACAATGTACCACAGCCCCATCAGACACCCAGCTCACCACACACCACTGACAGTACACAATGTACCACACCCCCATTAGACACCCAGCACACCACACACCACTGACAGTACACAATGTACCACACCCCCATCAGACACCCAGCACACCACACACCACTGACAGTACACAATGTACCACACCCCCATTAGACACCCAGCACACCACACACCACTGACAGTACACAATGTACCACACCCCCATCAGACACCCAGCACACCGCACACCACTGACAGTACACAATGTACCACACCCCCATCAGACACCCAGCACACCACACACCACTGACAGTACACAATGTACCACACCCCCATCAGACACCCAGCACACCGCACACCACTGACAGTACACAATGTACCACACCCCCATCAGACACCCAGCACACTGCACACCACTGACATTTCATAATGTACCACACCCCCATCAGACACCCAGCACACCGCACACCACTGACAGTACTCAATGTACCACACCCCCATCAGACACCCAGCACACCGCACACCACTGACAGTACACAATGTACCACACCCCCATCAGACACCCAGCACACCACACACCTCTGACAGTACACAATGTACGACAGCCCAATCAGGCACCCAGCACACCGCACACCACTGACAGTACACAATGTACCACAGCCCCATCAGACACCCAGCACACCGCACACCACTGACAGTACACAATGTACCACACCCTCATCAGGCACCCAGCACACCACACACCACTGACAGTACACAATGTACCACACCCCCATCAGACACCCAGCACACCACACACCACTGACAGTACACAATGTACCACACCCCCATCAGACACCCAGCACACCACACACCACTGACAGTACACAATGTACCACACCCCCATCAGGCACCCAGCACACCGCACACCACTGACATTACACAATGTACCACACCCCCATCAGGCACCCAGCACACCACACACCACTGACAGTACACAATGTACCACAGCCCCATCAGACACCCAGCACACCACACACCACTGACAGTACACAATGTACCACACCCCCATCAGACACCCAGCACACCACACACCACTGACAGTACACAATGTACCACACCCCCATCAGGCACCCAGCACACCGCACACCACTGACAGTACACAATGTACCACAACCCCATCAGGCACCCAGCACACCGCACACCACTGACAGTACACAATGTACCACACCCCCATCAGGCACCCAGCACACCGCACACCACTGACAGTACACAATGTACCACAACCCCATCAGGCACCCAGCACACCGCACACCACTGACAGTACACAATGTACCACACCCCCATCAGACACCCAGCACACCGCACACCACTGACAGTACACAATGTACCACACCCCCATCAGGCACCCAGCACACCGCACACCACTGACAGTACACAATGTACCACACCCCCATCAGGCACCCAGCACACCGCACACCACTGACAGTACACAATGTACCACACCCCCATCAGGCACCCAGCACACCGCACACCACTGACATTACACAATGTACCACACCCCCATCAGACACCCAGCACACCACACACCACTGACAGTATACAATGTACCACACCCCCATCAGACACCCAGCACACCGCACACCACTGACATTTCATAATGTACCACACCCCCATCAGACACCCAGCACACCACACACCACTGACAGTACACATTGTACCACACCTCCATCAGTCACCCAGCACACCGCACACCACTGACAGTACACAATGTACCACACCCCCATCAGGCACCCAGCACACCGCACACCACTGACAGTACACAATGTTCCACACCCCCATCAGACACCCAGCACACCGCACACCACTGACAGTACACAATGTACCACACCCCCATCAGGCACCCAGCACACCGCACACCACTGACATTACACAATGTACCACACCCCAATCAGACACCCAGCACACCACACACCACTGACAGTATACAATGTACCACACCCCCCATCAGACACCCAGCACACCGCACACCACTGACATTTCATAATGTACCACACCCCCATCAGACACCCAGCACACCACACACCACTGACAGTACACAATGTACCACACCCCCATCAGGCACCCAGCACACCACACACCACTGACAGTACACAATGTACCACACCCCCATCAGACACCCAGCACAGCGCACACCACTGACAGTACACAATGTACCACACCCCCATCAGACACTCAGCACACCGCACACCACTGACAGTACACAATGTACCACACCCCCATCAGACACCCAACACACCGCACACCACTGACAGTACACAATGTACCACACCCCCATCAGACACCCAGCACACCACACACCACTGACAGTACACAATGTACCACACCCCCATCAGACACCCAACACACCGCACACCACTGACAGTACACAATGTACCACACCCCCATCAGACACCCAGCACACCGCACACCACTGACAGTACACAATGTACCACACCCCCATCAGGCACCCAGCATACCGCACACCACTGACAGTACACAATGTACCTCACCCCCATCAGACACCCAGCACACCGCACACCACTGACAGTACACAATGTACCACAGCCCCATGAGACACACAGCACACCGCACACCACTGACAGTACACAATGCACCACACCCCCATCAGACACCCAGCACACCAAACACCACTGACAGTACACAATGTACCACAGCCCCATGAGACACACAGCACACCGCACACCACTGACAGTACACAATGCACCACACCCCCATCAGACACCCAGCACACTGCACACCACTGAGAGTACACAATGTACCACACCCCCATCAGACACCCAGCATACCGCACACCACTGACAGTACACAATGTAACACACCCCCATCAGACACCCAGCACACCAAACACCACTGACAGTACACAATGTACCACAGCCCCATGAGACACACAGCACACCGCACACCACTGACAGTACACAATGCACCACACCCCCATCAGACACCCAGCACACTGCACACCACAGAGAGTACACAATGTACCACACCCCCATCAGACACTCAGCACACCGCACACCACTGACAGTACACAATGTACCACAGCCCCATCAGACACCCAGCTCACCACACACCACTGACAGTACACAATGTACCACAGCCCCATCAGACACCCAGCACACTGCACACCACTGACAGTACACAATGTACCACACCCCCATCAGACACTCAGCACACCGCACACCACTGACAGTACACAATGTACCACACCCCCATCAGACACCCAACACCACACACCACTGACAGTACACAATGTACCACACCCCCATCAGGCAAGCAGCACACCGCACACCACTGTCAGTACACAATGTACCACACCCCCATTAGACACCCAGCACACCGCACACCACTGACAGTACACAATGTACCACACCCCCATCAGGCACCCAGCACACCGCACACCACTGACATTACACAATGTACCACACCCCCATCAGACACCCAGCACACCACACACCACTGACAGTACACATTGTACCACACCCCCATCAGACACCCAGCACACCGCACACCACTGACAGTACACAATGTACCACACCCCCATCAGGCACCCAGCACACCGCACACCACTGACATTACACAATGTACCACACCCCAATCAGACACCCAGCACACCGCACACCACTGACAGTACACAATGTACCACACCCCCATCAGACACCCAGCACACCGCACACCACTGACATTTCATAATGTACCACACCCCCATCAGACACCCAGCACACCGCACACCACTGACAGTACACAATGTTCCACACCCCCATCAGACACCCAGCACACCACACACCACTGACAGTACACAATGTACCACAGCCCCATCAGACACCCAGCACACTACACACCACTGACAGTACACAATGTACCACACCCCCATCAGACACCCAGCACAGCGCACACCACTGACAGTACACAATGTACCACACCCCCATCAGACACTCAGCACACCGCACACCACTGACAGTACACAATGTACCACACCCCCATCAGACACCCAACACACCGCACACCACTGACAGTACACAATGTACCACACCCCCATCAGACACCCAGCACACCACACACCACTGACAGTACACAATGTACCACACCCCCATCAGACACCCAGCACACCACACACCACTGACAGTACACAATGTACCACACCCCCATCAGACACCCATCACAACGAACACCACTGACAGTACACAATGTACCACACCCCCATCAGGCACCCAGCTCACCGCACACCACTGACAGTACACAATGTACCACAGCCCCATCAGGCACCCAGCACACCGCACACCACTGACAGTACACAATGTCCCACACCCCCATCAGACACCCAGCACACCGCACACCACTGACAGTACACAATGTACCACAGCCCCATCAGACACCCAGCACACCGCACACCACAGACAGTACACAATGTACCACAGCCCCATCAGACACCCAGCACACCGCACACCACAGACAGTACACAATGTACCACAGTCCCATCAGACACCCAGCACACCGCACACCACAGACTGTACACAATGTACCACAGCCCCATCAGACACCCAGCACACCGCACACCACTGACAGTACACAATTTACCACAGCCCCATGAGACACCCAGCTCATCACACACCACTGACAGTACACAATGTACCACAGCCCCATCAGGCAACCAGCACACCACACACCACTGACAGTACACAATGTACCACACCCCCATCAGACACCCAGCAAACCGCACACCACTGACAGTACACAATGTACCACACCCCCATCAGACACCCAGCACACCACACACCACTGACAGTACACAATGTACCACACCCCCATCAGACACCCAGCACACCGCACACCACTGACAGTACACAATGTACCACACCCCCATCAGACACCCAGCATACCACACACCACTGACAGTACACAATGTACCACACCCCCATCAGACACCCAGCATACCACACACCACTGACAGTACACAATGTACCACACCCCCATCAGACACCCAGCACACCGCACACCACTGACAGTACACAATGTACCACACCCCCATCAGACACCCAGCACACCGCACACCACTGACTGTACACAATGTACCACACCCCCATCAGGAACCCAGCTCACCGCACACCACTGACAGTACACAATGTACCACAGCCCCATCAGACACCCAGCACACCGCACACCACTGACAGTACACAATGTACCACAGCCCTATCAGACACCCAGCGCACCGCACACCACTGACAGTACACAATGTACCACACCCCCATCAGACACCCAGCACACCGCACACCACTGACAGTACACAATGTACCACACCCCCATCAGACACCCAGCACACCACACACCACTGACAGTACACAATGTACCACAGCCCCATCAGACACCCAGCACACCGCACACCACTGACAGTACACAATGTACCACACCCCCATCAGACACCCAGCACACCGCACACCACTGACAGTACACAATGTACCACAGTCCCATCAGGCACCCAGCACACCACACACCACTGACAGTACACAATGTACCACACCCCCATCAGGCACCCAGCACACCGCACACCACTGACATTACACAATGTACCACAGCCCCATCAGACACACAGCACACCGCACACCACTGACAGTACACAATGTACCACAGCCCCATCAGACACACAGCACACCACACACCACTGACAGTACACAATGTTCCACAGCCCCATCAGACACCCAGCTCACCGCACACCACTGACAGTACACAATGTACCACACCCCCATCAGACACCCAGCACACCGCAGACCACTGACAGTACACAATGTACCACACCCCCATCAGGCACCCAGCACACCGCACTCCACTGACAGTACACAATGTACCACAGCCCCATCAGGCACCCAGCACACCGCAAACCACTGACAGTACACAATGTACCACACCCCCATCAGATACCCAGCACACCGCACACCATTGACAGTACACAATGTACCACACCCCCATCAGACACCCAGCACACCACACACCACTGACAGTACACAATGTACCACACCCCCATCAGACACCCAGCACACCACACACCACTGACAGTACACAATGTACCACAGTCCCATCAGACACCCAGCACACCGCACACCACTGACAGTACACAATGTACCACGCCCCCATCAGACACCCAGCACACCACACACCGCTGCCAGTACACAATGTACCACACCCCCATCAGGCACCCAGCACACCGCACACCGCTGACAGTACACAATGTACCACACCCCCATCAGGCACCCAGCTCACCCCACACCACTGACAGTACACAATGTACCACAGCCCCATCAGACACCCAGCACGCCACAGACAAACAAAGAACAACAAAGAAATGTACAGCACAGGAACAGGCCCTTCGGCCCTCCAAGCCCGCGCCGACCATACTGCTCGACTAAACTACAATCTTCTACACTTCCTGGGTCCGTATCCTTCTATTCCCATCCTATTCATATATTTGTCAAGATGCCCCTTAAATGTCCCTATCGTCCCTGCCTCCACTACCTCCTCCGGTAGTGAGTTCCAGGCACCCACTACCCTCTGCGTAAAAAACTTGCCTCGTACATCTACTCTAAACCTTGCCCCTCTCACCTTAAACCTATGCCCCCTAGTAATTGACCCCTGTACCCTGGGGAAAAGCCTCTGACTATCCACTCTGTCTATGCCCCTCATAATTTTGTATACCTCTATCAGGTCGCCCCTCAACCTCCTTCGTTCCAGTGAGAACAAACCGAGTTTATTCAATCGCTCCTCATAGCTTATGCCCTCCATACCAGGCAACATTCTGGTAAATCTCTTCTGCACCCTCTCTAAAGCCTCCACATCCTTCTGGCAGTGTGGCGACCAGAATTGAACACTATACTCCAAGTGTGGCCTAACTAAGGTTCTATACAGCTGCAACATGACTTGCCAATTCTTATACTCAATGCCCCGGCCAATGAAGGCAAGCATGCCGTATGCCTTCTTGACTACCTTCTCCACCTGTGTAGCCCCTTTCAGTGATCTGTGGACCTGTACTCCTAGATCTCTTTGACTTTCAATACTCTTGAGGGTTCTACCATTCACTGTATATTCCCTACCTGCATTAGCCCTTCCAAAATGCATTACCTCACATTTGTCCAGGTTAAACTCCATCTGCCATCTCTCCGCCCAAGTCTCCAGACAATCTAAATCCTGCTGTATCCTCAGACAGTCCTCATCGCTATCCGCAATTCCACCAACCTTTGTGTCGTCTGCAAACTTACTAATCAGACCAGTTACATTTTCCTCCAAATCATTTATATATACTACAAAGAGCAAAGGTCCCAGCACTGATCCCTGTGGAACACCACTGGTCACAGCCCTCCAATTAGAAAAGCATCCCTCCATTGCTACCCTCTGCCTTCTATGGCCTAGCCAGTTCTGTATCCACCTTGCCAGTTCACCCCTGATCCCGTGTGACTTCACCTTTTGTACTAGTCTACCATGAGGGACCTTGTCAAAGGCCTTAATGAAGTCCATATAGACAACATCTACTGCCCTACCTGCATCAATCATCTTAGTGACCTCCTCGAAAAACTCTATCAAGTTAGTGAGACACGACCTCCCCTTCACAAAACCGTGCTGCCTCTCACTAATACGTCCATTTGCTTCCAAATGGGAGTAGATCCTGTCTCGAAGAATTCTCTCCAGTAATTTCCCTACCACTGAAGTAAGGCTCACCGGCCTGTAGTTCCCGGGATTATCCCTGCCACCCTTCTTAAACAGAGGAACAACATTGGCTATTCTCCAGTCCTCCGGGACATCCCCTGAAGACAGCGAGGATCCAAAGATTTCTGTCAAGGCCTCAGCAATTTCCCCCCAGCCTCCTTCATTATTCTGGGGTAGATCCCATCCGGCCCTGGGGACTTATCTACCTTAATATTTTTTAAGACACCCAACACCTCGTCTTTTTGGATCACAATGTGACCCAGGCTATCTACACCCCCTTCTCCAGACTCAACATCTACCAATTCCTTCTCTTTGGTGAATACTGATGCAAAGTATTCATTTAGTACCTCGCCCATTTCCTCTGGCTCCACACATAGATTCCCTTGCCTATCCTTCAGTGGGCCAACCCTTTCCCTGGCTACCCTCTTGCTTTTTATGTGAGTGTAAAAAGCCTTGGGATTTTCCTTAACCCTATTTGCCAATGACTTTTCATGACCCCTTCTAGCCCTCCTGACTCCTTGCTTAAGTTCCTTCCTACTTTCCTTATATGCCACACAGGCTTCGTCTGTTCCCAGCCTTTTAGCCCTGACAAATGCCTCCTTTTTCTTTTTGACGAGGCCTACAATATCTCTCGTCATCCAAGGTTCCCGAAAATTGCCGTATTTATCTTTCTTCCTCACAGGAACATGCCTGTCCTGTATTCCTTTCAACTGACACTTGAAAGCCTCCCACATGTCAGATGTTGATTTGCCCTCAAACATCCGCCCCCAATCTATGTTCTTCAGTTCCCGCCTAATATTGTTATAATTAGCCTTCCCCCAATTTAGCACATTCATCCTCGGACCACTCTTATCCTTGTCCACCAGTACTTTAAAACTTACTGAATTGTGGTCACTGTTACCGAAATGCTCCCCTACTGAAACATCTACCACCTGGCCGGGCTCATTCCCCAATACCAGGTCCAGTACCGCCCCTTCCCTAGTTGGACTGTTTACATATTGTTTTAAGAAGCCCTCCTGGATGCTCCTTACAAACTCTGCCCCGTCTAAGCCCCTGGCACTAAGTGAGTCCCAGTCAATATTGGGGAAGTTGAAGTCTCCCATCACCACAACCCTGTTGTTTTTACTCTTTTCCAAAATCTGTCTACCTATCTGCTACTCTATCTCCCGCTGGCTGTTGGGAGGCCTGTAGTATACCCCCAACATTGTGACTGCACCCTTCTTATTCCTGATCTCTACCCATATAGCCTCACTGCCCTCTGAGGTGTCCTCTCGCTGTATAGCTGTGTACTCTCCTGAACAAGTAGCGCAACTCCGCCTCCCCTTTTACATCCCCCTCTATCCCGCCTGAAACATCTAATTCCTGGAACGTTTAGCTGCCAATCCTGCCCTTCCCTCAACCAGGTCTCTGTAATGGCAACAACATCATAGTTCCAAGTAGTAATCCAAGCTCTAAGTTCATCTGCCTTACCCGTAATGCTCCTTGCATTAAAACATATGCACTTCAGGCCACCAGACCCGCTGTGTTCAGCAACTTCTCCCCGTCTGCTCTGCCTCAGAGCCACACTGTCCCTATTCCCTAGTTCTCCCTCAATGCTCTCACCTTCTGACCGTGCCCACCCCCCTGCCATACTAGTTTAAACACTCCCGTGTGACACGAGCAAATCTCGCGGCCAGAATATTTATGCCTCTCCGGTTTAGATGCAACCCGTCCATCTTATACAGGTCACACCTGCCCCGGAAGAGCTCCCAGTGGTCCAGATAACAGAAACCCTCCCTCCTACACCAGCTGTTTAGCCACGTGTTTGTCTGCTCTATCTTCCTATTTCTAGCCTCACTGGCACGTGGCACAGGGAGTAATCCCGAGATTACAACCCTAGAGGTCCTGTCTTTTAACTTTCTGCCTAGCTCCCTGAACTCCTGCTGCAGGACCTCATGCCCCTTCCTGCCTATGTCGTTAGTACCAATATGTACAACGACCTCTGCCTGTTTGCCCTCCCCCTTCAGGATTCCCTCTACCCGTTCGGAGACATCCTGGACCCTGGCACCAGGGAGGCAACATACCATCCTGGAGTCTCTTTCACGTCCACAGAAGCGCCTATCTGTGCCCCTGACTATAGAGTCCCCTATAACTATTACTCTTCTGCGCTTTGACCCTCCCTTCTGAACATCAGAGCCAGCCGTGGTGCCACTGCTCTGGCTGCTGCTGTTTTCCCCTGATAGGCTATCCCCCCCGACAGTATCCAAAGGGGTATATCTGTTCGAGAGGGGGACAACCACAGTGGATTCCTGCACTGACTGCCTGCCATTTCTGGTGGTCACCCATTTCTCTGCCTGCACCTTGGGTGCGACCACATTTACATAACTGCGATCTATGACGCTTTCCGCCACCTGCATGCTCCAAAGTGCATCCAATTGCTGCTCCAACCGAACCATGCGGTCTGTGAGGAGCTCCAGTTGGGTGCACTTTCTGCAGATGAAGCCATCCGGGACGCTGGTAGCCTCCCGGACCTGCCACATCTCACAGTCAGAGCACAGCACCCCTCTAACTGACATTGCGTCAATTAATTAAAATTAAAATTAAAATTTGTCTTTTTAAAAAAAAAATATTTTAAAAAAAATTTCAAAGTTACTGTCAACTATCTGTTTCCTAGCACTAGATTTCTAATAGAAATGCGATAGCTAACTATAATATTCTCCGATCTCTGGCTTAGATATCCCTCTAAATTATAATTAAGTTATTATGTTTAATTAGTTACCAAATACTCAAATTTTTTTTAAATTTAGGGTAGAATCCCAACCAGCCACTCTGGCCACAGCTTTTCTGTGATGTCACTTTAGTTTCCCCCCGACACACACAATTTGAAAAAAGGTATAACATTGAAAATAAGTAAAAATCACTTACTTACCTTCTGAGTGTCTGAGATGTTCTCAGGTTCTCTCGCTGACAGAGACTGCTCCTCCACCTCCGATCCTTGACCTGCACAATGCTAATAATATAATAATATAATATGGCACTTACCTTACACCAATGGGTCTTATTATTAGGTTAGAGGAGGAGGGCGGGTGGGAGACACTACACGTGTAGTGTCTCGGGTTTCCTCTCCACCAGAATTTATTGGTTGGGAGGGGGGGGGGGGACTTCCCAGAGGTCCGCGGGTCGAACTTCCGGTTCCCGCCTTATATAAAAACAAATAAAACAGAAAACAGAAAAGAAGAACAGACACGGGACCAGGTATGTCGAGCGCCTCCCTGTCTCTTGACCAGGAGAAGGCGTTCGACAGGGTGGGGCCCGGGGATTTGCTCGGGACTCTGCGAGCTGTCGGGTTCGGGTGGCATTTTGTCGCCCGGATCCGGTTACTGTCCGCCGCCTCGGAGAGTCTGATTAAGGTTAACGGGTCCCTGACGGCGCCCCTTCGCTTTGGGAGAGGAGTGCGTCAGGGCTGCCCCCTGTCCGGCCAACATGATTCCCTCTGCGTGGGGCCTTTCCTGTGCCTCCTGCGGAGGGGGTTCACGGGGCAGGTTCTGCCCGAACCGGACGGGGGGGTGGTCCTCTCGGCGGACGCTGATGCCGTGTTCCTCATGGTCACTGACCCCGGGGACCCCCGGAGGATGCGAGAGAGCCAAGATGTCTACTCCGCCGCGTCCTCCCCACGGATCAACTGGGCCAAATGTTCCGGACTCCTGGTCGGTCCGTGGCAGGTGGACCCCCTCCCGGAGGAGCTCGGGCCCTTCAGCTGGAGTCGGACCAACAGCCTGTACCTGGGAGTCCATCTTTGCCCGGCAGAGGGAGCCTGGCCGGCGAACGGGCAGGAGCTGGAGACTAAGGTCACCGCTGGCCTGGGACGCTGGACAGGACGGCTCCGAGTGCTGTCCCCCAGGGGCCGAGTTCTCGTCATAAACCAGCTGATCGCCTCCATGCTGTGGTCCCGGCTGGTCACTGACTCCCCCCCCTGGCTTTGTCCCACCACCCAGAGAGCCCGGCTTCGGTTCCTCCGGGACAATCGACTGCACGGGGTCGCTGCGGAGGTCTGGAGTCTCCCGATGGCGGAGGGCGGTCAGGCGCTGGTGTGCCTCCGCACCCAGACTGCCACTTTCCACCCTCAGACTCTGCAGCGTTACCTGTACGCTGAGCCTCCCCCACGGTGGGGCCCTGGCGACGGATTTCTCCCCCCAGGGGCTCGGCCTGAACTACGACGTGCGGCTCCTGTCTGTGGAGCAGCAGGGTCTTCGGAACTCTCTGTTGGCGCTGCCCGTCTTGTACCAGGTCCTCCTCAAAGTCTGGAACACGGTCTCCAGGCGCCGCAGCTCTCCCCCGTCAGGAGTGGCGGCTGTCGTAAGGGAGCCGCTGCTCAGGAATCCGCACCTCCGCCAATCTCCATTCGGGGGGCTGGCGGAGCGGAGGGCGGTGGGTGCCGTGGGCAGGGCTGGGTGGCGGAGGGCGGTGGGTGCCGTGGGAAGGGCTGGGTGGCGGAGGGCTGTGGGTGCCGTGGGAAGGGCTGGGTGGCGGAGGGCCGGGCTGTGGGTGCCGTGGGCAGGACTGGGTGGCGGAGGGCTGTGGGTGCCGTGGGCAGGGCTGGGTGGGGGAGGGCTGTGGGTGCCGTGGGCAGGGCTGGGTGGCGGAGGGCGGTGGGTGCCGTGGGCAGGGCTGGGTGGCGGAGGGTGGTGGGTGCCGTGGGCAGGGCTGGGTGGCGGAGGGCGGTGGGTGCCGTGGGCAGGGCTGGGTGGCGGAGGGCTGTGGGTGCCGAGAGAAGGGCTGGGTGGGGAGGGCTGTGGGTGCCGTGGGCAGGGCTGGGTGGGGAGGGCTGTTGGTGCCGTGGGAAGGGCTGGGTGGGGAGGGCTGTGGGTGCCGTGGGAAGGGCTGGGTGGCGGAGGGCCGGGCTGTGGATGCCGTGGGAAGGGCTGGGTGGCGGAGGGCTGTGGGTGCCGTGGGAAGGGCTGGGTGGCGGAGGGCTGTGGGTGCCGTGGGAAGGGCTGGGTGGCGGAGGGCTGTGGGTGCCGTGGGAAGGGCTGGGTGGCGGAGGGGTGTGGGTGCCGTGGGAAGGGCTGGGTGGCGGAGGGCCGGGCTGTGGGTGCCGTGTGAAGGGCTGGGTGGCGGAGGGCTGTGAGTGCCGTGGGAAGGGCTGGGTGGCGGAGGGCTGTGGGTGCTGTGGGAAGGGCTGGGTGGGGGAGGGCTGTGGGTGCCGTGGGCAGGGCTGGGTGGCGGAGGGCCGGGCTGTGGGTGCCGTGGGAAGGGCTGGGTGGGGGAGGGCCGGGCTGTGGGTGCCGTGGGCAGGGCTGGGTGGGGGAGGGCCGGGCTGTGGGTGCCGTGGGCAGGGCTGGGTGGGGGAGGGCCGGGCTGTGGGTGCCGTGGGCAGGGCTGGGTGGCGGAGGGCCGGGCTGTGGGTGCCGTGGGAAGGGCTGGGTGGGGGAGGGCCGGGCTGTGGGTGCCGTGGGAAGGGCTGGGTGGGGGAGGGCCGGGCTGTGGGTGCCGTGGGAAGGGCTGGGTGGCGGAGGGCCGGGCTGTGGGTGCCGTGGGAAGGGCTGGGTGGCGGAGGGCTGTGGGTGCCGTGGGAAGGGCTGGGTGGGGGAGGGCTGTGAGTGCCGTGGGAAGGGCTGGGTGGCGGAGGGCTGTGAGTGCCGTGGGAAGGGCTGGGTGGGGGAGGGCTGTGGGTGCCGTAGGAAGGGCTGGGTGGCGGAGGGCTGTGGGTGTAGTGGGCAGGGCTGGGTGGCGGAGGGCCGGGCTGTGGGTGCCGTGGGAAGGGCTGGGTGGCGGAGGGCTGTGGGTGCCGTGGGAAGGGCTGGGTGGCGGAGGGCCGGGCTGTGGGTGCCGTGGGCAGGGCTGGGTGGCGGAGGGCTGTGGGTGCCGTGGGAAGGGCTGGGTGGCGGAGGGCTGTGGGTGTAGTGGGCAGGGCTGGGTGGCGGAGGGCCGGGCTGTGGGTGCCGTGGGAAGGGCTGGGTGGGGGAGGGCTGTGGGTGTGGGTGTAGTGGGCAGGGCTGGGTGGCGGAGGGCCGGGCTGTGGGTGCCGTGGGAAGGGCTGGGTGGCGGAGGGCTGTGGGTGCCGTGGGAAGGGCTGGGTGGCGGAGGGCCGGGCTGTGGGTGCCGTGGGAAGGGCTGGGTGGGGGAGGGCTGTGGGTGCCGTGGGAAGGGCTGGGTGGCGGAGGGCTGTGGGTGCCGTGGGAAGGGCTGGGTGGCGGAGGGCCGGGCTGTGGGTGCCGTGGGAAGGGCTGGGTGGCGGAGGGCCGGGCTGTGGGTGCCGTGGGAAGGGCTGGGTGGCGGAGGGCTGTGGGTGCCGTGGGAAGGGCTGGGTGGCGGAGGGCTGTGGGTGCCGTGGGAAGGGCTGGGTGGCGGAGGGGTGTGGGTGCCGTGGGAAGGGCTGGGTGGCGGACGGCCGGGCTGTGGGTGCCGTGGGAAGGGCTGGGTGGCGGAGGGCTGTGAGTGCCGTGGGCAGGGCTGGGTGGGGGAGGGCTGTGGGTGCTGTGGGAAGGGCTGGGTGGCGGAGGGCTGTGGGTGCCGTGGGAAGGGCTGGGTGGGGGAGGGCCGGGCTGTGGGTGCCGTGGGAAGGGCTGGGTGGGGGAGGGCTGTGGGTGCCGTGGGAAGGGCTGGGTGGTGGAGGGCCGGGCTGTGGGTGCCGTGGGAAGGGCTGGGTGGCGGAGGGCTGTGGGTGCCGTGGGAAGGGCTGGGTGGGGGAGGGCTGTGGGTGTGGGTGTAGTGGGCAGGGCTGGGTGGCGGAGGGCCGGGCTGTGGGTGCCGTGGGAAGGGCTGGGTGGCGGAGGGCTGTGGGTGCCGTGGGAAGGGCTGGGTGGCGGAGGGCCGGGCTGTGGGTGCCGTGGGAAGGGCTGGGTGGGGGAGGGCTGTGGGTGCCGTGGGAAGGGCTGGGTGGCGGAGGGCTGTGGGTGCCGTGGGAAGGGCTGGGTGGCGGAGGGCTGTGGGTGCCGTGGGAAGGGCTGGGTGGCGGAGGGCCGGGCTGTGGGTGCCGTGGGAAGGGCTGGGTGGCGGAGGGCCGGGCTGTGGGTGCCGTGGGAAGGGCTGGGTGGCGGAGGGCTGTGGGTGCCGTGGGAAGGGCTGGGTGGGGGAGGGCCGGACTGGCAGGGCGCGGGGCGGTGTCTGTCCGGCGCCCGGCCAGTGCCATCCAAGGCCTCAAGACGGCCGTGCCCGGCCCCGCGGGCACACTGGAGCGAGAGGCGGCCTGGTTGTGAGGTTGGCATCCCGGCTGAGCGAACCCCTGCTCGGACGCAGTTCCACATCGGTCCCAGGCCCCGGGGCACCCGCCGGGCGCCGGCGCCCCACAGCCGCCTGGTGGAAATCCCCTCCGGGCCTCTGGGCACCGCGCGGAGGGGTTTCCTGTCCCGCCTGCTGCTGCACACCTTCCACCTCCTTTCCCTGGCCCGCCCTCCCCACACGCGTCCGGCAGCGGAGCTCCCTGCTGGGGGGCCTCGACCGAGGTGTCCTCCCCATAGAACTGGGGGAGCTGGGGGGGAGGGTGCTGCCCGCGGCAGTGCCGCCCGATCACAGAGTCTATCACTTCTCGGCCTCCCCACAGACCTGCCTCTCCCGCGGCCTGGGGGACACCGTGGAGCTTGTCCATGTTGTCTGTCCTCGGCTGCTCTCCCGCTTTGATTTCTCGACCACGTTGTTGTTGAGGTTTTCTTTGCGCTTCAGCCCCGCGCTCCTGATCTACGGACACCCGGTGCGGCGGGGGGGGGGCGGGGAAGGCGGAGGGTCTCCCCGTGAACCTGCTCCTGGGCCGGGCCAAACTTCCCATTTCTAGGTCCAGGCAGCGGGCGACTGAGGGGGCCGTCCGGCCCGGCTGTCTGCCCCTCTCCCGCGGCCTGGGTGGCGGCCGGGGGTCCCTGGAGCGGGGGCAGGCGCTGCCCACGGGCACCCTCGAAGCTTTCCGGGCTGGCTGGGCCCCGCAGGGGGTGGGCTGCCGGACTGACCCCGATGTGGTAGTATGCATTAGGGGTCATGTGGGACTGTGAAGCCGTGATGCCATTGGCTGACAGATCCCGGGTCCTGGTTGGCTGTTGATCTCTAGCTCCGCCCTGAAGGCGGAGTATAAGAACCAGGAGTTCTCCCCGCAGCTCCAGTCTGTTGCTGAACTGCGGGGGAACAGTCACGCTGAATAAAGCCTCATCGACTTCATCTCTATTCGTCTCTCGTGAGTCTTTGTGCGCTACAATTTATTAAGCGAGCTTAAAGGACTATGGAGCTCCGGATCGTCCCGGAATGCCTGCGGATCAGCCCCCACGCAGCGAACTCGGCAGCAGTATTTAAACACTGGCAGACTTGTTTCGAAGCCTACCTCCGAACGGCCCCCGGCCGGATCAAGAAGACCAGAAACTGCAGGTCCTGCACTCGAGGGTAAGCCCGGAGATTTTCCCTCTGATCGAAGACGCAGAGGATTTCCAGACGGCGTTCGCAGCGCTAAAGAGCATCTACGTTCGCCCAGTGAACCAGGTCTACGCACGCTACCAACTCGCAACGAGACGGCAAAGTCCCGGAGAATTGTTAGACGAATTCTACGCCGCGCTGCTAATTTTGGGACGGGCCTGCAGCTGCCCGCCGGTAAACACGGCTGAACACACGGACATGTTAATTCACGATGAGTTTGTGGCAGGTATGAACTCTCCCCAAATCCGCCAAAGACTTTTAGAAAGAGAGTCGCTAGGACTCTCAGAGGCACGGGCCCTCGCAGCCTCACTAGATGTGGCCGCGCAAAACGCCCGCGCCTACGGCCCCGACCGTGCGGCAGCCCCTTGGGCTCCGTGGACCCCCGTCGCGACAACCCCCCCCCCTCACAGGTTTGCGCGGTTAAAGCGGCAGATCATCCCGGGGGGGCCCGCTGCTATTTCTGCGGCCAGGCGAAACACCCCCCGGCAGCGCTGCCCGGCCCGCGCAGCGATTTGCAAGAGCTGCTGCAAAAAGGGCCATTTCGCGGCTGTGTGCCGGTCCCGGGGGGTCACCGCTGTCCCCGGAGAAGAAAGAGTCCAGCGCATCCCAAACGCTCCCCAACGCCCCCCCCCCCAGCGCCCCATGTGCGACCCGCAGGCGCCGCCATTTTGGGTCCCGGCCACCACGAGGGGAGGATGGGCGCCGACATCTTGTGACCCCCCAGTCATGTGCGATGCATGGGGGTGGCCATTTTGTCCACCCCCGCTGCCATCTTGGGACCCCCCAGCCATGTGCGATGCATGGGGGCGGCCATTTTGTTCACCCCCGCCGCCATCTTGGACGACAACAATGGACCCCAGCATCGACGGCTCCACGGGGTTCGAAGAAGACGCTGAGACACTGCGACCACGTCTGGCCTCGGTGACGCTGGACCAAGCACGGCCCCGGACGCTCCAGACGACGACAACAACGGTGCTGATCAACGGACACGAGACACCATGCCTGATCGACTCCAGGAGCACAGAAAGCTTCATCCATCCCGACACGGTAAGAAGCTGTTTTTTGACCATCCGTCCCAGTACGCAAAAGGTTTCCCTAGCTGCAGGATCCCACTCCGTATAGATCAAAGGGTTCTGCATAGTGACCCTCACGGTGCAAGGGAGGGAGTTTAAAAACTACAGGCTCTACGTCCTTCCCCAACTCTGTGCGCCCACATTACTGGGATTAGATTTCCAGTGCAACCTGCAGAGCCTAACTTTCCAATTCGGCGGCCCAATACCCCCACTCACTATCTGCGGCCTCGCAACCCTCAAAGTTGAACCCCCGTCCTTGTTTGCAAACCTCACCCCGGATTGCAAACCCGTCGCCACTAGGAGCAGACGGTACAGCGCCCAGGACCGGACATTTATTCGGTCCGAAGTCCAGCGGTTGCTGAAGGAAGGCATAATCCAGGCCAGCAATAGTCGCTGGAGAGCCCAGGTGGTAGTAGTAAAGACAGGGGAGAAGCAAAGGATGGTCATAGACTATAGCCAGACCATCAACAGGTACACACAACTAGACGCGTACCCTCTCCCCCGCATATCCAACATGGTCAATCGGATTGCCCAATACAAGGTCTTCTCCACCGTGGACCTCAAGTCCGCCTACCACCAGCTCCCCATCCGCCCAAGTGACCAAAAGTACACAGCCTTCGAGGCAGACGGGCGACTATACCACTTCCTAAGGGTCCCATTTGGCGTCACAAACGGGGACTCGGTCTTCCAACGGGAGATGGACCGAATGGTTGATCAACACGGGTTGCGGGCCACGTTCCCGTACCTCGACAACGTAACCATCTGCGGCCACGATCAGCAGGACCACGACGCCAACCTCCAAAAATTCCTCCAGACCGCCAAAGCCTTGAACCTCACATACAATGAGGACAAGTGCGTTTTTAGCACTAATCGGCTAGCCATCTTGGGATATGTAGTGCGCAATGGGATAATAGGCCCCGACCCCGAACGCATGCGCCCCCTCATGGAATTTCCCCTCTCCCACTGCTCCAAAGCCCTGAAACGCTGCCTGGGGTTCTTTTCATATTACGCCCAGTGGGTCCCCCAGTACGCAGACAAGACCCCTAATACAGACCACTACCTTCCCCCTGTCGACAGAGGCTCGCCAGGCCTTCAGCCGCATCAAAGCGGATATCACAAAGGCCACGATGCGCGCCATCGACGAGTCCCTCCCCTTCCAGGTCGAGAGCGACGCCTCCGACGTAGCTCTGGCGGCCACCCTTAACCAAGCGGGCAGACCCGTGGCCTTTTTCTCCCGAACCCTCCACGCCTCAGAAATCCGCCACTCCTCAGTGGAAAAGGAGGCCCAGGCCATAGTGGAAGCTGTGCGACATTGGGGGCATTACCTGGCCGGCAGGAGATTGACTCTCCTCACTGACCAACGGTCGGTAGCCTTCATGTTCGATAATGCACAGCGGGGCAAAATCAAAAATGACAAGATCTTAAGGTGGAGGATCGAGCTCTCCACCTTCAACTACGAGATCTTGTACCGGCCCGGAAAGCTGAACGAGCCGTCCGATGCCCTATCCCGCGGCACATGTGCCAACGCACAAATAGACCGTCTCCAAACCCTCCACGAGGACCTCTGCCACCCGGGGGTCACTCGGTTCTACCATTTTATAAAGTCCCGCAACCTCCCCTACTCTGTGGAGGAGGTCCGTACAGTCACCAGGAACTGCCACATCTGCGCAGAGTGCAAACCGCACTTTTTCAGGCCGGATAGAGCGCACCTGATCAAGGCTTCCCGTCCCTTTGAACGCCTCAGTCTGGATTTCAAAGGGCCCCTCCCCTCCACAGACCGCAACGCATACTTCCTGAACGTGGTGGACGAGTACTCCCGTTTCCCTTTCGCCATCCCCTGCCCCGACATGACAGCGGCCACAGTTATTAAAGCCCTTAGCACCATATTCACACTGTTCGGTTGCCCCGCATATATCCATAGCGACAGGGGGTCCTCCTTCATGAGTGACGAGCTGCGCCAGTTCCTGCTCAGCAAGGGTATAGCCTCGAGCAGGACGACCAGCTACAACCCCCAGGGGAACGGGCAAGTAGAGAGGGAGAACGGCACGGTCTGGAAGGCCATCCTACTGGCCCTGCAGTCCAGGGATCTCCCAGTTTCCCGGTGGCAGGAGGTCCTCCTGGACGCTCTCCACTCCATCCGGTCGCTGCTGTGTACCACCACTAACCAAACGCCTCATGAGCGCCTCCTTGTCTTCCCTAGGAGATCCTCCTCTGGAACGTCGCTGCCAACCTGGCTGGCGGCCCCAGGACCCATCTTGCTCCGGAAACATGTGCGGGCGCACAAGTCGGACCCGTTGGTCGAGAGGGTTCACCTCCTCCACGCGAACCCGCAGTACGCCTACGTGGCGTACACCAACGGCCGACAGGACACGGTATCCCTGCGGGATCTGGCACCCGCCGGCAACACGCACACCCCCTCGACACCAATCACCCCCTCCCTGCCACCGGCGCACCCCGCGACCGCCCCCTTCCCGGGAGGATCGGTCCTCCTCCCGGGTCCGACCAGGAGTGAAGCAGAAGCAGACACCGTAAAGCTCCCGGAGACGACAACGCCGGAACAAGCACCTGCACCACCACCGGGGCTGAGGCGATCGACAAGGAAGACCAGACCGCCCGCTCGACTCGTGGCATCGGTGTAACACAAGAATGTTGTGGACTTTAACGAGAATGTTCTTTTTCTTCTTACGAATATTGTAAACAGTTCACAAACCCTGTACATAGCCCAGTGTAGGGCAAAGTGTAGGGCACTGTAATGACATGCAAAAAGTTTTTTTTCCTCCCAGGACCAGCCTTGTAAACCCCTACCACCATGCGAAGCACCACCCCGCCGGGTTCATTTTTAACAAGGGGTGAATGTGGTAGTATGCATTAGGGGTCATGTGGGACTGTGAAGCCGTGATGCCATTGGCTGACAGATCCCGGGTCCTGGTTGGCTGTTGATCTCTAGCTCTCCCCTGAAGGCGGAGTATAAGAACCAGGAGTCCTCCCCGCAGCTCCAGTCTGTTGCTGAAATGCGGGGAACAAGTCACGCTTAATAAAGCCTCATCGACTTCATCTCTGTTCGTCTCTCGTGAGTCATTGTGCGCTACACCCGATTCTCACACTTTCATTTGGCGGCGTTTTGTTGAGTTTTTGTCTCTCCTTTTTGTTCTTTTTGGGTTGTGCTGCGCCCGGCGTTTTGGAGTCCACCCCCTTTTCTTTCTCCCTCAGTCACTTTGTGTTCCTTTACTCAGTCGCTCCAATAGGCATCATGCAGCACACTCGTCCCCTGCTGCATGGACAGAAATGTGGCCGGGCTTCACCAAAACAAAAACAAAATGATGTGTTTGCATTCTTTGGCCCTAATTTTATAAATATAGCAGTAACACCTTATAAAAGTTGCTGGGAGTTTGTGTAACTGAGAGGGAGAATCTTGGCCTCTTGCTGTGTTTCTAGTTTAACCATTTTCCTGCGCATGAGTTCATTTTCTCCCTCTTTCCCCCAGGAATTTGAATTTTGAATAAGAACATAAGAACTAGGAGCAGGAGTCGGCCACCTGGCCCCTCGAGCCTGCTCCGCCATTCAATGAGATCATGGCTGATCTTTGTGGACTCAGCTCCACTCTCCGGCCCGTACACCATATCCCCCAATCCCTTTATTCTTTAGAAAGGTATCTATCTTTTTCTTAAAAACGTTTAAAGAAGGAGCCTCAACTGCTTCACTGGGCAAGGAATTCCAGAGATTCACAACCCTTTGGGTGAAGAAGTTCCTCCTACACTCGGTCCTAAATCTACCTCCCCTTATTTTGAGGCTATGCCCCCTAGTTCTGCTTTCCCCGACCAGGGGAAACAACCTGCCCGCATCTATCCTATCTATTCCCTTCATAATCTTATATGTTTCTATAAGATCCCCCCCGCATCCTTCTAAACTCCAACGGGTACAGTCCCAGTCTACTCAACCTCTCGTCATAATCTAATCCCCTCAACTCTGGGATCAAACTAGTGAATCTCCTCTGCACTCCCTCCAGTGCCAATATGTCCTTTCTCAGGTAAGGAGACCAAAACTGAACACAATACTCCAGATGCGGCCTCACCAACACCCTATACAATTGCAGCATAACCTCACTAGTCTTGAACTCCATCCCTCTAGCAATGAAAGACAAAACTCGATTAGCCTTCTTAATCACCTGTTGCACCTGCACACCAACTTTTTGCGACTCGTGCACCAGCACACCCAGGTCCCTCTGCACAGCAGCATGTTTTAACATCTTACCGTTTAAACAATAAACCATTCCTCTGTTATTCCTCCCAAAATGGATAGCCTCACACTTGGCAACATTGAATTCCATCTGCCAGACCCTAACCCATTCATCTAACCTATCCAAATCCTTCTGCAGACTTCCGGTATCCTCTGCACTTTTTGCTTTACCACTCATCTTAGTGTCGTCTGCAAACTTTGACACATTGCACTTGGTCCCCAACTCCAAATCATCTATGCAAATTGTGAACAACTGCGGGCCCAACACTGATCCTTGAGGGACCCCACTAGTTACACGTTGCCAACCAGAGAAACACCCATTTATCCCCACTCTCTGCTTTCTGTTAGTTAACCAATCCTCTACCAATGCTACCACTTTACCCTCAATGCCATGCATCTTTAGTTTATGCAGCAACCTTTTGTGTGGCACCTTGTCAAAAGCTTTCTGGAAATCCAGGTATACCACATCTGCAATGTGAGCAGGAATCTTTGGACAAGGGCTATTCTCCAGAGGACAAGTGGATGGACTGAGGCCTACTCCACAGGCCGCACTCACGTGAGTTGTCTCTTTATTGCCGCCCCGGCCTTGCACTTAGACACAAACACATTAACCCTTTGGTGGGTGACAAAGAGTAAATTAAAAATCTGCAATATGAAGCTGTCTCAATTTTGTTTATGAACCCAAAATAACAGGGTTCTTTTAAATCTGGGTGTCCCGAAAGAGAGGGAGGGGTTGGATTTCATTGCCTGAGCCCCGATCACTCTCCGTATAACCTGTTAGCTATTTTAAACGACACTCAACACTGCTGACTGCACCTTCTGGGATCTTTCTGTGTACCAATGGATTTTGTTTTAAAAAGGTTTTTCTCAGTTTTGAGAGGCAGTTTAACTCTTTCAGAGGATTGAAGGGAGTTCTTTAGACTGGGTCCAATCCACACACACAGGATGAGGGGGGAGGAAAGGGTTTAGATCCAGGGGGGACTGGAGCTCGTAGCAGGAGTGAGGGGGGTGGGCGGGGGGAGAGGAAAGACAGCATCCCGCCTGGTTAGGTTCACATTGCTGCTGCTGTGGGATCTTGCTGTTCACGCACAGGCCTGTGGCCTTTGCCCGCAAAGTAATTGAGATCTCAACTCTTAAATTAAAATAGCACACGGACTGCAAAGTGGGTTCGAAGGTCTCACATTTTAAGGAATTGGGAATGAGTGAGTTGCTGAACCGATTTCACAGGGGACTGAGGGGATATTCAGCCAGGATCACACTGCTGCGTGTGGGATCTTACTGTGCAATCAATACTGCTGTCAGTTTGTACAGTGCAACAATGGTGTAGAAACAGAGAGAGATAGAGAAATCCCAGATCAGAAATTCTGAACTCAATTTGCAAAGTGTTATCATTTTGGCGATCTCCCTGTGCACACGTTGCCAGCAGAATTCACAAAATTAATAATATTGGGGTCACTTTAGGGCAGCAGGGTGGCGCAGTGGGTTAGCACTGCAGCCTCACGGCGCCGAGGTCCCAGGTTCGATCCCGTCAGTGTCCGTGTGGAGTTTGCACATTCTCCCCGTGTCTGCGTGTGTTTCACCCCCACAACCCAAAGATGTGCTACGTTGGTGAATTGGCCACCCTAAATTGCCCCTTAATTGGAAAAAATGAATTGGGTATTTTAAATTTATTTTCAAAAAATTAAACAATAGAAAAAATAGTGGGGTCACTTTCAAAACAAATTCATTGACTGTAAAGTAATCTCGATGGCTCGGAATAACAGTCCCTTAACTTGAAGCGGGTATAATTCTGGAATGAAGCCTGTATTTTAGGCCGAGACATAAATATGAGGGAGAAATTAAATTGGCAGGGGGCCATTTGAATTCAGGTTACTGTTGTTGTGAGTGTTGGATTCCTGTGCCTGACTCTCTCTCTCTCTCTCCTTCCCAACTACTGGGGGACTGGAGTGAGGGGGAGACAGAGCGCGGAGTACGGAAAGAGTGTGGGGAGGGGTGTGAGGGAGATTAGAGAGAGGGAGAGGAGAAAGACAGAGAGAGCATGAAGGGAGAGGGAGGCTGTGAAAAAGAGAGGCTTTCTCTCCCTCTCTACCTTCTTTCCATTCTTGTCTCTCTCTCTCTCTGTCTCCCCAGCGTTCTGCCACTATCTGTCCATCTCTCTCCAGCATTTTAGTGTCTCTTTAAACCTTTAATCTATGAAAACCACCCCACAAACTGCAATGGGGAGTCTCATCTCTTCTTTCTGGGGATACCCTGATTTGGGAAAAGAATAGAAATAAATGGTGGGAGGGAGACTTTAAAAAGTCTCTAAACGGACCGGGCAGTGGGTTTCCCAGTTTAAAGAGGGGAGTTTCTCTCTTTCTGGGGACAGTGGATGTGTCTCCAGACTGGGAATACCCATGGTGTTCAGGGAGGGGGGAGTTTAGGGGGGGCAGGGGGAGATGGAAGAACAAATATAGCAGGCAATGGAAGGAATATGTCCCCCCCCCACCCACTCACCTGCCTGTCCCTGAAAGGATCACATTGCTGGTTGTGGGATCCTGCTGTGCATCAATGGCCTGCTGCATTTCCTAAACTTCAACTTAGAGACCACACACATTTGAAATTAAACTAGTTGTCTGAGTGTAAAGCAGTCGGGAGGGGGTGAGGGAGTGGGTCTGAAATGAATAGGCCGCAGCCTGGGTAAAGATTTGTCCTCAATCCCAGTGGTGTTTGTGTTTTAGACAGGGCGGTGGCATTGGAAGGATTTCTGAGGGGGTTTTGTGGTGAAATATCCCTGTCTCTGTCCCTCCAGCTTTCTATATCTCTCTCTTTCCAATCTCTCCCTCTTCCCAATCTCTCCCTCCTTCCCAATCTCTCCCTCTTTCCAATCTCTCCCTCTTTCCAACCTCTCCCTCTTTCCAGCCATTTCTTTCTCTATTTCACCTTGTAGTAAATGTAAAAGAAAATCCCAATGCGATTTGTCGAGAGATAAGAGAGAGGGAGAGGGAAAACAGAGAGAGGGTGGAGGGAGAGCGAGAGGAAAAGAGAGGGGAGAGAGAGGTCGGAGGGAGATGGAGAGAAAAAGAGAGGTGGAGAGAGAAAGACAGAGAGAGATACAGTGAAAAGGAAAGGGTCTGTGGGTGGGGTTCTGCTGTGTGCAGTCAAGCTCGGCCCAGTTACAATGTGTTTTAGAAAGTGCGATTTTACACAAACTACAGCCCTGAGACAGTCGATTTGAAAATGTCTCCTGAGGGAAAGAAGCCCTGTGAGAAAATGAGAGGGGGTGTGGGAGAAATTCCCTGTCTCTTTTTTCCCCACCGCACCTCCCCCCTCCCCCACCACAAGCCTCTCTCTCTCTCTCTCCGGCTACCTCTCTCTATATTTCCTCTTCCAATAAAATGATAGAAACACCAATGTGATTTGTCGTTATTTGAATGGGGGGCTGGCGGGGGTGGGGAATGTGTGTGTGTGGGGCGGGGGGGGGGGAGGTTGAGTGGGAGGTTGTTAAGAGACACAGGATATGGACTGGGCTCCTGTATCCATCATGTTTATTTATTGTGGGATCTTGCTGTGCACACTGCAACATGTAAACGTGAACACACCGCCTTTCCTAATGTTGCCCAGGTGCTGGGATTGAAGTTGTAAATGTGAGGCAGTGTCAGGGACTGTTTCTAATCCCAGAGTATCTCCTGTGCTGAAGATGGGCTGATTAGTGAAGTGTTGGTGATGGGGAGGGGGGTGCATGTGTGTGTGTGTGTGTGTCTGGGGCAGGCTGGGGGGGGCAGGCTGGGCTGGGGGGGGGGGGGGTAATTCAGTCACCGAGTTCTCCAAAGTCTCCAAACTTTCCCCCACTCCCCCCACCTCACTGCCAGTTTCAAAGAGGGACTTTCATTTCACTTCAATGAGACAATTGGCCAATTGCAGAGTGCCCGTGTTTTACTGGAACGTCAGTGTTGTGTGTGGAAAAGCCCAGGGCAGCGTTTGAATTGACTTTGACAAAATTTCTGCTTGTCAGATTCTCTGTCTCTTTCCCCGTCTTACTCCCCGAGTCAGAGAAATGGGTGAAGAGAGAGTGGCGAGGGAGGGGAGAGAGCGAGGGAAACAGGAATAGAGAACAGAATAGAGGTGGAGTTTGGTGGGAGGGCCAAAGAGGGGATGGGGAGGTTGGGGGGGGGGGGGGGTAGGCACACAGTATATGGGGGTCTCCAGTGTGGAGTCAGTGCCCTGCTCCCAGTCTCAGGGGGGTGGGGCAGGGGAGGGTTAGGTTATGTCCCCTCCCCCCCCCCCCAAAGGTGCTTTACAGTCCATGAACTAGTTTAATTTGACATTGTGTGTGGTCACTAAGCTGACAGTCCAGGGAAGGCTGCAGGCCAGTGGTGCACAGCAAGATCCCACAGACAGCAATGTGATCCTATCCGGGTGGGGAGGTGGGAGACACACTTTCCTTCCCCTGCCCGCTGACATCCTCCCTCCCTCTCCCCCGTACCCACACCCTCTCTCTGAACACGCCCCACCCCACCCGTGAACACCATCTGTATTGCCAGTCTGCAGACACTTCCCCTCTGCCCCCAGAAAGAGTTACCCTGCCCTCTGTGCACTGGCAAATCAGCTGCCCATTCCTTTAGGAGTCTTTTTCCAATCGCCCTTCCAGCAAATATTTCTATTCCCCAATCCGGTGCAGAAAGTGGGAGAAGTTAGCGGAAGCTGAGTTGAAAGTTGTTTAACACCAGACTGCATTCTGGATTCATGCTAGCAGGTTTATACATGGCGATGACGTGAGGCTTTAGTGACATTCGCAGGAATCAGTTTGAATTGAGATTTAGTGACAGGCTGACTTTCAATTTGTCCCTTTGTCTCTCTTTACCCATGTCTCTCTCTATTTCCTCAGTCTGTGTCTCGTTCTGTCTCTCTCTGACTGTCTGTCTCTCCCTGTCTCCCGCTCCCTCTGACTGTCTCTCTCTCTTTACCTCTCTCTCTCTGACTGTCTCTCTCTCTCTTTACCTCTCTCTCTCTCCCTCCGCTCCTGCCTTTCTGTCTCTGCCAGTCTCTCCCTCGCTTTGTCTCTCTCTCTCTCTGCCTGTCTCTCTCCCTCTCTCTTTACCTCTCTCTCTCTCTCTGACTGTCTCTCTCCCTCTCTCTTTACCTCTCTCTCTCTCTCCCTCCGTCCCTGCATTTATGTCTCTGCCAGTCTCTCCCTCACTCTCTCTCTCTCCCTCTGACTGTCTCCCTCACTCTCTCTCTCTCTCTCTGACTGTCTCTCTCTCTCTCTTTACCTCTCTCTCTCTCCCTCCGCTCCTGCCTTTCTGTCTCTGCCAGTCTCTCCCTCGCTTTGTCTCTCTCTCTCTCTGCCTGTCTCTCTCCCTCTCTCTTTACCTCTCTCTCTCTCTCTGACTGTCTCTCTCTCTCTCTCTTTACCTCTCTCTCTCCCTCCGTCCCTGCGTTTATGTCTCTGCCAGTCTCTCCCTCACTCTCTCTCTCTCTCTGACTGTCTCTCTCTCTCTGACTGTCTCTCTCTCTCGCTTTACCTCTCTCTCTCTCTGACTGTCTCTCTCTCTCTCTTTACCTCTCTCTCTCCCTCCGTCCCTGCGTTTATGTCTCTGCCAGTCTCTCCCTCACTCTCTCTCTCTCCCTCTCTGACTGTCTCTCTCTCTCTCTCTCTCTCTGACTGTCTCTCTCTCGCTTTACCTCTCTCTCTCTCTCTGACTGTCTCTCTCTCTCTCTCTTTGCCTCTGTCTCTCTCTGACTGTCTCTCTCTCTCTCTCTTTGCCTCTGTCTCTCTCTGACTGTCTCTCTCTCTCGCTTTACCTCTCTCTCTCTCTGACTGTCTCTCTCTCTCGCTTTACCTCTCTCTCTCTCTGACTGTCTCTCTCTCTCTCTCTTTGCCTCTGTCTCTCTCCCTCCGTCCCTGCGTTTATGTCTCTGCCAGTCTCTCCATCACTGTCTCTCCCTCTCTCACTCTGACTGTCTGTCTCTCTCTCTCTTTACCTCTCTCTCTCTCCCTCCATCCCTGCGTTTATATCTCTGCCAGTCTCTCCCTCCCTCTCTCTCTCTCTCTCTCTCTCTGCCAGTCTCTCCCTCCCTCTCTCTCCCTCTCTCACTCTGACTGTCTGTCTCTCTCTCTCTTTACCTCTCTCTCTCTCCCTCCATCCCTGCGTTTATATCTCTGCCAGTCTCTCCCTCCCTCTCTCTCCCTCTCTCTCTCTCTTACTGTCTGTCTCTCTCTCTGTGACTGTCTCTCTCTCTCTCTTTACCTCTCTCTCTCCCTCCGTCCCTGCCTTTATATCTCTGCCAGTCTCTCCCTCAATCTGTCTCCCTCTCTCCCTCTCTCTCTGACTGTCTCTCTCTCTCTCTTTACCTCTCTCTCTCTCCCTCCGCTCCTGCCTTTCTGTCTCTACCAGTCACTCTCTCTACCTCCTCCCCACCCGTCTTTTTCTCTCTCTCTCCATAAACAGTAAACACTTGGAATAGAACATAGAAAAGTACAGCAGAGAACAGGCCCTTCGGCCCCTCGATGTTGTGCCGAGCCTTGTCCGAAACCAAGATCAAGCTATCCCACTCCCTGTCATTCTGGTGAGCTCCATGTGACTATCCACTAACCGCTTGAAAGTTCCTAAAGTGTCCGACTGCACTCTCACAGCAGGCAGTCCATTCCACACCCTAACCACTCTCTGAGTGAAGAACCTACCTCGGACATCCCTCCTATATCTCCCACCCTGAATCTTCTCGTTATGCCCCCTTGTAACAGCGACATCCACCCGAGGAAATAGTCTCTGAACGCCCACTCTATCTATCCCCCTCATTTTCTTATAAACCTCTATTCAGTCGCCTCTCATCCCCCTCCGCTCCAAAGACAAAAGCCCTAGCTCCCTCAAACTTCCCTCATAAGACCCATCCTGCAAACCAGGCAGCATCCTGGTGAATCTCCTTTGCACCCTGATGCACGAGCAATGACCACTAAAGCGAGGTTTCGTCCAACTGAAGGCTTTAATAAGCTGGACGTTTCCCCCAGCAGCTCAGGCTGGGGCGGCACGGGCTCTTATACCCCGCCTAGCAGGGCGGAGCTTTCATACATTCTAACCAATAGAAAGCATTCAGTTTCCACCAATGGTGCTTCAGCCTATCAGGTACCGTAATACCTATAATACCACATTCACCCCCTGTTAAAAAAGAGTCCGGCGGGGGTGGTGGCCTGAAACTACAAAACATGGCACCGTGGTATAATTAGTTATGGAGATACTGTGATACCTCCGTACAGTGTTTAGTAACTATTTACAAGTCTGATAGCTGTGTACATTCGATGGTTTCTATTTACAGATTACAAGTAAAATGAAGCAATCAGTCGATCGGGGGCCCTGGCCGTCCTCTCTGACCGTCGGAGCTTTTTCTGACTCCGGTGGAGGCTCGGGCGTCTGAGACTCCGGGAGCGTGGCTTCCATCTCCATGGCTGCTTCGGCACTCCTCGACGGCGCTGGTGGGGAAAACGGTTGACCTGGAAGGGGGCGTCGGTGGGTGGGGGGGGTCCTCGGCGGGGCCGATGGAAGGGCCGATCCTCCGGGAAGGTGCTGCCGTGGAGGGGAGGGTGGGACTGGCGGCTGGAATGTACATGGGGTTCCGGCGGGTGCCAGGTCCCATAGGGAGACCGTATCTTGTCGGCCGTCGGGGTATGTCTCGTAGGCGTACTGGGGTTAGCGTGGAGCAGATGGACCCTCTCGACCAACGGGTCCGACTTGTGTGCCCGCACGTGTTTTCAGGGCAGGATGGGACCGGGTGCTGCCAGCCAGGTCGGGAACGAGGTCCCAGAGGAGGACTTCCTAGGGAAGACAAGGAGACGTTCGTGAGGTGTCTGGTTGGTGGTGGTACAAAGCAGTGACCGGATGGTGGAGGGCATCCGGGAGGACTTCTTGCCAGCGGGAGACTGGGAGGTTCCTGGACTGTAGGGCCAGTAGGACGGTCTTCCAGACGGTTCCCTTCTCCCTCTCTACCTGTCCGTTACCCCGGGGGTTGTAACTGGTCGTCCTGCTCGAGGCGATGCCCTTGCTGAGTAGGAATTGACGCAGTTCGTCGCTCATAAAGGAGGACCCCCTATCACTGTGTGTGTAAGCGGGGAACGCGAACAGTGTAAAGATACACTGGAGGGCCTTGATAACGGTCTTTGAGGTCATGTCGGGGCAGGGGATGGCGAACGGGAACAGTCCTCGTCAAACACGTTCACGAAGTACGTGTTGCGGTCGGTGGAGGGGAGGGGGCCTTTGAAGTCCATGCCGAGGCGTTCAAAGGGACGGGAAGCCTTTATCAGGTGCGCTCTCTCTGGCCGGTAGAAGTGCGGTTTGCACTCCGCGCAGATTTGGCAGTCCCTGGTGGCCGTCCTGACCTCCTCGATGGAGTAAGGCAGGTTGCAGGTCTTGACAAAATGGAAAAGGCGAGTGGCCCCCGGGTGGCAGAGGTCCTCGTGGAGGGCTCGGAGGCGGTCCACTTGTTCGGTGGCACATGTGCCGTGGGACAGGGCATCAGGAGGTTCGTTTAGCTTCCCGGGACGATACAAGATCTCGGAGTTGTAGGTGGAGAGTTCGATCCTCCACCGCAAGATCTTGTCGTTTATTATCTTGCCCCGCTGTGCATTATTAAACATCAATGCAACCGACCGTTGGTCAGTGAGGAGAGTGAATCTCCTGCCGGCCAGGTAATGCCTCCAATGTCGCACAGCTTCCACTCGGGCATGGGCCTCCTTTTCGACTCAGGAGTGGCGGATTTCTGAGGCATGGAGGATACGGGAGAAGAAGGCCACGGGTCTGCCTGCTTGGTTGAGGGTGGCCGCCAGAGCTACGTCGGACGCATCGCTCTCGAGCTGGAAGGGGAGGGACTCGTCGATGGTGCGCATCGTGGCCTTTGCAATGTCTGCTTTGATGCGGCTGAAGGCCCGGCGAGCCTCTATCGACAGGGGAAGAACTGTGGGTTGGATCAGGGGACGGGGCTTTTCCGCGTAGTTGGGGACCCACTGGGCATAGTAGCCCAGGCAACATTTCAGGGCCTTGGAGCAGTGAGGGAGGGGGAACTCCATAAGGGGGCGCATGCGTGCAGGGTCGGGGCCTATAACTCCATTTCGCGCCTTGTAGCCGAGGATGGCTAGACGGTCGGTGCTAAACACGCATTTATCCTTGTTGTACGTCAGGTTAAGGATTTTAGCGGTCTGGAGAAATGTTCGGAGGTTGGTGTCGTGGTCCTGCTGGTCGTGGCCGCAGACGGTGACATTATAGAGATACGGGAATGTTGCCCGTAAACCGTGCCAGTCAACCATTCGGTCCATCTCGCGCTGGAAGACCGAGACCCCGTTGGCTCATGTCACAACAATGATTACTGGAATTAAAACCTGAGATATAATTGTTAGTGTCAGCGACATGCAAAATATTTCAAAATGCATATCATTGTAGCAAGTTAAAAAAATTAATACATATCGTTGGTGATCAATGGATTGAATGGAATCAGTTCCTTCCCATGAGCATTCTGTCGGAATATTATCAGCGTTTTAATGGTCTGTCTTTGGTTCTCAGTTCCATCAGGTCCGGTTTCCGAAGCTGCGCGCGGCATTCCCCATTCCCGCAGCCGGTCAGTGAGTTTCCCGTTGTGGCCACCCCACGGCGTGGGGAAACCCGCGGACATGGGGGCGCTGCCGGCGAAGGGGAGGATCCTGCCCAGGGAGAACCCCATTGATTGGGATTGTGAGCTGAACAAATGCATGTTTAATTGATGTTATTATCGTTGTGTGGTCAGGAATTACAGATTCTATTCCACTGAATAACAATCTCCATTTCATTATTGTATAAACAATAATGAGAAACGGTCTGTGATTATTGGAATGAACAATCCTGCGGCAATCACAGTCAAAGATGCAATGAAATGTTTTCAGTCATTTGCTGTGTTTGATGGACTGAAAAATAATTTTCTATTGATGTTGCGAAATAATAATTGGTTGTAATGTTTGTTGAACTTCAACATAATGAACAAACACGTAATGAATGAATGAGTTAATTGTTTATTCGACCAAGCAGTGAGTTCGAGTTCACTCTAATTATTGGGATAAATTACGTTAACAGGTGACTGATCTTCGACAGAAAGTAATTAAATAATTCAAGTAATAAACACTCCATCTGTCATAATTTCACCAGTTTCAAGATATTTAATATCTGGACTCCGGATAGGATTTGGATTTGTTTGTTGTAACGTGTACCGAGGGACAGTTACAATGAATTCTCTATTCCAGATCTAACAGATCATTTAGTCGATGAGAAGAAACCAAAGTCCGTTAATCGGGCAACGAAAGGTCCACACTGCAAATACCGAGACAGCGGCATCGAGTGAAGCATCCAGGAGTAGTATTAATCAGATCAGCCCAGAAGAGGGTCGTTTCGCAGTCCAGTAACAGCGGGGAAGAAGCTGTATTTGAATCTGTTTCTGCGTGTTCTCAGACTTTTGTATCTCCTGACCGATGGCAAAAGTTTGCAGTTAGTAAGCCGGTTGGATGGCTCTTTGATTATGCTGCCCGCTTTCCCAAGGCAGCGGTAGATACAGGCAATGGATGGGAGGTGGGTTCGCCTGATGGACGAGGCGGTGTTCACGACTCTTCGATGTTTCTTGCGGTCTTAGGCTGAGCAATTGCGACACAACGCTGCAATGCAGCCAGATAGGATGCGTTCGATGCTGCACCTGTAAACGTTGGTAAGAGTCAGTGGGGACATGCCGAATTTCCACAGTTTCATGAGGAAGTATAGGCCCTGTTGTGATTTCTTAGTGGTAGCGTCGACGTGCTTGGAGCAGACAGATTTTTGGTGATGTGCGCAACAAGGAATTTGAAGCTATCAACCATCTCCACCTCGGCCCCGCTGATGCACACAGTAGTGTGTACAGTACTTAGCTTCCTAAAAACAATGACCAGATCTTTAGTTTCCCGTCATTGAGGGAGAGATTGTTGTCGCTGCACCACTCTACTGGATTCTCTATCCCCCTCCCGTATTATGACTTATCGTTGTTCGAGATCTGACTGAGCATCAAACTTTAAATGGAGTTGGAGCCACATATTGCCACACGTCCTGGCTGTATAGGTAGTGTCGTACGGGGCTAAGCACGCAGCCTTCTGGGCACCGGTAATGAGAACAATCGCGGAGAAGGTCAGAATGATTGTGTCCGAAAGCGGAGCGTTAGTCAATGAATATGAGACTGACGTAGGAGCCCTTGTTGTGGAGATGTTCCAGGGATGAGTGTCAGGCCAGTGAGATGGCGTCTGCTGAGGACCGGTTGCGGCACTATGCAAATTGTCGTGGATCGAGGCATCCGAGGAGTGTGGTGTTGATGTGCTTCATGGCCAAACTCTCGAAGCACTTCACTTCGATCGATGTCAAGTCCAACGGACGGTAGCCTTTGAGGCAAGTTGTCTGGTTCTTCTTTCTTCTGGATATTTTATTATTTTTTTCAGTGGTTGCAAAATATCCGTCTCCCATTGAACAACACCTCCACCTGATTGTAACTGTGTGAACAATTGTCCCGCCCGGGCCCCCCTCACCATCGCCACCATATTGTGAATGTGTGTGTGTGAGGTTGTGAACACCGAACACTTCTGTCCGCCCACTCTCCACACCCTCCACGTTATTGTGAACAGATGAGTGAGGTTGTGAACTATTAACCCACCACATGACCTCCTCATCACCTCCCTACTTTACTGTGAGTGCGTATGAGGTTGTGAAAAACTAGCACGTACAAGCGTTCCTAAGTCTGCCCTTCGAAATGACTGTGAGAGCGTTAGTGTGTGAATTGGGGAACAAGTGTTCCGCCGCCACAACCTCACCGTCCTCTTCAACTGATAGTGATCATGTGTGTGAAGTTGTGAACTATTTCCCGGTTCAATCCACACGACAGCATATCCAATATGTTCTGAGAGTGTGAGGTTGAGAACAATTCCCCATACAACCGCGGCCTCAGAACGCCACCCATATTATTGAGAGTGAGTGTGAGGTTCAGAACAACTGCCGGGTCCAACCGCCCTCGTCACAACTCCCTCCACCTCAGCGTGAGGGGATTGATGTGGTGCAGAGTTGCCCCTCCCAAAGGCATATCAGCCGACTGTATTGTGAGTGTGTGAGGTTGTGGACAAGTACTCTGTCCAACCGCCCCGAACGACTAATTAGGGAAAATCCCAAGGCTTTTTACATGGACATAAAAAGCAAGAGGGTAGCCAGGGAACGGATTGGCCCACTGAAGGATAGGCAAGGGAATCTATGTGTGAAGCCAAGGAAATGGGTGAGGTACTAAATGAATACTTTGCATCAGTATTCACCAAAGAGAAGGAATTAGTGGATGTTGAGTCTGGAGAAGGGGGTGTAGATAGCCTGGGTCACATTGTGATCCAAAAAGACGAGGTGTTGGGTGTCTTAAAAAATATTAAGGTAGATCAGTCCCCAGGGCCTGATGGGATCTACCCCAGAATACTGAAGGAGGCTGGAGAGGAAATTGCTGAGGCCTTGACAGAAATCTTTGGATCCTCACAGTCTTCAGGTGATGTCCCCGAGGACTGGAGAATAGCCACTCTTGATCCTTTGTTTAAGAAGGGTAGCAGGGATAATCCAGGGACCTACAGGCCGGTGAGCCTTACGTCAGTAGTAAGGAAATTACTGGAGAGAATTCTTCGAGACAGGATCTACTCCGATTTAGAAGCAAATGGACGTATTAGTGAGAGAGCATAGTTTTGTGAAGGGGAGGTCGTGTCTCACTCAATTGATAAAGTTTTTAGAAGAGGTCACAAAGATGATTTATGCAGGTAGGGTAGTGGAAGCTGTCTACATGGACTTCAGTAAGGCCTTTGACAAGGTCCCTCATGGCAGACTGGTACAAAAGGTGAAGTCACATGGTATCAGGGGTGAGCTGCCAAGGTGGAAACAGCGGGCAGCACGGTAGCATTGTGGATAGCACAATTGTTTCACAGCTCCAGGGTCCCAGGTTCAATTCCGGCTTGGGTCACTGTCTGTGCGGAGTCTGCACGTTCTCCCCGTGTCTGCGTGGGTTTCCTCCGGGTGCTCCGGTTTCCTCCCACAGTCCAAAGATGTGCAGGTGAGGTGGATTGGCCATGATAAATTGCCCTTAGTGTCCAAAATTGCCCTTAGTGTTGGGTGGGGTTACTGGGCCCACACCTTCATTGAAAGTAACTGTCTTAGTTTGCAACTGGAAAAAAGGATGAGGTTCAGTTGAATTTGGTGATAATTCTAGGTGTGAAAATTTGCTAAACCAGGTAAATTAAAGAAAGCTGGAGACTATCAGTCTACGAGAAACATAATTCAAAGCCAAAATCAAAGTCAAAATTATGAGCTGAGGACACAATTGGAAAATAAAACTACAGAAATGACAGGAATTAAAAGTAACACCTCTTGAAACCAAAGCATTTTGATCATCACAAAGGAAACACTGTAATCCGATCTCTGAGATGCAGTTATGTCAAAATGAATACTTAGTAGGATTAGAAGGTTTAATCAAACGTACTTTGTACAATCAAAGTTAAATAAGTTACTTTACAATAAAATCATAAAAGCTAGAAAACTGTTAGAAAAATATATAAACCCAGAGCCAAGGGCAGGAACTACCAGAACCAGAACCAGAACTCAGAGGGAGGGAGAGAGAGAAGCAGCGTAGAAACAAGCAGCTCAGAGTCAGATTACAGTCAGCTCGGCCATGGGAAAGACAAGGCATAGCAGCCGAGCTAAAACAGCTAATACATCCCAGGAAGACTAGAATTTAAAGAGTCAGCTCTATGTCAGCTCAGAGATAGCCAGCAGATTCAGCTCTCACAGCTCGGTACATGGGAAAGACAGGACACAGCAACCGAGCTCATCAGCGATTACATCTAAAGAAGACCAGACTTTATAAAGAAGAATGATTGTCAAGGTGGGCCTGAAGGTCCCTTCAACCACCCAGAAGGACCCAGAAGCAAGATCTTTTTCCTGTCTGTAAAGAAAGTATTTGCAGCTTTTAAAAGAAAAAATATAATAATAAAATAACTTAATTTAACCTGAAATAGTGGTTATTCCAAAGTCTACTTTACTTACTTAGCAATGCGGGACCCAGGATCGATGCTACTCAGTGGGAAGTAGATGAAATCTTCGGTGAAGGTATGGGTTATACCCGGGGATAACTAGAAAACATAGTTTGACCTGAATAGCACCCACTGAAGCTTGCATCGGAGTCGGGGAGTGAGAATCCTGATCACCATTTAGAATGTCGCCCCTTTTTGGTATAGGGGGACTTCTAAGAATAGTGGTGAGTTTTCAAAAACATGGCACCCAACGTTTTAATTAAAACTCTGCCAATTACACCGAATGTGTTGCTTTATTTTCCACACGGCAGCCGTCGTGTTAACACCGTGTGAATTGCGCCCAGCCGGTTGTTTTGCTTTCTCCATGGCATCCAGCGTGGAGACCTAGAATATTAGAAGTTTCTAGGTAAAACGAGGCTAGAATAGTAGAAGTTTCTAAATCAGCAGAGGGGGCTTGAATATTAGAAGTTTCTAGGTAAAACAAACGGTTGGAATATTAGAAGTTTCTAACCGGCACAAAGGCTGGAATATTAGAAGTTTCTTGTCAATTGTGAGTCAGACTTTACCTGCCGAGTTTAGTCTGGAAAGTCATGTGATTGATTTCTTTAAAGATATTCTGTGGATCGAGGGGACATAAAACTCAGGTTGGGTGTGAAATCAGCAAATTAGAAGATGCTGACCCTGAGAAAAGTCTGCAAGACATCTTGGTGACAGCACTAAAAATCCTGCATCCATTAGCAAGATAGCATTGGGCAGCACGGTAGCATTGTGGATAGCACAATTGCTTCACGGCTCCAGGGTCCCAGGTTCGACTCTGGCTTGGGTCACTGCCTGTGCGGAGTCTGCACATCCTCCCCGTGTCTGCGTGGGTTTCCTCCGGGTGCTCCGGTTTCCTCCCACAGTCCAAAGATGTGCAGGTTAGGTGGATTGGCCATGATAAATTGCCCTTAGTGTCCAAAATTGCCCTTAGTGTTGGGTGGGGTTACTGGGTTATGGGGATAGGGTGGAAGTGTGGGCTTGGGTAGGGTGCTCTTTCCAAGAGCTGGTGTAGACTCGATGGGCCGAATGCATGATTACTGGTAAAAGGAAGTCAAAAACTAAATCATCCTTCGAGTAAGGCAGATTGTGAGGTTAAATCCTAAAGAAATAGAGCACGCCTAGAATCTTTAGAGACCAATAACCAATTGACCATTAACTAAAACGAGGGACACAGAGAGTGAGGGACGCAGTGCACGAGGGACACAGAGAGCGCGAGGGACACAGAGAGCCCGAGGGACACATAGAAAGAGAGGGACACAGACAGAGCGAGGGTCACAGACCGAGGGACACTGAGAGAGCGAGGGACACAGAGAGAGCGATGGACACAGAGAGAGCAAGGGACACACAGAAAGGGAGGGACACAGAGAGAGTGAGGGACACAGAGAGAGCGAGGGACACAGAGAGCCCGAGGGACCCACAGAAAGGGAGGGACACAGACAGAGCGAGGGTCACAGACCGAGGGACACTGAGAGAGCGAGGGACACAGAGAGAGCGAGGGACACACAGAAAGGGAGGGACACAGAGAGAGTGAGGGACACAGAGAGAGCGAGGGACACAGAGAGCGAGGGACACAGAGAGAAAGGGACACACAGAGAGAGCAAGGGACACAGACAGAGCCAGGGACACAGAGAGAGCAAGAGACACAGAGAGCGAGGAACACTGAGAGCGAGGGAAACAGAGAGAGCGAGGGACACAGAGAGAGCGAGGGACACAGAGAGAGCAAGGGACATAGAGAGCGAGGGACACACAGAGAGAGCGAGGAACACAGAGAGTGAGGAACACTGAGAGCGAGGGAAACAGAGAGAGCGAGGGACACAGAGAGAGCGAGGGACACAGAGAGTGAGGGACACAGAGAGAGTGAGGGGCACAGACCGAGGGACACAGACAGAGCGAGCGGCACAGAGAGAGCGAGGGACACAGAGAGAGCGAGGGACACAGAGAGCGAGGGACACAGAGAGCGAGGGACACAGAGAGAGCGAGGGACACAGAGAGCGAGGGGCACAGAGAGCGAGGGACACAGAGAGAGAGGGACACAGAGAGCGAGGGGCACAGAGAGCGAGGGACACACAGAGAGAGCGAGTGACACAGAGAGAGCGAGGGGCACAGAGAGTGAGGGACACAGAGAGAGCGAGGGACACAGAGAGAGCGAGGGGCACAGAGAGTGAGGGACACAGAGAGCGAGGGACACAGAGAGAGCGAGGGACACACAGAAAGGGAGGGACACAGAGAGAGTGAGGGACACAGAGAGAGCGAGGGACACAGAGAGAACGAGGGACACAGAGAGCGCGAGGGACACAGAGAGCACGAGGGACACAGAGAGCGATGGACAGAGAGAGAGGGACACAGAGAGAGAGGGGCACTGAGAGAGAGACAGAGAGACAGGGACACAGAGAAAGAGGGACACAGAGAAAGATGGACACAGAGTGAGAGGGACTGAGAGAGAGGGACAGTGAGGAACGCAGCGAGAGAGAGTGGGACAGAGGGAGAGAGTTGGACACAGCGAGAGAGACAAAGAGAGGGGGACACATGGAGGGAGAGGGACACATGGAGGGAGAGGGTCACAGAGAGAGCGAGGGACACAGAGAGAGCAAGGGACACAGAGAGAGCGAGGGACACAGCGAGAGCGAGGGACACAGAGAGAGCGAGGGACACAGAGAATGTGGGACCCAGAGAGAGTGAGGGACACAGAGACTGAGGGATACAGAGAGCGCGAGGGACACAGAGAGGGCGAGGGACACATGGAGGGAGAGGGACACAGAGTGAGCGAGGGACACACAGAAAGGGAGGGACACAGTGAGAGTGAGGGAGAAAGAGAGAGTGAGGGAGAAAGAGAGAGCGAGGGACACAGAGAGAGCGAGGGACACAGAGAGAGCGAGGGACACAGAGAGAGCGAGGCACACAGAGAGAGCGAGGGATACAGAGAGCGAGGGACACAGAGAGCGAGGGACACAGAGAGAGAGCGAGGGACACAGACAGAGCCAGGGACACAGAGAGAGCCAGGGACACAGAGAGCGAGGGTACCACACAGAGAGAGCGAGGGACACAGAGAATGAGGGACACAGAGAGCACGAGGGACACACAGAGAGAGTGAGGGATCCATCCATCCATCCATACATACATACATCCATCCATCCATCCATCCATCCATCCATCCATCCATCCATCCATCCATCCATCCATCCATTCATCCAGTCAGCCAGTCCTGGGAATGGTTGATGGGATCCATCCATCCATACATACATCCATCCATCCATCCATCCATCCATCCATTCATCCAGTCAGCCAGTCCTGGGAATGGTTGATGGGATCCATCCATCCATCCATCCATCCATCCATCCATCCATCCATCCATCCATCCATCCATCCATCCATCCATCCATCCATCCATCCATCCATCCATCCATCCAGACACAGAGAGCGGGGGACACAGAGAGAGCGAGGGGCAGAGAGAGAGCGAGGGACAAAGAGAGCGAGGGACACAGAGAGAGCGAGGGACACACAGAGAGTGAGGAACTCAGAGAGCGAGGGACACAGAGAGCGCGAGGGTCACAGAGAGCGCGAGGGACACACAGAAAGGTAGGGACACAGACAGAGCGAGGGTCACAGACCGAGGGACTCAGACAGAGCGAGGGACACAGAGTGAGCGAGTGACACACAGAAGGGGAGGGACACAGAGAGAGTGAGGGACATAGAGAGAGCGAGGGACACAGAGAGAGCGAGGGACACAGAGAGCGCGAGGGATACAGAGAGCGAGGGACACAGAGAGCGAGGGACACAGAGAGCAAGGGACACAGAGAGAGAGCGAGGGACACAGACAGAGCCAGGGACACAGAGAGAGCCAGGGACACAGAGAGCGAGGGTACCACACAGAGAGAGCGAGGGACACAGAGAATGAGGGACACAGAGAGCACGAGGGACACAGAGTGAGTGAGGGACACAGATAGTGAGGGACAAAGAGAGCGAGGGACACAGAGAGCGAGGGACACAGAGAGCGAGGGACACAGAGAGCGAGGTACACAGAGAGAGAGCGAGGGACACAGACAGAGCCAGGGACACAGAGAGAGCCAGGGACACAGAGAGCGAGGGTACCACCCAGAGAGAGCGAGGGACACAGAGAATGAGGGACACAGAGAGCACGAGGGACACACAGAGAGAGTGAGGGACACAGAGAGTGAGGAACACAGAGAGCGAGGAACACAGAGAGAGCGAGGGACACAGAGTGAGTGAGGGACACAGATAGTGAGGGACACAGAGAGCGAGGGACACAGAGAGCGAGGGACACAGAGAGCGCGTGGGACACAGAGAGCGCGAGGGACACAGAGAGCGCGAGGGACAGAGAGAGAGCGAGGGACACAGAGAGCGAGGGACACAGAGAGCGAGGAACACAGAGCGATTGACAGAGAGAGAGGGACAGAGAGGGACACAGCGAGGGAGAGTGGGACAGAGAGAGAGAGGGACACAGCGAGAGAGACAAAGAGAGGGGGACACGTAGGGGGAGAGGGTCACAGAGAGAGCGAGGGACACAGCGAGAATGAGGGACACAGCGAGAATGAGGGACACAGAGAGCGAGGGACACAGAGAGAGCGAGGGACACACAGAGAGCGAGGGACACAGTGAGAGCGAGGGGCACACAGAGAGCGAGGGACACAGAGAGAGCGAGGGGCAGAGAGAGAGCGAGGTACACAGAGAGCGAGGGACACAGAGAGCGAGGGACACAGAGAGTGTGAGGGACACAGAGATAGCGAGGGACACACAGAGAGCGAGGGACACAGAGAGCGAGGGACACAGGGAGCGCGAGCGACACAGAGAGCGCGAGAGACACAGAGAGCGCGAGCGACACAGAGAGCGCGAGGGACACAGAGAGCGCGAGGGACAGAGAGAGCGAGGGACACACAGAGAGAGTGAGGGACACAGAGAGCGAGGGACACAGAGAGCGAGGGACACAGAGAGCGAGGGACACAGGGAGAGTGAGGGACACAGAGAGTGAGGGACACAGAGAGTGAGGGACACAGAGAGCGAGGGACAAAGAGAGAGCGAGGGACAAAGAGAGTGAGGGACACAGAGAGCGAGGGACACAGAGAGAGCGAGGGGCAGAGAGAGAGCGAGGGACACAGAGAGAGCGAGGGGCAGGGAGAGAGCGAGGGACACAGAGAGTGAGAGACACAGAGAGAGCGAGGGATACAGAGTGCGAAGGACACAGAGAGCACGAGTGACACAGAGAGCGCAAGGGACACAGAGAGCGCGAGCGACACAGACACCGGGAGGGACACAGAGACCGCGAGGGACACAGAGAGAGTGGGGGACACAGAGAGAGCGAGGGTCACAGAGAGCAAAGAACACAGAGAGCGAGGGACACTTAGAGAGTGAAGGATACAGAGAGTGAGGGACACACTGAGAGAGTGTGGGACACAGAGAGCGAGTGACACAGAGAGCGCGAGGGACACAGAGAGCGCGAGGGACACAGAGAGCGAGGGACACAGAGAGTGTGGGACACAGAGAGAGTGAGGGACACAGAGAGAGCGAGGGACACAGAGAGAGCGAGGGACACAGAGAGCGAGGGACACAGAGAGCGAGGGACACACAGAGAGAGCGAGGGACACAGACAGAGCCAGGGACACAGAGAGAGCGAGGGACATAGAGAGCGAGGGACACACAGAGAGAACGAGGGACACAGAGAGTGAGGGACACAGAGAGAGTGAGGGACACAGAGAGTGTGGGACACAGAAATCGAGGGACACAGAGAGCGAGGGACACACGGAGAGAGCGAGGGACACAGAGAGTGTGGGACACAGAGAGAGTGAGAGACACAGAGAGCGAGGGACACAGAGAGCGAGGGACACAGAGAGAGTCACCGACACAGAGAGTGAGGGCCAGAGAGAGAGTGAGGGACAGAGAGAGAGTGAGTGACACAGAGAGAGTGAGGGTCACAGAGAGTGAGGGGCACAGAGAGAGTGAGGGACACAGAGAGTGAGGAACCCAGAGAGGGAGGGACACAGAGAGAGCGAGGGACACAGAGAGCGAGGGACACAGAGAGATCAAGGGACACAGAGAGAGTGAGCGACTCAGGGAGAGCGAGGGTCACAGAGAGAGTGAGGGACACAGAGAGAGCGAGGGACACAGAGAGAGCGAGGGACACAGAGAGCTCGAGGGACACAGCGAGAGCGAGGGACACACAGAAAGGGAGGGACACAGACAGAGCGAGGGTCACAGACCGAGGGACACTGAGAGAGCGAGGGACACAGAGAGAGCGAGGGACACAGAGAGATCAAGGGACACAGAGAGAGTGAGCGACTCAGGGAGAGCGAGGGTCACAGAGAGAGTGAGGGACACAGAGAGAGCGAGGGACACAGAGAGAGCGAGGGACACAGAGAGCTCGAGGGACACAGCGAGAGCGAGGGACACACAGAAAGGGAGGGACACAGACAGAGCGAGGGTCACAGACCGAGGGACACTGAGAGAGCGAGGGACACAGAGAGTGTGGGACACAGAGAGTGTGGGACACAAAGAGCGAGGGACACAGAGCAGGAGGGACACAGAGAGCGAGGGACACAGAGAGTGTGGGACACAGAGAGCGAGGGACACAGAGAGTGAGGGACACAGAGAGAGTGAGGGACACAGAGAGAGCGAGGGACACAGAGAGAGCGAGGGACACTGAGAGCGAGGGACACTGAGAGCGAGGGACACAGACAGAGCGAGGGACACTGAGAGTGTGGGACACAGAGAGAGTGAGGGACACAGACCGAGGGACACAGAGAGAGCGAGGGACACAGAGAGAGCGAGGGACACAGAGAGCGAGGGACACACAGAGAGAGCGAGGGACACAGACAGAGCCAGGGACAGAGAGAGAGCGAGGGACACACAGAGAGAATGAGGGACACAGAGAGCGAGGGACACACAGAGAGAGTGAGGGACACAGAGAGAGTGAGGGACACAGAGAGAGTGAGGGACACTGAGCGAGGGACACAGACAGAGCGAGGGACACAGAGAGCACGAGCGACACAGAGAGAGTGAGGGACACAGAGAGCACGAGCGACACAGAGAACGCGAGGGACACAGCGAGAGCGAGGGACACACAGAAAGGGAGGGACACAGACAGAGCGAGACTCACAGACCGAGGGACTCAGACAGAGCGAGGGACACAGAGAGAGCGAGGGACACAGAGTGAGCGAGGGACACACAGAAAGGGAGGGACACAGTGAGAGTGAGGGAGAAAGAGAGAGCGAGGGACACAGAGAGAGCGAGGGACACAGAGAGAGCGAGGGACACAGAGAGAGTGAGGGACACAGAGAGCGAGGGACACAGAGAGCGAGGGACACAGAGAGAGCGAGGGACACAGAGAGAGTGAGGGACACAGAGAGAGCGAGGCACACAGAGAGAGCGAGGGATACAGAGAGCGAGGGACACAGAGAGCGAGGGACACAGAGAGAGAGCGAGGGACACAGACAGAGCCAGGGACACAGAGAGAGCCAGGGACACAGAGAGCGAGGGTACCACACAGAGAGAGCGAGGGACACAGAGAATGAGGGACACAGAGAGCACGAGGGACACACAGAGAGAGTGAGGGACACAGAGAGTGAGGAACACAGAGAGCGAGGGACACAGAGAGAGCGAGGGACACAGAGTGAGTGAGGGACACAGAGAGTGAGGGACACAGAGAGCGAGGGACACAGAGAGAGCGAGGGACACAGAGTGCGAAGGACACAGAGAGCACGAGTGACACAGAGAGCGCGAGGGACACAGAGAGCGCGAGCGACACAGACACCGGGAGGGACACAGAGACCGCGAGGGACACAGAGAGAGTGGGGGACACAGAGAGAGCGAGGGTCACAGAGAGCAAAGGACACAGAGAGCGAGGGACACTTAGAGAGTGAAGGATACAGAGAGTGAGGGACACACTGAGAGAGTGTGGGACACAGAGAGCGAGTGACACAGAGAGCGCGAGGGACACAGAGAGCGCGAGGGACACAGAGAGCGAGGGACACAGAGAGAGTGAGGGACACAGAGAGAGCGAGGGACACAGAGAGAGCGAGGGACATAGAGAGCGAGGGACACACAGAGAGAACGAGGGACACAGAGAGTGAGGGACACAGAGAGAGTGAGGGACACAGAGAGTGTGGGACACAGAAATCGAGGGACACAGAGAGCGAGGGACACACGGAGAGAGCGAGGGACACAGAGAGTGAGGGACACAGAGAGTGTGGGACACAGAAATCGAGGGACACAGAGAGCGAGGGACACACGGAGAGAGTGAGGGACACAGAGAGTGAGGGACACAGAGAGAGTGAGAGACACAGAGAGCGAGGGACACAGAGAGCGAGGGACACAGAGAGAGTCACCGACACAGAGAGTGAGGGCCAGAGAGAGAGTGAGGGACAGAGAGAGAGTGAGGGACACAGAGAGAGTGAGGGTCACAGAGAGTGAGGGGCACAGAGAGAGTGAGGGACACAGAGAGTGAGGAACACAGAGAGGGAGGGACACAGAGAGAGCGAGGGACACAGAGAGCGCGAGGGACACAGAGAGCGAGGGACACAGAGAGAGTGAGGGACACAGAGAGCGAGGGACACAGAGAGATCAAGGGACACAGAGAGAGTGAGCGACTCAGGGAGAGCGAGGGTCACAGAGAGAGTGAGGGACACAGAGAGAGCGAGGGACAGAGAGAGAGCGAGGGACACAGAGAGCTCGAGGGACACAGCGAGAGCGAGGGACACACAGAAAGGGAGGGACACAGACAGAGCGAGGGTCACAGACTGAGCTACAAAGATAGCGCGAGGGACACAGCGAGAGCGAGGGACACAAAGAGCGAGGGACACAGAGCACGAGGGACACACAGAGAGGGAGGGACACAGAGAGAGCGAGGGACACAGAGAGCGAGGGACACAGAGAGAGCGAGGGACACAGAGAGAGCGAGGGACACAGAGAGCGCGAGGGACACAGCGAGAGCGAGGGACACACAGAAAGGGAGGGACACAGACAGAGCCACACACAGACACAAACTCAGACAGGCTGCGTCAATACATCTTTCAAATGGAGCGAGATCCATTCTCCACCTTTAACTTGGAGAGGTGTATCTGGCCTGTGTGTGACCCAAGACACACACTGACTCTGAACATCCTCACAGCAGCTTGGGGACAGACTTTTCTAAAGCACTTTTCATAACCTTTGGGTATCACAAACTGCTTCACAGGCAATGGAGCCCTTTTGAAATCTAGTCAGGAGTAATTTAGGAAATGGACCAGCTAATTTCAGAGAGAGACACAGAAACAGGATGAGATTGTGCTGTACATGTTTCACAGCTGACACTGAGACACACACGAGATGTACAATATCAATTATTATTCTGAAGCATGTGATTAAATCAGCCCTGAGACTGAATTCCAGTGTTTCAGAGTAAAGCTCCATCTACACTGTCCATCAAACACTCACAACGCAAATACTGTCTGTGCTTAAATACAGAGTCAAAATCCCTCTGTCCTGTCCAAAGAATTTTTCATTGCAGATAGTTATTTTTATTTTATGGAAAAGCAGAACTCAAATTGCACCGAATCCCAGGGTGGACACTTGTTTATTTCAGCCCTTCACATTCAAACGTGAAGTTTAAGCTCCGATTACAGGTGTCTGCTTGTCTCTGTTTGTATATTCTCTGTTACTGTTGTTTTGTCACTTGTCTGAAGTATTTGAATAATAGGCCTTGGTTAATCAATCCTTTCTCTCAGCACATGGAAGTTGTGAATCTTCAAGGCTGTCAGTCTGATATAGATAACAAAAAAATACAACCTTTGATCAATCCATTCCCCAACCCTAAATAGATCTCACACATTTCCATAATGCAGGAATATCTCCATCAAAACTTCCAATCCGTTCCCAATACTCTTGTTAACATTTGCCTGTATAACCTAAATTCCACTGACAGATTCCGAAAGCTGCACAGAAAAATGACTGGGTATTTTAAACTTTGAAACAAAACTATTTGAACTTGTGCTTCAATCCTATTGTACAGAAATGTTGTCCGGTGGGCTGACAGTTTCTCAGTAAGACTGAAACATTGAGGTACGCCTCGCACTGCACTTGACAACATTTGTGGCACTTCAGGCAAGAGAGAGAGAGTGAGGGACACAGCGAGAGAGAGTGAGGGACACAGCGAGAGAGAGTGAGGGACGCAGCGAGAGAGAGTGAGGGACACAGCGAGAGAGAGTGAGGGACACAGCGAGAGAGAGTGAGGGACGCAGCGAGAGAGAGTGAGGGACACAGCGAGAGAGAGTGAGGGACACAGAGAGAGAGAGTGAGGGACACAGCGAGAGAGAGTGAGGGACACAGCGAGAGAGAGAGTGAGGGACACAGCGAGAGAGAGTGAGGGACACAGTGAGAGAGAGTGAGGGACACAGCGAGAGAGAGTGAGGGACACAGCGAGAGAGAGAGTGAGGGACACAGCGAGAGAGAGTGATGGACACAACGAGAGAGAGTGAGGGACACAGCGAGAGAATGAGGGACACAGCGAGAGAGAGTGAGGGACACAGCGAGAGAGAGTGAGGGACAGATAGAGAGTGTGAGGGGCGCAGCGAGAGAGGGACACAGAGAGCGAGGGACACAGAGAGCGAGGGACACAGACAGAGCAAGGGACACAGAGAGAGCGAGGGACATAGAGAGCGAGGGACATAGGGAGCAAGGGACGCACAGAGAGAACGAGGGACACAGAGAGCGAGGGAAACAGAGAGAGCGAGGGACACAGAGAGCGAGGGACACACAGAGAGAGTGAGGGACACAGAGAGTGTGGAACACAGAGAGCGAGGGAAACAGAGAGAGCGAGGGACACAGAGAGAGTGAGGGACACAGAGAGAGTGAGTGACACAGAGCGAGGGACACAGACAGAGCGAGGGACACAGACAGAGCGAGGGACACAGAGAGAGCGAGGGACACACAGAAAGGGAGGGACACAGAGAGAGTGAGGGACACAGAAAGAGCGAGGACAGAGAGCGAGGGACACAGAGAGCAAGGGACACACAGAGATAGCGAGGGACACAGAGAGTGAGGGACACACAGAGAGAGTGTGGGACACAGAGAGAGTGAGTGACACAGTGAGAGAGTGTGGGACACAGAGAGTGAGGGACACACAGAGAGAGTGTGGGACACAGAGAGAGCGAGGAACACAGAGAGAGAGTGTGGGACACAGAGAGTGAGGTTCACAGAGAGAGCGAGGGACATAGAGAGCGAGGGACACACAGAGAGAGTGAGTGACACAGAGAGAGTGTGGGACACAGAGAGTGAGGGACACACAGAGAGAGCGAGGGACACAGAGAGCGAGGAACACAGAGAGAGCGAGGGACACAGAGAGCGAGGGACACAGAGAGCGAGGGACAGAGAGAGTGAGGGACACAGAGAGAGTGAGGGACCAGAGGGAGCGAGGGACCCAGAGAGAGCGAGGGACACAGAGAGCGCGAAGGACACAGAGAGTGAGGGACACACAGAGAGTGAGGGGCACAGAGAGTGAGGGACACAGAGAGCGAGGGACACAGAGAGCGAGGGACACAGAGAGCGAGGGACACACAGAGAGAGCGAGAGACACAGAGAGCGAGGGACACAGAGAGAGTCAGGGACACAGAGAGTGAGGGCCACAGAGAGCGAGGGACACACAGAGAGAGCGAGGGACACAGAGAGCGAGGGACACAGAGAGAGTCAGGGACACAGAGAGTGAGGGCCACAGAGAGTGAGGGACACAGAGAGCGAGGGACACACATAGAGAGCGAGAGACACAGAGAGTGAGGGGCACAGAGAGTGAGGGACACAGAGAGCGAGGGACACAGAGAGCGAGAGACAGAGAGAGAGTCAGGGACACAGAGAGTGAGGGCCACAGAGAGTGAGGGACACAGAGAGCGAGGGACACAGAGAGCGAGGGACACAGAGAGCGAGGGACACACATAGAGAGCGAGAGACACAGAGAGCGAGGGATGCAGAGAGCGTGAAGGACACAGAGAGTGAGGGACACACAGAGAGTGAGGGGCACAGAGAGTGAGGGACACAGAGAGCGAGGGACACAGAGAGCGAGGGACACAGAGAGCGAGGGACACACAGAGAGAGCGAGAGACACAGAGAGCGAGGGACACAGAGAGCGAGGGACACAGAGAGTGTCAGGGACACAGAGAGTGAGGGCCACAGAGAGAGTGAGGGACAGAGAGTGAGTGAGGGACACAGAGAGAGTGAGGGTCACAGAGAGTGAGGGGCACAGAGAGAGTGAGGGACACAGAGAGCGAGGGACACAGAGAGTGTCAGGGACACAGAGAGTGAGGGCCACAGAGAGAGTGAGGGACAGAGAGTGAGTGAGGGGCACAGAGAGAGTGAGGAACACAGAGAGTGAGGGACACAGAGAGAGTGAGGTACACCGAGAGTGAGCGACACAGCGAGAGCGAGGGACACAGAGAGAGGGAGGGACACAGAGAGAGCGAGGGACACACAGAGCGAGGGACACAGAGAGAGCAAGAGACACAGAGAGAGTGAGGGTCACAGAGAGAGCGAGGGTCACAGAGAGCGCGAGGGACACAGCGAGAGCGAGGGACACAGAGAGAGCGAGGGACACAGAGAGAGCGAGGGTCACAGAGAGAGCGAGGGTCACAGAGAGCGCGAGGGACACAGCGAGAGCGAGGGACACACAGAAAGGGAGGGACACAGACAGAGCGAGGGTCACAGACCGAGCTACACAGAGAGCGCGAGGGACACAGAGAGAGCGAGGGACACAGAGAGTGTGGGACACAGAGAGCGAGAGACACAGAGAGTGAGGGACACAGAGAGTGAGGGACACAGAGAGTGAGGGACACAGAGAGTGTGGGACACAGAGAGCGAGGGACACAGAGAGCAAGTAGCACAGAGCATGAGGGACACAAAGAGTGAGGGACACAGAGAGCGAGGGACACAAAGGGCAAGGGACACAGAGAGTGTGGGACACAGAGAGTGTGGGACACAGAGAGAGAGGGACACAGAGAGCAGAGAGAGAGCGAGGGACACAGAGAGCCAGGGACACAGAGGGAGCGAGGTACACACAGAAAGGGAGGGACACAGACAGAGCGAGGGTCACAGACCGAGCTACACAGAGAGCGCGAGGGACACAGAGAGAGCGAGGGACACAAAGAGCGAGGGACACAAAGAGCGAGGGACACAGAGCACGAGGGACACAGAGAGCGAGGGACACAGAGAGTGTGGGACACAGAGAGCGAGGGACACAGAGAGTGAGGGAAACAGAGAGTGAGGGAAACACAGAGCGAGGGACACAGAGAGTGTGGGACACAGAGAGCGAGGGACACAGAGAGCGAGTAGCACAGAGCATGAGGGACACAAAGAGTGAGGGACACAGAGAGCGAGGGACACAAAGGGCAAGGGACACAGAGAGTGTGGGACACAGAGAGTGTGGGACACAGAGGGCGAGGGACACAGAGAGCAGAGAGAGAGCGAGGGACACAGAGAGCGAGGGACACAGAGAGTGAGGGGCACAGAGAGCGAGGGACACAGAGAGAGCGAGGGACACACAGAGAGCGAGGGACACAGAGAGAGCGAGGGACACACAGAGAGCGAGGGACACAGAGAGCGAGGGACACACAGAGAGCGAGGGACACACAGCGAGCGAGGGACACAGAGAGAACGAGGGGCAGAGAGAGAGCGAGGGACACAGAGAGCCAGGGACACAGAGAGAGCGAGGGACACACAGCGAGCGAGGGACACAGAGAGAGCGAGGGGCAGAGAGAGAGCGAGGGACACAGAGAGCGAGGGACACAGAGAGAGCGAGGGACACAGAGAGCGAGGGACACAGAGAGCGAAGGACACAGAGAGCACGAGTGACACAGAGAGCGCGAGGGACACAGAGAGCGCGAGCGACACAGACACCGGGAGGGACACAGAGACCGCGAGGGACAGAGAGAGAGTGGGGGACACAGAGAGAGCGAGGGTCACAGAGAGCAAGGGACACAGAGAGCGAGGGACACTTAGAGAGTGAAGGATACAGAGAGTGAGGGACACACTGAGAGAGTGTGGGACACAGAGAGCGAGTGACACAGAGAGCGCGAGGGGCACAGAGAGCGCGAGGGACACAGAGAGCGAGGGACACAGAGAGAGAGCGAGGGACACAGAGAGCGAGGGACACAGAGAGCGAGGGACACACAGAGAGAGCGAGCGGCACAGACAGAGCAAGGGACACAGAGAGAGCGAGGGACATAGAGAGCGAGGGACACACAGAGAGAGCGAGGGACATAGAGAGCGAGGGACGCACAGAGAGAACGAGGGACACATAGAGCGAGGGACACAGAGAGCGAGGGAAACACAGAGAGAGTGAGGAACACAGAGAGTGAGGTACACAGAGTGCGAGGGACACAGAGAGAGCGAGGGACACAGAGAGAGCGAGGGACACAGAGAGAGTGAGGGACACAGAGAGAGTGAGGGACACAGAGCGAGGGACACAGACAGAGCGAGGTACACAGACAGAGCGAGGGACACAGAGAGAGCGAGGGACACAGAGAGAGCGAGGGACACAGAGAGAGCGAGGGACACAGAGAGAGCGAGGGACACACAGAAAGGGAGGGACACAGAGAGAGTGAGGGACACAGAGAGCGCGAGTGACACTGAGAGAGCGAGGACACAGAGAGCGAGGGACACAGAGAGCGAGGGACACAGAGAGCGAGGGACACACAGAGATAGCGAGGGACACAGAGAGTGAGGGACACACAGACAGAGCCATGGACACAGAGAGAGCGAGGGACACAGAGAGCGAGGGACACACAGAGAGAGCGAGGGACACAGAGAGCGAGGGACACACAGAGAGAGTGTGGGACACAGAGAGAGTGAGAGACACAGAGAGACTGAGGGACACAAGGAGAGCGAGGAAAACAGAGAGAGCGAATGACACAGAGAGCGAGGGACACAGAGAGCAAGGGACACAGAGAGTGAGGGACACAGAGAGAGTGAGGGACACAGAGGGAGCGAGGGACCCAGAGAGAGCGAGGGACGCAGAGAGTGCGAGGGACACAGATAGTGAGGGACACAGAGAGAGTGAGGGGCACAGAGAGTGAGGGACACAGAGAGCGAGGGACACACAGAGAGAGCGAGAGACACAGAGAGTGAGGGGCACAGAGAGAGTGAGGGACACAGAGAGCGAGGGACGCAGAGAGCGCGAGGGACACAGAGAGTGAGGGACACAGAGAGAATGAGGGGCACAGAGAGTGAGGGACACAGAGAGCGAGGGACACACAGAGAGAGCGAGAGACACAGAGAGTGAGGGGCACAGAGAGAGTGAGGGACACAGAGAGCGAGGGTCACAGAGAGCAAGGGACACAGAGAGCGAGGGACACTTAGAGAGTGAAGGATACAGAGAGTGAGGGACACACTGAGAGAGTGTGGGACACAGAGAGCGAGTGACACAGAGAGCGCGACGGGCACAGAGAGCGAGGGACACAGAGAGCGAGGGACACAGAGAGAGAGCGAGGGACACAGAGAGAGAGCGAGGGACACAGAGAGCGAGTGACACAGAGAGCGCGAGGGACACAGAGAGAGAGCGAGGGACACAGACAGAGAGCGAGGGACACAGAGAGCGAGGGACACACAGAGAGAGCGATGGACACAGCCAGAGCAAGGGACACAGAGAGAGTGAGGGACACAGAGAGTGAGGAACACAGAGAGCGAGGGAAACAGAGAGAGCGAGGGACACAGAGAGCGAGGGACACAGAGAGAGCGAGGGACACAGAGAGTGTGGAACACAGAGAGCGAGGGACACAGAGAGAGCGAGGGACACAGAGAGAGCGAGGGACACAGAGAGAGTGAGGGACACAGAGAGAGTGGGGGACACAGAGCGAGGGACACAGACAGAGCGAGTGTCACAGAGAGCAAGGGACACAGAGAGTGAGGGACACAGAGAGTGAGGGACACAGAGAGAGTGAGGGACCCAGAGGGAGCGAGGGACCCAGAGAGAGCGAGGGACGCAGAGAGCGCGAGGGACACAGAGAGTGAGGGACACAGAGAGAGTGAGGGGCACAGAGAGTGAGGGACACAGAGAGCGAGGGACACACAGAGAGAGCGAGAGACACAGAGAGTGAGGGACACAGAGAGAGTGAGGGACACAGAGAGCGAGGGTCACAGAGAGCAAGGGACACAGAGAGTGAGGGACACTTAGAGAGTGAAGGATACAGAGAGTGAGGGACACACTGAGAGAGTGTGGGACACACAGAGAGAGCGAGTGACACAGAGAGAGCGAGGGGCACAGAGAGCGCGAGGGACACAGAGAGCGAGGGACACAGAGAGTGTGGAACACAGAGAGAGCGAGGGACACAGAGAGAGTGGGGGACACAGAGCGAGCAAGGGTCACAGAGAGCAAGGGACACAGAGAGTGAGGGACACTTAGAGAGTGAAGGATACAGAGAGTGAGGGACACACTGAGAGAGTGTGGGACACAGAGAGAGCGAGGGACACAGAGAGCGCGAGGGGCACAGAGAGCGCGAGGGACACAGAGAGCGAGGGACACAGAGAGAGAGCGAGGGACACAGAGAGAGAGCGAGGGACACAGAGAGAGAGCGAGGGACACAGAGAGCGAGGGACACACAGAGAGAGAGAGGGACACAGACAGAGCAAGGGACACAGAGAGAGTGAGGGACACAGAGAGTGAGGAACACAGAGAGCGAGGGAAATAGAGAGAGCGAGGGACACAGAGAGCGAGGGACATAGAGAGCGAGGGACACAGAGAGCGCGAGGGACACAGACAGAGCAAGGGACACAGAGAGAGCGAGGGACATAGAGAGAGTGAGGGACACAGACAGAGCAAGGGACACAGAGAGAGTGAGCGACTCAGGGAGAGCGAGGGACACAGAGAGAGTGAGGGACACAGACAGAGCAAGGGACACAGAGAGAGCGAGGGACATAGAGAGCGAGGGACATAGGGAGCAAGGGACGCACAGAGAGAACGAGGGACACAGAGAGCGAGGGAAACAGAGAGAGCGAGGGACACAGAGAGCGAGGGACACACAGAGAGAGTGAGGGACACAGAGAGTGTGGAACACAGAGAGCGAGGGAAACAGAGAGCGAGGGACACAGAGAGAGTGAGGGACACAGAGAGAGTGAGTGACACAGAGCGAGGGACACAGACAGAGCGAGGGACACAGACAGAGCGAGGGACACAGAGAGAGCGAGGGACACACAGAAAGGGAGGGACACAGAGAGAGTGAGGGACACAGAAAGAGCGAGGACACAGAGAGCGAGGGACACAGAGAGCAAGGGACACACAGAGATAGCGAGGGACACAGAGAGTGAGGGACACACAGAGAGAGTGTGGGACACAGAGAGAGTGAGTGACACAGAGAGAGAGTGTGGGACACAGAGAGTGAGGGACACACAGAGAGAGTGTGGGACACAGAGAGAGTGAGTGACACAGAGAGAGAGTGTGGGACACAGAGAGTGAGGGACACACAGAGAGAGCGAGGGACACAGAGAGCGAGGGACACACAGAGAGAGTGTGGGACACAGAGAGAGTGAGAGACACAGAGAGAGTGAGGGACACACAGAGAGCGAGGAACACAGAGAGAGCGAGGGACACAGAGAGCGAGGGACACAGAGAGCGAGGGACAGAGAGAGTGAGGGACACAGAGAGAGTGAGGGACCAGAGGGAGCGAGGGACCCAGAGAGAGCGAGGGACGCAGAGAGCGCGAAGGACACAGAGAGTGAGGGACACACAGAGAGTGAGGGACACAGAGAGCGAGGGGCACAGAGAGCGAGGGACACAGAGAGCGAGGGACACACAGAGAGAGCGAGAGACACAGAGAATGCGGGACACAGAGAGCGAGGGACACAGAGAGCGAGGGACACAGAGAGAGTCAGGGACACAGAGAGTGAGGGCCACAGAGGGAGTGAGGGACAGAGAGTGAGTGAGGGACACAGAGAGAGTGAGGGTCACAGAGAGTGAGGGGCACAGAGAGAGTGAGGGACACAGAGAGTGAGGAACACAGAGAGTGAGGGACACAGAGAGAGTGAGGTACACCGAGAGTGAGCGACACAGCGAGAGCGAGGGACACAGAGAGAGGGAGGGACACAGAGAGAGCGAGGGACACACAGAGCGAGGGACACAGAGAGAGCAAGAGACACAGAGAGAGTGAGCTACTCAGGGAGAGCGAGGGACACAGAGAGAGTGAGGGACACAGAGAGAGCGAGGGACACAGAGAGCGCGAGGGACACAGCGAGAGCGAGGGACACACAGAAAGGGAGGGACACAGACAGAGCGAGGGTCACAGACCGAGCTACACAGAGAGCGCCAGGGACACAGAGAGAGCGAGGGACACAGAGAGTGTGGGACACAGAGAGCGAGAGACACAGAGAGTGAGGGACACAGAGAGTGAGGGACACAGAGAGTGAGGGACACAGAGAGTGTGGGACACAGAGAGCGAGGGACACAGAGAGCAAGTAGCACAGAGCATGAGGGACACAAAGAGTGAGGGACACAGAGAGCGAGGGACACAAAGGGCAAGGGACACAGAGAGTGTGGGACACAGAGAGTGTGGGACACAGAGAGCGAGGGACACAGAGAGCAGAGAGAGAGCGAGGGACACAGAGAGCCAGGGACACAGAGGGAGCGAGGGACACACAGAAAGGGAGGGACACAGACAGAGCGAGGGTCACAGACCGAGCTACACAGAGAGCGCGAGGGACACAGAGAGAGCGAGGGACACAAAGAGCGAGGGACACAAAGAGCGAGGGACACAGAGCAAGAGGGACACAGAGAGCGAGGGACACAGAGAGTGTGGGACACAGAGAGCGAGGGACACAGAGAGTGAGGGAAACAGAGAGTGAGGGAAACACAGAGCGAGGGACACAGAGAGTGTGGGATACAGAGAGCGAGGGACACAGAGAGCGAGTAGCACAGAGCATGAGGGACACAAAGAGTGAGGGACACAGAGAGCGAGGGACACAAAGGGCAAGGGACACAGAGAGTGTGGGACACAGAGAGTGTGGGACAGAGAGAGCGAGGGACACAGAGAGCGAGGGACACAGAGAGTGAGGGGCACAGAGAGCGAGGGACACAGAGAGAGCGAGGGACACACAGAGAGCGAGGGACACAGAGAGAGCGAGGGACACACAGAGAGCGAGGGACACAGAGAGAGCGAGGGGCAGAGAGAGAGCGAGGGACACAGAGAGCCAGGGACACAGAGAGAGCGAGGGACACACAGCGAGCGAGGGACACAGAGAGAGCGAGGGGCAGAGAGAGAGCGAGGGACACAGAGAGCGAGGGACACAGAGAGAGCGAGGTACACAGAGAGCGAGGGACACAGAGAGCGAAGGACACAGAGAGCACGAGTGACACAGAGAGCGCGAGGGACACAGAGAGCGCGAGCGACACAGACACCGGGAGGGACACAGAGACCGCGAGGGACAGAGAGAGAGTGGGGGACACAGAGAGAGCGAGGGTCACAGAGAGCAAGGGACACAGAGAGCGAGGGACACTTAGAGAGTGAAGGATACAGAGAGTGAGGGACACACTGAGAGAGTGTGGGACACAGAGAGCGAGTGACACAGAGAGCGCGAGGGGCACAGAGAGCGCGAGGGACACAGAGAGCGAGGGACACAGAGAGATAGCGAGGGACACAGAGAGCGAGGGACACAGAGAGCGAGGGACACACAGAGAGAGCGAGCGGCACAGACAGAGCAAGGGACACAGAGAGAGCGAGGGACATAGAGAGCGAGGGACACACAGAGAGAGTGAGGGACACAGAGAGAGAGCGAGGGACACAGAGAGCGAGGGACACAGAGAGCGAGGGACACACAGAGAGAGCGAGCGGCACAGACAGAGCAAGGGACACAGAGAGAGCGAGGGACATAGAGAGCGAGGGACACACAGAGAGAGCGAGGGACATAGAGAGCGAGGGACGCACAGAGAGAACGAGGGACACAGAGAGCGAGGGACACAGAGAGCGAGGGACACAGAGAGTGAGGTACACAGAGTGCGAGGGAAACAGAGAGAGCGAGGGACACAGAGAGTGTGGAACACAGAGAGCGAGGGACAGAGAGAGAGCGAGGGACACAGAGAGAGCGAGGGACACAGAGAGAGCGAGGGACACAGAGAGAGTGAGGGACACAGAGAGAGTGAGGGACACAGAGCGAGGGACACAGACAGAGCGAGGGACACAGACAGAGCGAGGGACACAGAGAGAGCGAGGGACACACAGAAAGGGAGGGACACAGAGAGAGTGAGGGACACAGAGAGCGCGAGTGACACTGAGAGAGCGAGGACACAGAGAGCGAGGGACACAGAGAGCGAGACACACACAAAGATAGCGAGGGACACAGAGAGTGAGGGACACACAGACAGAGCCATGGACACAGAGAGAGCGAGGGACACAGAGAGCGAGGGACACACAGAGAGAGCGAGGGACACAGAGAGCGAGGGACACACAGAGAGAGTGTGGGACACAGAGAGAGTGAGAGACACAGAGAGACTGAGGGACACAAGGAGAGCGAGGAAAACAGAGAGAGCGAATGACACAGAGAGCGAGGGACACAGAGAGCAAGGGACACAGAGAGTGAGGGACACAGAGAGAGTGAGGGACCCAGAGGGAGCGAGGGACCCAGAGAGAGCGAGGGACGCAGAGAGTGCGAGGGACACAGATAGTGAGGGACACAGAGAGAGTGAGGGGCACAGAGAGTGAGGGACACTGAGAGCGAGGGACACACAGAGAGAGCGAGAGACACAGAGAGTGAGGGGCACAGAGAGAGTGAGGGACACAGAGAGCGAGGGGCGCAGAGAGCGCGAGGGACACAGAGAGTGAGGGACACAGAGAGAGTGAGGGGCACAGAGAGTGAGGGACACAGAGAGCGAGGGACACACAGAGAGAGCGAGAGACACAGAGAGTGAGGGGCACAGAGAGAGTGAGGGACACAGAGAGCGAGGGTCACAGAGAGCAAGGGACACAGAGAGCGAGGGACACTTAGAGAGTGAAGGATACAGAGAGTGAGGGACACACTGAGAGAGTGTGGGACACAGAGAGCGAGTGACACAGAGAGCGCGAGGGGCACAGAGAGCGCGAGGGACACAGAGAGCGAGGGGCACAGAGAGAGAGCGAGGGACACAGAGAGAGAGCGAGGGACACAGAGAGCGAGTGACACAGAGAGCGCGAGGGACACAGAGAGAGAGCGAGGGACACAGACAGAGAGCGAGGGACACAGAGAGCGAGGGACACACAGAGAGAGCGAGGGACACAGACAGAGCAAGGGACACAGAGAGAGTGAGGGACACAGAGAGTGAGGAACACAGAGAGCGAGGGAAACAGAGAGAGCGAGGGACACAGAGAGCGAGGGACACACAGAGAGAGTGAGGGACACAGAGAGTGTGGAACACAGAGAGCGAGGGACACAGAGAGAGCGAGGGACACAGAGAGAGCGAGGGACACAGAGAGAGTGAGGGACACAGAGAGAGTGGGGGACACAGAGCGAGGGACACAGACAGAGCGAGTGTCACAGAGAGCAAGGGACACAGAGAGTGAGGGACACAGAGAGTGAGGGACACAGAGAGAGTGAGGGACCCAGAGGGAGCGAGGGACCCAGAGAGAGCGAGGGACGCAGAGAGCGCGAGGGACACAGAGAGTGAGGGACACAGAGAGAGTGAGGGGCACAGAGAGTGAGGGACACAGAGAGCGAGGGACACACAGAGAGAGCGAGAGACACAGAGAGTGAGGGACACAGAGAGAGTGAGGGACACAGAGAGCGAGGGTCACAGAGAGCAAGGGACACAGAGAGTGAGGGACACTTAGAGAGTGAAGGATACAGAGAGTGAGGGACACACTGAGAGAGTGTGGGACACACAGAGAGAGCGAGTGACACAGAGAGAGCGAGGGGCACAGAGAGCGCGAGGGACACAGAGAGCGAGGGACACAGAGAGTGTGGAACACAGAGAGAGCGAGGGACACAGAGAGAGCGAGGGACACAGAGAGCAAGGGACACAGAGAGTGAGGGACACTTAGAGAGTGAAGGATACAGAGAGTGAGGGACACACTGAGAGAGTGTGGGACACAGAGAGAGTGGGGGACACAGAGCGAGCAAGGGTCACAGAGAGCAAGGGACACAGAGAGTGAGGGACACTTAGAGAGTGAAGGATACAGAGAGTGAGGGACACACTGAGAGAGTGTGGACCACAGAGAGAGTGGGGGACACAGAGCGAGCAAGGGTCACAGAGAGCAAGGGACACAGAGAGTGAGGGACACTTAGAGAGTGAAGGATACAGAGAGTGAGGGACACACTGAGAGAGTGTGGGACACAGAGAGAGCGAGTGACACAGAGAGCGCGACGGGCACAGAGAGCGCGAGGGACACAGAGAGCGCGAGGGGCACAGAGAGCGCGAGGGACACAGAGAGCGAGGGACACAGAGAGAGAGCGAGGGACACAGAGAGAGAGCGAGGGACACAGAGAGCGAGGGACACACAGAGAGAGAGAGGGACACAGACAGAGCAAGGGACACAGAGAGAGTGAGGGACACGGAGAGTGAGCGACACAGGGAGAACGAGGGACACAGAGAGGGAGGGACACACAGAGCGAGGGACACAGAGAGTGTGGGACACAGAGAGCGAGGGACACAGAGAGTGTGGGACACAGAGAGTGTGGGACACAGAGCACGAGGGACACAGAGAACGAGGGACACAGAGAGTGTGGGACACAGTGCACGAGGGACACAGAGAGTGCGAGGGACACAGAGAGAGCGAGGGGCACAGAGAGTGAGGGACACAGAGAGAGCGAGGGACACAAAGAGCGAGGGACACAGAGCACGAGGGACACAGAGAGCGAGGGACACAGAGAGAGTGAGGGACACCGAGAGAGCGAGGGACACAGAGAGAGCGAGGGGCACAGAGAGTGAGGGACACAGAGAGAGCGGGCGACACAGTGAGCGAAGGGCACAGAGAGCAAGGGGCACAGAGAGCAAGGGACACAGAGAGCGAGGGACACAGAGAGCGAAGGGCACAGAGAGCGAGTGACACAGACAAAGCCAGGGACACAGAGAGAGCGAGGGACACACAGAAAGGGAGGGACACAGAGAGAGTGAGGGACACAGAGAGCGATGGACAGAGAGAGAGGAACAGAGAGAGAGAGGGGCACTGAGAGAGAGACAGAGAGACAGAGAAAGAGGGACACAGAGAAAGATGGACACAGAGTGAGAGGGACTGAGAGAGAGGGACACTGAGGAACGCATCGAAAGAGAGTGGGACAGAGGGAGAGAGTGGGACACAGCGAGAGAGACAAAGAGAGGGGAACACATGGAGGGAGAGGGACACATGGAGGGAGAGGGACACAGAGAGAGCGAGAGACACAGAGAGAGCAAGGGACACAGAGCAAGCGAGGGAGACAGCGAGAGCGAGGGAAACAGAAAGAGCGAGGGACACAGTGAGGGACACAGAGAGAGCAAGGGACCCAGAGAGAGCGAGGGACACAGAGAGTCAGAAACAGAGAGCGCGAGGGACACAGAGAGAGCGAGGGACACAGAGAGAGCGAGGGACACAGAACGCAAGGGATACAGAGAGTGAGGGACACAGAGAGCGAGGGACACAGAGAGCGAGTAACACAGAGCACGAGGGACACAGAGAGAGCGAGGGACACAGAGAGCGAGGGGCACAGAGAGCAAGGGACACAGAGAGCGAGGGACACAGAGAGCGAGGGGCACATTGAGCGAGGGACACACAGAGAGAGCGAGTGACACAGACAAAGCCAGGGACACAGAGAGAGCGAGGGACACACAGAAAGGGAGGGACACAGAGAGAGTGAGGGACACAGAGAGCGATGGACAGAGAGAGAGAGGAACAGAGAGAGAGAGGTGCACTGAGAGAGAGACAGAGAGACAGGGACACAGAGAAAGAGGGACACAGAGAAAGAGGGACACAGAGTGAGAGGGACTGAGAGAGAGGGACACTGAGGAACGCAGCGAAAGAGAGTGGGACAGAGGGAGAGAGTGGGACACAGCGAGAGAGACAAAGAGAGGGGAACACATGGAGGGAGAGGGACACATGGAGGGAGAGGGACACAGAGAGAGCGAGAGACACAGAGAGAGCAAGGGACACAGAGCAAGCGAGGGACACAGCGAGAGCGATGGAAACAGAAAGAGCGAGGGACACAGAGAGTGAGGGACACAGAGAGAGCAAGGTACCCAGAGAGAGCGAGGGACACAGAGAGTGAGAAACAGAGAGCGCGAGGGACACAGAGAGAGCGAGGGACACAGAGAGAGCGAGGGACACAGAACGCGAGGGATACAGAGAGTGAGGGATACAGAGAGCGAGGGACACAGAGAGCGAGTAACACAGAGCACGAGGGACACAGAGAGCGCGAGGGACACAGAGAGTGAGGGACACAGAGAGAGTGAGGGGCACAGAGAGTGAGGGACACAGAGAGCGAGGGACACAAATAGAGAGTGAGGGACACAGAGAGTGAGGGTCACAGAGAGAGTGAGGGACACAGAGAGCGAGGGACACAGAGAGCGAGAGACACAGAGAGCCAGGGACACAGAGAGTGCGAGGGACACAGAGAGAGCGAGGGACACAGAGAGAGCGAGGGACAAACTGAGAGCGAGGGACACAGAGAACGAGGGATACAGAGAGAGCGAGGGACACAGAGAGAGTGAGCGACACAGGGAGAGCGAGGGACACAGAGAGAGTGAGGGACACAGAGAGAGTGAGGGACACAGCGAGAGAGAGTGAGGGACACAGCGAGAGAGAGTGAGGGACACAGCGAGAGAGAGTGAGGGACGCAGCGAGAGAGAGAGAGGGACACAGCGAGAGAAAGTGAGGGACACAGCGAGAGAGAGTGAGTGGCACAGCGAGAGAGAGTGAGGGACACAGCGAGAGAGAGTGAGGGACAGAGAGAGAGTGAGGGACACAGAGAGAGAGAGTGAGGGACACAGCAAGAGAGAGTGAGGGACACAGCGAGAGAGAGTGATGGACACAGCGAGAGAGAGTGAGGGACACAGCGAGAGAGAGTGATGGACACAGCGAGAGAGAGTGAGGGACACAGCGAGAGAGAGTGAGGGACACAGCGAGAGAGAGTGAGGGACACAGAGAGAGAGAGTGAGGGACGCAGCAAGAGAGAGTGAGGGACGCAGCGAGAGAGAGTGAGGGACACAGCGAGAGAGAGTGAGGGACACAGAGAGAGAGAGTGAGGGACGCAGCAAGAGAGAGTGAGGGACGCAGCGAGAGAGAGTGAGGGACACAGAGAGAGAAAGTGAGGGACACAGCAAGAGAGAGTGAGGGACACAGCGAGAGAGAGTGAGGGACACAGCGAGAGAGAGACACAGCGAGAGAGAGTGAGGGACACAGAGAGAGAGAGTGACGGGCACAGCGAGAGAGAGTGAGGGACACAGCGAGAGAGAGTGAGGGACACAGCGAGAGAGAGTGAGGGACACAGCGAGAGAGAGTGAGGGACACAGCGAGAGAGAGTGAGGGACACAGCGAGAGAGAGTGAGGGACACAGCGAGAGACAGTGAGGGACACAGTGAGAGAGAGAGTGAGGGACACAGCGAGAAAAAGTGAGGGACGCAGCGAGAGAAAGTGAGGGTCGCAGCGAGAGAGAGTGAGGGGCACAGCGAGAGAGAGTGAGGGACACAGCGAGAGAGACAGAGAGAGCGAGGGACACAAAGAGCAAGGGACACAGAGCACGAGGGACACAGAGAGCGAGGGACACAGAGAGTGAGGGAAACAGAGAGTGAGGGACACAGAGAGAACGAGGGACACAGAGAGTGAGGGACACAGAGAGCGAGGGACACTGAGCGATTAACACAGAGCACGAGGGACACAGAGAACGCGAGGGACACAGCGAGAGCGAGGGACACACAGAAAGGGAGGGACACAGACAGAGCGAGGGTCACAGACCGAGCTACACAGAGAGCGCGAGGGACACAGAGAGAGCGAGGGACACAAAGAGCGAGGGACACAGAGCACGAGGGACACAGAGAGCGAGGGACACAGAGAGCGATTAACACAGAGAATGAGGGACACAGAGAGTGAGGGACACAGAGAGTGAGGGACACAGTGCACGAGGGACACAGAGAGTGTGAGGGACACAGAGAGCCCGAGGGACACACAGAAAGGGAGGGACACAGACAGAGCGAGGGTCACAGACCGAGGGACACAGACAGAGCGAGGGACACAGAGAGAGCGAGGGAAACAGAGAGTGAGGGTCACAGAGAGAGTGAGGGACACAGAGAGCGAGGGACACAGAGAGCGAGGGACACAGAGAGAGCCAGGGACACAGAGAGTGCGAGGGACAGAGAGAGAGCGAGGGACGCAGAGAGAGCGAGGGACAAACTGAGAGCGAGGGACACAGAGAGCGAGGGACACAGAGAGAGCGAGGGACACAGAGAGAGTGAGCGACACAGGGAGATCGAGGGACACAGAGAGTGAGGGACACAGTGCACGAGGGACACAGAGAGTGTGAGGGACACAGAGAGCCCGAGGGACACACAGAAAGGGAGGGACACAGACAGAGCGAGGGTCACAGACCGAGGGACACAGAGAGAGCGAGGGACACAGAGAGAGCGAGGGATACACAGAAAGGGAGGGACACAGAGAGAGTGAGGGACACAGAGAGAGCGAGGGACACAGAGAGAGCGAGGGACACAGAGAGCGAGGGACACAGAGAGCGAGGGACAGACAGAGAGAGCGAGGGACACAGACAGAGCCAGGGACACAGAGAGAGCAAGGGACATAGAGAGCGAGGGACACACAGAGAGAGCGAGGGCCACAGAGAGCGAGGGACACAGAGAGCGAGGGACACACAGAGAGAGTAAGGGACACAGAGAGTGAGGAACACAGAGAGCGAGGGAAAAAGAGAGAGCGAGGGAAACAGAGAGAGCGAGGGACACAGAGAGTGTGAGGGACACAGAGAGTGAGGGACACAGACCGAGGGACACAGACAGACCGAGGGACACAGACAGAGCGAGGGAAACAGAGAGAGCGAGGGAAACAGAGAGAGCGAGGGACACAGAGAGAGTGAGGGACACAGAGAGTGAGGGACACAGACCGAGGGACACAGACAGAGCGAAGGACACAGACAGAGCGAGGGTCACAGAGAGAGCGAGGGACACAGAGAGAGCGAGGGGCACAGAGAGCGAGGGGCACAGAGAGCAAGGGACACACAGAGAGAGCGAGTGACACAGACAAAGCCAGGGACACAGAGAGAGCGAGGGACACAGAGAGAGCGAGGGACACAGAGAGAGTGAGGGACACACAGAAAGGGAGGGACACAGAGAGAGTGAGGGACACAGCGAGAGCGAGGGACACAGAGAGAGCGAGGGGCACAGAGAGTGAGGGACACAGAGAGAGCGAGGGACACAGAGAGCGAGGGGCAGAGAGAGCGAGGGACACAGAGAGCGAGGGACACAGAGAGAGCGAGGGACACAGAGAGAGCGAGGGACACAGAGAGAGCGAGGGGCACAGAGAGTGAGGGACACAGAGAGAGCGAGGGACACAGAGAGAGCGAGGGACACAGAGAGAGCGAGGGGCACAGAGAGTGAGGGACACAGAGAGAGCGAGGGACACAGAGAGAGCGAGGGACACAGAGAGCGAGGGACACAGAGAGCGAGGGGCACAGAGAGCGAGGGACACACAGAGAGAGCGAGTGACACAGAGAGAGCGAGGGGCACAGAGAGTGAGGGACACAGAGAGAGCGAGGGACACAGAGAGAGCGAGGGGCACAGAGAGGGACACAGAGAGCGAGGGACACAGAGAGAGCGAGGGACACACAGAAAGGGAGGGACACAGAGAGAGTGAGGGACAGAGAGAGAGCGAGGGACACAGAGAGAACGAGGGACACAGAGAGCGCGAGGGACACAGAGAGCACGAGGGACACAGAGAGCGATGGACAGAGAGAGAGGGACACAGAGAGAGAGGGGCACTGAGAGAGAGACAGAGAGACAGGGACACAGAGAAAGAGGGACATAGAGAAAGAGGGACACAAAGTGAGAGGGACTGAGAGAGAGGGACAGTGAGGAACGCAGCGAGAGAGAGTGGGACAGAGTGAGAGAGTTGGACACAGCGAGAGAGACAAAGAGAGGGGGACACATGGAGGGAGAGGGACACATGGAGGGAGAGGGTCACAGAGAGAGCGAGGGACACAGAGAGAGCAAGGGACACAGAGAGAGCGAGGGACACAGCGAGAGCGAGGGACACAGAGAGAGCAAGGGACACAGAGAGTGTGCGACCCAGAGAGAGTGAGGGACACAGAGACTGAGGGATACAGAGAGCGCGAGGGACACAGAGAGGGCGAGGGACACTTGGAGGGAGAGGGACACATGGAGGGAGAGGGACACAGAGAGAGCGAGGGACACAGAGAGAGCAAGGGACACAGAGAGAGCGAGGGACGCAGAGAGAGCGAGGGACACATGGAGGGAGAGGGTCACAGCGAGAGCGAGGGACACAGAGAGAGCGAGGGACACAAATAGCGAGGGACACAGAGAGCGAGGGACACAGAGAGCGAGGGACACAGCGAGAGCGAGGGACACAAAGAGAGTGAGGGACACAGGGAGAGCGAGGGACACAGAGAGAGCGAGGGACACACAGAGAGAGCGAGAGACACAGAGAGCAAGGGACACAGGGAGAGCGATGGACACAGAGAGAGCGAGGGACACAGAGAGCAAGGGACACAGCGAGAGCGAGGGACCCAGAGAGAGCGAGGGACACAGCGAGAGCGAGGGACACAGCGAGAGCGAGGGACACAGAGAGAGCGATGGACACATGGAGAGAGAGGGACACAGAGAGAGCGAGAGACACAGAGAAAGCGAGTGACACATGGAGGGAGATGGACACAGAGAGAGCGATGGACACAGAGAGAGCGAGGGACACAGAGAGCAAGGAACACAGAGAGCAAGGGACACAGCGAGAGCGAGGGACACAGAGAGAGCGATCGAAGCACACAGAGAGAGCGAGGGACACAGGGAGAGCGAGGGTACAGCGAGAGCGAGGGACACAGCTAGAGCGAGGGATACAGAGAGAGCGAAGGACAAATGGAGGAAGAGGGACACAGAGAGAGCGAGGGACACAGAGAGAGCGAGGGACACAGAGAGAGCGAGGGACACAGAGAGTGAGAGACACAGAGAGCAAGGGACACAGCGAGAGAGAGAGAGGGACACAACGAGAGAGAGGCGGACACACAGAGAGCAAGGGACACAGAGCAAGCGAGGGAGACAGCGAGAGCGAGGGAAACAGAAAGAGCGAGGGACACAGTGAGGGACACAGAGAGAGCAAGGGACCCAGAGAGAGCGAGGGACACAGAGAGTGAGAAACAGAGAGCGCGAGGGACACAGAGAGAGCGAGGGACACAGAGAGAGCGAGGGACACAGAACGCAAGGGATACAGAGAGTGAGGGACACAGAGAGCGAGGGACACAGAGAGCGAGTAACACAGAGCACGAGGGACACAGAGAGAGCGAGGGACACAGAGAGCGAGGGGCACAGAGAGCAAGGGACACAGAGAGCGAGGGACACAGAGAGCGAGGGGCACATTGAGCGAGGGACACACAGAGAGAGCGAGTGACACAGACAAAGCCAGGGACACAGAGAGAGCGAGGGACACACAGAAAGGGAGGGACACAGAGAGAGTGAGGGACACAGAGAGCGATGGACAGAGAGAGAGAGGAACAGAGAGAGAGAGGTGCACTGAGAGAGAGACAGAGAGACAGGGACACAGAGAAAGAGGGACACAGAGTGAGAGGGACTGAGAGAGAGGGACACTGAGGAACGCAGCGAAAGAGAGTGGGACAGAGGGAGAGAGTGGGACACAGCGAGAGAGACAAAGAGAGGGGAACACATGGAGGGAGAGGGACACATGGAGGGAGAGGGACACAGAGAGAGCGAGAGACACAGAGAGAGCAAGGGACACAGAGCAAGCGAGGGACACAGCGAGAGCGATGGAAACAGAAAGAGCGAGGGACACAGAGAGTGAGGGACACAGAGAGAGCAAGGTACCCAGAGAGAGCGAGGGACACAGAGAGTGAGAAACAGAGAGCGCGAGGGACACAGAGAGAGCGAGGGACACAGAGAGAGCGAGGGACACAGAACGCGAGGGATACAGAGAGTGAGGGATACAGAGAGCGAGGGACACAGAGAGCGAGTAACACAGAGCACGAGGGACACAGAGAGCGCGAGGGACACAGAGAGTGAGGGACACAGAGAGAGTGAGGGGCACAGAGAGTGAGGGACACAGAGAGCGAGGGACACAAATAGAGAGTGAGGGACACAGAGAGTGAGGGTCACAGAGAGAGTGAGGGACACAGAGAGCGAGGGACACAGAGAGCGAGAGACACAGAGAGCCAGGGACACAGAGAGTGCGAGGGACACAGAGAGAGCGAGGGACACAGAGAGAGCGAGGGACAAACTGAGAGCGAGGGACACAGAGAACGAGGGATACAGAGAGAGCGAGGGACACAGAGAGAGTGAGCGACACAGGGAGAGCGAGGGACACAGAGAGAGTGAGGGACACAGAGAGAGTGAGGGACACAGAGAGAGCAAGGGACAAACTGAGAGCGAGGGACACAGAGAGCGAGGGATACAGAGAGAGCGAGGGACACAGAGAGAGTGAGCGACACAGGGAGAGCGAGGGACACAGAGAGAGTGAGGGACACAGAGAGAGTGAGGGACACAGAGAGAGCAAGGGACACAGAGAGCGCGAGGGACACAGCGAGAGCGAGGGGCACACAGAAAGGGAGGGACACAGACAGAGCGAGGGTCACAGACCGATCTACACAGAGAGCGCGAGGGACACAGAGAGAGCGAGGGACACAAAGAGCGAGGGACACAGAGCACCAGGGACACAGAGAGGGAGCGTCACAGAGAGTGTGGGACTCAGGGAGAGCGAGGGACACAGAGTGAGCAAGGGACACACAGAAAGGGAGGGACACAGACAGAGCCACACACAGACACAAACTCAGACAGGCTGCGTCAATACATCTTTCAAATGGAGCGAGATCCATTCTCCACCTTTAACTTGGAGAGGTGTATCTGGCCTGTGTGTGACCCAAGTCACACACTGACTCTGAACATCCTCACAGCAGCTTGGGGACAGACTTTTCTAAAGCACTTTTCATAACCTTTGGGTATCACAAACTGCTTCACAGGCAATGGAGCCCTTTTGAAATCTAGTCAGGAGTAATTTAGGAAATGGACCAGCTAATTTCAGAGAGAGACACACAGAAACAGGATGAGATTGTGCTGTACATGTTTCACAGCTGTCACTGAGACACACACGAGATGTACAATATCAATTATTATTCTGAAGCATGTGATTAAATCAGCCCTGAGACTGAATTCCAGTGTTTCAGAGTAAAGCTCCATCTACACTGTCCATCAAACACTCACAACACAAATACTGTCTGTGCTTAAATACAGAGTCAAAATCCCTCTGTCCTGTCCAAAGAATTTTTCATTGCAGATAGTTATTTTTATTTTATGGAAAAGCAGAACTCAAATTGCACCGAATCCCAGGGTGGACTCTTGTTTATTTCAGCCCTTCACATTCAAACGTGAAGTTTAAGCTCCGATTACAGGTGTCTGCTTGTCTCTGTTTGTATATTCTCTGTTACTGTTGTTTTGTCACTTGTCTGAAGTATTTGAATAATAGGCCTTGGTTAATCAATCCTTTCTCCCAGCACATGGAAGTTGTGAATCTTCAAGGCTGTCAGTCTGATATAGATAACAAAAAAATACATCCTTTGATCAATCCATTCCCCAACCCTAAATAGATCTCACACATTTCCATAATGCAGGAATATCTCCATCAAAACTTCCAATCCGTTCCCAATACTCTTGTTAACATTTGCCTGTATAACCTAAATTCCACTGACAGATTCCGAAAGCTGCACAGAAAAATGACTGGGTATTTTAAACTTTGAAACAAAACTATTTGAACTTGTGCTTCAATCCTATTGTACAGAAATGTTGTCCGGTGGGCTGACAGTTTCTCAGTAAGACTGAAACATTGAGGTACGCCTCGCACTGCACTTGACAACATTTGTGGCACTTCAGGCAAGAGAGAGAGAGTGAGGGACACAGCAAGAGAGAGTGAGGGGCACAGCGAGAGAGAGTGAGGGACACAGCGAGAGAGAGTGAGGGACGCAGCGAGAGAGAGTGAGGGACACAGCGAGAGAGAGTGAGGGACACAGCGAGAGAGAGTGAGGGACACAGCGAGAGAGAGAGTGAGGGACACAGCGAGAGAGAGTGATGGACACAACGAGAGAGAGTGAGGGACACAGCGAGAGAATGAGGGACACAGCGAGAGAGAGTGAGGGACACAGCGAGAGAGAGTGAGGGACAGAGAGAGAGTGTGAGGGGCGCAGCGAGAGAAGGACACAGAGAGCGAGGGACACAGAGAGCGAGGGACACAGACAGAGCAAGGGACACAGAGAGAGCGAGGGACATAGAGAGCGAGGGACATAGGGAGCAAGGGACGCACAGAGAGAACGAGGGACACAGAGAGCGAGGGAAACAGAGAGAGCGAGGGACACAGAGAGCGAGGGACACACAGAGAGAGTGAGGGACACAGAGAGTGTGGAACACAGAGAGCGAGGGACACAGAGAGAGTGAGTGACACAGAGCGAGGGACACAGACAGAGTGAGGGACACAGACAGAGCGAGGGACACAGAGAGAGTGAGGGACACAGACAGAGCGAGGGACACAGAGAGAGTGAGGGACACAGAGAGAGTGGGGGACACAGAGCGAGGGACACAGACAGAGCGAGGGACACAGACAGAGCGAGGGACACAGAGAGAGCGAGGGACACACAGAAAGGGAGGGACACAGAGAGAGTGAGGGACACAGAAAGAGCGAGGACAGAGAGCGAGGGACACAGAGAGCAAGGAACACACAGAGATAGCGAGGGACACAGAGAGTGAGGGACACACAGAGAGAGTGTGGGACACAGAGAGAGTGAGTGACACAGTGAGAGAGTGTGGGACACAGAGAGTGAGGGACACACAGAGAGAGTGTGGGACACAGAGAGAGTGAGTGACACAGAGAGAGTGAGGGACACACAGAGAGTGTGTGGGACACAGAGAGTGAGGGACACACAGAGAGAGCGAGGGACACAGAGAGCGAGGAACACAGAGAGAGCGAGGGACACAGAGAGCGAGGGACACAGAGAGAGCGAGGGACACAGAGAGAGAGCGAGGGACAGAGAGAGTGAGGGTCACAGAGAGTGGGGGGCACAGAGAGAGTGAGGGACACAGAGAGTGAGGAACACAGAGAGTGAGGGACACAGAGAGGGTGAGGTACACCGAGAGTGAGAGACACAGAGAGAGCGAGGGACACAGAGAGAGGGAGGGACACAGAGAGCGAGGGACACAGAGAGCGAGGGACACAGAGAGCGAGGGACACACATAGAGAGCGAGAGACACAGAGAGCGAGGGATGCAGAGAGCGCGAAGGACACAGAGAGTGAGGGACACACAGAGAGTGAGGGGCACAGAGAGTGAGGGACACAGAGAGCGAGGGACACAGAGAGCGAGGGACACAGAGAGCGAGGGACACACAGAGAGAGCGAGAGACACAGAGAGCGAGGGACACAGAGAGCGAGGGACACAGAGAGTGTCAGGGACACAGAGAGTGAGGGCCACAGAGAGAGTGAGGGACAGAGAGTGAGTGAGGGACACAGAGAGAGTGAGGGTCACAGAGAGTGAGGGGCACAGAGAGAGTGAGGGACACAGAGAGTGAGGAACACAGAGAGTGAGGGACACAGAGAGAGTGAGGTACACGGAGAGTGAGCGACACAGCGAGAGCGAGGGACACAGAGAGAGGGAGGGACACAGAGAGAGCGAGGGACACAGAGAGCGAGGGACACAGAGAGAGCAAGGGACACAGAGAGAGCGAGGGACACAGAGAGAGTGAGGGACACAGAGAGAGTGAGGGACACAGAGAGAGTGAGGGACACAGAGAGAGTGAGTGACACAGAGCGAGGGACACAGACAGAGCGAGGGACACAGACAGAGCGAGGGACACAGAGAGAGCGAGGGACACACAGAAAGGGAGGGACACAGAGAGAGTGAGGGACACAGAGAGCGCGAGGACAGAGAGCGAGGGACACACAGAGAGTGAGGGACACACAGAGATAGCGAGGGACACAGAGAGTGAGGGACACACAGAGAGAGCGAGGGACACAGAGAGCGAGGAACACAGAGAGAGCGAGGGACACAGAGAGCGAGGGACACAGAGAGCGAGGGACAGAGAGAGTGAGGGACACAGAGAGAGTGAGGGACCAGAGGGAGCGAGGGACCCAGAGAGAGCGAGGGACGCAGAGAGCGCGAAGGACACAGAGAGTGAGGGACACACAGAGAGTGAGGGGCACAGAGAGTGAGGGACACAGAGAGCGAGGGACACAGAGAGCGAGGGACACAGAGAGCGAGGGACACACAGAGAGAGCGAGAGACACAGAGAGCGAGGGACACAGAGAGCGAGGGACACAGAGAGAGTCAGGGACACAGAGAGTGAGGGCCACAGAGAGAGTGAGGGACAGAGAGTGAGTGAGGGACACAGAGAGAGTGAGGGTCACAGAGAGTGAGGGGCACAGAGAGAGTGAGGGACACAGAGAGTGAGGAACACAGAGAGTGAGGGACGCAGAGAGAGTGAGGTACACAGAGAGCGAGGGTCACAGAGAGAGTGAGGTACACCGAGAGTGAGCGACACAGCGAGAGCGAGGGACACAGAGAGAGGGAGGGACACAGAGAGCGAGGGACACACAGAGCGAGGGACACAGAGAGTGAGAGACACAGAGAGCTAGGGATGCAGAGAGCGCGAAGGACACAGAGAGTGAGGGACACACAGAGAGTGAGGGGCACAGAGAGTGAGGGACACAGAGAGCGAGGGACACAGAGAGCGAGGGACACACAGAGAGAGCGAGAGACACAGAGAGCGAGGGACACAGAGAGTGTCAGGGACACAGAGAGTGAGGGCCACAGAGAGAGTGAGGGACAGAGAGTGAGTGAGGGACACAGAGAGAGTGAGGGTCACAGAGAGCGAGGAACACACAGAGCGAGGGACACACAGAGAGTGAGGGCCACAGAGAGAGTGAGGGACAGAGAGTGAGTGAGGGGCACAGAGAGAGTGAGGGACACAGAGAGTGAGGAACACAGAGAGTGAGGGACACAGAGAGAGTGAGGTACACCGAGAGTGAGCGACACAGCGAGAGCGAGGGACACAGAGAGAGGGAGGGACACAGAGAGAGCGAGGGACACACAGAGCGAGGGACACAGAGAGAGCAAGAGACACAGAGAGAGTGAGCTACTCAGGGAGAGCGAGGGACACAGAGAGAGTGAGGGACACAGAGAGAGCGAGGGTCACAGAGAGCGCGAGGGACACAGCGAGAGCGAGGGACACACAGAAAGGGAGGGACACAGACAGAGCGAGGGTCACAGACCGAGCTACACAGAGAGCGCGAGGGACACAGAGAGAGCGAGGGACACAGAGAGTGTGGGACACAGAGAGCGAGAGACACAGAGAGTGAGGGACACAGAGAGTGAGGGACACAGAGAGTGAGGGACACAGAGAGTGTGGGACACAGAGAGCGAGGGACACAGAGAGCAAGTAGCACAGAGCATGAGGGACACAAAGAGTGAGGGACACAGAGAGCGAGGGACACAAAGGGCAAGGGACACAGAGAGTGTGGGACACAGAGAGTGTGGGACACAGAGAGCAGAGAGAGAGCGAGGGACACAGAGAGCCAGGGACACAGAGGGAGCGAGGTACACACAGAAAGGGAGGGACACAGACAGAGCGAGGGTCACAGACCGAGGTACACAGAGAGCGCGAGGGACACAGAGAGAGCGAGGGACACAAAGAGCGAGGGACACAAAGAGCGAGGGACACAGAGCACGAGGGACACAGAGAGCGAGGGACACAGAGAGTGAGGGAAACAGAGAGTGAGGGAAACACAGAGCGAGGGACACAGAGAGCGAGGGACACAAAGGGCAAGGGACACAGAGAGTGTGGGACACAGAGAGTGTGGGACAGAGAGAGCGAGGGACACAGAGAGCGAGGGACACAGAGAGTGAGGGGCACAGAGAGCGAGGGACACAGAGAGAGCGAGGGACACACAGAGAGCGAGGGACACAGAGAGAGCGAGGGACACACAGAGAGCGAGGGACACAGAGAGAGCGAGGGGCAGAGAGAGAGCGAGGGACACAGAGAGCCAGGGACACAGAGAGAGCGAGGGACACACAGCGAGCGAGGGACACAGAGAGCGAAGGACACAGAGAGAGCGAGGGACACACAGAGAGTGTGGGACACAGAGAGCGAGGGACACAGAGAGCGAGGGACACAGAGAGTGAGGGGCACAGAGAGCGAGGGACACAGAGAGAGCGAGGGACACAGAGAGAGCGAGGGACACACAGAGAGCGAGGGACACAGAGAGAGCGAGGGGCAGAGAGAGAGCGAGGGACACAGAGAGCGAGGGACACAGAGAGAGCGAGGGACACAGAGAGCGAGGGACACAGAGAGCGAGGGACACAGAGAGAGCGAGGGACACAGAGAGCGAGGGACACAGAGAGCGAAGGACACAGAGAGCACGAGTGACACAGAGAGCGCGAGGGACACAGAGAGCGCGAGCGACACAGACACCGGGAGGGACACAGAGACCGCGAGGGACAGAGAGAGAGTGGGGGACACAGAGAGAGCGAGGGTCACAGAGAGCAAGGGACACAGAGAGCGAGGGACACTTAGAGAGTGAAGGATACAGAGAGTGAGGGACACACTGAGAGAGTGTGGGACACAGAGAGCGAGTGACACAGAGAGCGCGAGGGACACAGAGAGCGAGTGACACTTAGAGAGTGAAGGATACAGAGAGTGAGGGACACAGAGAGAGTGGGGGACACAGAGAGAGCGAGGGTCACAGAGAGCAAGGGACACAGAGAGCGAGGGACACTTAGAGAGTGAAGGATACAGAGAGTGAGGGACACACTGAGAGAGTGTGGGACACAGAGAGCGAGTGACACAGAGAGCGCGAGGGGCACAGAGAGCGCGAGGGACACAGAGAGCGAGGGACACAGAGAGAGAGCGAGGGACACAGAGAGCGAGGGACACAGAGAGCGAGGGACACACAGAGAGAGCGAGCGGCACAGACAGAGCAAGGGACACAGAGAGAGCGAGGGACATAGAGAGCGAGGGACACACAGAGAGAGCGAGGGACATAGAGAGCGAGGGACGCACAGAGAGAACGAGGGACACATAGAGCGAGGGACACAGAGAGCGAGGGAAACACAGAGAGAGTGAGGAACACAGAGAGTGAGGTACACAGAGTGCGAGGGAAACAGAGAGAGCGAGGGACACAGAGAGTGTGGAACACAGAGAGCGAGGGACACAGAGAGAGCGAGGGACACAGAGAGAGCGAGGGACACAGAGAGAGTGAGGGACACAGAGAGAGTGAGGGACACAGAGCGAGGGACACAGACAGAGCGAGGGACACAGACAGAGCGAGGGACACAGAGAGAGCGAGGGACACACAGAAAGGGAGGGACACAGAGAGAGTGAGGGACACACAGAGCGCGAGTGACACTGAGAGAGCGAGGACACAGAGAGCGAGGGACACAGAGAGCGAGGGACACAGAGAGCGAGGGACACACAGAGATAGCGAGGGACACAGAGAGTGAGGGACACACAGACAGAGCCATGGACACAGAGAGAGCGAGGGACACAGAGAGCGAGGGACACACAGAGAGAGCGAGGGACACAGAGAGCGAGGGACACACAGAGAGAGTGTGGGACACAGAGAGAGTGAGAGACACAGAGAGACTGAGGGACACAAGGAGAGCGAGGAAAACAGAGAGAGCGAATGACACAGAGAGCGAGGGACACAGAGAGCAAGGGACACAGAGAGTGAGGGACACAGAGAGAGTGAGGGACCCAGAGGGAGCGAGGGACCAGAGAGAGCGAGGGACGCAGAGAGTGCGAGGGACACAGATAGTGAGGGACACAGAGAGAGTGAGGGGCACAGAGAGTGAGGGACACAGAGAGCGAGGGACACACAGAGAGAGCGAGAGACACAGAGAGTGAGGGGCACAGAGAGAGTGAGGGACACAGAGAGCGAGGGACGCAGAGAGCGCGAGGGACACAGAGAGTGAGGGGCACAGAGAGAGTGAGGGGCACAGAGAGTGAGGGACACAGAGAGCGAGGGACACACATAGAGAGCGAGAGACACAGAGAGTGAGGGGCACAGAGAGAGTGAGGGACACAGAGAGCGAGGGTCACAGAGAGCAAGGGACACAGAGAGCGAGGGACACTTAGAGAGTGAAGGATACAGAGAGTGAGGGACACACTGAGAGAGTGTGGGACACAGAGAGCGAGTGACACAGAGAGCGCGAGGGGCACAGAGAGCGCGAGGGACACAGAGAGCGAGGGACACAGAGAGAGAGCGAGGGACACAGAGAGAGAGCGAGGCACACAGAGAGCGAGTGACACAGAGAGCGCGAGGGACACAGAGAGAGAGCGAGGGACACAGACAGAGAGCGAGGGACACAGAGAGCGAGGGACACACAGAGAGAGCGAGGGACACAGACAGAGCAAGGGACACAGAGAGAGTGAGGGACACAGAGAGTGAGGAACACAGAGAGCGAGGGAAACAGAGAGAGTGAGGGACACAGAGAGCGAGGGACACACAGAGAGAGTGAGGGACACAGAGAGTGTGGAACACAGAGAGCGAGGGACACAGAGAGCGAGGGACACAGAAAGAGCGAGGGACACAGAGAGAGTGAGGGACACAGAGAGAGCGAGGGACACAGAAAGAGCGAGGGACACAGAAAGAGCGAGGGACACAGAGAGAGCGAGGGACTGGGAGAGAGAGTGAGGGACGCAGAGAGAGCGAGGGACAAACTGAGAGCGAGGGACACAGAGAGCGAGGGACACAGAGAGAGCGAGGGACACAGAGAGAGTGAGCGACACAGGGAGATCGAGGGACACAGAGAGAGTGAGGGACACAGAGAGAGTGAGGGACACAGAGAGAGCGAGGGACACAAAGAGCGAGGGACACAGAGCACCAGGGACACAGAGAGGAGGGTCACAGAGAGTGTGGGACACAGAGAGTGAGGGACACAGAGAGGGAGGGACACAGAGAGAGTGAGGGACACAGAGAGAGCGAGGGACACAGAGAGCGCGAGGGACACAGCGAGAGCGAGGGACACACAGAAAGGGAGGGACACAGACAGAGCGAGGGTCACAGACTGAGCTACACAGAAAGCGCGAGGGACACAGCGAGAGCGAGGGACACACAGAAAGGGAGGGACACAGACAGAGCGAGGGTCACAGACCGAGCTACACAGAGAGCGCGAGGGACACAGAGAGAGCGAGGGACACAAAGAGCGAGGGACCCAGAGCACGAGGGACACAGAGAGCGAGGGACACAGAGAGCGATTAACACAGAGAACGAGGGACACAGAGAGTGAGGGACACAGTGCACGAGGGACACAGAGAGTGTGAGGGACACAGAGAGCCCGAGGGACACACAGAAAGGGAGGGACACAGACAGAGCGAGGGTCACAGACCGAGGGACACAGAGAGAGCGAGGGACACAGAGAGAGCGTGGGACACAGAGAGAGCGAGGGATACACAGAAAGGGAGGGACACAGAGAGAGTGAGGGACACAGCGAGAGAGAGTGAGGGACACAGCGAGAGAGAGTGAGGGACGCAGCGAGAGAGAGTGAGGGACACAGCGAGAGAGAGTGAGGGACACAGCGAGAGAGAGTGAGGGACACAGCGAGAGAGAGTGAGGGGCACAGCAAGAGAGAGTGAGGGACACAGCGAGAGAGAGTGAGGGACACAGCAAGAGACAGTGAGGGACACAGCGAGAGAGAGTGAGGGACACAGAGAGAGAGAGTGAGGGACACAGCAAGAGAGAGTGAGGGGCACAGCGAGAGAGAGTGAGGGACACAGCGAGAGAGAGTGAGGGACGCAGCGAGAGAGAGTGAGGGACACAGAGAGAGAGAGTGAGGGACACAGCGAGAGAGAGTGAGGGACACAGCGAGAGAGAGTGAGGGACACAGCAAGAGACAGTGAGGGACACAGCGAGAGAGAGTGAGGGACACAGAGAGAGAGAGTGAGGGACACAGCAAGAGAGAGCGTGGGACACAGAGAGAGCGAGGGATACACAGAAAGGGAGGGACACAGAGAGAGTGAGGGACACAGAGAGAGTGAGGGACACAGAGAGAGCGAGGGACACAGAGAGAGCAAGGGACACAGAGAGCGAGGGACACAGAGAGCGAGGGACAGACAGAGAGAGCGAGGGACACAGACAGAGCCAGGGACACAGAGAGAGCAAGGGACATAGAGAGCGAGGGTCACACAGAGAGAGCGAGGGCCACAGAGAGCGAGGGACACAGAGAGCGAGGGACACACAGAGAGAGTGAGGGACACAGAGAGTGAGGAACACAGAGAGCGAGGGAAACAGAGAGATCGAGGGAAACAGAGAGAGCGAGGGACACAGAGAGAGTGAGGGACACAGAGAGTGTGAGGGACACAGAGAGTGAGGGACACAGACCGAGGGACACAGACAGAGCGAGGGACACAGCGAGAGCGAGGGAAACAGAGAGAGCGAGGGACACAGAGAGAGTGAGGGACACAGAGAGAGTGACGGACACAGACCGAGGGACACAGACAGAGCGAGGGAAACAGAGAGAGCGAGGGAAACAGAGAGAGCGAGGGAGACAGAGAGAGTGAGGGACACAGAGAGTGAAGGACACAGACCGAGGGACACAGACAGAGTGAGGGACACAGACAGAGCGAGGGTCACAGACCGAGCTACACCCAGAGCGCGAGGGACACAGAGAGAGAGGGAGAGGGACACAGAGAGAGTGAGGGACACAGAGAGAGCGAGGGGCACAGAGAGCGAGGGACACAAAGAGCGAGGGACACAGAGCACGAGGGACACAGAGAGCGAGGGACACAGAGAGCGATTAACACAGAGAACGAGGGACACAGAGAGTGAGGGACACAGTGCACGAGGGACACAGAGAGTGTGAGGGACACAGAGAGCCCGAGGGACACACAGAAAGGGAGGGACACAGACAGAGCGAGGGTCACAGACCGAGGGACACAGAGAGAGTGAGGGACACAGAGAGAGCGAGGGACACACAGAAAGGGAGGGACACAGAGAGAGTGAGGGACACAGAGAGAGCGAGGGACACAGAGAGAGCGAGGGACACAGAGAGAGCGAGGGGCACAGAGAGCGAGGGACACACAGAGAGAGCGAGTGACACAGACAAAGCCATGGACACAGAGAACAAGGGACACACAGAAAGGGAGGGACACAGAGAGAGTGAGGGACACAGAGAGAGCGAGGGACACACAGAAAGGGAGGGACACAGAGAGAGTGAGGGACACAGAGAGAGCGAGGGACACACAGAAAGGGAGGGACACAGAGAGAGTGAGGGACACAGAGAGAGCGAGGGACACACAGAAAGGGAGGGACACAGAGAGCGAGGGACACAGAGAGAGCGAGGGACACAGACAAAGCCAGGGACACAGAGCGAGCGAGGGACACACAGAAAGAGAGGGACACAGAGAGAGTGAGGGACACAGAGAGAGCGAGGGACACAGAGAGAGGGAGGGGCACAGAGAGCGAGGGGCACAGAGAGCGTGGGACACACAGAGAGAGCGAGTGACACACACAAAGCCAGGGACACAGAGAGAGCGAGGGGCACAGAGAGCGAGGGACACACAGAGAGAGCGAGTGACACAGACAAAGCCAGGGACACAGAGAGAGCGAGGGACACAGAGAGAGCGAGGGGCACAGAGAGTGAGGGACACAGAGAGAGCGAGGGACACAGAGAGAGCGAGGGACACAGACTGAGGGGCACAGAGAGAGCGAGGGACACAGAGAGAGTGAGGGACACACAGAAAGGGAGGGACACAGAGAGAGTGAGGGACACAGCGATAGCGAGGGACACAGAGAGAGCGAGGGGCACAGAGAGTGAGGGACACAGAGAGAGCGAGGGACACAGAGAGCGAGGGGCACAGAGAGCGAGGGACACAGAGAGCGAGGGACACAGAGAGCGAGGGGCACAGAGAGCGAGGGACACACAGAGAGAGCGAGTGACACAGAGAGAGCGAGGGGCACAGAGAGTGAGGGACACAGAGAGAGCGAGGGACACAGAGAGAGCGAGGGGCACAGAGAGTGAGGGACACAGAGAGCGAGGGAAACAGAGAGAGCGAGGGACACACAGAAAGGGAGGGACACAGAGAGAGTGAGGGACACAGAGAGAGCGAGGGACACAGAGAGAACGAGGGACACAGAGAGCGCGAGGGACACAGAGAGCACGAGGGACACAGAGAGCGATGGACAGAGAGAGAGGGACACAGAGAGAGAGGGGCACTGAGAGAGAGACAGAGAGACAGGAACACAGAGAAAGAGGGACACAGAGAAAGAGGGACACAGAGTGAGAGGGACTGAGAGAGAGGGACCGTGAGGAACGCAGCGAGAGAGAGTGGGACAGAGGGAGAGAGTGGGACACAGCGAGAGAGACAAAGAGAGGGGGGCACATGGAGGGAGAGGGACACATGGAGGGAGAGGGTCACAGAGAGAGCGAGGGACACAGAGAGAGCAAGGGACACAGAGAGAGCGAGGGACACAGCGGGAGCGAGGGACACAGAGAGAGCGAGGGACACAGAGAGAGTGGGACCCAGAGAGAGTGAGGGACACAGAGACTGAGGGATACAGAGAGCGCGAGGGACACAGAGGGCGAGGGACACATGGAGGGAGAGGGACACATGGAGGGAGAGGGACACAGCGAGAGCGAGGGACACAGAGAGAGCAAGGGACACAGAGAGAGCGAGGGACGCAGAGAGAGCGAGGGACACATGGAGGGAGAGGGACACAGAGAGAGCGAGGGACACAGAGAGAGCAAGGGACACAGAGAGAGCGAGGGACGCAGAGAGAGCGAGGGACACATGGAGGGAGAGGGACACAGCGAGAGCGAGGGACACAGAGAGAGCGAGGGACACAGAGAGCGAGGGACACAGAGAGCGAGGGACACAGCGAGAGCGAGGGACACAAAGAGAGTGAGGGACACAGGGAGAGCGAGGGACACAGAGAGAGCGAGGGACACACAGAGAGAGCGAGGGACACAGAGAGCAAGGGACACAGGGAGAGCGATGGACACAGAGAGAGCGAGGGACACAGAGAGCAAGGGACACAGCGAGAGCGAGGGACCCAGAGAGAGCGAGGGACACAGCGAGAGCGAGGGACACAGCGAGAGCGAGGGACACAGAGAGAGCGATGGACACATGGAGAGCGAGGGACACAGAGAGAGCGATGGACAGAGAGAGAGCGAGGGACACAGAGAGCAAGGGACACAGAGAGCAAGGGACACAGCGAGAGCGAGGGACACAGAGAGAGCGAGGGACACAGGGAGAGCGAGGGACACAGCGAGAGCGAGGGACACAGCGAGAGCGAGGGACACAGCTAGAGCAAGGGATACAGAGAGAGCGAAGGACAAATGGAGGAAGAGGGACACAGAGAGAGCGAGGGACACAGAGAGAGCGAGGGACACAGAGAGAGCGAGGGACACAGAGAGTGAGAGGCACAGAGAGCAAGGGACACAGCGAGAGAGAGAGAGAGACACAACGAGAGAGAGGCGGACACACAGAGAGCAAGGGACACAGAGAGCAAGGGACACAGAGAGCAAGGGACACAGCGAGAGAGAAAGGGACACAACGAGAGAGAGGGGGACACTGCGAGAGGGACGGGTACACGGCGAGAGAGTGAGGGACACAGCGAGAGAGAGAGGGACACAGCGAGTGAGAGAGGACCACAGCGAGAGAGAGTGAGGGGCACAGCGAGAGAGAGAGGAGCACACCGAGTGAGGGAGGGACACAGCGAGAGAGAGTGGGACAGCACGGTAGCCTTGTGGATAGCACAATTGTTTCACAGCTCCAGGGTCCCGGGTTCGATTCCGGCTTGGGTCACTGTCTGTGCGGAGTCTGCACATCCTCCCCGTGTGTGCGTGGGTTTCCTCTGGGTGCTCCGGTTTCCTCCCACAGTCCAAAGATGTGCAGGTCAGGTGGATTGGCCATGATAAATTGCCCTTAGTGTCCAAAATTGCCCTTAGCGTTGTGGGGTTACTGGGTTATGGGGATAGGGTGGCGGTGTTGACCTTGGGTGGGGTGCTCTTTCCAAGAGCCGGTGCAGACTCGATGGGCCGAATGGTCACCTTCTGCACTGTAAATTCTATGATAATCTATGACACAGCGAAAGAGAGAGAGGGACACAGCGAGAGAGCGGGGGACACAGCGATAGAGAGGGGGACACAGCGAGAGGGACGGGTACACAGCGAGAGAGAAAGGGACACAGCGAGAGAGAGTGAGACACAGCGAGAGAGAGAGAGGGGTACACAGCGAGAGGGACGGGTACACAGCGAGAGAGAGAGGGACACAGCGAGAGAGAGAGGAACACAGCGAGAGAGAGAGAGGGGGACACAGCGAGAGGGACGGGTACACAGCGAGAGAGAGAGGGACACAGCGAGTGAGCGAGGAACACAGCGAGAGAGAGAGAGGGGGACACAGCGAGAGGGACGGGTACACAGCGAGAGAGAGAGGGACACAGCGAGTGAGCGAGGAACACAGCGAGTGAGAGGGGACGCAGCGAGAGAGAGTGAGGGACGCAGCGAGAGAGAGAGGGGGACACATCGAGAGGGACGGGTACACAGCTAGAGAGATTGACACAGCGAGAGAGCGAGGAACACAGCGAGAGAGACAGAGAGAGCGAGGGACACAAAGAGCGAGGGACACAGAGCACGAGGGACACAGAGAGCGAGGGACACAGAGAGTGAGGCAAACAGAGAGTGAGGGACACAGAGAGAACGAGGGACACAGAGAGTGAGGGACACAGAGAGCGAGGGACACTGAGCGATTAACACAGAGAACGAGGGACACAGAGAGTGAGGGACACAGTGCACGAGGGACACAGAGAGCGCGAGGGACACAGAGAGCCCGAGGGACACACAGAAAGGGAGGGACACAGACAGAGCGAGGGTCACAGACCGAGGGACACTGAGAGAGCGGGGGACACAGAGAGAGCGATGGACACAGAGAGAGCAAGGGACACAGCGAGAGCAAGGGACACAGCGAGAGCGAGGGACACAGAGAGAGCGAGGGACACAGAGAGAGCGAGGGACACATGGAGGAAGAGGGACACAGAGAGAGCGAGGGACACAGAGAGTGAGGGACACAGAGATCAAGGGACACAGCGAGAGAGAGAGAGGGACACAACGAGAGGGAGGGGGACACAGAGAGAGCAAGGGACGCAGAGAGCAAGGGACACAGAGAGCAAGGGACACAGCGAGAGAGAGAGGGACACAACGAGAGAGAGGGGGACACAGCGAGAGGGACGGGTACACAGCGAGAGAGTGAGGGACACAGCCAGATAGAGAGGGACACAGTGAGTGAGAGAGGACCGCAGCGAGAGAGAGAGAGGCACAGCGAGAGAGAGAGAGGAGCACACCGAGTGAGGGAGGGACACAGTGAGAGAGAGTGGGACGCAGCGAGAGAGAGTGAGGGACGCAGCGAGAGAGAGAGGTGGACACATCGAGAGGGACGGGTACACAGCGAGAGAGAGAGGGACACAGCGAGAGAGCGAGGAACACAGCGAGAGAGACAGAGAGAGTGAGGGACGCAGCGAGAGAGAGAGGGGGACACATCGAGAGGGACGGGTACACAGCGAGAGAGAGCGAGGAACACAGCGAGAGAGACAGAGAGAGCGAGGGACACAGAGCACAAGGGACACAGAGAGCGAGGGACACAGAGAGTGAGGGAAACAGAGTGAGGGACACAGAGAGTACGAGGGACACAGAGAGTGAGGGACACAGAGAACGAGGGACACAGAGAGCGATTAACACAGAGAACGAGGGACACAGAGAGTGAGGGACGCAGTCCACGAGGGACACAGAGAGCGCGAGGGACACAGAGAGCCCAAGGGACACACAGAAAGGGAGGGACACAGACAGAGCGAGGGTCACAGACCGAGGGACACTGAGAGAGCGAGGGACACACAGAAAGGGAGGGACACAGAGAGAGTGAGGGACACAGAGAGAGCGAGGGACACAGAGAGCGAGGGACACAGAGAGCAAGGGACACACAGAGAGAGCAAGGGACACAGACAGAGCCAGGGACACAGAGAGAGCAAGGGACACAGAGAGAGCGAGGAACACACAGAGAGAGCGAGGAACACACAGAGTGAGGAACACTGAGAGCGAGGGAAACAGAGAGCAAGGGACACAGCGAGAGAGAGAGGGACACAACGAGAGAGAGGGGGACACAGCGAGAGGGACGGGTACACAGCGAGAGAGTGAGGGACACAGCGAGATAGAGAGGGACACAGTGAGTGAGAGAGGACCGCAGCGAGAGAGAGAGAGGGGCACAGCGAGAGAGAGAGGAGCACACCGAGTGAGGGAGGGACACAGCGAGAGAGAGTGAGGGACGCAGCGAGAGAGAGAGGGAGACACAGCGAGAGGGACGGGTACACAGCGAGAGAGAGAGTGAGGGACACAGCGAGAGAGAGTGAGGGACGCAGCGAGAGAGAGTGAGGGACACAGCGAGAGAGAGTGAGGGACACAGCGAGAGAGAGTGAGGGACACAGCGAGAGAGAGTGAGGGACACAGCGAGAGAGAGTGAGGGACACAGCGAGAGAGAGTGAGGGACACAGCGAGAGAGAGTGAGGGACACAGAGAGAGAGATAGAGGAACGCAGAGAGAGAGAGTGAGGGACGCAGCGAGAGAGAGTGAGGGACACAGCGAGAGAGAGTGAGGGACACAGCGAGAGAGAGTGAGGGACACAGCGAGAGAGAGTGAGGGACACAGCGAGAGAGAGTGAGGGACACAGCGAGAGAGAGTGAGGGACACAGAGAGAGAAAGTGAGGGACACAGCAAGAGAGAGTGAGGGACACAGCGAGAGAGAGTGAGGGACACAGCGAGAGAGTGAGGGACACAGCGAGAGAGAGTGAGGGACACAGAGAGAGAGAGTGAGGGACACAGCGAGAGAGAGTGAGGGACACAGCGAGAGAGAGTGAGGGACACAGCGAGAGAGAGTGAGGGACACAGAGAGAGAGAGTGAGGGACACAGCGAGAGAGAGTGAGGGACACAGTGAGAGAGAGTGAGGGACACAGCGAGAGAGTGAGGGACACAGCGAGAGAGAGTGAGGGACACAGAGAGAGAGAGTGAGGGACACAGCGAGAGAGAGTGTGAGGGGCACAGCGAGAGAGAGTGAGGGACACAGCGAGAGAGAGTGAGGGACAGAGAGAGAGTGAGGGACACAGAGAGAGAGAGTGAGGGACACAGCGAGAGAGAGTGAGGGACACAGCGAGAGAGAGTGAGGGACACAGCGAGAGAGAGAGAGTGAGGGACACAGCGAGAGAGAGTGAGGGACACAGCGAGAGAGAGTGAGGGACACAGCGAGAGAGAGTGAGGGACGCAGCAAGAGAGAGTGAGGGACGCAGCGAGAGAGAGTGAGGGACACAGAGAGAGAAAGTGAGGGACACAGCGAGAGAGAGTGAGGGACACAGCGAGAGAGAGTGAGTGGCACAGCGAGAGAGAGTGAGGGACACAGCGAGAGAGAGTGAGGGACACAGCGAGAGAGAGTGAGTGGCACAGCGAGAGAGAGTGAGGGACACAGCGAGAGAGAGTGAGGGACACAGCGAGAGAGAGTGAGGGACACAGCGAGAGAGAGTGAGGGACACAGCGAGAGAGAGTGAGGGACACAGCGAGAGAGAGTGATGGACACAGCGAGAGAGAGAGTGAGGGACGCAGCAAGAGAGAGTGAGGGACACAGCGAGAGAGTGAGGGACACAGCGAGAGAGAGTGAGGGACACAGAGAGAGTGAGGGACACAGCGAGAGAGAGTGAGGGACACAGCGAGAGAGAGTGAGGGACACAGCGAGAGAGAGTGAGGGACGCAGCGAGAGAGAGAGAGGGACACAGCGAGAGAAAGTGAGGGACACAGCGAGAGAGAGTGAGTGGCACAGCGAGAGAGAGTGAGGGACACAGCGAGAGAGAGTGAGGGACAGAGAGAGAGTGAGGGACACAGAGAGAGAGAGTGAGGGACACAGCAAGAGAGAGTGAGGGACACAGCGAGAGAGAGTGATGGACACAGCGAGAGAGAGTGAGGGACACAGCGAGAGAGAGTGATGGACACAGCGAGAGAGAGTGAGGGACACAGCGAGAGAGAGTGAGGGACACAGCGAGAGAGAGTGAGGGACACAGAGAGAGAGAGTGAGGGACGCAGAGAGAGAGAGAGTGAGGGACACAGAGAGAGAGAGTGAGGGACACAGCGAGAGAGACAGAGAGAGCGAGGGACACAAAGAGCAAGGGACACAGAGCACGAGGGACACAGAGAGCGAGGGACACAGAGAGTGAGGGAAACAGAGAGTGAGGGACACAGAGAGAACGAGGGACACAGAGAGTGAGGGACACAGAGAGCGAGGGACACTGAGCGATTAACACAGAGCACGAGGGACACAGAGAACGCGAGGGACACAGCGAGAGCGAGGGACACACAGAAAGGGAGGGACACAGACAGAGCGAGGGTCACAGACCGAGCTACACAGAGAGCGCGAGGGACACAGAGAGAGCGAGGGACACAAAGAGCGAGGGACACAGAGCACGAGGGACACAGAGAGCGAGGGACACAGAGAGCGATTAACACAGAGAATGAGGGACACAGAGAGTGAGGGACACAGAGAGTGAGGGACACAGTGCACGAGGGACACAGAGAGTGTGAGGGACACAGAGAGCCCGAGGGACACACAGAAAGGGAGGGACACAGACAGAGCGAGGGTCACAGACCGAGGGACACAGACAGAGCGAGGGACACAGAGAGAGCGAGGGAAACAGAGAGTGAGGGTCACAGAGAGAGTGAGGGACACAGAGAGCGAGGGACACAGAGAGCGAGGGACACAGAGAGAGCCAGGGACACAGAGAGTGCGAGGGACAGAGAGAGAGCGAGGGACGCAGAGAGAGCGAGGGACAAACTGAGAGCGAGGGACACAGAGAGCGAGGGACACAGAGAGAGCGAGGGACACAGAGAGAGTGAGCGACACAGGGAGATCGAGGGACACAGAGAGTGAGGGACACAGTGCACGAGGGACACAGAGAGTGTGAGGGACACAGAGAGCCCGAGGGACACACAGAAAGGGAGGGACACAGACAGAGCGAGGGTCACAGACCGAGGGACACAGAGAGAGCGAGGGACACAGAGAGAGCGAGGGATACACAGAAAGGGAGGGACACAGAGAGAGTGAGGGACACAGAGAGAGCGAGGGACACAGAGAGAGCGAGGGACACAGAGAGCGAGGGACACAGAGAGCGAGGGACAGACAGAGAGAGCGAGGGACACAGACAGAGCCAGGGACACAGAGAGAGCAAGGGACATAGAGAGCGAGGGACACACAGAGAGAGCGAGGGCCACAGAGAGCGAGGGACACAGAGAGCGAGGGACACACAGAGAGAGTAAGGGACACAGAGAGTGAGGAACACAGAGAGCGAGGGAAAAAGAGAGAGCGAGGGAAACAGAGAGAGCGAGGGACACAGAGAGTGTGAGGGACACAGAGAGTGAGGGACACAGACCGAGGGACACAGACAGACCGAGGGACACAGACAGAGCGAGGGAAACAGAGAGAGCGAGGGAAACAGAGAGAGCGAGGGACACAGAGAGAGTGAGGGACACAGAGAGTGAGGGACACAGACCGAGGGACACAGACAGAGCGAAGGACACAGACAGAGCGAGGGTCACAGAGAGAGCGAGGGACACAGAGAGAGCGAGGGGCACAGAGAGCGAGGGGCACAGAGAGCAAGGGACACACAGAGAGAGCGAGTGACACAGACAAAGCCAGGGACACAGAGAGAGCGAGGGACACAGAGAGAGCGAGGGACACAGAGAGAGTGAGGGACACACAGAAAGGGAGGGACACAGAGAGAGTGAGGGACACAGCGAGAGCGAGGGACACAGAGAGAGCGAGGGGCACAGAGAGTGAGGGACACAGAGAGAGCGAGGGACACAGAGAGCGAGGGGCAGAGAGAGCGAGGGACACAGAGAGCGAGGGACACAGAGAGAGCGAGGGACACAGAGAGAGCGAGGGACACAGAGAGAGCGAGGGGCACAGAGAGTGAGGGACACAGAGAGAGCGAGGGACACAGAGAGAGCGAGGGACACAGAGAGAGCGAGGGGCACAGAGAGTGAGGGACACAGAGAGAGCGAGGGACACAGAGAGAGCGAGGGACACAGAGAGCGAGGGACACAGAGAGCGAGGGGCACAGAGAGCGAGGGACACACAGAGAGAGCGAGTGACACAGAGAGAGCGAGGGGCACAGAGAGTGAGGGACACAGAGAGAGCGAGGGACACAGAGAGAGCGAGGGGCACAGAGAGGGACACAGAGAGCGAGGGACACAGAGAGAGCGAGGGACACACAGAAAGGGAGGGACACAGAGAGAGTGAGGGACAGAGAGAGAGCGAGGGACACAGAGAGAACGAGGGACACAGAGAGCGCGAGGGACACAGAGAGCACGAGGGACACAGAGAGCGATGGACAGAGAGAGAGGGACACAGAGAGAGAGGGGCACTGAGAGAGAGACAGAGAGACAGGGACACAGAGAAAGAGGGACATAGAGAAAGAGGGACACAAAGTGAGAGGGACTGAGAGAGAGGGACAGTGAGGAACGCAGCGAGAGAGAGTGGGACAGAGTGAGAGAGTTGGACACAGCGAGAGAGACAAAGAGAGGGGGACACATGGAGGGAGAGGGACACATGGAGGGAGAGGGTCACAGAGAGAGCGAGGGACACAGAGAGAGCAAGGGACACAGAGAGAGCGAGGGACACAGCGAGAGCGAGGGACACAGAGAGAGCAAGGGACACAGAGAGTGTGCGACCCAGAGAGAGTGAGGGACACAGAGACTGAGGGATACAGAGAGCGCGAGGGACACAGAGAGGGCGAGGGACACTTGGAGGGAGAGGGACACATGGAGGGAGAGGGACACAGAGAGAGCGAGGGACACAGAGAGAGCAAGGGACACAGAGAGAGCGAGGGACGCAGAGAGAGCGAGGGACACATGGAGGGAGAGGGTCACAGCGAGAGCGAGGGACACAGAGAGAGCGAGGGACACAGAGAGAGCGAGGGACACAAATAGCGAGGGACACAGAGAGCGAGGGACACAGAGAGCGAGGGACACAGCGAGAGCGAGGGACACAAAGAGAGTGAGGGACACAGGGAGAGCGAGGGACACAGAGAGAGCGAGGGACACACAGAGAGAGCGAGAGACACAGAGAGCAAGGGACACAGGGAGAGCGATGGACACAGAGAGAGCGAGGGACACAGAGAGCAAGGGACACAGCGAGAGCGAGGGACCCAGAGAGAGCGAGGGACACAGCGAGAGCGAGGGACACAGCGAGAGCGAGGGACACAGAGAGAGCGATGGACACATGGAGAGAGAGGGACACAGAGAGAGCGAGAGACACAGAGAAAGCGAGTGACACATGGAGGGAGATGGACACAGAGAGAGCGATGGACACAGAGAGAGCGAGGGACACAGAGAGCAAGGAACACAGAGAGCAAGGGACACAGCGAGAGCGAGGGACACAGAGAGAGCGATCGAAGCACACAGAGAGAGCGAGGGACACAGGGAGAGCGAGGGTACAGCGAGAGCGAGGGACACAGCTAGAGCGAGGGATACAGAGAGAGCGAAGGACAAATGGAGGAAGAGGGACACAGAGAGAGCGAGGGACACAGAGAGAGCGAGGGACACAGAGAGAGCGAGGGACACAGAGAGTGAGAGACACAGAGAGCAAGGGACACAGCGAGAGAGAGAGAGGGACACAACGAGAGAGAGGCGGACACAGAGAGAGCAAGGGACACAGAGCAAGCGAGGGAGACAGCGAGAGCGAGGGAAACAGAAAGAGCGAGGGACACAGTGAGGGACACAGAGAGAGCAAGGGACCCAGAGAGAGCGAGGGACACAGAGAGTGAGAAACAGAGAGCGCGAGGGACACAGAGAGAGCGAGGGACACAGAGAGAGCGAGGGACACAGAACGCAAGGGATACAGAGAGTGAGGGACACAGAGAGCGAGGGACACAGAGAGCGAGTAACACAGAGCACGAGGGACACAGAGAGAGCGAGGGACACAGAGAGCGAGGGGCACAGAGAGCAAGGGACACAGAGAGCGAGGGACACAGAGAGCGAGGGGCACATTGAGCGAGGGACACACAGAGAGAGCGAGTGACACAGACAAAGCCAGGGACACAGAGAGAGCGAGGGACACACAGAAAGGGAGGGACACAGAGAGAGTGAGGGACACAGAGAGCGATGGACAGAGAGAGAGAGGAACAGAGAGAGAGAGGTGCACTGAGAGAGAGACAGAGAGACAGGGACACAGAGAAAGAGGGACACAGAGAAAGAGGGACACAGAGTGAGAGGGACTGAGAGAGAGGGACACTGAGGAACGCAGCGAAAGAGAGTGGGACAGAGGGAGAGAGTGGGACACAGCGAGAGAGACAAAGAGAGGGGAACACATGGAGGGAGAGGGACACATGGAGGGAGAGGGACACAGAGAGAGCGAGAGACACAGAGAGAGCAAGGGACACAGAGCAAGCGAGGGACACAGCGAGAGCGATGGAAACAGAAAGAGCGAGGGACACAGAGAGTGAGGGACACAGAGAGAGCAAGGTACCCAGAGAGAGCGAGGGACACAGAGAGTGAGAAACAGAGAGCGCGAGGGACACAGAGAGAGCGAGGGACACAGAGAGAGCGAGGGACACAGAACGCGAGGGATACAGAGAGTGAGGGATACAGAGAGCGAGGGACACAGAGAGCGAGTAACACAGAGCACGAGGGACACAGAGAGCGCGAGGGACACAGAGAGTGAGGGACACAGAGAGAGTGAGGGGCACAGAGAGTGAGGGACACAGAGAGCGAGGGACACAAATAGAGAGTGAGGGACACAGAGAGTGAGGGTCACAGAGAGAGTGAGGGACACAGAGAGCGAGGGACACAGAGAGCGAGAGACACAGAGAGCCAGGGACACAGAGAGTGCGAGGGACACAGAGAGAGCGAGGGACACAGAGAGAGCGAGGGACAAACTGAGAGCGAGGGACACAGAGAACGAGGGATACAGAGAGAGCGAGGGACACAGAGAGAGTGAGCGACACAGGGAGAGCGAGGGACACAGAGAGAGTGAGGGACACAGAGAGAGTGAGGGACACAGAGAGAGCAAGGGACAAACTGAGAGCGAGGGACACAGAGAGCGAGGGATACAGAGAGAGCGAGGGACACAGAGAGAGTGAGCGACACAGGGAGAGCGAGGGACACAGAGAGAGTGAGGGACACAGAGAGAGTGAGGGACACAGAGAGAGCAAGGGACACAGAGAGCGCGAGGGACACAGCGAGAGCGAGGGGCACACAGAAAGGGAGGGACACAGACAGAGCGAGGGTCACAGACCGATCTACACAGAGAGCGCGAGGGACACAGAGAGAGCGAGGGACACAAAGAGCGAGGGACACAGAGCACCAGGGACACAGAGAGGGAGCGTCACAGAGAGTGTGGGACTCAGGGAGAGCGAGGGACACAGAGTGAGCAAGGGACACACAGAAAGGGAGGGACACAGACAGAGCCACACACAGACACAAACTCAGACAGGCTGCGTCAATACATCTTTCAAATGGAGCGAGATCCATTCTCCACCTTTAACTTGGAGAGGTGTATCTGGCCTGTGTGTGACCCAAGTCACACACTGACTCTGAACATCCTCACAGCAGCTTGGGGACAGACTTTTCTAAAGCACTTTTCATAACCTTTGGGTATCACAAACTGCTTCACAGGCAATGGAGCCCTTTTGAAATCTAGTCAGGAGTAATTTAGGAAATGGACCAGCTAATTTCAGAGAGAGACACACAGAAACAGGATGAGATTGTGCTGTACATGTTTCACAGCTGTCACTGAGACACACACGAGATGTACAATATCAATTATTATTCTGAAGCATGTGATTAAATCAGCCCTGAGACTGAATTCCAGTGTTTCAGAGTAAAGCTCCATCTACACTGTCCATCAAACACTCACAACACAAATACTGTCTGTGCTTAAATACAGAGTCAAAATCCCTCTGTCCTGTCCAAAGAATTTTTCATTGCAGATAGTTATTTTTATTTTATGGAAAAGCAGAACTCAAATTGCACCGAATCCCAGGGTGGACTCTTGTTTATTTCAGCCCTTCACATTCAAACGTGAAGTTTAAGCTCCGATTACAGGTGTCTGCTTGTCTCTGTTTGTATATTCTCTGTTACTGTTGTTTTGTCACTTGTCTGAAGTATTTGAATAATAGGCCTTGGTTAATCAATCCTTTCTCCCAGCACATGGAAGTTGTGAATCTTCAAGGCTGTCAGTCTGATATAGATAACAAAAAAATACATCCTTTGATCAATCCATTCCCCAACCCTAAATAGATCTCACACATTTCCATAATGCAGGAATATCTCCATCAAAACTTCCAATCCGTTCCCAATACTCTTGTTAACATTTGCCTGTATAACCTAAATTCCACTGACAGATTCCGAAAGCTGCACAGAAAAATGACTGGGTATTTTAAACTTTGAAACAAAACTATTTGAACTTGTGCTTCAATCCTATTGTACAGAAATGTTGTCCGGTGGGCTGACAGTTTCTCAGTAAGACTGAAACATTGAGGTACGCCTCGCACTGCACTTGACAACATTTGTGGCACTTCAGGCAAGAGAGAGAGAGTGAGGGACACAGCAAGAGAGAGTGAGGGGCACAGCGAGAGAGAGTGAGGGACACAGCGAGAGAGAGTGAGGGACGCAGCGAGAGAGAGTGAGGGACACAGCGAGAGAGAGTGAGGGACACAGCGAGAGAGAGTGAGGGACACAGCGAGAGAGAGAGTGAGGGACACAGCGAGAGAGAGTGATGGACACAACGAGAGAGAGTGAGGGACACAGCGAGAGAATGAGGGACACAGCGAGAGAGAGTGAGGGACACAGCGAGAGAGAGTGAGGGACAGAGAGAGAGTGTGAGGGGCGCAGCGAGAGAAGGACACAGAGAGCGAGGGACACAGAGAGCGAGGGACACAGACAGAGCAAGGGACACAGAGAGAGCGAGGGACATAGAGAGCGAGGGACATAGGGAGCAAGGGACGCACAGAGAGAACGAGGGACACAGAGAGCGAGGGAAACAGAGAGAGCGAGGGACACAGAGAGCGAGGGACACACAGAGAGAGTGAGGGACACAGAGAGTGTGGAACACAGAGAGCGAGGGAAACAGAGAGAGCGAGGGACACAGAGAGAGTGAGTGACACAGAGCGAGGGACACAGACAGAGTGAGGGACACAGACAGAGCGAGGGACACAGAGAGAGCGAGGGACACACAGAAAGGGAGGGACACAGAGAGAGTGAGGGACACAGAAAGAGCGAGGACAGAGAGCGAGGGACACAGAGAGCAAGGAACACACAGAGATAGCGAGGGACACAGAGAGTGAGGGACACACAGAGAGAGTGTGGGACACAGAGAGAGTGAGTGACACAGTGAGAGAGTGTGGGACACAGAGAGTGAGGGACACACAGAGAGAGTGTGGGACACAGAGAGAGTGAGTGACACAGAGAGAGTGAGGGACACACAGAGAGTGTGTGGGACACAGAGAGTGAGGGACACACAGAGAGAGCGAGGGACACAGAGAGCGAGGAACACAGAGAGAGCGAGGGACACAGAGAGCGAGGGACACAGAGAGAGCGAGGGACACAGAGAGAGAGCGAGGGACAGAGAGAGTGAGGGTCACAGAGAGTGGGGGGCACAGAGAGAGTGAGGGACACAGAGAGTGAGGAACACAGAGAGTGAGGGACACAGAGAGGGTGAGGTACACCGAGAGTGAGAGACACAGAGAGAGCGAGGGACACAGAGAGAGGGAGGGACACAGAGAGCGAGGGACACAGAGAGCGAGGGACACAGAGAGCGAGGGACACACATAGAGAGCGAGAGACACAGAGAGCGAGGGATGCAGAGAGCGCGAAGGACACAGAGAGTGAGGGACACACAGAGAGTGAGGGGCACAGAGAGTGAGGGACACAGAGAGCGAGGGACACAGAGAGCGAGGGACACAGAGAGCGAGGGACACACAGAGAGAGCGAGAGACACAGAGAGCGAGGGACACAGAGAGCGAGGGACACAGAGAGTGTCAGGGACACAGAGAGTGAGGGCCACAGAGAGAGTGAGGGACAGAGAGTGAGTGAGGGACACAGAGAGAGTGAGGGTCACAGAGAGTGAGGGGCACAGAGAGAGTGAGGGACACAGAGAGTGAGGAACACAGAGAGTGAGGGACACAGAGAGAGTGAGGTACACGGAGAGTGAGCGACACAGCGAGAGCGAGGGACACAGAGAGAGGGAGGGACACAGAGAGAGCGAGGGACACAGAGAGCGAGGGACACAGAGAGAGCAAGGGACACAGAGCGAGTGAGGGACACGGAGAGAGTGAGGGACACAGAGAGAGTGAGGGACACAGAGAGAGTGAGGGACACAGAGAGAGTGAGTGACACAGAGCGAGGGACACAGACAGAGCGAGGGACACAGACAGAGCGAGGGACACAGAGAGAGCGAGGGACACACAGAAAGGGAGGGACACAGAGAGAGTGAGGGACACAGAGAGCGCGAGGACAGAGAGCGAGGGACACAGAGAGCAAGGGACACACAGAGATAGCGAGGGACACAGAGAGTGAGGGACACACAGAGAGAGCGAGGGACACAGAGAGCGAGGAACACAGAGAGAGCGAGGGACACAGAGAGCGAGGGACACAGAGAGCGAGGGACAGAGAGAGTGAGGGACACAGAGAGAGTGAGGGACACAGAGAGAGTGAGGGACCAGAGGGAGCGAGGGACCCAGAGAGAGCGAGGGACGCAGAGAGCGCGAAGGACACAGAGAGTGAGGGACACACAGAGAGTGAGGGGCACAGAGAGTGAGGGACACAGAGAGCGAGGGACACAGAGAGCGAGGGACACAGAGAGCGAGGGACACACAGAGAGAGCGAGAGACACAGAGAGCGAGGGACACAGAGAGCGAGGGACACAGAGAGAGTCAGGGACACAGAGAGTGAGGGCCACAGAGAGAGTGAGGGACAGAGAGTGAGTGAGGGACACAGAGAGAGTGAGGGTCACAGAGAGTGAGGGGCACAGAGAGAGTGAGGGACACAGAGAGTGAGGAACACAGAGAGTGAGGGACGCAGAGAGAGTGAGGTACACAGAGAGCGAGGGTCACAGAGAGAGTGAGGTACACCGAGAGTGAGCGACACAGCGAGAGCGAGGGACACAGAGAGAGGGAGGGACACAGAGAGCGAGGGACACAGAGAGCGAGAGACACAGAGAGCGAGGGATGCAGAGAGCGCGAAGGACACAGAGAGTGAGGGACACACAGAGAGTGAGGGGCACAGAGAGTGAGGGACACAGAGAGCGAGGGACACAGAGAGCGAGGGACACACAGAGAGAGCGAGAGACACAGAGAGCGAGGGACACAGAGAGTGTCAGGGACACAGAGAGTGAGGGCCACAGAGAGAGTGAGGGACAGAGAGTGAGTGAGGGACACAGAGAGAGTGAGGGTCACAGAGAGCGAGGAACACACAGAGCGAGGGACACACAGAGAGTGAGGGCCACAGAGAGAGTGAGGGACAGAGAGTGAGTGAGGGGCACAGAGAGAGTGAGGGACACAGAGAGTGAGGAACACAGAGAGTGAGGGACACAGAGAGAGTGAGGTACACCGAGAGTGAGCGACACAGCGAGAGCGAGGGACACAGAGAGAGGGAGGGACACAGAGAGAGCGAGGGACACACAGAGCGAGGGACACAGAGAGAGCAAGAGACACAGAGAGAGTGAGCTACTCAGGGAGAGCGAGGGACACAGAGAGAGTGAGGGACACAGAGAGAGCGAGGGTCACAGAGAGCGCGAGGGACACAGCGAGAGCGAGGGACACACAGAAAGGGAGGGACACAGACAGAGCGAGGGTCACAGACCGAGCTACACAGAGAGCGCGAGGGACACAGAGAGAGCGAGGGACACAGAGAGTGTGGGACACAGAGAGCGAGAGACACAGAGAGTGAGGGACACAGAGAGTGAGGGACACAGAGAGTGAGGGACACAGAGAGTGTGGGACACAGAGAGCGAGGGACACAGAGAGCAAGTAGCACAGAGCATGAGGGACACAAAGAGTGAGGGACACAGAGAGCGAGGGACACAAAGGGCAAGGGACACAGAGAGTGTGGGACACAGAGAGTGTGGGACACAGAGAGCAGAGAGAGAGCGAGGGACACAGAGAGCCAGGGACACAGAGGGAGCGAGGTACACACAGAAAGGGAGGGACACAGACAGAGCGAGGGTCACAGACCGAGGTACACAGAGAGCGCGAGGGACACAGAGAGAGCGAGGGACACAAAGAGCGAGGGACACAAAGAGCGAGGGACACAGAGCACGAGGGACACAGAGAGCGAGGGACACAGAGAGTGAGGGAAACAGAGAGTGAGGGAAACACAGAGCGAGGGACACAGAGAGCGAGGGACACAAAGGGCAAGGGACACAGAGAGTGTGGGACACAGAGAGTGTGGGACAGAGAGAGCGAGGGACACAGAGAGCGAGGGACACAGAGAGTGAGGGGCACAGAGAGCGAGGGACACAGAGAGAGCGAGGGACACACAGAGAGCGAGGGACACAGAGAGAGCGAGGGACACACAGAGAGCGAGGGACACAGAGAGAGCGAGGGGCAGAGAGAGAGCGAGGGACACAGAGAGCCAGGGACACAGAGAGAGCGAGGGACACACAGCGAGCGAGGGACACAGAGAGCGAAGGACACAGAGAGAGCGAGGGACACACAGAGAGCGAGGGACACAGAGAGAGCGAGGGGCAGAGAGAGAGCGAGGGACACAGAGAGCGAGGGACACAGAGAGAGCGAGGGACACAGAGAGCGAGGGACACAGAGAGCGAGGGACACAGAGAGAGCGAGGGACACAGAGAGCGAGGGACACAGAGAGCGAAGGACACAGAGAGCACGAGTGACACAGAGAGCGCGAGGGACACAGAGAGCGCGAGCGACACAGACACCGGGAGGGACACAGAGACCGCGAGGGACAGAGAGAGAGTGGGGGACACAGAGAGAGCGAGGGTCACAGAGAGCAAGGGACACAGAGAGCGAGGGACACTTAGAGAGTGAAGGATACAGAGAGTGAGGGACACACTGAGAGAGTGTGGGACACAGAGAGCGAGTGACACAGAGAGCGCGAGGGACACAGAGAGCGAGTGACACTTAGAGAGTGAAGGATACAGAGAGTGAGGGACACAGAGAGAGTGGGGGACACAGAGAGAGCGAGGGTCACAGAGAGCAAGGGACACAGAGAGCGAGGGACACTTAGAGAGTGAAGGATACAGAGAGTGAGGGACACACTGAGAGAGTGTGGGACACAGAGAGCGAGTGACACAGAGAGCGCGAGGGGCACAGAGAGCGCGAGGGACACAGAGAGCGAGGGACACAGAGAGAGAGCGAGGGACACAGAGAGCGAGGGACACAGAGAGCGAGGGACACACAGAGAGAGCGAGCGGCACAGACAGAGCAAGGGACACAGAGAGAGCGAGGGACATAGAGAGCGAGGGACACACAGAGAGAGCGAGGGACATAGAGAGCGAGGGACGCACAGAGAGAACGAGGGACACATAGAGCGAGGGACACAGAGAGCGAGGGAAACACAGAGAGAGTGAGGAACACAGAGAGTGAGGTACACAGAGTGCGAGGGAAACAGAGAGAGCGAGGGACACAGAGAGTGTGGAACACAGAGAGCGAGGGACACAGAGAGAGCGAGGGACACAGAGAGAGCGAGGGACACAGAGAGAGTGAGGGACACAGAGAGAGTGAGGGACACAGAGCGAGGGACACAGACAGAGCGAGGGACACAGACAGAGCGAGGGACACAGAGAGAGCGAGGGACACACAGAAAGGGAGGGACACAGAGAGAGTGAGGGACACACAGAGCGCGAGTGACACTGAGAGAGCGAGGACACAGAGAGCGAGGGACACAGAGAGCGAGGGACACAGAGAGCGAGGGACACACAGAGATAGCGAGGGACACAGAGAGTGAGGGACACACAGACAGAGCCATGGACACAGAGAGAGCGAGGGACACAGAGAGCGAGGGACACACAGAGAGAGCGAGGGACACAGAGAGCGAGGGACACACAGAGAGAGTGTGGGACACAGAGAGAGTGAGAGACACAGAGAGACTGAGGGACACAAGGAGAGCGAGGAAAACAGAGAGAGCGAATGACACAGAGAGCGAGGGACACAGAGAGCAAGGGACACAGAGAGTGAGGGACACAGAGAGAGTGAGGGACCCAGAGGGAGCGAGGGACCAGAGAGAGCGAGGGACGCAGAGAGTGCGAGGGACACAGATAGTGAGGGACACAGAGAGAGTGAGGGGCACAGAGAGTGAGGGACACAGAGAGCGAGGGACACACAGAGAGAGCGAGAGACACAGAGAGTGAGGGGCACAGAGAGAGTGAGGGACACAGAGAGCGAGGGACGCAGAGAGCGCGAGGGACACAGAGAGTGAGGGGCACAGAGAGAGTGAGGGGCACAGAGAGTGAGGGACACAGAGAGCGAGGGACACACATAGAGAGCGAGAGACACAGAGAGTGAGGGGCACAGAGAGAGTGAGGGACACAGAGAGCGAGGGTCACAGAGAGCAAGGGACACAGAGAGCGAGGGACACTTAGAGAGTGAAGGATACAGAGAGTGAGGGACACACTGAGAGAGTGTGGGACACAGAGAGCGAGTGACACAGAGAGCGCGAGGGGCACAGAGAGCGCGAGGGACACAGAGAGCGAGGGACACAGAGAGAGAGCGAGGGACACAGAGAGAGAGCGAGGGACACAGAGAGCGAGTGACACAGAGAGCGCGAGGGACACAGAGAGAGAGCGAGGGACACAGACAGAGAGCGAGGGACACAGAGAGCGAGGGACACACAGAGAGAGCGAGGGACACAGACAGAGCAAGGGACACAGAGAGAGTGAGGGACACAGAGAGTGAGGAACACAGAGAGCGAGGGAAACAGAGAGAGTGAGGGACACAGAGAGCGAGGGACACACAGAGAGAGTGAGGGACACAGAGAGTGTGGAACACAGAGAGCGAGGGACACAGAGAGAGCGAGGGACACAGAGAGAGCGAGGGACACAGAGAGAGTGAGGGACACAGAGAGAGTGGGGGACACAGAGCGAGGGACACAGACAGAGCGAGGGTCACAGAGAGCAAGGGACACAGAGAGTGAGGTACACAGAGAGTGAGGGACACAGAGAGAGTCAGGGACCCAGAGGGAGCGAGGGACCCAGAGAGAGCGAGGGACGCAGAGAGCGCGAGGGACACAGAGAGTGAGGGACACAGAGAGAGTGAGGGGCACAGAGAGTGAGGGACACAGAGAGCGAGGGACACACAGAGAGAGCGAGAGACACAGAGAGTGAGGGACACAGAGAGAGTGAGGGACACAGAGAGCGAGGGTCACAGAGAGCAAGGGACACAGAGAGCGAGGGACACTTAGAGAGTGAAGGATACAGAGAGTGAGGGACACACTGAGAGAGTGTGGGACACAGAGAGCGAGTGACACAGAGAGCGCGAGGGGCACAGAGAGCGCGAGGGACACAGAGAGCGAGGGACACAGAGAGAGAGCGAGGGACACAGAGAGAGAGCGAGGGACACAGAGAGCGAGGGACACACAGAGAGAGCGAGGGACACAGACAGAGCAAGGGACACAGAGAGAGTGAGGGACACAGAGAGTGAGGAACACAGAGAGCGAGGGAAACAGAGAGAGCGAGGGACACAGAGAGCGAGGGACACACAGAGAGAGCGAGGGACACAGAGAGCGAGGGACACAGAGAGAGTGAGGGACACAGAGAATGTGGAACACAGAGAGAGCGAGGGACACAGAGAGAGCGAGGGACACAGAGAGAGTGAGGGACACAGAGAGAGTGGGGGACACAGAGCGAGGGAAGCAGACAGAGCGAGGGACACAGACAGAGCGAGGGACACAGAGAGAGCGAGGGACATACAGAAGGGGAGGGACACAGAGAGAGTGAGGGACACAGAGAGCGCGAGTGACACAGAGAGAGCGAGGACACAGAGAGCGAGGGACACAGAGAGCGAGGGACACACAGAGAGAGTGAGGGACACAGAGAATGTGGAACACAGAGAGAGCGAGGGACACAGAGAGTGTGGGACACAGAGAGCGAGAGACACAGAGAGTGAGGGACACAGAGAGTGAGGGACACAGAGAGTGAGGGACACACAGAGCGAGGGACACAGAGAGTGTGGGATACAGAGAGCGAGGGACACAGAGAGCGAGTAGCACAGAGCATGAGGGACACAAAGAGTGAGGGACACAGAGAGCGAGGGACACAAAGGGCAAGGGACACAGAGAGTGTGGGACACAGAGAGTGTGGGACACAGAGAGCGAGGGACACAGAGAGCAGAGAGAGAGCGAGGGACACAGAGAGCCAGGGACAGAGAGGGAGCGAGGGACACACAGAAAGGGAGGGACACAGACATAGCGAGGGTCACAGACCGAGCTACACAGAGAGCGCGAGGGACACAGAGAGAGCGAGGGACACAAAGAGCGAGGTAAACAGAGCACGAGGGACACAGAGAGCGAGGGACACAGAGAATGTGGGACACAGAGAGCGAGGGACACAGAGAGTGAGGGAAACAGAGAGTGAGGGAAACACAGAGCGAGGGACACAGAGAGTGTGGGACACAGAGAGCGAGGGACACAGAGAGCGAGTAGCACAGAGCATGAGGGACACAAAGAGTGAGGGACACAGAGAGCGAGGGACACAAAGGGCAAGGGACACAGATAGTGTGGGACACAGAGAGTGTGGGACACAGAGAGCGAGGGACACAGAGAGCGAGGGACACAGAGAGTGTGGGACACAGAGAGCGAGGGACACAGAGAGCGAGGGACACAGAGAGCGAGGGACACAGAGAGTGTGGGACACAGAGAGCGAGGGACACAGAGAGTGCGAGGGACACAGAGAGTGAGGGGCACAGAGAGCGAGGGACACAGAGAGAGCGAGGGACACACAGAGAGCGAGGGACACACAGAGAGCGAGGGACACACAGAGAGCGAGGGACACAGAGAGAGCGAGGGGCAGAGAGAGAGCGAGGGACACAGAGAGCCAGGGATACAGAGAGAGCGAGGGACACACAGCGAGCGAGGGACACAGAGAGAGCGAGGGGCAGAGAGAGAGCGAGGGACACAGAGAGGGAGGGACACAGAGAGAGCGAGGGACACAGAGAGCGAGGGACACAGAGAGCGAAGGACACAGAGAGCACGAGTGACACAGAGAGCGCGAGGGACACAGACACCGGGAGGGACACAGAGACCGCGAGGGACAGAGAGAGAGTGGGGGACACAGAGAGAGCGAGGGTCACAGAGAGCAAGGGACACAGAGAGCGAGGGACACTTAGAGAGTGAAGGATACAGAGAGTGAGGGACACACTGAGAGAGTGTGGGACACAGAGAGCGAGTGACACAGAGAGCGCGAGGGGCACAGAGAGCGCGAGGGACACAGAGAGTGAGGGACACAGAGAGTGTGGAACACAGAGAGAGTGAGGGACACAGAGAGCGAGTGACACAGAGAGCGCGAGGGGCACAGAGAGCGCGAGGGGCACAGAGAGCGAGGGACACAGAGAGCGAGGGACACAGAGAGTGTGGAACACAGTGAGTGAGGGACACCGAGAGAGCGAGGGACACAGAGAGATAGCGAGGGACACAGAGAGCGAGGGACACACAGAGAGAGCGAGGGGCACAGACAGAGCAAGGGACACAGAGAGAGCGAGGGACATAGAGAGTGAGGGACGCACAGAGAGAACGAGGGACACAGAGAGCGAGGGACACAGAGAGCGAGGGAAACACAGAGAGAGTGTGGGACACAGAGAGTGAGGTACACAGAGAGCGAGGGAAACAGAGAGAGCGAGGGACACAGAGAGAGTGAGGGACACAGAGAGAGTGAGGGACACAGAGAGAGTGAGGGACACAGAGAGCGAGGGACACAGAGAGCGAGGGACACAGAGAGCGAGGGAAACAGAGAGAGCGAGGGACACAGAGAGCGAGGGACACACAGAGAGCGAGGGACACAGAGAGTGCGAGGGACACAGAGAGTGAGGAACACAGAGAGCGAGGGACACACAGAGAGACTGAGGGAAACAGAGAGTGTGGAACACAGAGAGTGAGGGACACATAGAGAGCGAGGGACACAGAGAGAGCAAGGGACACAGAGAGAGTGAGGGACACAGAGAGAGTGAGGGACACAGAGCGAGGGACACAGACAGAGCGAGGGACACAGAGAGAGCGAGGGACACACAGAAAGGGAGGGACACAGAGAGATTGAGGGACACAGAGAGCGCGAGTGACACAGAGAGAGCGAGGACACAGAGAGCGAGGGACACAGAGAGCGAGGGACACAGAGAGCGAGGGACACACAGAGATAGCGAGGGACACAGAGAGTGAGGGACACACAGAGAGAGTGTGGGACACAGAGAGAGTGAGTGACACAGAGAGAGAGTGTTGGACACAGAGAGTGAGGGACACACAGACAGAGCCATGGACACAGAGAGAGCGAGGGACACAGAGAGCGAGGGACACAGAGAGTGAGGGACACACAGACAGAGCCATGGACACAGAGAGAGCGAGGGACACAGAGAGCGAGGGACACACAGAGAGAGTGTGGGACACAGAGAGAGTGAGAGACACAGAGAGACTGAGGGACACAAGGAGAGCGAGGAACACAGAGAGAGCGAATGACACAGAGAACGAGGGACACAGAGAGCAAGGGACACAGAGAGTGAGGGACACAGAGAGAGTGAGGGACCCAGAGGGAGCGAGGGACCCAGAGAGAGTGAGGGACGCAGAGAGCGCGAGGGACACAGAGAGTGAGGGACACAGAGAGAGTGAGGGGCACAGAGAGTGAGGGACACAGAGAGCGAGGGACACAGAGAGCGAGGGACACAGAGAGTGAGGGACACAGAGAGCGAGGGACACACAGAGAGAGCGAGAGACACAGAGAGTGAGGGACACAGAGAGAGTGAGGGACACAGAGAGCGAGGGTCACAGAGAGCAAGGGACACAGAGAGCGAGGGACACTTAGAGAGTGAAGGATACAGAGAGTGAGGGACACACTGAGAGAGTGTGGGACACAGAGAGCGAGTGACACAGAGAGCGCGAGGGGCACAGAGAGCGCGAGGGACATAGAGAGCGAGGGACACAGAGAGAGAGCGAGGGACACAGAGAGAGAGCGAGGGACACAGAGAGCGAGGGACACACAGAGAGAGCGAGGGACACAGACAGAGCAAGGGACACAGAGAGAGTGAGGGACACAGAGAGTGAGGAACACAGAGAGCGAGGGAAACAGAGAGAGCGAGGGACAGAGAGAGCGAGGGACACACAGAGAGAGTGAGGGACACAGAGAGTGTGGAACACAGAGAGCGAGGGACACAGAGAGAGCGAGGGACACAGAGAGAGCGAGGGACACAGAGAGAGTGGGGGACACAGAGCGAGGGACACAGACAGAGCGAGGGTCACAGAGAGCAAGGGACACAGAGAGTGAGGGACACAGAGAGTGAGGGACAGAGAGAGAGTGAGGGACCCAGAGGGAGCGAGGGACCCAGAGAGAGCGAGGACACAGAGAGCGAGGGACACAGAGAGCGAGGGACACACAGAGAGAGTGAGGGACACAGAGAATGTGGAACACAGAGAGAGCGAGGGACACGGAGAGTGTGGGACACAGAGAGCGAGAGACACAGAGAGTGAGGGACACAGAGAGTGAGGGACACAGAGAGCGAGGGACACAGAGAGAGAGCGAGGGACACAGAGAGCGAGGGACACACAGAGAGAGCGAGGGACACAGACAGAGCAAGGGACACAGAGAGAGTGAGGGACACAGAGAGTGAGGAACACAGAGAGCGAGGGAAACAGAGAGAGCGAGGGACACAGAGAGAGCGAGGGACACACAGAGAGAGTGAGGGACACAGAGAATGTGGAACACAGAGAGAGCGAGGGACACAGAGAGAGCGAGGGACACAGAGAGAGTGAGGGACACAGAGAGAGTGGGGGACACAGAGCGAGGGACACAGACAGAGCGAGGGACACAGACAGAGCGAGGGACACAGAGAGAGCGAGGGACACACAGAAAGGGAGGGACACAGAGAGAGTGAGGGACACAGAGAGCGCGAGTGACACAGAGAGAGCGAGGACACAGAGAGCGAGGGACACAGAGAGCGAGGGACACACAGAGAGAGTGAGGGACACAGAGAATGTGGAACACAGAGAGAGCGAGGGACACGGAGAGTGTTGGACACAGAGAGCGAGAGACACAGAGAGTGAGGGACACAGAGAGTGAGGGACACAGAGAGTGAGGGACACACAGAGCGAGGGACACAGAGAGTGTGGGATACAGAGAGCGAGGGACACAGAGAGCGAGTAGCACAGAGCATGAGGGACACAAAGAGTGAGGGACACAGAGAGCGAGGGACACAGAGAGCGAGTAGCACAGAGCATGAGGGACGCAAAGAGTGAGGGACACAGAGAGCGAGGGACACAAAGGGCGAGGGACACAGAGAGTGTGGGACACAGAGAGTGTGGGACACAGAGAGCGAGGGACACAGAGAGCAGAGAGAGAGCGAGGGACACAGAGAGCCAGGGACACAGAGGGAGCGAGGGACACACAGAAAGGGAGGGACACAGACATAGCGAGGGTCACAGACCGAGCTACACAGAGAGCGCGAGGGACGCAGAGAGAGCGAGGGACACAAAGAGCGAGGGACACAGAGCACGAGGGACACAGAGAGCGAGGGACACAGAGAATGTGGGACACAGAGAGCGAGGGACACAGAGAGTGAGGGAAACAGAGAGTGAGGGAAACACAGAGCGAGGGACACAGAGAGTGTGGGACACAGAGAGCGAGGGACACAGAGAGCGAGTAGCACAGAGCATGAGGGACACAAAGAGTGAGGGACACAGAGAGCGAGGGACACAAAGGGCAAGGGACACAGAGAGTGTGGGACACAGAGAGTGTGGGACACAGAGAGCGAGGGACACAGAGAGTGAGGGGCACAGAGAGCGAGGGACACAGAGAGAGCGAGGGACACACAGAGAGCGAGGGACACAGAGAGAGCGAGGGACACACAGAGAGCGAGGGACACAGAGAGAGCGAGGGGCAGAGAGAGAGCGAGGGACACAGAGAGCCAGTGACACAGAGAGAGCGAGGGACACACAGCGAGCGAGGGACACAGAGAGAGCGAGGGGCAGAGAGAGAGCGAGGGACACAGAGAGGGAGGGACACAGAGAGAGCGAGGGACACAGAGAGCGAGGGACACAGAGAGCGAAGGACACAGAGAGCACGAGTGACACAGAGAGCGCGAGGGACACAGAGAGCGCGAGCGACACAGACACCGGGAGGGACACAGAGACCGCGAGGGACAGAGAGAGAGTGGGGGACACAGAGAGAGCGAGGGTCACAGAGAGCAAGGGACACAGAGAGCGAGGGACACTTAGAGAGTGAAGGATACAGAGAGTGAGGGACACACTGAGAGAGTGTGGGACACAGAGAGCGAGTGACACAGAGAGCGCGAGGGGCACAGAGAGCGCGAGGGACACAGAGAGCGAGGGACACAGAGAGTGTGGAACACAGAGAGAGTGAGGGACACAGAGAGCGAGTGACACAGAGAGCGCGAGGGGCACAGAGAGCGCGAGGGGCACAGAGAGCGAGGGACACAGAGAGCGAGGGACACAGAGAGTGTGGAACACAGTGAGTGAGGGACACAGAGAGAGCGAGGGACACAGAGAGATAGCGAGGGACACAGAGAGTGAGGGACGCACAGAGAGAACGAGGGACACAGAGAGCGAGGGACACAGAGAGCGAGGGAAACACAGAGAGAGTGAGGGGCACAGAGAGTGAGGTACACAGAGAGCGAGGGAAACAGAGAGAGCGAGGGACACAGAGAGCGAGGGACACAGAGAGCGAGGGAAACAGAGAGAGCGAGGGACACAGAGAGCGAGGGACACACAGAGAGCGAGGGACACAGAGAGTGCGAGGGACACAGAGAGTGAGGAACACAGAGAGCGAGGGAAACAGAGAGAGCGAGGGACACAGAGAGCGAGGGACACACAGAGAGACTGAGGGACACAGAGAGTGTGGAACACAGAGAGTGAGGGACACAGAGAGAGCGAGGGACACAGAGAGAGCGAGGGACACAGAGAGAGTGAGGGACACAGATCGAGGGACACAGACAGAGCGAGGGACACAGAGAGAGCGAGGGACACACAGAAAGGGAGGGACACAGAGAGATTGAGGGACACAGAGAGCGCGAGTGACACAGAGAGAGCGAGGACACAGAGAGCGAGGGACACAGAGAGCGAGGGACACAGAGAGCGAGGGACACACAGAGATAGCGAGGGACACAGAGAGTGAGGGACACACAGAGAGAGTGTGGGACACAGAGAGAGTGAGTGACACAGAGAGAGAGTGTTGGACACAGAGAGTGAGGGACACACAGACAGAGCCATGGACACAGAGAGAGCGAGGGACACAGAGAGCGAGGGACACACAGAGAGAGTGTGGGACACAGAGAGAGTGAGAGACACAGAGAGACTGAGGGACACAAGGAGAGCGAGGAACACAGAGAGAGCGAATGACACAGAGAGCGAGGGACACAGAGAGCAAGGGACACAGAGAGTGAGGGACACAGAGAGAGTGAGGGACCCAGAGGGAGCGAGGGACCCAGAGAGAGTGAGGGACGCAGAGAGCGCGAGGGACACAGAGAGTGAGGGACACAGAGAGAGTGAGGGGCACAGAGAGTGAGGGACACAGAGAGCGAGGGACACACAGAGAGAGCGAGAGACACAGAGAGTGAGGGACACAAAGAGAGTGAGGGACACAGAGAGCGAGGGTCACAGAGAGCAAGGGACACAGAGAGCGAGGGACACTTAGAGAGTGAAGGATACAGAGAGTGAGGGACACACTGAGAGAGTGTGGGACACAGAGAGCGAGTGACACAGAGAGCGCGAGAGGCACAGAGAGCGCGAGGGACACAGAGAGCGAGGGACACAGAGAGAGAGCGAGGGACACAGAGAGAGAGCGAGGGACACAGAGAGCGAGGGACACAGACAGAGCAACGGACACAGACAGAGCAAGGGACACAGAGAGAGTGAGGGACACAGAGAGTGAGGAACACAGAGAGCGAGGGAAACAGAGAGAGCGAGGGACACAGAGAGCGAGGGACACACAGAGAGAGTGAGGGACACAGAGAGTGTGGAACACAGAGAGCGAGGGACACAGAGAGAGCGAGGGACACAGAGAGAGTGAGGGATTCAGAGAGAGTGGGGGACAAAGAGCGAGGGACACAGACAGAGCGAGGGTCACAGAGAGCAAGGGACACAGAGAGTGAGGGACACAGAGAGTGAGGGACACAGAGAGAGTGAGGGACCCAGAGGGAGCGAGGGACCCAGAGAGAGCGAGGGACGCAGAGAGCGCGAGGGACACAGAGAGTGAGGGACACAGAGAGAGTGAGGGGCACAGAGAGTGAGGGACACAGAGAGCGAGGGACACACAGAGAGAGCGAGAGACACAGAGAGTGAGGGACACAGAGAGAGTGAGGGACACAGAGAGCGAGGGTCACAGAGAGCAAGGGACACAGAGAGTGAGGGACACTTAGAGAGTGAAGGATACAGAGAGTGAGGGACACACTGAGAGAGTGTGGGACACAGAGAGCGAGTGACACAGAGAGCGCGAGGGGCACAGAGAGCGCGAGGGACACAGAGAGAGTGGGACACAGAGAGCGAGGGACACACAGAGAGAGCGAGGGACACAGACAGAGCAAGGGACACAGAGAGAGTGAGGGACACAGAGAGTGAGGAACACAGAGAGCGAGGGACACACAGAGAGAGCGAGGGACACAGAGAGCGAGGGACACACAGAGAGAGTGAGGGAAACAGAGAGAGCGAGGGACACAGAGAGCGAGGGACACACAGAGAGAGTGAGGGACACAGAGAATGTGGAACACAGAGAGAGCGAGGGACACAGAGAGAGCGAGGGACACAGAGAGAGCGAGGGGCAGAGAGAGAGTGAGGGACACAGAGAGAGTGAGGGACACAGAGAGAGTGGGGGACACAGAGCGAGGGACACAGACAGAGCGAGGGACACAGACAGAGCGAGGGACACAGAGAGAGCGAGGGACACACAGAAAGGGAGGGACACAGAGAGAGTGAGGGACACAGAGAGCCCGAGTGACACAGAGAGAGCGAGGACACAGAGAGCGAGGGACACAGAGAGAGTGAGGGACACAGAGAGAGTGAGGGACACAGAGAGAGTGGGGGACACAGAGCGAGGGACACAGACAGAGCGAGGGACACAGAGAGAGTGAGGGACACAGAGAGAGTGGGGGACACAGAGCGAGGGACACAGACAGAGCGAGGGACACAGACAGAGCGAGGGACACAGAGAGAGCGAGGGACACACAGAAAGGGAGGGACACAGAGAGAGTGAGGGACACAGAGAGCCCGAGTGACACAGAGAGAGCGAGGACACAGAGAGCGAGGGACACAGAGAGCGAGGGACACACAGAGATAGCGAGGGACACAGAGAGTGAGGGACACACAGAGAGAGTGTGGGACACAGAGAGAGTGAATGACACAGAGAGAGAGTGTGGGACACAGAGAATGAGGGACACACAGACAGAGCCATGGACACAGAGAGAGCGAGGGACACAGAGAGCGAAGGACACACAGAGAGAGCGAGGGACATAGAGAGCGAGGGACACACAGAGAGAGTGTAGGACACAGAGAGAGTGAGAGACACAGAGAGAGTGAGGGACACAGAGAGCGAGGGACACAGAGAGCGAGGGACACAGAGAGTGAGGGACACAGAGAGAGTGAGGGACCCAGAGGGAGCGAGGGACACAGAGAGCGCGAGGGGCACAGAGAGCGCGAGGGACACAGAGAGCGAGGGACACAGAGAGAGAGCGAGGGACACAGAGAGCGAGGGACACACAGAGAGAGCGAGGGACACAGACAGAGCAAGGGACACAGAGAGAGTGAGGGACACAGAGAGTGAGGAACACAGAGAGCGAGGGAAACAGAGAGAGCGAGGGACACAGAGAGCGAGGGACACACAGAGAGAGTGAGGGACACAGAGAATGTGGAACACAGAGAGAGCGAGGGACACAGAGAGAGTGAGGGACACAGAGAGAGTGGGGGACACAGAGCGAGGGACACAGACAGAGCGAGGGACACAGACAGAGCGAGGGACACAGAGAGAGCGAGGGACACACAGAAAGGGAGGGACACAGAGAGAGTGAGGGACACAGAGAGCGCGAGTGACACAGAGAGAGCGAGGACACAGAGAGCGAGGGACACAGAGAGCGAGGGACACACAGAGAGAGTGAGGGACACAGAGAATGTGGAACACAGAGAGAGCGAGGGACACAGAGAGCGAGAGACACAGAGAGTGAGGGACACAGAGAGTGAGGGACACAGAGAGTGAGGGACACACAGAGCGAGGGACACAGAGAGTGTGGGATACAGAGAGCGAGGGACACAGAGAGCGAGTAGCACAGAGCATGAGGGACGCAAAGAGTGAGGGACACAGAGAGCGAGGGACACAAAGGGCAAGGGACACAGAGAGTGTGGGACACAGAGAGTGTGGGACACAGAGAGCGAGGGACACAGAGAGCAGAGAGAGAGCGAGGGACACAGAGAGCCAGGGACACAGAGGGAGCGAGGGACACACAGAAAGGGAGGGACACAGACATAGCGAGGGTCACAGACCGAGCTACACAGAGAGCGCGAGGGACACAGAGAGAGCGAGGGACACAAAGAGCGAGGGACACAGAGCACGAGGGACACAGAGAGCGAGGGACACAGAGAATGTGGGACACAGAGAGCGAGGGACACAGAGAGTGAGGGAAACAGAGAGTGAGGGAAACACAGAGCGAGGGACACAGAGAGTGTGGGACACAGAGAGCGAGGGACACAGAGAGCGAGCAGCACAGAGCATGAGGGACACAAAGAGTGAGGGACACAGAGAGCGAGGGACACAAAGGGCAAGGGACACAGAGAGTGTGGGACACAGAGAGTGTGGGACACAGAGAGCGAGGGACACAGAGAGTGAGGGGCACAGAGAGCGAGGGACACAGAGAGAGCGAGGGACACACAGAGAGCGAGGGACACAGAGAGAGCGAGGGACACACAGAGAGCGAGGGACACAGAGAGAGCGAGGGGCAGAGAGAGAGCGAGGGACACAGAGAGCCAGGGACACAGAGAGAGCGAGGGACACACAGCGAGCGAGGGACACAGAGAGAGCGAGGGGCAGAGAGAGAGCGAGGGACACAGAGAGGGAGGGACACAGAGAGAGCGAGGGACACAGAGAGCGAGGGACACAGAGAGCGAAGGACACAGAGAGCACGAGTGACACAGAGAGCGCGAGGGACACAGAGAGCGCGAGCGACACAGACACCGGGAGGGACACAGAGACCGCGAGGGACAGAGAGAGAGTGGGGGACACAGAGAGAGCGAGGGTCACAGAGAGCAAGGGACACAGAGAGCGAGGGACACTTAGAGAGTGAAGGATACAGAGAGTGAGGGACACACTGAGAGAGTGTGGGACACAGAGAGCGAGTGACACAGAGAGCGCGAGGGGCACAGAGAGCGCGAGGGACACAGAGAGCGAGGGACACAGAGAGTGTGGAACACAGAGAGAGTGAGGGACACAGAGAGCGAGTGACACAGAGAGCGCGAGGGGCACAGAGAGCGCGAGGGGCACAGAGAGCGCGAGGGGCACAGAGAGCGAGGGACACAGAGAGCGAGGGACACAGAGAGTGTGGAACACAGTGAGTGAGGGACACAGAGAGAGCGAGGGACACAGAGATAGCGAGGGACACAGAGAGTGAGGGACGCACAGAGAGAACGAGGGACACAGAGAGCGAGGGACACAGAGAGCGAGGGAAACACAGAGAGAGTGAGGGACACAGAGAGTGAGTTACACAGAGAGCGAGGGAAACAGAGAGAGCGAGGGACACAGAGAGCGAGGGACACAGAGAGCGAGGGAAACAGAGAGAGCGAGGGACACAGAGAGCGAGGGACACACAGAGAGCGAGGGACACAGAGAGTGCGAGGGACACAGAGAGTGAGGAACACAGAGAGCGAGGGAAACAGAGAGAGCGAGGGACACAGAGAGAGAGTGAGGGACACAGAGAGTGAGGTACACAGAGAGCGAGGGAAACAGAGAGAGCGAGGGACACAGAGAGCGAGGGACACACAGAGAGACTGAGGGACACAGAGAGTGTGGAACACAGAGAGTGAGGGACACAGAGAGAGCGAGGGACACAGAGAGAGTGAGGGACACAGAGAGTGAGGGACACAGAGAGCGAGGGAAACACAGAGAGAGTGAGGGACACAGAGAGTGAGGTACACAGAGAGCGAGGGAAACACAGAGAGAGTGAGGGACACAGAGAGTGAGGTACACAGAGAGCGAGGGAAACAGAGAGAGCGAGGGACACAGAGAGCGAGGGACACACAGAGAGACTGAGGGACACAGAGAGTGTGGAACACAGAGAGTGAGGGACACAGAGAGAGCGAGGGACACAGAGAGAGTGAGGGACACAGAGAGTGAGGGACACAGAGAGCGAGGGAAACACAGAGAGAGTGAGGGACACAGAGAGTGAGGTACACAGAGAGCGAGGGAAACAGAGTGAGTGAGGGACACACAGAGAGACTGAGGGACACAGAGAGTGTGGAACACAGAGAGTGAGGGACACAGAGAGAGCGAGGGACACAGAGAGAGCGAGGGACACAGAGTGAGCGAGGGACACAGAGAGAGTGAGGGACACAGAGAGAGTGAGGGACACAGATCGAGGGGCACAGACAGAGCGAGGGACACAGAGAGAGCGAGGGACACACAGAAAGGGAGGGACACAGAGAGATTGAGGGACACAGAGAGCGAGGGACACACAGAGAGAGTGTGGGACACAGAGAGAGTGAGAGACACAGAGAGACTGAGGGACACAAGGAGAGCGAGGAACACAGAGAGAGCGAATGACACAGAGAGCGAGGGACACAGAGAGCGAGGGACACAGAGAGCGAGGGAAACACAGAGAGCAAGGGACACAGAGAGTGAGGGACACAGAGAGAGTGAGGGACCCAGAGGGAGCGAGGGACCCAGAGAGAGTGAGGGACGTAGAGAGCGCGAGGGACACAGAGAGTGAGGGACACAGAGAGAGTGAGGGGCACAGAGAGTGAGGGACACAGAGAGCGAGGGACACACAGAGAGAGCGAGAGACACAGAGAGCGAGGGACACAGAGAGAGAGTGAGAGACACAGAGAGTGAGGGACACAAAGAGAGTGAGGGACACAGAGAGCGAGGGTCACAGAGAGCGAGGGACACTTAGAGAGTGAAGGATACAGAGAGTGAGGGACACACTGAGAGAGTGTGGGACACAGAGAGCGAGTGACACAGAGAGCGCGAGAGGCACAGAGAGCGCGAGGGACACAGAGAGCGAGGGACACAGAGAGAGAGCGAGGGACACAGAGAGAGAGCGAGGGACACAGAGAGTGAGGGACACACAGAGAGAGCGAGGGACACAGACAGAGCAAGGGACACAGAGAGAGTGAGGGACACAGAGAGTGAGGAACACAGAGAGCGAGGGAAACAGAGAGAGCGAGGGACACAGAGAGCGAGGGACACACAGAGAGAGTGAGGGACACAGAGAGTGTGGAACACAGAGAGCGAGGGACACAGAGAGAGCGAGGGACACAGAGAGAGCGAGGGACACAGAGAGAGTGAGGGATTCAGAGAGAGTGGGGGACAAAGAGCGAGGGACACAGACAGAGCGAGGGTCACAGAGAGCAAGGGACACAGAGAGTGAGGGACACAGAGAGTGAGGGACACAGAGAGAGTGAGGGACCCAGAGGGAGCGAGGGACCCAGAGAGAGCGAGGGACGCAGAGAGCGCGAGGGACACAGAGAGTGAGGGACACAGAGAGAGTGAGGGGCACAGAGAGTGAGGGACACAGAGAGCGAGGGACACACAGAGAGAGCGAGAGACACAGAGAGTGAGGGACACAGAGAGAGTGAGGGACACAGAGAGCGAGGGTCACAGAGAGCAAGGGACACAGAGAGTGAGGGACACTTAGAGAGTGAAGGATACAGAGAGTGAGGGACACACTGAGAGAGTGTGGGACACAGAGAGCGAGTGACACAGAGAGCGCGAGGGGCACAGAGAGCGCGAGGGACACAGAGAGAGTAGGACACAGAGAGCGAGGGACACACAGAGAGAGCGAGGGACACAGACAGAGCAAGGGACACAGAGAGAGTGAGGGACACAGAGAGTGAGGAACACAGAGAGCGAGGGACACACAGAGAGAGCGAGGGACACAGAGAGCGAGGGACACACAGAGAGAGTGAGGGACACAGACAGAGCAAGGGACACAGAGAGAGTGAGGGACACAGAGAGTGAGGAACACAGAGAGCGAGGGACACACAGAGAGAGCGAGGGACACAGAGAGCGAGGGACACACAGAGAGAGTGAGGGAAACAGAGAGAGCGAGGGACACAGAGAGCGAGGGACACACAGAGAGAGTGAGGGACACACAGAGAGAGTGAGAGACACAGAGAGACTGAGGGACACAGAGAGAGTGAGGGACACAGAGAATGTGGAACACAGAGAGAGCGAGGGACACAGAGAGAGCGAGGGACACAGAGAGAGCGAGGGGCAGAGAGAGAGTGAGGGACACAGAGAGAGTGAGGGACACAGAGAGAGTGGGGGACACAGAGCGAGGGACACAGACAGAGCGAGGGACACAGACAGAGCGAGGGACACAGAGTGAGCGAGGGACACACAGAAAGGGAGGGACACAGAGAGAGTGAGGGACACAGAGAGCCCGAGTGACACAGAGAGAGCGAGGACACAGAGAGCGAGGGACACAGAGAGAGTGAGGGACACAGAGAGAGTGAGGGACACAGACAGAGCGAGGGACACACAGAAAGGGAGGGACACAGAGAGAGTGAGGGACACAGAGAGCCCGAGTGACACAGAGAGAGCGAGGACACAGAGAGCGAGGGACACAGAGAGAGTGAGGGACACAGAGAGAGTGAGGGACACACAGAAAGGGAGGGACACAGAGAGAGTGAGGGACACAGAAAGCCCGAGTGACACAGAGAGAGCGAGGACACAGAGAGAGTGAGGGATTCAGAGAGAGTGGGGGACAAAGAGCGAGGGACACAGACAGAGCGAGGGTCACAGAGAGCAAGGGACACAGAGAGTGAGGGACACAGAGAGAGTGAGGGACACAGAGAGAGTGGGGGACACAGAGCGAGGGACACAGACAGAGCGAGGGACACAGACAGAGCGAGGGACACAGAGAGAGCGAGGGACACACAGAAAGGGAGCGAGGGACACAGAGAGAGTGAGGGACACAGAGAGAGTGGGGGACACAGAGCGAGGGACACAGACAGAGCGAGGGACACAGACAGAGCGAGGGACACAGAGAGAGCGAGGGACACACAGAAAGGGAGGGACACAGAGAGCCCGAGTGACACAGAGAGAGCGAGGACACAGAGAGCGAGGGACACAGAGAGCGAGGGACACACAGAGATAGCGAGGGACACAGAGAGTGAGGGACACACAGAGAGAGTGTGGGACACAGAGAGAGTGAATGACACAGAGAGAGAGTGTGGGACACAGAGAATGAGGGACACACAGACAGAGCCATGGACACAGAGAGAGCGAGGGACACAGAGAGCGAAGGACACACAGAGAGAGCGAGGGACATAGAGAGCGAGGGACACACAGAGAGAGTGTGGGACACAGAGAGAGTGAGAGACACAGAGAGAGTGAGGGACACAGAGAGCGAGGGACACAGAGAGCGAGGGACACAGAGAGTGAGGGACACAGAGAGAGTGAGGGACCCAGAGGGAGCGAGGGACACAGAGAGAGCGAGGGACGCAGAGAGTGCGAGGGACACAGAGAGTGAGGGACACAGAGAGAGTGAGGGGCACAGAGAGTGAGGGACACAGAGAGAGTGAGGGGCACAGAGAGCGAGGGACACACAGAGAGAGCGAGAGACACAGAGAGTGAGGGACACAGAGAGAGTGAGGGACACAGAGAGTGAGGGCCACTGAGAGAGTGAGGGACAGAGAGTGAGTGAGGGACACACAGAGAGAGTGAGGGACACAGAGAGCGAGGGACACAGAGAGTGTGGGACACATAGATCGAGGGACACCGAGAGTGTGGGACACATAGATCGAGGGACACAGAGAGGGAGGGACACAGAGAGTGAGGGACACACTGATCGAGGGACACAGAGAGTGAGGGACACAGAGAGTGAGGGACACACAGAGCGAGGGACACAGAGAGTGTGGGACACAGAGAGCGAGGGACACAGAGAGCGAGTAGCACAGAGCATGAGGGACACAAAGAGTGAGGGACACAGAGAGCGAGGGACACACGGAGAGAGCCAGGGACACAGAGAGCGCGAGGGACACAGAGAGCCAGGGACACAGAGAGAGCGAGGGACACACAGCGAGCGAGGGACACAGAGAGAGCGAGGGGCAGAGAGAGAGCGAGGGACACAGAGAGCGAGAGACACAGAGAGAGCGAGGGACACAGAGAGTGCGAGGGACACAGAGAGCACGAGTGACACAGACACCGGGAGGGACACAGAGAGAGTGGGGGACACAGAGAGAGCGAGGGTCACAGAGAGAGCAAGGGACACAGAGAGAGCGAGGGACTCAGAGAGAGTGAGGGGCAGAGACAGAGCGAGGGACACACAGCGAGCCAGGGACACAGAGAGAGCGAGGGACACACAGCGAGCGAGGGACACAGAGAGAGCGAGGGGCAGAGAGAGAGCGAGGGACACAGAGAGCGAGAGACACAGAGAGAGCGAGGGACACAGAGTGCGAAGGATACAGAGAGCACGAGTGACACAGACACCGGGAGGGACACAGAGAGAGTGGGGGACACAGAGAGAGCGAGGGTCACAGAGAGAGCAAGGGACACAGAAAGGGAGGGACACAGGGAGAGCGAGGGACACAGAGTGAGCGAGGGACACAGAGAGAGTGAGGGACACAGATAGCGAGGGACACAGAGAGTGAGGGACACAGAGAGAGCGGGGGACACAGAGAGCGCGAGGGACTCAGAGAGAGCCAGGGACACAGAGAGCGCGAGGGACACAGAGAGAGCGAGAGACACAGAGAGAGCGAGGGGCAGAGAGAGAGCGAGGGAAACAGAGAGCGAGAGACACAGAGAGAGCGAGGGACACAGAGTGCGAAGGACACTGAGAGCACGAGTGACACAGAGAGAGCGAGGGACACAGGGAGAGCGAGGGACACAGAGAGAGCGAGGGGCAGAGAGAGAGCGAGGGATACAGAGAGCGAGAGACACAGAGAGAGCGAGGGACACAGAGTGCGAAGGACACTGAGAGCACGAGTGACACAGAGAGCGCGAGGGACACAGAGAGAGTGAGGGACACAGAGAGCGAGGGACACAGAGAGAGCAAGGGACACAGAGAGCGAGGGACTCAGAGAGAATGAGGGACACAGAGAGAGTTAGAGACACAGAGAGCGAGGGACACAGTGAGCGAGGGACACAGAGAGAGCAAGGGACACAGAGAGCGAGGGACTCAGAGAGAGTGAGGGACACAGAGAGAGTGAGGGACACAGAGAGCGAGGGACACAGTGAGCGAGGGACACAGAGAGAACAAGGGACACAGAAAGGGAGGGACACAGGGAGAGCGAGGGACACAGAGTGAGCGAGGGACACAGAGAGAGTGAGGGACACAGAGAGCGAGGGACACAGAGTGAGCGAGGGACACAGAGAGAGTGAGGGACACAGAGAGCGAGGGACACAGAGAGCGAGGGACACAGAGAGAGCCAGGGACACAGAGAGCGCGAGGGACTCAGAGAGAGCCAGGGATACAGAGAGCACGAGGGAGACAGAGAGAGCCAGGGACACAGAGAGCGCGAGGGACTCAGAGAGAGCCAGGGACACAGAGAGCGCGAGGGACACAGAGAGCCAGGGACACAGAGAGAGCGAGGGATACACAGCGAGCGAGGGACACAGAGAGAGCGAGGGGCAGAGAGAGAGCGAGGGATACAGAGAGCGAGAGACACAGAGAGAGCGAGGGACACAGAGTGCGAAGGACACTGAGAGCACGAGTGACACAGAGAGCGCGAGGGACACAGAGAGCGCGAGCGAGACAGACACCGGGAGGGACACAGAGACCTCGAGGGACAGAGAGAGAGTGGGGGACACAGAGAGAGCGAGGGTCACAGAGAGCAAGGGACACAGAGAGCGAGGGACACTTAGAGAGTGAAGGATACAGAGAGTGAGGGACACACTGAGAGAGTGTGGGACACAGAGAGCGAGTGACACAGAGAGCGCGAGGGACACAGAGCGCGAGGGACACAGAGAGCGAGGGACACAGAGAGTGTGGGACACAGAGAGAGTGAGGGACACAGAGAGAGCGAGGGACACAGAGAGAGCGAGGGACACAGAGAGCGAGGGACACACAGAGAGAGCGAGGGACACAGACAGAGCCAGGGACACAGAGAGAGCGAGGGACATAGAGAGCGAGGGACACAGAGAGCGAGGGACACAGAGAGAGCGAGGGACACACAGAGAGAACGAGGGACACTGAGAGCGAGGGACACAGAGAGCGAGGGTCACACAGAGAGAGTGAGGGACACAGAGAGTGAGGAACACAGAGAGCGAGGGAAACAGAGAGAGCGAGGGACACAGAGAGCGAGGGACACAGAGAGAGTGAGGGACACAGAGAGCGAGGGACACCGAGAGTGTGGGACACATAGATCGAGGGACACAGAGAGTGAGGGACACAGAGAGTGAGGGACACACAGAGCGAGGGACACAGAGAGTGTGGGACACATAGATCGAGGGACACAGAGAGCGAGGGACACATGGAGAGAGCGAGGGACACAGAGAGTGAGGGACACAGAGAGAGTGAGGGACACAGAGAGCGAGGGACACAGAGAGCGAGGGACACAGAGAGAGTCACCGACACAGAGAGTGAGGGCCAGAGAGAGAGTGAGGGACAGAGAGAGAGTGAGGGACACAGAGAGAGTGAGGGTCACAGAGAGTGAGGGGCATAGAGAGAGTGAGGGACACAGAGAGTGAGGAACACAGAGAGGGAGGGACACAGAGAGAGCGAGGGACACAGAGAGCGAGGGACACAGAGAGAGTGAGGGACACAGAGAGAGTGAGGGACACAGAGAGCGAGGGACACAGAGAGCGAGGGACACAGAGAGCGAGGGACACAGAGAGAGTCACCGACACAGAGAGTGAGGGCCAGAGAGAGAGTGAGGGACAGAGAGAGAGTGAGGGACACAGAGAGAGTGAGGGTCACAGAGAGTGAGGGGCATAGAGAGAGTGAGGGACACAGAGAGTGAGGAACACAGAGAGGGAGGGACACAGAGAGAGCGAGGGACACAGAGAGCGAGGGACACAGAGAGAGCAAGGGACACAGAGAGAGTGAGCGACTCAGGGAGAGCGAGGGACACAGAGAGAGTGAGGGACAGAGAGAGAGCGAGGGACACAGAGAGCGCGAGGGACACAGCGAGAGCGAGGGACACACAGAAAGGGAGGGACACAGACAGAGCCACACACAGACACAAACTCAAGACAGGCTGCGTCAATACATCTTTCAAATGGAGCGAGATCCATTCTCCACCTTTAACTTGGAGAGGTGTATCTGGCCTGTGTGTGACCCAAGTCACACACTGACTCTGAACATCCTCACAGCAGCTTGGGGACAGACTTTTCGAAATCACTTTTCATAACCTTTGGGTATCACAAACTGCTTCACAGGCAATGGAGCCCTTTTGAAATCTAGTCAGGAGTAATTTAGGAAATGGACCAGCTAATTTCAGAGAGAGACACAGAAACAGGATGAGATTGTGCTGTACATGTTTCAGAGCTGTCACTGAGACACACACGAGATGTACAATATCAATTATTATTCTGAAGCATGTGATTAAATCAGCCCTGAGACTGAATTCCAGTGTTTCAGAGTAAAGCTCCATCTACACTGCCCATCACACACTCACAACATAAATACTGTCTGGGGTTAAATACAGAGTCAAAATCCCTCTGTCCTATCCAAAGAATTTTTCATTGCAGATAGTTATTTTTATTTTATGGAAAAGCAGAACTCAAATTGCACCGAATCCCAGGGTGGACTCTTGTTTATTTCAGCCCTTCACATTCAAACGTGAAGTTTAAGCTCCGATTACAGGTGTCTGCTTGTCTCTGTTTGTATATTCTCTGTTACTGTTGTTTTGTCACTTGTCTGAAGTATTTGAATAATAGGCCTTGGTTAATCAATCCTTTCTCCCAGCACATGGAAGTTGTGAATCTTCAAGGCTGTCAGTCTGATATAGATAACAAAAAAATACATCCTTTGATCAATCCATTCCCCAACCCTAAATAGATCTCACACATATCCATAATGCAGGAATATCTCCATCAAAACTTCCAATCCGTTCCCAATACTCTTGTTAACATTTGCCTGTATAACCTAAATTCCACTGACAGATTCCGAAAGCTGCACAGAAAAATGACTGGGTATTTTAAACTTTGAAACAAAACTATTTGAACTTGTGCTTCAATCCTATTGTACAGAAATGTTGTCCGGTGGGCTGACAGTATCTCAGTAAGACTGAAACATTGAGGTACGCCTCGCACTGCACTTGACAACATTTGTGGCACTTCAGGCAAGAGAGAGAGAGTGAGGGACACAGCAAGAGAGAGTGAGGGGCACAGCGAGAGAGAGTGAGGGACACAGCGAGAGAGAGTGAGGGACGCAGCGAGAGAGAGTGAGGGACACAGCGAGAGAGAGTGAGGGACAGAGAGAGAGAGTGAGGGACACAGCGAGAGAGAGTGAGGGGCACAGCGAGAGAGAGTGAGGGACACAGCGAGAGAGAGTGAGGGACACAGCGAGAGAGAGTGAGGGACACAGCGAGAGAGTGAGGGACACAGCAAGAGAGAGTGAGGGACACAGAGAGAGAGAGTGAGGGACAGAGAGAGAGTGTGAGGGGCGCAGCGAGAGAGAGTGAGGGGCACAGCGAGAGAGAGTGAGGGACACAGCAAGAGAGAGTGAGGGACACAGCGAGAGAGAGTGAGGGACACAGCGAGAGAGAGTGAGGGACTCAGCGAGAGAGTGAGGGGCACAGAGAGAGAGAGTGAGGGACACAGCGAGAGAGAGTGAGGGACGCAGCGAGAGAGAGTGAGGGGCACAGCGAGAGAGAGTGAGGGACACAGCAAGAGAGAGTGAGGGACACAGCGAGAGAGAGTGAGGGGCACAGCGAGAGAGAGTGAGGGACTCAGCGAGAGAGTGAGGGGCACAGAGAGAGAGAGTGAGGGACACAGCGAGAGAGAGTGAGGGACACAGAGAGAGAGAGTGAGGGACACAGCGAGAGAGTGAGGGACGCAGCGAGAGAGAGTGAGGGACACAGAGAGAGAGAGTGAGGGACACAGTGAGAGAGAGTGAGGGACAGAGAGAGAGTGAGGGACACAGAGAGAGAGAGTGAGGGACACAGCGAGAGAGAGTGAGGGACGCAGAGAGAGAGAGTGAGGGACACAGCGAGAGAGAGTGAGGGACGCAGCGAGAGAGAGTGAGGGACACAGCAAGAGAGAGTGAGGGACACAGCGAGAGAGAGTGAGGGGCACAGCGAGAGAGAGTGAGGGACTCAGCGAGAGAGTGAGGGGCACAGAGAGAGAGAGTGAGGGACACAGCGAGAGAGAGTGAGGGACACAGAGAGAGAGAGTGAGGGACACAGCGAGAGAGTGAGGGACGCAGCGAGAGAGAGTGAGGGACACAGAGAGAGAGAGTGAGGGACACAGTGAGAGAGAGTGAGGGACAGAGAGAGAGTGAGGGACACAGAGAGAGAGAGTGAGGGACACAGCGAGAGAGAGTGAGGGACGCAGAGAGAGAGAGTGAGGGACACAGAGAGAGAGAGTGAGGGACACAGCGAGAGAGAGTGAGGGACACAGCGAGAGAGAGTGAGGGACACAGCGAGAGAGAGTGAGGGACACAGCGAGAGAGAGTGAGGGACACAGTGAGAGAGAGTGAGGGACAGAGAGAGAGTGAGGGACACAGCGAGAGAGAGTGAGGGACGCAGCGAGAGAGAGTGAGGGACACAGCGAGAGAGAGTGAGGGACACAGAGAGAGAGAGTGAGGGACACAGCGAGAGAGAGTGAGGGACACAGCGAGAGAGTGAGGGGCACAGAGAGAGAGAGTGAGGGACACAGCGAGAGAGAGTGAGGGACACAGAGAGAGAGAGTGAGGGACACAGCGAGAGAGAGTGAGCGACACAGCGAGAGAGAGAGTGAGGGACACAGCGAGAGAGAGTGAGGGACATAGCGAGAGAGTGAGGGGCACAGAGAGAGAGAGTGAGGGACACAGCGAGAGAGAGTGAGGGACACAGAGAGAGAGTGAGGGGCACAGAGAGAGAGAGTGAGGGACACAGCGAGAGAGAGTGAGGGACACAGCGACAGAGAGTGAGGGACACAGCGAGAGAGAGTGAGGGACACAGAGAGAGAGAGTGAGGGACACAGCGAGAGAGAGTGAGGGACACAGCGAGAGAGAGAGTGAGGGACACAGCGAGAGAGAGTGAGGGACATAGCGAGAGAGTGAGGGACACAGAGAGAGAGAGTGAGTGACACAGCGAGAGAGAGTGAGTGACACAGCGAGAGAGAGTGAGGGACACAGCGAGAGAGAGTGAGGGACACAGCAAGAGAGAGTGAGGGACACAGCGAGAGAGAGTGAGGGACACAGCGAGAGAGAGTGAGGGACGCAGCGAGAGAGAGTGAGGGACACAGAGAGAGAGAGTGAGGGACACAGCGAGAGAGAGTGAGGGACACAGCGAGAGAGAGTGAGGGACACAGCGAGAGAGAGTGAGGGGCACAGCGAGAGAGAGTGAGGGACACAGCGAGAGAGAGTGAGGGACACAGCGAGAGAGTGAGAGACACAGAGAGAGAGAGAGTGAGGGACACAGCGAGAGAGTGAGGGACACAGCGAGAGAGTGAGGGACACAGAGAGAGAGTGAGGGACACAGCGAGAGAGTGAGGGACACAGAGAGAGAGTGAGGGACACAGTGAGAGAGAGTGAGGGACACAGCGAGAGAGTGAGGGACACAGCGAGAGAGTGAGGGACACAGAGAGAGAGAGTGAGGGACACAGAGAGAGAGAGTGAGTGACACAGCGAGAGAGAGTGAGTGACACAGCGAGAGAGAGTGAGGGACACAGCGAGAGAGAGTGAGGGACACAGCAAGAGAGAGTGAGGGACACAGCGAGAGAGAGTGAGGGACACAGCGAGAGAGAGTGAGGGACACAGAGAGAGAGAGAGTGAGGGACGCAGCGAGAGAGTGAGAGACACAGAGAGAGAGAGAGTGAGGGACACAGCGAGAGAGAGTGAGGGACACAGCGAGAGAGTGAGGGACACAGAGAGAGAGTGAGGGACACAGCGAGAGAGTGAGGGACACAGAGAGAGAGTGAGGGACACAGCAAGAGAGAGTGAGAGACACAGCGAGAGAGAGTGAGGGACACAGCGAGAGAGTGAGTGAGGGACGCAGCGAGAGAGAGTGAGGGACACAGCGAGAGAGTGAGGGACACAGCGAGAGAGAGAGTGAGGGACACAGCGAGAGAGAGTGAGGGACACAGCGAGAGAGAGTGAGGGACACAGCGAGAGAGTGAGAGACACAGCGAGAGAGAGAGTGAGGGACACAGCGAGAGAGAGTGAGGGACACAGCGAGAGAGAGTGAGGGACACAGCGAGAGAGAGTGAGGGACACAGCGAGAGAGTGAGGGACACAGCGAGAGAGAGAGTGAGGGACACAGCGAGAGAGAGTGAGGGACACAGCGAGAGAGAGTGAGGGACACAGCGAGAGAGTGAGAGACACAGAGAGAGAGAGAGTGAGGGACACAGCGAGAGAGTGAGGGACACAGCGAGAGAGTGAGGGACACAGAGAGAGAGTGAGGGACACAGCGAGAGAGTGAGGGACACAGAGAGAGAGTGAGGGACACAGCGAGAGAGAGTGAGGGACACAGCGAGAGAGTGAGGGACACAGCGAGAGAGTGAGGGACACAGAGAGAGAGAGTGAGGGACACAGAGAGAGAGAGTGAGTGACACAGCGAGAGAGAGTGAGTGACACAGCGAGAGAGAGTGAGGGACACAGCGAGAGAGAGTGAGGGACACAGCAAGAGAGAGTGAGGGACACAGCGAGAGAGAGTGAGGGACACAGCGAGAGAGAGTGAGGGACACAGCGAGAGAGAGTGAGGGACACAGCGAGAGAGAGTGAGGGACACAGCGAGAGAGAGTGAGGGACGCAGCGAGAGAGAGTGTGGGACACAGCGAGAGAGAGAGTGAGGGACACAGCGAGAGAGAGAGTGAGGGACGCAGCGAGAGAGAGTGAGGGACACAGCGAGAGAGAGTGAGGGACACAGCGAGAGAGAGAGTGAGGGACACAGCAAGAGAGAGTGAGGGACACAGCGAGAGAGAGTGAGGGACACAGCGAGAGAGAGAGAGGGACACAGCGAGAGCGAGAGTGAGGGACACAGCAAGAGAGAGTGAGGGACGCAGCGAGAGAGAGTGAGGGACACAGCGAGAGAGAGTGAGGGACACAGCGAGAGAGAGAGAGGGACACAGCGAGAGCGAGAGTGAGGGACACAGCGAGAGAGAGTGAGGGACACAGCGAGAGAGAGTGAGGGACGCAGCGAGAGAGAGAGTGAGGGACACAGTGAGAGAGAGTGAGGGACACAGCAAGAGAGAGTGTGGGACACAGCGAGAGAGAGAGTGAGGGACACAGCGAGAGAGAGTGAGGGACACAGCGAGAGAGAATGAGGGACACAGCGAGAGAGAGTGAGGGACACAGCGAGAGAGTGAGGGACACAGCGAGAGAGAGAGTGAGGGACGCAGCGAGAGAGAGTGATGGACAGAGAGAGAGAGAGTGAGGGACAGAGAGAGAGAGAGTGAGGGGCGCAGCGAGAGAGAGTGAGGGACACAGCGACAGAGAGTGAAGGACACAGCGAGAGAGAGTGAGGGACACAGCGAGAGAGTGTGAGGGACAGAGAGAGAGTGTGAGGGACGCAGAGAGAGAGAGAGAGAGAAAGACGCAGCGAGAGAGAGTGAGGGACACAGCGAGAGAGAGTGAGGGACACAGCGAGAGAGAGTGTGAGGGACACAGCGAGAGAGAGTGAGGATCACAGCGAGAAAGAGTGAGGGACACAGCGAGAGAGAGAGTGGGACACAGCGAGAGAGAGTGAGGGACACAGAGAGAGAGACAGTGAGGGTCGCAGCGAGAGAGAGTGAGGGACGCAGCGAGAGAGAGTGAGGGACACAGAGAGAGAGAGTGAGGGACGCAGCGAGAGAGAATGAGGGACACAGCGAGAGAGTGAGGGACGCAGCGAGAGAGAGTGAGGGACACAGAGAGAGAGAGTGAGGGACACAGAGAGAGAGACAGTGAGGGTCGCAGCGAGAGAGAGTGAGGGACGCAGCGAGAGAGAGTGAGGGACACAGAGAGAGAGAGTGAGGGACGCAGCGAGAGAGAATGAGGGACACAGCGAGAGAGAGTGAGGGACGCAGAGAGAGAGTAAGGGACACAGCGAGAGAGAGTAAGGGACACAGAGAGAGAGAGTGAGGGACGCAGCGAGAGAGAGTGAGGGACGCAGCGAGAGAGAGTGAGGGACACAGCGAGAGAGAGTGAGGGACACAGCGAGAGAGAGTGAGGGACACAGCGAGAAAGAGTGAGGGACACAGCAAGAGACAGTGAGGGACACAGCGAGAGAGAGTGAGGGACACAGCGAGAGAGAGTGAGGGACACAGCGAGAGAGAGTGAGGGACACAGCGAGAGAGAGTGAGGGACACAGCGAGAGAGAGAGAGGGACACAGCGAGAGAGAGTGAGGGACACAGCGAGAGAGAGTGAGAGACACAGCGAGAGAGAGTGAGGGACACAGCGAGAGAGAGTGAGGGACACAGCGAGAGAGAGTGAGGGACACAGCGAGAGAGAGTGAGGGACACAGCGAGAGAGAGTGAGGGACACAGCGAGAGAGAGTGAGGGACACAGCGAGAGAGAGTGAGGGACACAGCGAGAGAGAGTGAGGGACACAGCGAGAGAGAGAGAGGGACACAGCGAGAGAGAGTGAGGGACACAGCGAGAGAGAGTGAGGGACACAGCGAGAGAGAGTGAGGGACACAGCGAGAGAGAGTGAGGGACACAGCGAGAGAGAGAGAGGGACACAGCGAGAGAGAGTGAGGGACACAGCGAGAGAGAGTGAGGGACACAGCGAGAGAGAGTGAGGGACGCAGCGAGAGAGAGTGAGGGACACAGCGAGAGAGAGTGAGGGACACAGAGAGAGAGAGTGAGGGACACAGCAAGAGAGAGTGAGGGGCACAGCGAGAGAGAGTGAGGGACACAGCGAGAGAGAGTGAGGGACGCAGCGAGAGAGAGTGAGGGACACAGAGAGAGAGAGTGAGGGACGCAGCGAGAGAGAGTGAGGGACGCAGCGAGAGAGAGTGAGGGACACAGAGAGAGAGAGTGAGGGACACAGCGAGAGAGTGAGGGACACAGCGAGAGAGAGTGAGGGACACAGCGAGAGAGAGTGAGGGACGCAGCGAGAGAGAGTGAGGGACACAGAGAGAGAGAGTGAGGGGCACAGCGAGAGAGAGTGAGGGACACAGCGAGAGAGAGTTAGGGACGCAGCGAGAGAGAGTGAGGGACTCAGCGAGAGAGAGTGAGGGACACAGCGAGAGAGAGTGAGGGACACAGCGAGAGAGAGTGAGGGACACAGCGAGAGAGTGAGGGACACAGCGAGAGAGTGTGAGGGACACAGCGAGAGAGAGTGAGGGATGCAGAGAGAGAGTGAGGGACACAGAGAGAGAGAGTGAGGGACACAGCGAGAGAGAGTGAGGGACACAGCGAGAGAGAGTGAGGGACACAGCGAGAGAGAGTGAGGGACACAGCGAGAGAGAGAGAGTGAGGGACACAGCGAGAGAGAGTGAGGGGCACAGCGAGAGAGAGTGAGGGACGCAGCGAGAGAGAGTGAGGGACACAGCGAGAGAGAGTGAGGGACACAGCGAGAGAGTGAGGGACACAGCGAGAGAGTGTGAGGGACACAGCGAGAGAGAGTGAGGGACACAGCGAGAGAGAGTGAGGGACACAGCGAGAGAGAGAGAGTGAGGGACACAACGAGAGAGAGTGAGGGACGCAGAGAGAGAGAGTGAGGGACGCAGCGAAAGAGAGTGAGGGACGCAGCGAGAGAGAGTGAGGGACGCAGCGCGAGAGAGTGAGAGACACAGCGAGAGAGATTGAGGGACACAGCGAGAGAGAGTGAGGGACACAGCGAGAGAGAGTGAGGGACACAGCGAGAGAGAGTGAGGGACGCAGCGAGAGAGAGTGAGGGGCACAGCGAGAGAGAGTGAGGGACACAGCGAGAGAGACAGAGAGAGCGAGGGACACAAAGAGCGAGGGACACAGAGCACGAGGGACACAGAGAGTGAGGGACACAGAGAGCGAGGGACACTGAGCGATTAACACAGAGCACGAGGGACACAGAGAACGCGAGGGACACAGCGAGAGCGAGGGACACACAGAAAGGGAGGGACACAGACAGAGCGAGGGTCACAGACCGAGCTACACAGAGAGCGCGAGGGACACAGAGAGAGCGAGGGACACAAAGAGCGAGGGACACAGAGCACGAGGGACACAGAGCACGAGGGACACAGAGAGCGAGGGACACAGAGAGCGATTAACACAGAGAATGAGGGACACAGAGAGTGAGGGACACAGTGCACGAGGGACGCAGAGAGTGTGAGGGACACAGAGAGCCCGAGGGACACACAGAAAGGGAGGGACACAGACAGAGCGAGGGTCACAGACCGAGGGACACAGACAGAGCGAGGGACACAGAGAGAGCGAGGGAAACAGAGAGTGAGGGTCACAGAGAGAGTGAAGGACACAGAGAGCGAGGGACACAGAAAGAGCCAGGGACACAGAGAGAGCGAGGGACTGGGAGAGAGAGTGAGGGACGCAGAGAGAGCGAGGGACAAACTGAGAGCGAGGGACACAGAGAGCGAGGGACACAGAGAGAGCGAGGGACACAGAGAGAGTGAGCGACACAGGGAGATCGAGGGACACAGAGAGAGTGAGGGACACAGAGAGAGTGAGGGACACAGAGAGAGCGAGGGACACAAAGAGCGAGGGACACAGAGCACCAGGGACACAGAGAGGAGGGTCACAGAGAGTGTGGGACACAGAGAGTGAGGGACACAGAGAGAGCGAGGGACACAGAGAGAGTGAGCGACACAGGGAGATCGAGGGACACAGAGAGAGTGAGGGACACAGAGAGAGCGAGGGACACAGAGAGCGCGAGGGACACAGCGAGAGCGAGGGACACACAGAAAGGGAGGGACACAGACAGAGCGAGGGTCACAGACTGAGCTACACAGAAAGCGCGAGGGACACAGCGAGAGCGAGGGACACACAGAAAGGGAGGGACACAGACAGAGCGAGGGTCACAGACCGAGCTACACAGAGAGCGCGAGGGACACAGAGAGAGCGAGGGACACAAAGAGCGAGGGACCCAGAGCACGAGGGACACAGAGAGCGAGGGACACAGAGAGCGATTAACACAGAGAACGAGGGACACAGAGAGTGAGGGACACAGTGCACGAGGGACACAGAGAGTGTGAGGGACACAGAGAGCCCGAGGGACACACAGAAAGGGAGGGACACAGACAGAGCGAGGGTCACAGACCGAGGGACACAGAGAGAGCGAGGGACACAGAGAGAGCGTGGGACACAGAGAGAGCGAGGGATACACAGAAAGGGAGGGACACAGAGAGAGTGAGGGACACAGCGAGAGAGAGTGAGGGACACAGCGAGAGAGAGTGAGGGACGCAGCGAGAGAGAGTGAGGGACACAGCGAGAGAGAGTGAGGGACACAGCGAGAGAGAGTGAGGGACACAGCAAGAGAGAGTGAGGGACACAGCGAGAGAGAGTGAGGGACACAGCAAGAGACAGTGAGGGACACAGCGAGAGAGAGTGAGGGACACAGAGAGAGAGAGTGAGGGACACAGCAAGAGAGAGTGAGGGGCACAGCGAGAGAGAGTGTGGGACACAGCGAGAGAGAGTGTGGGACACAGCGAGAGAGAGTGAGGGACACAGCGAGAGAGAGTGAGGGACACAGCGAGAGAGAGTGAGGGACACAGCGAGAGAGAGAGAGGGACACAGCGAGAGAGAGTGAGGGACACAGCGAGAGAGAGTGAGAGACACAGAGAGAGAGAGTGAGGGACACAGCGAGAGAGAGTGAGGGACACAGCGAGAGAGAGTGAGGGACACAGAGAGAGAGAGTGAGGGACACAGCGAGAGAGAGTGAGGGACACAGCGAGAGAGAGAGAGGGACACAGCGAGAGAGAGTGAGGGACACAGCGAGAGAGAGTGAGAGACACAGAGAGAGAGAGTGAGGGACACAGCAAGAGAGAGTGAGGGACGCAGCGAGAGAGAGTGAGGGGCACAGCGAGAGAGAGTGAGGGACACAGCGAGAGAGAGTGAGGGACAGAGAGAGAGTGAGGGGCACAGCGAGAGAGAGTGAGGGACACAGCGAGAGAGAGTGAGGGACGCAGCGAGAGAGAGTGAGGGACACAGCGAGAGAGAGTGAGGGACACAGCGAGAGAGAGAGTGAGGGACACAGCGAGAGAGAGAGAGTGGGGGACACAGCGAGAGAGAGTGAGGGACGCAGCGAGAGAGAGTGAGGGACACAGAGAGAGAGAGTGAGGGACGCAGCGAGAGAGAGTGAGGGACGCAGCGAGAGAGAGTGAGGGACACAGCGAGAGAGAGTGAGGGACACAGCGAGAGAGAGTGAGGGACACAGCGAGAGAGAGTGAGGGACACAGCAAGAGACAGTGAGGGACACAGCGAGAGAGAGTGAGGGACACAGAGAGAGAGAGTGAGGGACACAGCAAGAGAGAGTGAGGGGCACAGCGAGAGAGAGTGAGGGACACAGCGAGAGAGAGTGAGGGACGCAGCGAGAGAGAGTGAGGGACACAGCGAGAGAGAGTGAGGGACACAGCGAGAGAGTGAGGGACACAGCGAGAGAGTGTGAGGGACACAGCGAGAGAGAGTGAGGGACACAGCGAGAGAGAGTGAGGGACACAGCGAGAGAGAGAGAGTGAGGGACACAACGAGAGAGAGTGAGGGACGCAGAGAGAGAGAGTGAGGGACGCAGCGAAAGAGAGTGAGGGACGCAGCGAGAGAGAGTGAGGGACGCAGCGAGAGAGAGTGAGAGACACAGCGAGAGAGATTGAGGGACACAGCGAGAGAGAGTGAGGGACACAGCGAGAGAGAGTGAGGGACACAGCGAGAGAGAGTGAGGGACGCAGCGAGAGAGAGTGAGGGGCACAGCGAGAGAGAGTGAGGGACACAGCGAGAGAGACAGAGAGAGCGAGGGACACAAAGAGCGAGGGACACAGAGCACGAGGGACACAGAGAGCGAGGGACACAGAGAGTGAGGGAAACAGAGAGTGAGGGACACAGAGAGAACGAGGGACACAGAGAGTGAGGGACACAGAGAGCGAGGGACACTGAGCGATTAACACAGAGCACGAGGGAAACAGAGAACGCGAGGGACACAGCGAGAGCGAGGGACACACAGAAAGGGAGGGACACAGACAGAGCGAGGGTCACAGACCGAGCTACACAGAGAGCGCGAGGGACACAGAGAGAGCGAGGGACACAAAGAGCGAGGGACACAGAGCACGAGGGACACAGAGCACGAGGGACACAGAGAGCGAGGGACACAGAGAGCGATTAACACAGAGAATGAGGGACACAGAGAGTGAGGGACACAGTGCACGAGGGACGCAGAGAGTGTGAGGGACACAGAGAGCCCGAGGGACACACAGAAAGGGAGGGACACAGACAGAGCGAGGGTCACAGACCGAGGGACACAGACAGAGCGAGGGACACAGAGAGAGCGAGGGAAACAGAGAGTGAGGGTCACAGAGAGAGTGAGGGACACAGAGAGCGAGGGACACAGAGAGCGAGGGACACAGAAAGAGCCAGGGACACAGAGAGAGCGAGGGACTGGGAGAGAGAGTGAGGGACGCAGAGAGAGCGAGGGACAAACTGAGAGCGAGGGACACAGAGAGCGAGGGACACAGAGAGAGCGAGGGACACAGAGAGAGTGAGCGACACAGGGAGATCGAGGGACACAGAGAGAGTGAGGGACACAGAGAGAGTGAGGGACACAGAGAGAGCGAGGGACACAAAGAGCGAGGGACACAGAGCACCAGGGACACAGAGAGGAGGGTCACAGAGAGTGTGGGACACAGAGAGTGAGGGACACAGAGAGGGAGGGACACAGAGAGAGTGAGGGACACAGAGAGAGCGAGGGACACAGAGAGCGCGAGGGACACAGCGAGAGCGAGGGACACACAGAAAGGGAGGGACACAGACAGAGCGAGGGTCACAGACTGAGCTACACAGAAAGCGCGAGGGACACAGCGAGAGCGAGGGACACACAGAAAGGGAGGGACACAGACAGAGCGAGGGTCACAGACCGAGCTACACAGAGAGCGCGAGGGACACAGAGAGAGCGAGGGACACAAAGAGCGAGGGACCCAGAGCACGAGGGACACAGAGAGCGAGGGACACAGAGAGCGATTAACACAGAGAACGAGGGACACAGAGAGTGAGGGACACAGTGCACGAGGGACACAGAGAGTGTGAGGGACACAGAGAGCCCGAGGGACACACAGAAAGGGAGGGACACAGACAGAGCGAGGGTCACAGACCGAGGGACACAGAGAGAGCGAGGGACACAGAGAGAGCGTGGGACACAGAGAGAGCGAGGGATACACAGAAAGGGAGGGACACAGAGAGAGTGAGGGACACAGCGAGAGAGAGTGAGGGACACAGCGAGAGAGAGTGAGGGACGCAGCGAGAGAGAGTGAGGGACACAGCGAGAGAGAGTGAGGGACACAGCGAGAGAGAGTGAGGGACACAGCGAGAGAGAGTGAGGGGCACAGCAAGAGAGAGTGAGGGACACAGCGAGAGAGAGTGAGGGACACAGCAAGAGACAGTGAGGGACACAGCGAGAGAGAGTGAGGGACACAGAGAGAGAGAGTGAGGGACACAGCAAGAGAGAGTGAGGGGCACAGCGAGAGAGAGTGAGGGACACAGCGAGAGAGAGTGAGGGACACAGCGAGAGAGAGTGAGGGACACAGCGAGAGAGAGTGAGGGACACAGCGAGAGAGAGAGAGGGACACAGCGAGAGAGAGTGAGGGACACAGCGAGAGAGAGTGAGGGACACAGCGAGAGAGAGTGAGGGACACAGCGAGAGAGAGTGAGGGACACAGCGAGAGAGAGAGAGGGACACAGCGAGAGAGAGTGAGGGACACAGCGAGAGAGAGTGAGGGACACAGCGAGAGAGAGTGAGGGACGCAGCGAGAGAGAGTGAGGGACACAGCGAGAGAGAGTGAGGGACACAGAGAGAGAGAGTGAGGGACACAGCAAGAGAGAGTGAGGGGCACAGCGAGAGAGAGTGAGGGACACAGCGAGAGAGAGTGAGGGACGCAGCGAGAGAGAGTGAGGGACACAGAGAGAGAGAGTGAGGGACGCAGCGAGAGAGAGTGAGGGACACAGAGAGAGAGTGAGGGACACAGCGAGAGAGAGTGAGGGACACAGCGAGAGAGAGTGAGGGACGCAGCGAGAGAGAGTGAGGGACACAGAGAGAGAGAGTGAGGGGCACAGCGAGAGAGAGTGAGGGACGCAGCGAGAGAGAGTGAGGGACACAGCGAGAGAGAGTGAGGGACACAGCGAGAGAGTGAGGGACACAGCGAGAGAGTGTGAGGGACACAGCGAGAGAGAGTGAGGGACACAGCGAGAGAGAGTGAGGGACACAGCGAGAGAGAGAGAGTGAGGGACACAACGAGAGAGAGTGAGGGACGCAGAGAGAGAGAGTGAGGGACGCAGCGAAAGAGAGTGAGGGACGCAGCGAGAGAGAGTGAGGGACGCAGCGCGAGAGAGTGAGAGACACAGCGAGAGAGATTGAGGGACACAGCGAGAGAGAGTGAGGGACACAGCGAGAGAGAGTGAGGGACACAGCGAGAGAGAGTGAGGGACGCAGCGAGAGAGAGTGAGGGGCACAGCGAGAGAGAGTGAGGGACACAGCGAGAGAGACAGAGAGAGCGAGGGACACAAAGAGCGAGGGACACAGAGCACGAGGGACACAGAGAGCGAGGGACACAGAGAGTGAGGGAAACAGAGAGTGAGGGACACAGAGAGAACGAGGGACACAGAGAGTGAGGGACACAGAGAGCGAGGGACACTGAGCGATTAACACAGAGCACGAGGGACACAGAGAACGCGAGGGACACAGCGAGAGCGAGGGACACACAGAAAGGGAGGGACACAGACAGAGCGAGGGTCACAGACCGAGCTACACAGAGAGCGCGAGGGACACAGAGAGAGCGAGGGACACAAAGAGCGAGGGACACAGAGCACGAGGGACACAGAGCACGAGGGACACAGAGAGCGAGGGACACAGAGAGCGATTAACACAGAGAATGAGGGACACAGAGAGTGAGGGACACAGTGCACGAGGGACGCAGAGAGTGTGAGGGACACAGAGAGCCCGAGGGACACACAGAAAGGGAGGGACACAGACAGAGCGAGGGTCACAGACCGAGGGACACAGACAGAGCGAGGGACACAGAGAGAGCGAGGGAAACAGAGAGTGAGGGTCACAGAGAGAGTGAGGGACACAGAGAGCGAGGGACACAGAAAGAGCCAGGGACACAGAGAGAGCGAGGGACTGGGAGAGAGAGTGAGGGACGCAGAGAGAGCGAGGGACAAACTGAGAGCGAGGGACACAGAGAGCGAGGGACACAGAGAGAGCGAGGGACACAGAGAGAGTGAGCGACACAGGGAGATCGAGGGACACAGAGAGAGTGAGGGACACAGAGAGAGTGAGGGACACAGAGAGAGCGAGGGACACAAAGAGCGAGGGACACAGAGCACCAGGGACACAGAGAGGAGGGTCACAGAGAGTGTGGGACACAGAGAGTGAGGGACACAGAGAGAGCGAGGGACACAGAGAGAGTGAGCGACACAGGGAGATCGAGGGACACAGAGAGAGTGAGGGACACAGAGAGAGCGAGGGACACAGAGAGCGCGAGGGACACAGCGAGAGCGAGGGACACACAGAAAGGGAGGGACACAGACAGAGCGAGGGTCACAGACTGAGCTACACAGAAAGCGCGAGGGACACAGCGAGAGCGAGGGACACACAGAAAGGGAGGGACACAGACAGAGCGAGGGTCACAGACCGAGCTACACAGAGAGCGCGAGGGACACAGAGAGAGCGAGGGACACAAAGAGCGAGGGACCCAGAGCACGAGGGACACAGAGAGCGAGGGACACAGAGAGCGATTAACACAGAGAACGAGGGACACAGAGAGTGAGGGACACAGTGCACGAGGGACACAGAGAGTGTGAGGGACACAGAGAGCCCGAGGGACACACAGAAAGGGAGGGACACAGACAGAGCGAGGGTCACAGACCGAGGGACACAGAGAGAGCGAGGGACACAGAGAGAGCGTGGGACACAGAGAGAGCGAGGGATACACAGAAAGGGAGGGACACAGAGAGAGTGAGGGACACAGCGAGAGAGAGTGAGGGACACAGCGAGAGAGAGTGAGGGACGCAGCGAGAGAGAGTGAGGGACACAGCGAGAGAGAGTGAGGGACACAGCGAGAGAGAGTGAGGGACACAGCGAGAGAGAGTGAGGGGCACAGCAAGAGAGAGTGAGGGACACAGCGAGAGAGAGTGAGGGACACAGCAAGAGACAGTGAGGGACACAGCGAGAGAGAGTGAGGGACACAGAGAGAGAGAGTGAGGGACACAGCAAGAGAGAGTGAGGGGCACAGCGAGAGAGAGTGTGGGACACAGCGAGAGAGAGTGTGGGACACAGCGAGAGAGAGTGAGGGACACAGCGAGAGAGAGTGAGGGACACAGCGAGAGAGAGTGAGGGACACAGCGAGAGAGAGAGAGGGACACAGCGAGAGAGAGTGAGGGACACAGCGAGAGAGAGTGAGAGACACAGAGAGAGAGAGTGAGGGACACAGCGAGAGAGAGTGAGGGACACAGCGAGAGAGAGTGAGGGACACAGAGAGAGAGAGTGAGGGACACAGCGAGAGAGAGTGAGGGACACAGCGAGAGAGAGAGAGGGACACAGCGAGAGAGAGTGAGGGACACAGCGAGAGAGAGTGAGAGACACAGAGAGAGAGAGTGAGGGACACAGCAAGAGAGAGTGAGGGACGCAGCGAGAGAGAGTGAGGGGCACAGCGAGAGAGAGTGAGGGACACAGCGAGAGAGAGTGAGGGACAGAGAGAGAGTGAGGGGCACAGCGAGAGAGAGTGAGGGACACAGCGAGAGAGAGTGAGGGACGCAGCGAGAGAGAGTGAGGGACACAGCGAGAGAGAGTGAGGGACACAGCGAGAGAGAGAGTGAGGGACACAGCGAGAGAGAGAGAGTGGGGGACACAGCGAGAGAGAGTGAGGGACGCAGCGAGAGAGAGTGAGGGACACAGAGAGAGAGAGTGAGGGACGCAGCGAGAGAGAGTGAGGGACGCAGCGAGAGAGAGTGAGGGACACAGCGAGAGAGAGTGAGGGACACAGCGAGAGAGAGTGAGGGACACAGCGAGAGAGAGTGAGGGACACAGCAAGAGACAGTGAGGGACACAGCGAGAGAGAGTGAGGGACACAGAGAGAGAGAGTGAGGGACACAGCAAGAGAGAGTGAGGGGCACAGCGAGAGAGAGTGAGGGACACAGCGAGAGAGAGTGAGGGACGCAGCGAGAGAGAGTGAGGGACACAGCGAGAGAGAGTGAGGGACACAGCGAGAGAGTGAGGGACACAGCGAGAGAGTGTGAGGGACACAGCGAGAGAGAGTGAGGGACACAGCGAGAGAGAGTGAGGGACACAGCGAGAGAGAGAGAGTGAGGGACACAACGAGAGAGAGTGAGGGACGCAGAGAGAGAGAGTGAGGGACGCAGCGAAAGAGAGTGAGGGACGCAGCGAGAGAGAGTGAGGGACGCAGCGAGAGAGAGTGAGAGACACAGCGAGAGAGATTGAGGGACACAGCGAGAGAGAGTGAGGGACACAGCGAGAGAGAGTGAGGGACACAGCGAGAGAGAGTGAGGGACGCAGCGAGAGAGAGTGAGGGGCACAGCGAGAGAGAGTGAGGGACACAGCGAGAGAGACAGAGAGAGCGAGGGACACAAAGAGCGAGGGACACAGAGCACGAGGGACACAGAGAGCGAGGGACACAGAGAGTGAGGGAAACAGAGAGTGAGGGACACAGAGAGAACGAGGGACACAGAGAGTGAGGGACACAGAGAGCGAGGGACACTGAGCGATTAACACAGAGCACGAGGGAAACAGAGAACGCGAGGGACACAGCGAGAGCGAGGGACACACAGAAAGGGAGGGACACAGACAGAGCGAGGGTCACAGACCGAGCTACACAGAGAGCGCGAGGGACACAGAGAGAGCGAGGGACACAAAGAGCGAGGGACACAGAGCACGAGGGACACAGAGCACGAGGGACACAGAGAGCGAGGGACACAGAGAGCGATTAACACAGAGAATGAGGGACACAGAGAGTGAGGGACACAGTGCACGAGGGACGCAGAGAGTGTGAGGGACACAGAGAGCCCGAGGGACACACAGAAAGGGAGGGACACAGACAGAGCGAGGGTCACAGACCGAGGGACACAGACAGAGCGAGGGACACAGAGAGAGCGAGGGAAACAGAGAGTGAGGGTCACAGAGAGAGTGAGGGACACAGAGAGCGAGGGACACAGAGAGCGAGGGACACAGAAAGAGCCAGGGACACAGAGAGAGCGAGGGACTGGGAGAGAGAGTGAGGGACGCAGAGAGAGCGAGGGACAAACTGAGAGCGAGGGACACAGAGAGCGAGGGACACAGAGAGAGCGAGGGACACAGAGAGAGTGAGCGACACAGGGAGATCGAGGGACACAGAGAGAGTGAGGGACACAGAGAGAGTGAGGGACACAGAGAGAGCGAGGGACACAAAGAGCGAGGGACACAGAGCACCAGGGACACAGAGAGGAGGGTCACAGAGAGTGTGGGACACAGAGAGTGAGGGACACAGAGAGGGAGGGACACAGAGAGAGTGAGGGACACAGAGAGAGCGAGGGACACAGAGAGCGCGAGGGACACAGCGAGAGCGAGGGACACACAGAAAGGGAGGGACACAGACAGAGCGAGGGTCACAGACTGAGCTACACAGAAAGCGCGAGGGACACAGCGAGAGCGAGGGACACACAGAAAGGGAGGGACACAGACAGAGCGAGGGTCACAGACCGAGCTACACAGAGAGCGCGAGGGACACAGAGAGAGCGAGGGACACAAAGAGCGAGGGACCCAGAGCACGAGGGACACAGAGAGCGAGGGACACAGAGAGCGATTAACACAGAGAACGAGGGACACAGAGAGTGAGGGACACAGTGCACGAGGGACACAGAGAGTGTGAGGGACACAGAGAGCCCGAGGGACACACAGAAAGGGAGGGACACAGACAGAGCGAGGGTCACAGACCGAGGGACACAGAGAGAGCGAGGGACACAGAGAGAGCGTGGGACACAGAGAGAGCGAGGGATACACAGAAAGGGAGGGACACAGAGAGAGTGAGGGACACAGCGAGAGAGAGTGAGGGACACAGCGAGAGAGAGTGAGGGACGCAGCGAGAGAGAGTGAGGGACACAGCGAGAGAGAGTGAGGGACACAGCGAGAGAGAGTGAGGGACACAGCGAGAGAGAGTGAGGGGCACAGCAAGAGAGAGTGAGGGACACAGCGAGAGAGAGTGAGGGACACAGCAAGAGACAGTGAGGGACACAGCGAGAGAGAGTGAGGGACACAGAGAGAGAGAGTGAGGGACACAGCAAGAGAGAGTGAGGGGCACAGCGAGAGAGAGTGAGGGACACAGCGAGAGAGAGTGAGGGACGCAGCGAGAGAGAGTGAGGGACACAGAGAGAGAGAGTGAGGGACACAGCGAGAGAGAGTGAGGGACACAGCGAGAGAGAGTGAGGGGCACAGCAAGAGACAGTGAGGGACACAGCGAGAGAGAGTGAGGGACACAGAGAGAGAGAGTGAGGGACACAGCAAGAGAGAGCGTGGGACACAGAGAGAGCGAGGGATACACAGAAAGGGAGGGACACAGAGAGAGTGAGGGACACAGAGAGAGTGAGGGACACAGAGAGAGCGAGGGACACAGAGAGAGCAAGGGACACAGAGAGCGAGGGACACAGAGAGCGAGGGACAGACAGAGAGAGCGAGGGACACAGACAGAGCCAGGGACACAGAGAGAGCAAGGGACATAGAGAGCGAGGGTCACACAGAGAGAGCGAGGGCCACAGAGAGCGAGGGACACAGAGAGCGAGGGACACACAGAGAGAGTGAGGGACACAGAGAGTGAGGAACACAGAGAGCGAGGGAAACAGAGAGATCGAGGGAAACAGAGAGAGCGAGGGACACAGAGAGAGTGAGGGACACAGAGAGTGTGAGGGACACAGAGAGTGAGGGACACAGACCGAGGGACACAGACAGAGCGAGGGACACAGCGAGAGCGAGGGAAACAGAGAGAGCGAGGGACACAGAGAGAGTGAGGGACACAGAGAGAGTGACGGACACAGACCGAGGGACACAGACAGAGCGAGGGAAACAGAGAGAGCGAGGGAAACAGAGAGAGCGAGGGAGACAGAGAGAGTGAGGGACACAGAGAGTGAAGGACACAGACCGAGGGACACAGACAGAGTGAGGGACACAGACAGAGCGAGGGTCACAGACCGAGCTACACCCAGAGCGCGAGGGACACAGAGAGAGAGGGAGAGGGACACAGAGAGAGTGAGGGACACAGAGAGAGCGAGGGGCACAGAGAGCGAGGGACACAAAGAGCGAGGGACACAGAGCACGAGGGACACAGAGAGCGAGGGACACAGAGAGCGATTAACACAGAGAACGAGGGACACAGAGAGTGAGGGACACAGTGCACGAGGGACACAGAGAGTGTGAGGGACACAGAGAGCCCGAGGGACACACAGAAAGGGAGGGACACAGACAGAGCGAGGGTCACAGACCGAGGGACACAGAGAGAGTGAGGGACACAGAGAGAGCGAGGGACACACAGAAAGGGAGGGACACAGAGAGAGTGAGGGACACAGAGAGAGCGAGGGACACAGAGAGAGCGAGGGACACAGAGAGAGCGAGGGGCACAGAGAGCGAGGGACACACAGAGAGAGCGAGTGACACAGACAAAGCCATGGACACAGAGAACAAGGGACACACAGAAAGGGAGGGACACAGAGAGAGTGAGGGACACAGAGAGAGCGAGGGACACACAGAAAGGGAGGGACACAGAGAGAGTGAGGGACACAGAGAGAGCGAGGGACACACAGAAAGGGAGGGACACAGAGAGAGTGAGGGACACAGAGAGAGCGAGGGACACACAGAAAGGGAGGGACACAGAGAGCGAGGGACACAGAGAGAGCGAGGGACACAGACAAAGCCAGGGACACAGAGCGAGCGAGGGACACACAGAAAGAGAGGGACACAGAGAGAGTGAGGGACACAGAGAGAGCGAGGGACACAGAGAGAGGGAGGGGCACAGAGAGCGAGGGGCACAGAGAGCGTGGGACACACAGAGAGAGCGAGTGACACACACAAAGCCAGGGACACAGAGAGAGCGAGGGGCACAGAGAGCGAGGGACACACAGAGAGAGCGAGTGACACAGACAAAGCCAGGGACACAGAGAGAGCGAGGGACACAGAGAGAGCGAGGGGCACAGAGAGTGAGGGACACAGAGAGAGCGAGGGACACAGAGAGAGCGAGGGACACAGACTGAGGGGCACAGAGAGAGCGAGGGACACAGAGAGAGTGAGGGACACACAGAAAGGGAGGGACACAGAGAGAGTGAGGGACACAGCGATAGCGAGGGACACAGAGAGAGCGAGGGGCACAGAGAGTGAGGGACACAGAGAGAGCGAGGGACACAGAGAGCGAGGGGCACAGAGAGCGAGGGACACAGAGAGCGAGGGACACAGAGAGCGAGGGGCACAGAGAGCGAGGGACACACAGAGAGAGCGAGTGACACAGAGAGAGCGAGGGGCACAGAGAGTGAGGGACACAGAGAGAGCGAGGGACACAGAGAGAGCGAGGGGCACAGAGAGTGAGGGACACAGAGAGCGAGGGAAACAGAGAGAGCGAGGGACACACAGAAAGGGAGGGACACAGAGAGAGTGAGGGACACAGAGAGAGCGAGGGACACAGAGAGAACGAGGGACACAGAGAGCGCGAGGGACACAGAGAGCACGAGGGACACAGAGAGCGATGGACAGAGAGAGAGGGACACAGAGAGAGAGGGGCACTGAGAGAGAGACAGAGAGACAGGAACACAGAGAAAGAGGGACACAGAGAAAGAGGGACACAGAGTGAGAGGGACTGAGAGAGAGGGACCGTGAGGAACGCAGCGAGAGAGAGTGGGACAGAGGGAGAGAGTGGGACACAGCGAGAGAGACAAAGAGAGGGGGGCACATGGAGGGAGAGGGACACATGGAGGGAGAGGGTCACAGAGAGAGCGAGGGACACAGAGAGAGCAAGGGACACAGAGAGAGCGAGGGACACAGCGGGAGCGAGGGACACAGAGAGAGCGAGGGACACAGAGAGAGTGGGACCCAGAGAGAGTGAGGGACACAGAGACTGAGGGATACAGAGAGCGCGAGGGACACAGAGGGCGAGGGACACATGGAGGGAGAGGGACACATGGAGGGAGAGGGACACAGCGAGAGCGAGGGACACAGAGAGAGCAAGGGACACAGAGAGAGCGAGGGACGCAGAGAGAGCGAGGGACACATGGAGGGAGAGGGACACAGAGAGAGCGAGGGACACAGAGAGAGCAAGGGACACAGAGAGAGCGAGGGACGCAGAGAGAGCGAGGGACACATGGAGGGAGAGGGACACAGCGAGAGCGAGGGACACAGAGAGAGCGAGGGACACAGAGAGCGAGGGACACAGAGAGCGAGGGACACAGCGAGAGCGAGGGACACAAAGAGAGTGAGGGACACAGGGAGAGCGAGGGACACAGAGAGAGCGAGGGACACACAGAGAGAGCGAGGGACACAGAGAGCAAGGGACACAGGGAGAGCGATGGACACAGAGAGAGCGAGGGACACAGAGAGCAAGGGACACAGCGAGAGCGAGGGACCCAGAGAGAGCGAGGGACACAGCGAGAGCGAGGGACACAGCGAGAGCGAGGGACACAGAGAGAGCGATGGACACATGGAGAGCGAGGGACACAGAGAGAGCGATGGACAGAGAGAGAGCGAGGGACACAGAGAGCAAGGGACACAGAGAGCAAGGGACACAGCGAGAGCGAGGGACACAGAGAGAGCGAGGGACACAGGGAGAGCGAGGGACACAGCGAGAGCGAGGGACACAGCGAGAGCGAGGGACACAGCTAGAGCAAGGGATACAGAGAGAGCGAAGGACAAATGGAGGAAGAGGGACACAGAGAGAGCGAGGGACACAGAGAGAGCGAGGGACACAGAGAGAGCGAGGGACACAGAGAGTGAGAGGCACAGAGAGCAAGGGACACAGCGAGAGAGAGAGAGAGACACAACGAGAGAGAGGCGGACACACAGAGAGCAAGGGACACAGAGAGCAAGGGACACAGAGAGCAAGGGACACAGCGAGAGAGAAAGGGACACAACGAGAGAGAGGGGGACACTGCGAGAGGGACGGGTACACGGCGAGAGAGTGAGGGACACAGCGAGAGAGAGAGGGACACAGCGAGTGAGAGAGGACCACAGCGAGAGAGAGTGAGGGGCACAGCGAGAGAGAGAGGAGCACACCGAGTGAGGGAGGGACACAGCGAGAGAGAGTGGGACAGCACGGTAGCCTTGTGGATAGCACAATTGTTTCACAGCTCCAGGGTCCCGGGTTCGATTCCGGCTTGGGTCACTGTCTGTGCGGAGTCTGCACATCCTCCCCGTGTGTGCGTGGGTTTCCTCTGGGTGCTCCGGTTTCCTCCCACAGTCCAAAGATGTGCAGGTCAGGTGGATTGGCCATGATAAATTGCCCTTAGTGTCCAAAATTGCCCTTAGCGTTGTGGGGTTACTGGGTTATGGGGATAGGGTGGCGGTGTTGACCTTGGGTGGCGTGCTCTTTCCAAGAGCCGGTGCAGACTCGATGGGCCGAATGGTCACCTTCTGCACTGTAAATTCTATGATAATCTATGACACAGCGAAAGAGAGAGAGGGACACAGCGAGAGAGCGGGGGACACAGCGATAGAGAGGGGGACACAGCGAGAGGGACGGGTACACAGCGAGAGAGAAAGGGACACAGCGAGAGAGAGTGAGACACAGCGAGAGAGAGAGAGGGGTACACAGCGAGAGGGACGGGTACACAGCGAGAGAGAGAGGGACACAGCGAGAGAGAGAGGAACACAGCGAGAGAGAGAGAGGGGGACACAGCGAGAGGGACGGGTACACAGCGAGAGAGAGAGGGACACAGCGAGTGAGCGAGGAACACAGCGAGAGAGAGAGAGGGGGACACAGCGAGAGGGACGGGTACACAGCGAGAGAGAGAGGGACACAGCGAGTGAGCGAGGAACACAGCGAGTGAGAGGGGACACAGCGAGAGAGAGAGGGACGCAGCGAGAGAGAGTGAGGGACGCAGCGAGAGAGAGAGGGGGACACATCGAGAGGGACGGGTACACAGCTAGAGAGATTGACACAGCGAGAGAGCGAGGAACACAGCGAGAGAGACAGAGAGAGCGAGGGACACAAAGAGCGAGGGACACAGAGCACGAGGGACACAGAGAGCGAGGGACACAGAGAGTGAGGCAAACAGAGAGTGAGGGACACAGAGAGAACGAGGGACACAGAGAGTGAGGGACACAGAGAGCGAGGGACACTGAGCGATTAACACAGAGAACGAGGGACACAGAGAGTGAGGGACACAGTGCACGAGGGACACAGAGAGCGCGAGGGACACAGAGAGCCCGAGGGACACACAGAAAGGGAGGGACACAGACAGAGCGAGGGTCACAGACCGAGGGACACTGAGAGAGCGGGGGACACAGAGAGAGCGATGGACACAGAGAGAGCAAGGGACACAGCGAGAGCAAGGGACACAGCGAGAGCGAGGGACACAGAGAGAGCGAGGGACACAGAGAGAGCGAGGGACACATGGAGGAAGAGGGACACAGAGAGAGCGAGGGACACAGAGAGTGAGGGACACAGAGATCAAGGGACACAGCGAGAGAGAGAGAGGGACACAACGAGAGGGAGGGGGACACAGAGAGAGCAAGGGACGCAGAGAGCAAGGGACACAGAGAGCAAGGGACACAGCGAGAGAGAGAGGGACACAACGAGAGAGAGGGGGACACAGCGAGAGGGACGGGTACACAGCGAGAGAGTGAGGGACACAGCCAGATAGAGAGGGACACAGTGAGTGAGAGAGGACCGCAGCGAGAGAGAGAGAGGCACAGCGAGAGAGAGAGAGGAGCACACCGAGTGAGGGAGGGACACAGTGAGAGAGAGTGGGACGCAGCGAGAGAGAGTGAGGGACGCAGCGAGAGAGAGAGGTGGACACATCGAGAGGGACGGGTACACAGCGAGAGAGAGAGGGACACAGCGAGAGAGCGAGGAACACAGCGAGAGAGACAGAGAGAGTGAGGGACGCAGCGAGAGAGAGAGGGGGACACATCGAGAGGGACGGGTACACAGCGAGAGAGAGCGAGGAACACAGCGAGAGAGACAGAGAGAGCGAGGGACACAGAGCACAAGGGACACAGAGAGCGAGGGACACAGAGAGTGAGGGAAACAGAGTGAGGGACACAGAGAGTACGAGGGACACAGAGAGTGAGGGACACAGAGAACGAGGGACACAGAGAGCGATTAACACAGAGAACGAGGGACACAGAGAGTGAGGGACGCAGTCCACGAGGGACACAGAGAGCGCGAGGGACACAGAGAGCCCAAGGGACACACAGAAAGGGAGGGACACAGACAGAGCGAGGGTCACAGACCGAGGGACACTGAGAGAGCGAGGGACACACAGAAAGGGAGGGACACAGAGAGAGTGAGGGACACAGAGAGAGCGAGGGACACAGAGAGCGAGGGACACAGAGAGCAAGGGACACACAGAGAGAGCAAGGGACACAGACAGAGCCAGGGACACAGAGAGAGCAAGGGACACAGAGAGAGCGAGGAACACACAGAGAGAGCGAGGAACACACAGAGTGAGGAACACTGAGAGCGAGGGAAACAGAGAGCAAGGGACACAGCGAGAGAGAGAGGGACACAACGAGAGAGAGGGGGACACAGCGAGAGGGACGGGTACACAGCGAGAGAGTGAGGGACACAGCGAGATAGAGAGGGACACAGTGAGTGAGAGAGGACCGCAGCGAGAGAGAGAGAGGGGCACAGCGAGAGAGAGAGGAGCACACCGAGTGAGGGAGGGACACAGCGAGAGAGAGTGAGGGACGCAGCGAGAGAGAGAGGGAGACACAGCGAGAGGGACGGGTACACAGCGAGAGAGAGAGTGAGGGACACAGCGAGAGAGAGTGAGGGACGCAGCGAGAGAGAGTGAGGGACACAGCGAGAGAGAGTGAGGGACACAGCGAGAGAGAGTGAGGGACACAGCGAGAGAGAGTGAGGGACACAGCGAGAGAGAGTGAGGGACACAGCGAGAGAGAGTGAGGGACACAGCGAGAGAGAGTGAGGGACACAGAGAGAGAGATAGAGGAACGCAGAGAGAGAGAGTGAGGGACGCAGCGAGAGAGAGTGAGGGACACAGCGAGAGAGAGTGAGGGACACAGCGAGAGAGAGTGAGGGACACAGCGAGAGAGAGTGAGGGACACAGCGAGAGAGAGTGAGGGACACAGCGAGAGAGAGTGAGGGACACAGAGAGAGAAAGTGAGGGACACAGCAAGAGAGAGTGAGGGACACAGCGAGAGAGAGTGAGGGACACAGCGAGAGAGTGAGGGACACAGCGAGAGAGAGTGAGGGACACAGAGAGAGAGAGTGAGGGACACAGCGAGAGAGAGTGAGGGACACAGCGAGAGAGAGTGAGGGACACAGCGAGAGAGAGTGAGGGACACAGAGAGAGAGAGTGAGGGACACAGCGAGAGAGAGTGAGGGACACAGTGAGAGAGAGTGAGGGACACAGCGAGAGAGTGAGGGACACAGCGAGAGAGAGTGAGGGACACAGAGAGAGAGAGTGAGGGACACAGCGAGAGAGAGTGTGAGGGGCACAGCGAGAGAGAGTGAGGGACACAGCGAGAGAGAGTGAGGGACAGAGAGAGAGTGAGGGACACAGAGAGAGAGAGTGAGGGACACAGCGAGAGAGAGTGAGGGACACAGCGAGAGAGAGTGAGGGACACAGCGAGAGAGAGAGAGTGAGGGACACAGCGAGAGAGAGTGAGGGACACAGCGAGAGAGAGTGAGGGACGCAGCAAGAGAGAGTGAGGGACGCAGCGAGAGAGAGTGAGGGACACAGAGAGAGAAAGTGAGGGACACAGCGAGAGAGAGTGAGGGACACAGCGAGAGAGAGTGAGTGGCACAGCGAGAGAGAGTGAGGGACACAGCGAGAGAGAGTGAGGGACACAGCGAGAGAGAGTGAGTGGCACAGCGAGAGAGAGTGAGGGACACAGCGAGAGAGAGTGAGGGACACAGCGAGAGAGAGTGAGGGACACAGCGAGAGAGAGTGAGGGACACAGCGAGAGAGAGTGAGGGACACAGCGAGAGAGAGTGATGGACACAGCGAGAGAGAGAGTGAGGGACGCAGCAAGAGAGAGTGAGGGACACAGCGAGAGAGTGAGGGACACAGCGAGAGAGAGTGAGGGACACAGAGAGAGTGAGGGACACAGCGAGAGAGAGTGAGGGACACAGCGAGAGAGAGTGAGGGACACAGCGAGAGAGAGTGAGGGACGCAGCGAGAGAGAGAGAGGGACACAGCGAGAGAAAGTGAGGGACACAGCGAGAGAGAGTGAGTGGCACAGCGAGAGAGAGTGAGGGACACAGCGAGAGAGAGTGAGGGACAGAGAGAGAGTGAGGGACACAGAGAGAGAGAGTGAGGGACACAGCAAGAGAGAGTGAGGGACACAGCGAGAGAGAGTGATGGACACAGCGAGAGAGAGTGAGGGACACAGCGAGAGAGAGTGATGGACACAGCGAGAGAGAGTGAGGGACACAGCGAGAGAGAGTGAGGGACACAGCGAGAGAGAGTGAGGGACACAGAGAGAGAGAGTGAGGGACGCAGCAAGAGAGAGTGAGGGACGCAGCGAGAGAGAGTGAGGGACACAGCGAGAGAGAGTGAGGGACACAGAGAGAGAGAGTGAGGGACGCAGCAAGAGAGAGTGAGGGACGCAGCGAGAGAGAGTGAGGGACACAGAGAGAGAAAGTGAGGGACACAGCAAGAGAGAGTGAGGGACACAGCGAGAGAGAGTGAGGGACACAGCGAGAGAGAGACACAGCGAGAGAGAGTGAGGGACACAGAGAGAGAGAGTGACGGGCACAGCGAGAGAGAGTGAGGGACACAGCGAGAGAGAGTGAGGGACACAGCGAGAGAGAGTGAGGGACACAGCGAGAGAGAGTGAGGGACACAGCGAGAGAGAGTGAGGGACACAGCGAGAGAGAGTGAGGGACACAGCGAGAGACAGTGAGGGACACAGTGAGAGAGAGAGTGAGGGACACAGCGAGAAAAAGTGAGGGACGCAGCGAGAGAAAGTGAGGGTCGCAGCGAGAGAGAGTGAGGGGCACAGCGAGAGAGAGTGAGGGACACAGCGAGAGAGACAGAGAGAGCGAGGGACACAAAGAGCAAGGGACACAGAGCACGAGGGACACAGAGAGCGAGGGACACAGAGAGTGAGGGAAACAGAGAGTGAGGGACACAGAGAGAACGAGGGACACAGAGAGTGAGGGACACAGAGAGCGAGGGACACTGAGCGATTAACACAGAGCACGAGGGACACAGAGAACGCGAGGGACACAGCGAGAGCGAGGGACACACAGAAAGGGAGGGACACAGACAGAGCGAGGGTCACAGACCGAGCTACACAGAGAGCGCGAGGGACACAGAGAGAGCGAGGGACACAAAGAGCGAGGGACACAGAGCACGAGGGACACAGAGAGCGAGGGACACAGAGAGCGATTAACACAGAGAATGAGGGACACAGAGAGTGAGGGACACAGTGCACGAGGGACACAGAGAGTGTGAGGGACACAGAGAGCCCGAGGGACACACAGAAAGGGAGGGACACAGACAGAGCGAGGGTCACAGACCGAGGGACACAGACAGAGCGAGGGACACAGAGAGAGCGAGGGAAACAGAGAGTGAGGGTCACAGAGAGAGTGAGGGACACAGAGAGCGAGGGACACAGAGAGCGAGGGACACAGAGAGAGCCAGGGACACAGAGAGTGCGAGGGACAGAGAGAGAGCGAGGGACGCAGAGAGAGCGAGGGACAAACTGAGAGCGAGGGACACAGAGAGCGAGGGACACAGAGAGAGCGAGGGACACAGAGAGAGTGAGCGACACAGGGAGATCGAGGGACACAGAGAGTGAGGGACACAGTGCACGAGGGACACAGAGAGTGTGAGGGACACAGAGAGCCCGAGGGACACACAGAAAGGGAGGGACACAGACAGAGCGAGGGTCACAGACCGAGGGACACAGAGAGAGCGAGGGACACAGAGAGAGCGAGGGATACACAGAAAGGGAGGGACACAGAGAGAGTGAGGGACACAGAGAGAGCGAGGGACACAGAGAGAGCGAGGGACACAGAGAGCGAGGGACACAGAGAGCGAGGGACAGACAGAGAGAGCGAGGGACACAGACAGAGCCAGGGACACAGAGAGAGCAAGGGACATAGAGAGCGAGGGACACACAGAGAGAGCGAGGGCCACAGAGAGCGAGGGACACAGAGAGCGAGGGACACACAGAGAGAGTAAGGGACACAGAGAGTGAGGAACACAGAGAGCGAGGGAAAAAGAGAGAGCGAGGGAAACAGAGAGAGCGAGGGACACAGAGAGTGTGAGGGACACAGAGAGTGAGGGACACAGACCGAGGGACACAGACAGACCGAGGGACACAGACAGAGCGAGGGAAACAGAGAGAGCGAGGGAAACAGAGAGAGCGAGGGACACAGAGAGAGTGAGGGACACAGAGAGTGAGGGACACAGACCGAGGGACACAGACAGAGCGAAGGACACAGACAGAGCGAGGGTCACAGAGAGAGCGAGGGACACAGAGAGAGCGAGGGGCACAGAGAGCGAGGGGCACAGAGAGCAAGGGACACACAGAGAGAGCGAGTGACACAGACAAAGCCAGGGACACAGAGAGAGCGAGGGACACAGAGAGAGCGAGGGACACAGAGAGAGTGAGGGACACACAGAAAGGGAGGGACACAGAGAGAGTGAGGGACACAGCGAGAGCGAGGGACACAGAGAGAGCGAGGGGCACAGAGAGTGAGGGACACAGAGAGAGCGAGGGACACAGAGAGCGAGGGGCAGAGAGAGCGAGGGACACAGAGAGCGAGGGACACAGAGAGAGCGAGGGACACAGAGAGAGCGAGGGACACAGAGAGAGCGAGGGGCACAGAGAGTGAGGGACACAGAGAGAGCGAGGGACACAGAGAGAGCGAGGGACAGAGAGAGAGCGAGGGGCACAGAGAGTGAGGGACACAGAGAGAGCGAGGGACACAGAGAGAGCGAGGGACACAGAGAGCGAGGGACACAGAGAGCGAGGGGCACAGAGAGCGAGGGACACACAGAGAGAGCGAGTGACACAGAGAGAGCGAGGGGCACAGAGAGTGAGGGACACAGAGAGAGCGAGGGACACAGAGAGAGCGAGGGGCACAGAGAGGGACACAGAGAGCGAGGGACACAGAGAGAGCGAGGGACACACAGAAAGGGAGGGACACAGAGAGAGTGAGGGACAGAGAGAGAGCGAGGGACACAGAGAGAACGAGGGACACAGAGAGCGCGAGGGACACAGAGAGCACGAGGGACACAGAGAGCGATGGACAGAGAGAGAGGGACACAGAGAGAGAGGGGCACTGAGAGAGAGACAGAGAGACAGGGACACAGAGAAAGAGGGACATAGAGAAAGAGGGACACAAAGTGAGAGGGACTGAGAGAGAGGGACAGTGAGGAACGCAGCGAGAGAGAGTGGGACAGAGTGAGAGAGTTGGACACAGCGAGAGAGACAAAGAGAGGGGGACACATGGAGGGAGAGGGACACATGGAGGGAGAGGGTCACAGAGAGAGCGAGGGACACAGAGAGAGCAAGGGACACAGAGAGAGCGAGGGACACAGCGAGAGCGAGGGACACAGAGAGAGCAAGGGACACAGAGAGTGTGCGACCCAGAGAGAGTGAGGGACACAGAGACTGAGGGATACAGAGAGCGCGAGGGACACAGAGAGGGCGAGGGACACTTGGAGGGAGAGGGACACATGGAGGGAGAGGGACACAGAGAGAGCGAGGGACACAGAGAGAGCAAGGGACACAGAGAGAGCGAGGGACGCAGAGAGAGCGAGGGACACATGGAGGGAGAGGGTCACAGCGAGAGCGAGGGACACAGAGAGAGCGAGGGACACAGAGAGAGCGAGGGACACAAATAGCGAGGGACACAGAGAGCGAGGGACACAGAGAGCGAGGGACACAGCGAGAGCGAGGGACACAAAGAGAGTGAGGGACACAGGGAGAGCGAGGGACACAGAGAGAGCGAGGGACACACAGAGAGAGCGAGAGACACAGAGAGCAAGGGACACAGGGAGAGCGATGGACACAGAGAGAGCGAGGGACACAGAGAGCAAGGGACACAGCGAGAGCGAGGGACCCAGAGAGAGCGAGGGACACAGCGAGAGCGAGGGACACAGCGAGAGCGAGGGACACAGAGAGAGCGATGGACACATGGAGAGAGAGGGACACAGAGAGAGCGAGAGACACAGAGAAAGCGAGTGACACATGGAGGGAGATGGACACAGAGAGAGCGATGGACACAGAGAGAGCGAGGGACACAGAGAGCAAGGAACACAGAGAGCAAGGGACACAGCGAGAGCGAGGGACACAGAGAGAGCGATCGAAGCACACAGAGAGAGCGAGGGACACAGGGAGAGCGAGGGTACAGCGAGAGCGAGGGACACAGCTAGAGCGAGGGATACAGAGAGAGCGAAGGACAAATGGAGGAAGAGGGACACAGAGAGAGCGAGGGACACAGAGAGAGCGAGGGACACAGAGAGAGCGAGGGACACAGAGAGTGAGAGACACAGAGAGCAAGGGACACAGCGAGAGAGAGAGAGGGACACAACGAGAGAGAGGCGGACACACAGAGAGCAAGGGACACAGAGAGCAAGGGACACAGAGAGCAAGGGACACAGAAAGCAAGGGACACAGCGAGAGAGAGAGGGACACAACGAGAGAGAGGGGGACACTGCGAGAGGGACAGAGAGAGCGAGGGACACAAAGAGCGAGGGACACAGAGCACGAGGGACACAGAGAGCGAGGGACACAGAGAGTGAGGGAAACAGAGAGTGAGGGACACAGAGAGAACGAGGGACACAGAGAGTGAGGGACACAGTGCACGAGGGACACAGAGAGCGCGAGGGACACAGAGAGCCCGAGGGACACACAGAAAGGGAGGGACACAGACAGAGCGAGGGTCACAGACCGAGGGACACTGAGAGAGCGGGGGACACAGAGAGAGCGATGGACACAGAGAGAGCAAGGGACACAGAGAGCAAGGGACACAGCGAGAGCGAGGGACACAGAGAGAGCGAGGGACACAGGGAGAGCGAGGGACACACAGAGAGCGAGGGACACAGAGAGAGCGAGGGACACAGAGAGAGCGAGGGACACAGAGAGAGCGAGGGACACAGAGAAAGCGAGGGACACAGAGAGAGCGAGGGACACAGAGAGAGCGAGGGACACAGCGAGAGCGAGGGACACAGCTAGAGCGAGGGACACAGAGAGAGCGAGGGACACATGGAGGAAGAGGGACACAGAGAGAGCGAGGGACACAGCGAGAGCGAGGGACACAGCTAGACCGAGGGACACAGAGAGTGGGGGACACAGAGAGAGCGAGGGACACAGAGAGAGCGAGGGACACAGAGAGTGAGGGACACAGAGATCAAGGGACACAGCGAGAGAGAGAGAGGGACACAACGAGAGGGAGGGGGACACAGAGAGAGCAAGGGACACAGAGAGCAAGGGACACAGAGAGCAAGGGACACAGCGAGAGAGAGAGGGACACAACGAGAGAGAGGGGGACACAGCGAGAGGGACGGGTACACGGCGAGAGAGTGAGGGACACAGCGAGATAGAGAGGGACACAGCGAGTGAGAGAGGACCGCAGCGATAGAGAGAGGGGCACAGCAAGAGAGAGAGAGGAGCACACCGAGTGAGGGAGGGACACAGCGAGAGAGAGTGGGACGCAGCAAGAGAGAGTGGGACGCAGCGAGAGAGAGTGAGGAGCACACCGAGTGAGGGAGGGACACAGCGAGAGAGAGTGAGGGACACAGCGAGAGAGAGTGGGACGCAGCAAGAGAGAGTGGGACGCAGCAAGAGAGAGAGAGGAGCACACCGAGTGAGGGAGGGACACAGCGAGAGAGAGTGAGGGACACAGCGAGAGAGAGTGGGACGCAGCGAGAGAGAGTGAGGGACGCAGCGAGAGAGAGAGGGGGACACATCGAGAGGGACGGGTACACAGCGAGAGAGAGCGAGGAACACAGCGAGAGAGACAGAGAGAGCGAGGGACACAGAGCACAAGGGACACAGAGAGCGAGGGACACAGAGAGCGATTAACACAGAGAACGAGGGACACAGAGAGTGAGGGACGCAGTGCACGAGGGACACAGAGAGCGCGAGGGACACAGAGAGCCCGAGGGACACACAGAAAGGGAGGGACACAGACAGAGCGAGGGTCACAGACCGAGGGACACTGAGAGAGCGAGGGACACAGAGAGAGCGAGGGACACACAGAAAGGGAGGGACACAGAGAGAGTGAGGGACACAGAGAGAGCGAGGGACACAGAGAGCGAGGGACACAGAGAGCAAGGGACACACAGAGAGAGCAAGGGACACAGACAGAGCGAGGGACATAGAGAGTGAGGAACACTGAGAGCGAGGGAAACAGAGAGAGCGAGGGACACAGAGAGAGCGAGGGACACAGAGAGTGAGGGACACAGAGAGCGAGGGAAACAGAGAGAGCGAGGGACACAGAGAGAGCGAGGGACACAGAGAGTGAGGAACACTGAGAGCGAGGGAAACAGAGAGAGCGAGGGACACAGAGAGAGCGAGGGACACAGAGAGTGAGGGACACAGAGAGAGTGAGGGACACAGACCGAGGGACACAGACAGAGCGAGGGGCACAGACAGAGCGAGGGACACAGAGAGAGCGAGGGACACAGAGAGTGAGGGACAGAGAGAGCAAGGGACACAGCGAGAGAGAGAGAGGGACACAACGAGAGAGAGGGGGACACAGAGAGAGCAAGGGACACAGAGAGCAAGGGACACAGAGAGCAAGGGACACAGCGAGAGAGAGAGAGGGACACAACGAGAGAGAGGGGGACACAGAGAGAGCAAGGGACATAGAGAGCAAGGGACACAGAGAGCAAGGGACACAGCGAGAGAGAGGGGGACACAGCGAGAGGGACGGGTACACAGCGAGAGAGTGAGGGACACAGCGAGTGAGAGAGGACCGCAGCGAGAGACAGAGAGGGGCACAGCGAGTGAGAAAGGGACACAGCGAGAGAGAGTGAGGGACGCAGCGAGAGAGAGAGGGGGACACAGCGAGAGAGAGTGAGGGGCACAGCGAGTGAGAGAGGACCGCAGCGAGAGAGAGAGAGGGGCACAGCGAGTGAGAAAGGGACGCAGCGAGAGAGAGTGAGGGACGCAGCGAGAGAGAGTGGGGGACACAGCGAGAGGGACGGGGACACAGCGAGAGAGAGAGGGACACAGCGAGAGAGAGAGGGGGACACAGCGAGAGGGACGGGTACACAGCGAGAGAGAGAGGGACACAGCGAGAGAGCGAGGAACACAGCCAGAGAGACAGAGAGACGGGGACACATAGAGGGAGAGGGACACAGAGAGAGTGAGACAGATAGAAAGAGGTACGCAGTGAAAGAGAGGGATAGAGTGAGATAGAAGGACACAGACAGCGAGGGAGAGGGACACAGAGGGAGAGAGGGATACAGAGAGGGACAGTGAGAGGTGGGCACACAGACAGAGTAAGGGACACACACACAGAAAGAGGTACACAGCGGGTCAGGATCTGAGGTTTCGGAGGCGTGAGTGGGTCAGAGATTGAGAGTTAGGGGACATGAGGGTGTGAGGGTGCCAGGACGTGAGGCAGTCAGGACATTGGGGTTATTAAACTGACCGTTTTCATTGAATCCAAATTGTTTCATTACAAATTCTAATCTCAGGAATTGACATCAGAGGATTTCAGTGAAAAATCCCATTGATCCTCACTGTCTAATAAAATGATGTTGTTGCCGATGACCCTGTATTGATTCAGGAATAAACTTTTCATCTCTCAGTGAGAAAAAGTCAAATTGAATCCAGATTTATAGAGCAGCTCATTGAAGAAATCTGTCTGTGAACAACATGTAAAATATGAAGTGAAACTTTGCAATGAGCTTTGTTTTTGTGGCCAGGAATCTACTCTCCAAATGGAGGCAGAAATGAAGTTGTGTTTAACTCACAAAATCCCTCTGTCCTGTCCAAAGAATTTTTCAATGCAGATAGTTATATTTATTTTATGGAAAAGCAGAACTCAAATTGCACAGACTCCCAGGGTGGACTCTTGTTTATTTCAGCCCTTCACATTCAAACGTGAAGTTTAAGCTCCGATTACAGGTGTCTGCTTGTCTCTGTTTGTATATTCTCTGTTACTGTTGTTTTGTCACTTGTCTGAAGCATTTGAATAATAGGCCTTGGTTAATCAATCCTTTCTCTCAGCACATGGAAGTTGTGAATCTTCAAGGCTCTCAGTCTGATATAGATAACAAAAAAATACATCCTTTGATCAATCCATTCCCCAACCCTAAATAGATCTCACACATTTCCATAATGCAGGATTATCTCCATCAAAACTTCCAATCCGTTCCCAATACTCTTGTTAACATTTGCCTGTATAACCTAAATTCCACTGACAGATTCCGAAAGCTGCACAGAAAAATGACTGGGTATTTTAAACTTTGAAACAAAACTATTTGAACTTGTGCTTCAATCCTATTGTACAGAAATGTTGTCCGGTGGGCTGACAGTTTCTCAGTAAGACTGAAACATTGAGGTACGCCTCGCACTGCACTTGACAACATTTGTGGCACTTCAGGCAAGAGAGAGAGAGTGAGGGACACAGCAAGAGAGAGTGAGGGGCACAGCGAGAGAGAGTGAGGGACACAGCGAGAGAGAGTGAGGGACACAGCAAGAGAGAGTGAGGGACACAGCGAGAGAGAGTGAGGGACACAGCGAGAGAGAGTGAGGGACACAGCGAGAGAGAGTGAGGGGCACAGCGAGAGAGTGAGGGACACAGCGAGAGAGAGTGAGGGACACAGCGAGAGAGAGTGAGGGACACAGCGAGAGAGAGTGAGGGACACAGCAAGAGAGAGTGAGGGGCACAGCGAGAGAGAGTGAGGGACACAGCGAGAGAGAGTGAGGGGCACAGCGAGAGAGAGTGAGGGACACAGCGAGAGAGAGTGAGGGGCACAGCGAGAGAGAGTGAGGGACACAGCGAGAGAGAGTGAGGGGCACAGCGAGAGAGAGTGAGGGACACAGAGAGAGAGAGTGAGGGACACAGCAAGAGAGAGTGAGGGACACAGCGAGAGAGAGAGTGAGGGACACAGCGAGAGAGGGAGGGACACAGAGAGAGACAGTGAGGGACACAGCAAGAGAGAGTGAGGGGCACAGCGAGAGAGAGTGAGGGGCACAGCGAGAGAGAGTGAGGGACACAGAGAGAGAGAGTGAGGGACACAGCAAGAGAGAGTGAGGGGCAGAGAGAGAGAGAGTGAGGGACACAGCGAGAGAGAGTGAGGGGCAGAGAGAGAGAGAGTGAGGGACACAGCGAGAGAGAGTGAGGGACACAGCGAGAGAGAGTGAGGGACACAGCGAGAGATAGTGAGGGACACAGAGAGAGAGAGAGTGAGGGACTCAGCGAGAGAGAGTGTGGGACTCAGCGAGAGAGAGTGAGGGGCACAGCGAGAGAGAGTGTGGGACACAGCGAGAGAGAGAGTGAGGGACACAGCGAGAGAGAGTGTGGGACACAGCGAGAGAGAGAGTGAGGGACACAGCGAGAGAGAGTGTGAGACACAGCGAGAGAGAGTGAGAGACACAGCGAGAGAGAGTGAGGGACACAGCGAGAGAGAGTGAGGGGCACAGCGAGAGAGAGTGAGGGACGCAGCGAGAGAGAGTGAGGGACACAGAGAGAGAGAGTGAGGGACACAGCGAGAGAGAGAGTGAGGGACACAGAGAGAGAGTGAGGGACACAGAGAGAGAGAGTGAGGGACACAGCGAGCGAGAGTGAGGGACGCAGCGAGAGAGAGTGAGGGACACAGCGAGAGAGAGTGAGGGGCACAGAGAGAGAGAGTGAGGGACGCAGCGAGAGAGAGTGAGGGACACAGCGAGAGAGAGTGAGGGACACAGCGAGAGAGAGTGAGGGACACAGCGAGAGAGAGTGAGGGACACAGCGAGAGAGAGTGAGGGACACAGCGAGAGAGAGTGAGGGACACAGCGAGAGAGAGTGAGGGACACAGCAAGAGAGAGTGTGAGGGACACAGCGAGAGAGAGTGAGGGACACAGCGAGAGAGTGAGGGACACAGAGAGAGAGTGAGAGGGACACAGCGAGAGAGAGTGAGGGTCACAGCGAGAGAGAGTGAGGGACACAGCGAGAGAGAGTGAGAGACACAGCGAGAGAGAGTGAGGGACACAGCGAGAGAGAGTGAGGGACACAGCGAGAGAGAGTGAGGGGCACAGCGAGAGAGAGTGAGGGACACAGCGAGAGAGAGTGAGGGACACAGCGAGAGAGAGTGAGGGACACAGCGAGAGAAAGTGAGGGACACAGCGAGAGAGAGTGAGGGACACAGCGAGAGAGAGTGAGGGACACAGCAAGAGAGAGAGAGTGAGGGACACAGCGAGAGAGAGTGAGGGACACAGCGAGAGAGAGTGAGGGACACAGCGAGAGAGAGTGAGGGACACAGCGAGAGAGAGTGAGGGACACAGCGAGAGAGAGTGAGGGACACAGCGAGAGAGAGTGAGGGACACAGCAAGAGAGAGAGAGTGAGGGACACAGCGAGAGAGAGTGAGGGACACAGCGAGAGAGTGAGGGACACAGAGAGAGAGTGAGAGGGACACAGCGAGAGAGAGTGAGGGACACAGCGAGAGAGAGTGTGAGGGACACAGAGAGAGAGAGTGAGGGTCACAGCGAGAGAGAGTGAGGGACACAGCGAGAGAGAGTGAGGGACACAGCGAGAGAGAGTGAGGGACGCAGCGAGAGAGAGTGAGGCACACAGCGAGAGAGAGTGAGGGACACAGAGAGAGAGAGTGAGGGACACAGCGAGAGAGTGAGGGACACAGCGAGAGAGAGAGTGAGGGACGCAGCGAGAGAGAGTGAGGGACACAGCGAGAGAGAGTGAGGGTCGCAGCGAGAGAGGGTGAGGGACACAGCGAGAGAGAGTGAGGGACGCAGAGAGAGAGAGTGAGGGACACAGCGAGAGAGAGAGTGAGGGGCGCAGCGAGAGAGAGTGATGGACACAGCGAGAGAGAGTGAGGGACACAGCGAGAGAGTGAGGGACACAGCGAGAGAAAGTGAGGGACACAGAGAGAGAGAGTGAGGGACACAGAGAGAGAGAGTGAGGGACACAGCGAGAGAGAGTGAGGGACACAGAGAGAGACAGTGAGGGACGCAGCGAGAGAGAGTGAGGGACGCAGCGAGAGACAGTGAGGGACACAGCGAGAGAGAGTGAGGGACACAGCGAGAGACAGTGAGGGACACAGCGAGAGGGAGTGAGGGACACAGCGAGAGAGAGTGAGGGACACAGCGAGAGAGAGTGAGGGACACAGCGAGAGAGAGTGAGGGACGCAGCGAGAGAGAGTGAGGGACACAGCGAGAGAGAGTGAGGGACACAGCGAGAGAGAGTGAGGGACACAACGAGAGAGAGTGAGGAACACAGCGAGAGAGAGTGAGGGTCGCAGCGAGAGAGGGTGAGGGACACAGCGAGAGAGAGTGAGGGACGCAGAGAGAGAGAGTGAGGGACACAGCGAGAGAGAGTGAGGGACACAGCGAGAGAGTGAGGGACACAGAGAGAGAGTGAGAGGGACACAGCGAGAGAGAGTGAGGCACACAGAGAGAGAGAGTGAGGGACACAGCGAGAGAGAGTGAGGGACACAGCGAGAGAGAGTGAGGGACACAGCGAGAGAGTGAGGGACACAGCGAGAGAGAGTGAGGGACACAGCGAGAGAGAGTGAGGGACACAGCGAGAGAGAGTGAGGGACACAGCGAGAGAGAGTGAGGGACACAGAGAGAGAGAGTGAGGGGCACAGCGAGAGAGTGTGGGACACAGCGAGAGAGAGTGAGGGACACAGCGAGAGAGAGTGAGGGACACAGTGAGAGAGAGTGAGGGACACAGCGAGAGAGAGTGAGGGACACAGAGAGAGAGAGTGAGGGACGCAGCGAGAGAGAGTGAGGGACACAGCGAGAGAGAGTGAGGGACACAGCGAGAGAGAGTGAGGGACACAGCGAGAGAGAGTGAGAGACACAGCGAGAGAGAGAGGGACACAGCGAGAGAGAGTGAGGGACACAGCGAGAGAGAGTGAGGGACACAGCGAGAGAGAGTGAGCGACACAGCGAGAGAGAGTGAGGGACACAGTGAGAGAGAGTGAGGGACACAGCGAGAGAGAGTGAGGGACACAGCGAGAGAGAGTGAGGGACACAGAGAGAGTGAGGGACACAGCGAGAGAGAGTGAGGGACACAGCGAGAGAGAGTGAGGGACACAGCGAGAGAGAGTGAGGGACACAGCGAGAGAGAGTGAGGGACACAGCGAGAGAGTGAGGGACACAGCGAGAGAGAGTGAGGGACACAGAGAGAGAGAGTGAGGGACACAGAGAGAGAGAGTGAGGGACACAGCGAGAGAGAGTGAGGGACACAGAGAGAGTGAGGGACACAGCGAGAGAGAGTGAGGGACACAGCGAGAGAGAGTGAGGGACACAGCGAGAGAGAGTGAGGGACACAGCGAGAGAGAGTGAGGGACGCAGCGAGAGAGAGTGAGGGACACAGCAAGAGAGAGTGAGGGACACAGCGAGAGAGAGTGAGGGACACAGCGAGAGAGAGTGAGGGACGCAGCGAGAGAGTGAGGGACACAGCGAGAGATAGTGAGGGACACAGCGAGAGAGAGTGAGGGACACAGAGAGAGAGAGAGTGAGGGACACAGCGAGAGAGAGTGAGGGACACAGCGAGAGAGAGTGAGGGACGCAGCGAGAGAGAGTGAGGGACACAGCGAGAGAGAGTGAGGGACACAGCGAGAGAGAGTGAGGGACACAGCGAGAGAGAGTGAGGGACGCAGCGAGAGAGAGTGAGGGACACAGCGAGAGAGAGAGTGAGGGACACAGCGAGAGAGAGTGAGGGACACAGCGAGAGAGAGTGAGGGACACAGCGAGAGAGAGTGAGGGACACAGCGAGAGAGAGTGAGGGACACAGCGAGAGAGAGTGTGGGACACAGAGAGAGAGAGTGTGGGACACAGCGAGAGAGTGAGGGACACAGCGAGAGAGAGGGACGCAGCGAGAGAGAGTGAGGGACACAGAGAGAGACAGTGAGGGACACAGAGAGAGAGAGTGAGGGACAGAGAGAGAGTGAGGGACGCAGCGAGAGAGAGTGAGGGACACAGCGAGAGAGAGTGAGGGACATAGCGAGAGAGAGTGAGGGGCGCAGCGAGAGAGAGTGAGGGGCGCAGCGAGAGAGAGTGTGGGACACAGCGAGAGAGAGTGAGGGACTCAGCGAGAGAGAGTGAGGGACACAGCGAGAGAGAGTGAGGATCACAGCGAGAGAGTGAGGGACACAGCGAGAGAGAGTGAGGGGCACAGCGAGAGAGAGTGAGGGGCACAGCGAGAGAGAGAGTGAGGGACACAGCAAGAGAGAGTGAGGGACACAGCGAGAGAGTGAGGGACACAGCGAGAGAGAGTGTGGGACGCAGCGAGAGAGAGTGAGGGACACAGCGAGAGAGAGAGTGAGGGACACAGCGAGAGAGAGTGAGGGACACAGCGAGAGAGAGTGAGGGGCACAGCGAGAGAGAGTGAGGGGCACAGCGAGAGAGAGTGAGGGACACAGCGAGAGAGTGAGGGACGCAGCGAGAGAGAGAGTGAGGGACACAGCGAGAAAGAGTGAGGGGCACAGCGAGAGAGAGTGAGGGACACAGTGAGAGAGAGTGAGGGACTCAGCGAGAGAGTGAGGGACACAGCGAGAGAGAGTGAGGGACACAGCGAGAGAGAGTGAGGGACACAGCGAGAGAGTGAGGGACGCAGCGAGAGAGAGAGTGAGGGACACAGCGAGAGAGAGTGAGGGACACAGCGAGAGAGAGTGAGGGGCACAGCGAGAGAGAGTGAGGGACACAGCGAGAGAGTGAGGGACGCAGCGAGAGAGAGAGTGAGGGACACAGCGAGAGAGAGTGAGGGACACAGCGAGAGAGAGTGAGGGGCACAGCGAGAGAGAGAGTGAGGGACGCAGCGAGAGAGAGTGAGGGACACAGCGAGAGAGTGAGGGACACAGCGAGAGAGAGTGAGGGACACAGCGAGAGAGAGTGAGGGACACAGCGAGAGAGAGTGAGGGACACAGCGAGAGAGAGTGAGGGACACAGCAAGAGAGAGTGAGGGACACAGCGAGAGAGAGTGAGGGACACAGCGAGAGAGAGTGAGGGACACAGCGAGAGAGAGTGAGGGACACAGCGAGAGAGAGAGTGAGGGACACAGCGAGAGAGAGTGAGGTACACAGCGAGAGAGAGTGAGGGGCACAGCGAGAGAGAGTGAGGGACACAGCGAGAGAATGAGGGACACAGCGAGAGAGAGTGAGGGACACAGCGAGAGAGAGTGAGGGACACAGAGAGAGACAGTGAGGGACACAGCGAGAGAGAGTGAGGGACACAGCGAGAGAGAGGGACGCAGCGAGAGAGAGTGAGGGACACAGCGAGAGACAGTGAGGGACACAGAGAGAGAGAGTGAGGGACAGAGAGAGAGTGAGGGACGCAGCGAGAGAGAGTGAGGGACACAGCGAGAGAGAGTGAGGGACATAGCGAGAGAGAGTGAGGGGCGCAGCGAGAGAGAGTGAGGGGCGCAGCGAGAGAGAGTGTGGGACACAGCGAGAGAGAGTGAGGGACTCAGCGAGAGAGAGTGAGGGACACAGCGAGAGAGAGTGAGGATCACAGCGAGAGAGTGAGGGACACAGCGAGAGAGAGTGAGGGGCACAGCGAGAGAGAGTGAGGGGCACAGCGAGAGAGAGAGTGAGGGACACAGCAAGAGAGAGTGAGGGACACATCGAGAGAGAGTGAGGGACACAGCGAGAGAGTGAGGGACACAGCGAGAGAGAGTGTGGGACACAGCGAGAGAGTGAGGGACGCAGCGAGAGAGAGAGTGAGGGACACAGCGAGAGAGAGTGAGGGACACAGCGAGAGAGAGTGAGGGGCACAGCGAGAGAGAGAGTGAGGGACGCAGCGAGAGAGAGTGAGGGACACAGCGAGAGAGTGAGGGACACAGCGAGAGAGAGTGAGGGACACAGCGAGAGAGAGTGAGGGACACAGCGAGATAGAGTGAGGGACACAGCGAGAGAGAGTGAGGGACACAGCGAGAGAGAGTGAGGGACACAGCAAGAGAGAGTGAGGGACACAGCGAGAGAGAGTGAGGGACACAGCGAGAGAGAGTGAGGGACACAGCGAGAGAGAGTGAGGGACACAGCGAGAGAGAGAGTGAGGGACACAGCGAGAGAGAGTGAGGGACACAGCGAGAGAGAGTGAGGGGCACAGCGAGAGAGAGTGAGGGACACAGCGAGAGAATGAGGGACACAGCGAGAGAGAGTGTGGGACACAGCGAGAGAGAGAGTGAGGGACACAGCGAGAGAGAGTGAGGGACACAGCGAGAGAGTGAGGGGCACAGCGAGAGAGAGTGAGGGACACAGCGAGAGAGTGAGGGACACAGCGAGAGAGAGTGAGGGACACAGCGAGAGAGAGTGAGGGACACAGCGAGAGAGAGTGAGGGACACAGCGAGAGAGAGAGTGAGGGACACAGCGAGAGAGAGTGAGGGACACAGCGAGAGAGAGTGAGGGGCACAGCGAGAGAGAGTGAGGGACACAGCGAGAGAATGAGGGACACAGCGAGAGAGAGTGTGGGACACAGCGAGAGAGAGAGTGAGGGACACAGCGAGAGAGAGTGAGGGACACAGCGAGAGAGTGAGGGGCACAGCGAGAGAGAGTGAGGGACACAGCGAGAGAGTGAGGGACACAGCGAGAGAGAGTGAGGGACACAGCGAGAGAGAGTGAGGGACACAGCGAGAGAGAGTGAGGGACACAGCGAGAGAGAGAGTGAGGGACACAGCGAGAGAGAGTGAGGGACACAGCGAGAGAGAGTGAGGGACACAGCGAGAGAATGAGGGACACAGCGAGAGAGAGTGAGGGACGCAGAGAGAGAGTGAGGGACACAGCGAGAGAGAGTGAGGGACACAGCAAGAGAGAGTGAGGGACACAGCGAGAGAGAGTGTGGGACACAGCGAGAGAGTGAGGGACACAGCGAGAGAGAGTGAGGGACACAGCAAGAGAGAGAGAGTGAGGGACACAGCGAGAGAGAGTGAGGGACACAGCGAGAGAGAGTGAGGGACACAGCGAGAGAGAGTGAGGGACACAGCGAGAGAGAGTGAGGGACACAGCGAGAGAGAGAGAGGGACACAGCGAGAGAGAGTGAGGGACACAGCGAGAGAGAGTGAGGGACACAGCGAGAGAGAGTGAGGGACACAGCGAGAGAGAGTGAGGGACACAGCGAGAGAGAGTGAGGGACACAGCGAGAGAGAGTGAGGGACACAGCGAGAGAGTGAGGGACACAGCGAGAGAGAGTGAGGGGCACAGCGAGAGAGAGTGAGGGGCACAGCGAGAGAGAGTGAGGGACACAGCGAGAGAGAGAGAGGGACACAGCGAGAGAGAGTGAGGGACACAGCGAGAGAGAGTGAGGGACACAGCGAGAGAGAGTGAGGGACACAGCGAGAGAGAGTGAGGGACACAGCGAGAGAGAGTGAGGGACACAGCGAGAGAGAGTGAGGGACACAGAGAGAGAGAGTGAGGGACACAGCGAGAGAGAGTGATGGACACAGAGAGAGAGTGAGGGACACAGCGAGAGAGAGTGAGGGACACAGCGAGAGAGAGTGAGGGACACAGCGAGAGAGAGAGAGGGACACAGCGAGAGAGAGTGAGGGACACAGCGAGAGAGAGTGAGGGACACAGCGAGAGAGAGTGAGGGACACAGCGAGAGAGAGTGAGGGACACAGCGAGAGAGAGTGAGGGACACAGAGCGAGAGTGAGGGACACAGCAAGAGAGAGTGAGGGGCACAGAGAGAGAGAGTGAGGGACACAGAGAGAGAGAGTGAGGGACGCAGCGAGAGAGAGTGAGGGACACAGCGAGAGAGAGTGAGGGACACAGCGAGAGAGAGTGAGGGACACAGCGAGAGAGAGTGAGGGACACAGAGAGAGAGTGAGGGACACAGCGAGAGAGAGTGAGGGACACAGCGAGAGAGAGTGAGGGACACAGCAAGAGACAGTGAGGGACACAGCGAGAGAGAGTGAGGGACACAGCGAGAGAGAGTGAGGGACAGAGAGAGAGAGAGTGAGGGACAGAGAGAGAGAGAGTGAGGGACACAGTGAGAGAGAGTGAGGGACACAGAGAGAGAGTGAGGGACACAGCAAGAGAGAGTGAGGGACACAGCGAGAGAGAGAGTGAGGGACACAGAGAGAGAGAGTGAGGGACACAGAGAGAGAGAGTGAGGGACGCAACGAGAGAGAGTGAGGGACACAGAGAGAGAGAGTGAGGGACACAGAGAGAGAGAGTGAGGGACGCAACGAGAGAGAGTGAGGGACACAGCGAGAGAGAGTGAGGGACACAGCGAGAGAGAGTGAGGGACACAGCGAGAGAGAGTGAGGGACACAGCAAGAGAGAGTGAGGGGCACAGCGAGAGAGAGTGAGGGACACAGCAAGAGAGAGTGAGGGACACAGCAAGAGAGAGTGAGGGACACAGCAAGAGACAGTGAGGGACACAGCGAGAGAGAGTGAGGGACACAGCGAGAGAGAGTGAGGGACAGAGAGAGAGAGAGTGAGGGACAGAGAGAGAGAGAGTGAGGGACACAGCGAGAGAGAGTGAGGGACACAGAGAGAGAGTGAGGGACACAGCAAGAGAGAGTGAGGGACACAGCGAGAGAGAGAGTGAGGGACACAGAGAGAGAGAGTGAGGGACACAGAGAGAGAGAGTGAGGGACGCAACGAGAGAGAGTGAGGGACACAGAGAGAGAGAGTGAGGGACACAGAGAGAGAGAGTGAGGGACGCAACGAGAGAGAGTGAGGGACACAGCGAGAGAGAGTGAGGGACACAGCGAGAGAGAGTGAGGGACACAGCGAGAGAGAGTGAGGGACAGAGAGAGAGAGAGTGAGGGACAGAGAGAGAGTGAGGGACACAGCGAGAGAGAGTGAGGGACACAGAGAGAGAGTGAGGGACACAGCAAGAGAGAGTGAGGGACACAGCGAGAGAGAGAGTGAGGGACACAGAGAGAGAGAGTGAGGGACACAGAGAGAGACAGTGAGGGACACAGCGAGAGAGAGTGAGGGACACAGAGAGAGAGAGTGAGGGACGCAGCGAGAGAGAGTGAGGGACACAGAGAGAGAGTGAGGGACACAGCGAGAGAGAGTGAGGGACACAGAGAGAGAGAGTGAGGGACACAGCGAGAGAGAGTGAGGGACACAGCGAGAGAGAGTGAGGGACACAGCAAGAGAGTGAGGGACACAGAGAGAGAGAGTGAGGGACACAGCGAGAGTGAGTGAGGGACGCAGCAAGAGAGAGTGAGGGGCACAGCGAGAGAGAGTGAGGGACACAGAGAGAGAGAGAGTGAGGGACACAGCGAGAGAGTGAGGGACACAGCGAGAGAAAGTGAGGGACACAGAGAGAGAAAGTGAGGGACACAGCAAGAGAGAGTGAGGGACACAGCAAGAGAGAGTGAGGGACACAGAGAGAGAGAGAGTGAGGGACACAGCAAGAGAGAGCGAGGGGCACAGCGAGAGAGAGTGAGGGACACAGAGAGAGAGTGAGGGACGCAGCGAGAGAGAGTGAGAGACACAGCGAGAGAGAGTGAGGGACACAGCGAGAGCGAGAGTGAGGCACACAGCGAGAGAGAGTGAGGGACGCAGCGAGAGAGAGTGAGGGACACAGAGAGAGTGTGAGGGACACAGCGACAGAGAGTGAGGGACACAGAGAGAGAAAGTGAGGGACACAGCAAGAAAGAATGAGGGGCACAGCGAGAGAGAGTGAGGGACACAGCGAGAGAGAGTGAGGGACACAGCGAGAGAGAGTGAGGGACACAGAGAGAGTGAGGGACACAGCGAGAGGGAGTGAGAGACACAGCGAGAGAGAGTGAGGGACACAGCGAGAGAGAGTGAGGGACGCAGCGAGAGAGAGTGAGGGACGCAGCGAGAGAGTGAGGGACACGGCGAGAGAGTGTGAGGGACGCAGCGAGAGAGTGTGAGGGACACAGCGAGAGAGTGTGAGGGACACAGCGAGAGAGTGTGAGGGACGCAGCGAGAGAGTGTGAGGGACACAGCGAGAGAGAGTGAGGGACACAGCGAGAGAGAGTGAGGGACACAGCGAGAGAGAGTGAGGGACACAGAGAGAGAGAGTGAGGGACACAGCGAGAGAGAGTGAGGGACACAGCGAGAGAGAGTGAGGGGCACAGCGAGAGAGAGTGAGGGACACAGCGAGAGAGAGTGAGGGACACAGCGAGAGAGAGTGAGGGACACAGCGAGAGAGTGTGAGGGACGCAGCGAGAGAGAGTGAGGTACACAGAGAGAGAGAGTGAGGGACACAGCGAGAGAGTGTGAGGGACACAGCGAGAGAGAGTGAGGGACACAGAGAGAGACAGTGAGGGACAGAGAGAGAGAGTGAGGGACGCAGCGAGAGAGAGTGAGGGACACAGAGAGAGACAGTGAGGGACAGAGAGAGAGAGTGAGGGACGCAGCGAGAGAGAGTGAGGGACAGAGAGAGAGAGAGTGAGGATCACAGCGAGAGAGAGTGAGGGACACAGCGAGAGAGAGTGAGGGACACAGCGAGAGAGAGTGAGGGACGCAGAGAGAGAGAGTGAGGGACAGAGAGAGAGAGTGAGGGACACAGCAAGAGAGAGTGTGGGACACAGAGAGAGTGTGAGGGACGCAGCGAGAGAGAGTGAGGGACTCAGCGAGAGAGTGAGGGACGCAGCGAGAGAGAGTGAGGGACACAGCGAGAGAGAGTGAGGGACACAGCGAGAGAGAGTGAGGGACACAGCGAGAGAGAGAGTGAGGGACACAGTGAGAGATAGTGAGGGACACAGCGAGAGAGAGTGAGGGACACAGCGAGAGAGAGAGTGAGGGACACAGTGAGAGATAGTGAGGATCACAGCGAGAGAGAGTGAGGGACACAGCGAGAGAGAGTGAGGGACGCAGAGAGAGAGAGTGAGGGACAGAGAGAGAGAGTGAGGGACACAGCAAGAGAGAGTGTGGGACACAGAGAGAGTGTGAGGGACGCAGCGAGAGAGAGTGAGGGACTCAGCGAGAGAGTGAGGGACGCAGCGAGAGAGAGTGAGGGACACAGCGAGAGAGAGTGAGGGACACAGCGAGAGAGAGTGAGGGACACAGCGAGAGAGAGTGAGGGACACAGCGAGAGAGAGTGAGGGACACAGCGAGAGAGAGAGTGAGGGACACAGCGAGAGAGAGTGAGGGACGCAGCGAGAGAGAGTGAGGGACGCAGCGAGAGAGAGTGAGGGACACAGCGAGAGAGAGTGAGGGACACAGCGAGAGAGAGTGAGGGACACAGCGAGAGAGAGTGAGGGACACAGAGAGAGAGAGAATGAGGGACACAGCGAGAGAGAGAGTGAGGGTCGCAGCGAGAGAGAGTGAGGGTCGCAGCGAGAGAGAGTGAGGGACGCAGCGAGAGAGAGAGTGAGGGACACAGCGAGAGAGAGAGAGGGACACAGCGAGAGAGAGTGAGGGACACAGCGAGAGAGAGTGAGGGACACAGCGAGAGAGAGTGAGGGACACAGAGAGAGAGAGTGAGGGACACAGAGAGAGACAGTGAGGGACACAGCGAGAGAGAGTGAGGGACACAGCGAGAGAGAGTGAGGGACACAGCGAGAGAGTGAGGGACGCAGCGAGAGAGTGAGGGACGCAGCGAGAGAGAGTGAGGGACACAGAGAGAGAGAGTGAGGGACACAGCGAGAAAAAGTGAGGGACACAGCGAGAGAGAGTGAGGGTCGCAGCGAGAGAGTGAGGGACACAGCGAGAGAGAGTGAGGGACACAGCGAGAGAGAGTGAGGGACACAGCGAGAGAGAATGAGGGACTCAGCGAGAGAGAGTGAGGGGCACAGCGAGAGAGAGAGTGATGGACACAGCGAGAGAGAGTGAGGGACGCAGCGAGAGAGAGTGAGGGACACAGAGAGAGACAGTGAGGGACACAGCGAGAGAGAGTGAGGGACACAGCGAGAGAGAGTGAGGGACACAGCGAGAGAGAGTGAGGGACACAGCGAGAGAGAGAGTGATGGACACAGCGAGAGAGAGTGAGGGACGCAGCGAGAGAGAGTGAGGGACACAGAGAGAGACAGTGAGGGACACAGCGAGAGAGAGTGAGGGACACAGCGAGAGAGAGTGAGGGACACAGCGAGAGAGAGTGAGGGACGCAGCGAGAGAGTGAGGGACGCAGCGAGAGAGAGTGAGGGACACAGCGAGAAAAAGTGAGGGACGCAGCGAGAGAGAGTGAGGGACACAGCGAGAGAGAGTGAGGGTCGCAGCGAGAGAGAGTGAGGGACACAGAGAGAGACAGTGAGGGACACAGCGAGAGAGAGTGAGGGACACAGCGAGAGAGAGTGAGGGGCGCAGCGAGAGAGTGAGGGACACAGCGAGAGAGTGAGGGACTCAGCGAGAGAGAGTGAGGGACACAGCGAGAGAGAGTGAGAGACACAGAGAGAGAGTGAGGGACACAGCGAGAGAGAGTGAGGGACACAGCGAGAGAGTGTGAGGGACACAGCGAGAGAGAGTGAGGGACACAGCGAGAGAGAGTGAGGGACGCAGAGAGAGAGAGTGAGGGACACAGCGAGAGAGAGTGTGGGACACAGCGAGAGAGAGTGAGTGACACAGCGAGAGAGAGTGAGGGACACAGCGAGAGAGAGAGAGAGGGACGCAGAGAGAGAGAGTGAGGGACACAGCGAGAGAGAGAGAGAGGGACGCAGAGAGAGAGAGTGAGGGACACAGCGAGAGAGAGTGAGGGGCACAGCGAGAGAGAGTGAGGGACACAGAGAGAGAGAGTGAGGGACACAGCGAGAGAGTGAGGGACACAGAGAGAGAGAGTGAGGGACACAGCGAGAGAGAGTGAGGGACACAGAGAGAGAGAGTGAGGGACACAGCGAGAGAGAGTGAGGGACACAGCGAGAGACAGTGAGGGGCACAGCGAGAGAGAGTGAGGGACACAACGAGAGAGAGAGTGAGGGACACAGCGAGAGAGAGTGAGGGACACAGCGAGAGAATGAGGGACACAGCGAGAGAGAGTGAGGGACACAGCGAGAGAGAGTGAGGGACGCAGCGAGAGAGAGTGAGGGACACAGCGAGAGAGAGTGAGGGACACAGCGAGAGAGAGTGAGGGACACAGAGAGAGACAGTGAGGGACACAGCGAGAGAGAGTGAGGGACACAGCGAGAGAGAGAGTGAGGGACACAGCGAGAGAGAGTGAGGGACTCAGCGAGAGAGAGTGAGGGATGCAGAGAGAGAGTGAGGGACACAGCGAGAGAGAGTGAGGGACACAGCGAGAGAGAGTGAGGGATGCAGAGAGAGAGTGAGGGACGCAGCGAGAGAGAGTGAGGGATGCAGAGAGAGAGTGAGGGACGCAGCGAGAGAGAGTGAGGGACACAGCGAGAGAGAGTGAGGGGCACAGCGAGAGAGAGTGAGGGATGCAGAGAGAGAGTGAGGGACGCAGCGAGAGAGAGTGAGGGACACAGCGAGAGAGAGTGAGGGGCACAGCGAGAGAGAGTGAGGGACACAGCGAGAGAGAGTGAGGGGCACAGCGAGAGAGAGTGAGGGACACAGCGAGAGAGAGTGAGGGACACAGCGAGAGAGAGTGAGGGACACAGCGAGAGAGAGTGAGGGACACAGCGAGAGAGAGAGTGAGGGACGCAGCGAGAGAGAGTGAGGGACACAGCGAGAGAGAGTGAGGGACACAGAGAGAGAGAGTGAGGGACACAGCGAGAGAGAGTGAGGGACACAGCGAGAGAGAGTGAGGGGCACAGCGAGAGAGAGTGAGGGACACAGTGAGAGAGTGAGGGACACAGCGAGAGAGAGTGAGGGACACAGCGAGAGAGAGTGAGGGGCACAGCGAGAGAGAGTGAGGGGCACAGCGAGAGAGAGTGAGGGACACAGCGAGAGAGAGTGAGGGCCACAGCGAGAGAGAGTGAGGGACACAGCGAGAGAGAGAGTGAGGGACACAGCGAGAGAGTGAGGGACACAGCGAGAAAAAGTGTGGGACGCAGCGAGAGAAAGTGAGGGACGCAGCGAGAGAGAGTGAGGGGCACAGCAAGAGAGAGTGAGGGACACAGCGAGAGAGAGTGAGGGACACAGCGAGAGAGAGTGAGGGACACAGCGAGAGAGAGAGTGAGGGTCGCAGAGAGAGAGAGAATGAGGGACACAGCGAGAGAGAGTGAGGGACGCAGCGAGAGAGAGAATGAGGGACACAGCGAGAGAGAGTGAGGGACGCAGCGAGAGAGAGAATGAGGGACACAGCGAGAGAGAGTGAGGGACGCAGCGAGAGAGAGAATGAGGGACACAGCGAGAGAGAGTGAGGGGCGCAGAGAGAGAGAGAATGAGGGACACAGCGAGAGAGAGTGAGGGACACAGCGAGAGAGAGAGTGAGGGTCGCAGAGAGAGAGAGAATGAGGGACACAGCGAGAGAGAGTGAGGGACGCAGCGAGAGAGAGTGAGGGGCACATCGAGAGAGAGTGAGGGACAGAGAGAGAGAGAGAGTGAGGGACGCAGCGAGAGAGAGTGAGGGACACAGCAAGAGAGAGTGAGGGACAGAGAGAGAGTGTGAGGGACGCAGTGAGAGAGAGTGAGGGACACAGCAAGAGAGAGTGAGGGACAGAGAGAGAGTGTGAGGGACGCAGAGAGAGAGAGAGAGAGAAAGACGCAGCGAGAGAGTGATGGACACAGCGAGAGAGAATGAGGGACGCAGCGAGAGAGGGACACAGAGAGCGAGGGACACACAGAGAGAGCGAGGGACACAGACAGAGCAAGGGACACAGAGAGAGCGAGGGACATAGAGAGCGAGGGACATAGGGAGCGAGGGACGCACAGAGAGAACGAGGGACACAGAGAGCGAGGGAAACAGAGAGAGCGAGGGACACAGAGAGCGAGGGACACACAGAGAGAGTGAGGGAAACAGAGAGAGTGAGGGACACAGAGAGAGGGACACAGACAGAGCGAGGGACACAGACAGAGCGAGGGACACAGAGAGAGCGAGGGACACAGAGAGAGCGAGGGACACACAGAAAGGGAGGGACACAGAGAGAGTGAGGGACACAGAGAGCGCGAGTGACACAGAAAGAGCGAGGACACAGAGAGCGAGGGGCACAGAGAGCGAGGGACACACAGAGATAGCGAGGGACACAGAGAGTGAGGGACACACAGAGAGAGTGTGGGACACAGAGAGAGTGAGTGACACAAGAGAGAGTGAGTGACACAGAGAGAGAGTGTGGGACACAGAGAGTGAGGGACACACAGACAGAGCCAGGGACACAGAGAGAGCGAGGGACACAGAGAGCAAGGGACACACAGAGTGAGCGAGGGACACAGAGAGCGAGGGACACAGAGAGAGTGTGGGACACAGAGAGAGTGAGAGACACAGAGAGAGTGAGGGACACACAGAGAGCGAGGAACACAGAGAGAGCGAATGACACAGAGAGCGAGGGACACAGAGAGCGAGGGACACAGAGAGTGAGGGACACAGAGAGAGTGAGGGACCCAGAGGGAGCGAGGGACCCAGAGAGAGCGAGGGACGCAGAGAGCGCGAGGGACACAGAGAGTGAGGGACACACAGAGAGTGAGGGGCACAGAGAGTGAGGGACACAGAGAGCGAGGGACACAGAGAGCGAGGGAGACACAGAGAGAGCGAGAGACACAGAGAGTGAGGGACACAGAGAGAGTGAGGGACACAGAGAGTGAGGGACACAGAGAGCGAGGGACACAGAGAGAGTCAGGGACACAGAGAGTGAGGGCCACAGAGAGAGTGAGGGACAGAGAGTGAGTGAGGGACACAGAGAGAGTGAGGGTCACAGAGAGTGAGGGGCACAGAGAGAGTGAGGGACACAGAGAGTGAGGAACACAGAGAGTGAGGGACACAGAGAGAGTGAGGTACACCGAGAGTGAGCGACACAGCGAGAGCGAGGGACACAGAGAGAGCGAGGGACACAGAGAGCGAGGGACACAGAGAGAGCAAGGGACACAGAGAGAGTGAGCGACTCAGGGAGAGCGAGGGACACAGAGAGAGTGAGGGACACAGAGAGAGCAAGGGACACAGAGAGAGTGAGCGACTCAGGGAGAGCGAGGGACACAGAGAGAGTGAGCGACAAAGAGAGAGTGAGCGACACAGCGAGAGCGAGGGACACAGAGAGAGCGAGGGACACAGAGAGCAAGGGACACAGAGAGAGCAAGGGACACAGAGAGAGTGAGCGACTCAGGGAGAGCGAGGGGCACAGAGAGAGTGAGGGACACAGAGAGAGCGAGGGACACACAGAAAGGGAGGGGCACAGACAGAGCGAGGGTCACAGACCGAGCTACACAGAGAGCGCGAGGGACACAGCGAGAGCGAGGGACACAGAGAGTGTGGGACACAGAGAGCGAGAGACACAGAGAGTGAGGGACACAGAGAGTGAGGGACACACAGAGCGAGGGACACAGAGAGTGTGGGACACAGAGACCGAGGGACACAGAGAGCGAGTAGCACAGAGCATGAGGGATACAAAGAATGAGGGACACAGAGAGCGAGGGACACAAAGGGCAAGGGACACAGAGAGTGTGGGACACAGAGAGTGTGGGACACAGAGAGCAAGGGACACAGAGAGCAGAGAGAGAGCGAGGGACACAGAGAGCCAGGGACACAGAGGGAGCGAGGGACACACAGAAAGGGAGGGACACAGACAGAGCGAGGGTGACAGACCGAGCTAGACAGAGAGCGCGAGGGACACAGAGAGAGCGAGGGACACAAAGAGCGAGGGACACAGAGCACGAGGGACACAGAGAGCGAGGGACACAGAGAGTGTGGGACACAGAGAGCAAGGGACACAGAGAGTGAGGGACACAGAGAGTGAGGGACTCACAGAGCGAGGGACACAGAGAGTGTGGGACACAGAGAGTGAGGGACACAGAGAGCGAGTAGCACAGAGCTTGAAGGACACAAAGAGTGAGGGACACAGAGAGCGAGGGACACAAAGGGCAAGGGACACAGAGAGTGAGGGGCACAGAGAGCGAGGGACACAGAGAGAGCGAGGGACACACAGAGAGCGAGGGACACAGCGAGAGCGAGGGACACACAGAGAGCGAGGGACACAGAGAGAGCGATGGGCAGAGAGAGAGCGAGGGACACAGAGAGCCATGGACACAGAGAGAGCGAGGGACACACAGCGAGCGAGGGACACTGAGAGAGCGAGGGGCAGAGAGAGAGCGAGGGACACAGAGAGCGAGGGACACAGAGAGAGCGAGGGACACAGAGAGCGAGGGACAAAGAGAGCGAAGGACACAGAGAGCACGAGTGACACAGAGAGCGCGAAGGACACAGAGAGCGCGAGCGACACAGACACCGGGAGGGACACAGAGACCGCGAGGGACAGAGAGAGAGTGGGGGACACAGAGAGAGCGAGGGACACAGAGAGCGAGGGACACAGAGAGAGCAAGGGTCACAGAGAGAGTGAGCGACTCAGGGAGAGCGAGGGACACAGAGAGAGTGAGGGACACAGAGAGAGCGAGGGACACAGAGAGCGCGAGGGACACAGAGAGCGCGAGGGACACACAGAAAGGGAGGGACACAGACAGAGCGAGGGTCACAGACCGAGCTACACAGAGAGCGCGAGGGACACAGAGAGAGCGAGGGACACAGAGAGTGTGGGACACAGAGAGCGAGAGACACAGAGAGTGAGGGACACAGAGAGTGAGGGACACACAGAGCGAGGGACACAGAGAGTGTGGGACACAGAGAGCGAGGGACACAGAGAGCGAGGGACACAGAGAGTGTGGGACACAGAGAGCAGAGAGAGAGCGAGGGACACAGAGAGCCAGGGACACAGAGGGAGCGAGGGACACACAGAAAGGGAGGGACACAGACAGAGCGAGGGTCACAGACCGAGCTACACAGAGAGCGCGAGGGACACAGAGAGAGCGAGGGACACAAAGAGCGAGGGACACAGAGCACGAGGGACACAGAGAGCGAGGGACACAGAGTGTGGGACACAGAGAGCGAGGGACACAGAGAGTGAGGGACACAGAGAGTGAGGGACTCACAGAGCGAGGGACACAGAGTGTGGGACACAGAGAGCGAGGGACACAGAGAGAGAGGGACACAGAGAGAGCGAGGGACACAGAGAGCGAGTAGCACAGAGCATGAGGGACACAAAGAGTGAGGGACACAGAGAGTGAGGGACACAGAGAGTGAGGGACTCACAGAGCGAGGGACACAGAGTGTGGGACACAGAGAGCGAGGGACACAGAGAGCGAGGGATACAGAGAGCGAGGGACACAGAGAGCGAGTAGCACAGAGCATGAGAGACACAAAGAGTGAGGGACACAGAGAGCGAGGGACACAAAGGGCAAGGGACACAGAGAGTGTGGGACACAGAGAGTGTGGGACACAGAGAACGAGGGACACAGAGAGCGAGGGACACAGAGAGCGAGGGGCACAGAGAGCGTGAGGGACACAGTGAGCGCGAGGGACACAGAGAGAGTGAGGGACACAGAGATTGAGGGACACAGAGAGCGAGGGACACAGAGAACGAGGGACACAGAGAGCGCGACGGACACAGAGAGCGCGAGGGACACGGAGAGCGCGAGGGACACAGAGAGCCCGAGGGACACAGAGAGCGAGGGTCACAGAGAGAGCGAGGGACACAGAGAGAGCGAGGGACAAACAGAGAGCGAGGGACACAGTGAGCGAGGGACACAGAGAGCACGGGCGACACAGAGAGCGCGAGGGACACAGAGAGCGGGGGACACAGAAAGAGCGAGGGACACACAGAGAGCGAGGGACACAGAGAGAGCGAGGGACACACAGAGAACGAGGGACACAGAGAGAGCGAGGGACACAGAGAGAGCGAGGGACACAGAGAGCGAGAGACACAGAGAGCGAGGGACACAGAGAGCGAGGGACACAGAGAGAGTGAGGGATACAGAGAGTGAGGGACACAGAGAGAGCAAGGGATACAGAGAGAGTAAGGGACACAGAGAGAGCGAGGGACACAGAGAGAGCGAGGGACACACAGAGAGAGAGCGAGGGACACAGAGTGAGCGAGGGACACAGAGAGAGCGAGGGACACAGAGAGCGAGGGACCCAGAGAGCGATTGACACAGAGAACGAGGGACACAGAGAGTGAGGGACACAGTGCACGAGGGACACAGAGAGCGCGAGGGACACAGAGAGCCCGAGGGACACACAGAAAGGGAGGGACACAGAGAGAGCGAGGGTCACAGACCGAGGGACACTGAGAGAGCGAGGGACACAGAAAGAGCGATGGACACAGAGAGAGCAAGGGACACAGAGAGCAAGGGACACAGCGAGAGCGAGGGAAACAGAGAGAGCGAGGGACACAGAGAGAGCGAGGGACACAGCGAGAGCGAGGGACACATGGAGGAAGAGGGACACAGAGAGAGCGAGGGACACAGAGAGAGCGAGGGACACAGAGAGAGCGAGGGACACATGGAGGAAGAGGGACACAGAGGGAGTGAGGGACACAGAGAGAGCGAGGGACACAGAGAGTGAGGGACACAGAGAGCAAGGGACACAGCGAGAGAGAGAGAGGGACACAGAGAGTGAGAAACAGAGAGCGCGAGGGACACAGAGAGAGCGAGGGACACAGAACGCGAGGGATACAGAGAGTGAGGGACACAGAGAGCGAGGGACACAGAGAGCGAGTAACACAGAGCACGAGGGACACAGAGAGAGCGAGGGACACAGAGAGAGCAAGGGACACAGAGAGAACGAGGGACACAGAGAGTGAGGGACACAGAGAGAGTGAGGGGCACAGAGAGTGAGGGACACAGAGAGCGAGGGACACAAAGAGAGAGTGAGGGACACAGAGTGAGGGTCACAGAGAGAGTGAGGGACACAGAGAGCGAGGGACACAGAGAGCGAGGGACACAGAGAGAGCCAGGGACACAGAGAGTGCGAGGGACACAGAGAGAGCGAGGGACACAGAGAGAGCGAGGGACACAGAGTGGGCGAGGGACACAGAGAGCGAGGGACACAGAGAGCGAGGGACACAGAGAGAGCCAGGGACACAGAGAGTGCGAGGGACACAGAGAGCGAGGGACACAGAGAGTGTGGGACACAGAGAGCGAGGGACACAGAGAGTGAGGGACACAGAGAGTGAGGGACTCACAGAGCGAGGGACACAGACAGTGTGGGACACAGAGAGCGAGGGACACAGAGAGCGAGTAGCACAGAGCATGAGGGACACAAAGAGTGAGGGACACAGAGAGCGAGGGACACAAAGGGCAAGGGACACAGAGAGTGTGGGACACAGAGAGCGAGGGACACAGAGAGCGAGGGACACAGAGAGTGAGGGGCACAGAGAGCGAGGGACACAGAGAGAGCGAGGGACACACAGCGAGCGAGGTACACAGAGAGAGCGAGGGACACACAGAGAGCGAGGGACACACAGAGAGCGAGGGACACACAGAGAGCGAGGGGCAGAGAGAGAGCGAGGGACACAGAGAGCCAGGGACACAGAGAGAGCGAGGGACACAGAGAGAGCAAGGGACACAGAGAGAGTGAGCGACTCAGGGAGAGCGAGGGACACAGAGAGAGTGAGGGACACAGAGAGAGCGAGGGACACACAGAAAGGGAGGGGCACAGACAGAGCGAGGGTCACAGACCGAGCTACACAGAGAGCGCGAGGGACACAGCGAGAGCGAGGGACACAGAGAGTGTGGGACACAGAGAGCGAGAGACACAGAGAGTGAGGGACACAGAGAGTGAGGGACACACAGAGCGAGGGACACAGAGAGTGTGGGACACAGAGACCGAGGGACACAGAGACCGAGGGACACAGAGAGCGAGTAGCACAGAGCATGAGGGATACAAAGAATGAGGGACACAGAGAGCGAGGGACACAAAGGGCAAGGGACACAGAGAGTGTGGGCCACAGAGAGTGTGGGACACAGAGAGCAAGGGACACAGAGAGCAGAGAGAGAGCGAGGGACACAGAGAGCCAGGGACACAGAGGGAGCGAGGGACACACAGAAAGGGAGGGACACAGACAGAGCGAGGGTGACAGACCGAGCTAGACAGAGAGCGCGAGGGACACAGAGAGAGCGAGGGACACAAAGAGCGAGGGACACAGAGCACGAGGGACACAGAGAGCGAGGGACACAGAGAGTGAGGGACTCACAGAGCGAGGGACACAGAGAGTGTGGGACACAGAGAGCAAGGGACACAGAGAGTGAGGGACACAGAGAGTGAGGGACTCACAGAGCGAGGGACACAGAGAGTGTGGGACACAGAGAGCGAGGGACACAGAGAGCGAGTAGCACAGAGCTTGAAGGACACAAAGAGTGAGGGACACAGAGAGCGAGGGACACAAAGGGCAAGGGACACAGAGAGTGAGGGGCACAGAGAGCGAGGGACACAGAGAGAGCGAGGGACACACAGAGAGCGAGGGACACAGCGAGAGCGAGGGACACACAGAGAGCGAGGGACACAGAGAGAGGGATGGGCAGAGAGAGAGCGAGGGACACAGAGAGCCATGGACACAGAGAGAGCGAGGGACACACAGCGAGCGAGGGACACTGAGAGAGCGAGGGGCAGAGAGAGAGCGAGGGACACAGAGAGCGAGGGACACAGAGAGAGCGAGGGACACAGAGAGCGAGGGACAAAGAGAGCGAAGGACACAGAGAGCACGAGTGACACAGAGAGCGCGAAGGACACAGAGAGCGCGAGCGACACAGACACCGGGAGGGACACAGAGACCGCGAGGGACAGAGAGAGAGTGGGGGACACAGAGAGAGCGAGGGACACAGAGAGCGAGGGACACAGAGAGAGCAAGGGACACAGAGAGAGTGAGCGACTCAGGGAGAGCGAGGGACACAGAGAGAGTGAGGGACACAGAGAGAGCGAGGGACACAGAGAGCGCGAGGGACACAGAGAGCGCGAGGGACACACAGAAAGGGAGGGACACAGACAGAGCGAGGGTCACAGACCGAGCTACACAGAGAGCGCGAGGGACACAGAGAGAGCGAGGGACACAGAGAGTGAGGGACACAGAGAGTGAGGGACACAGAGAGCGAGGGACACAGAGAGTGTGGGACACAGAGAGCGAGGGACACAGAGAGCGAGGGACACAGAGAGTGTGGGACACAGAGAGCAAGGGACACAGAGAGCAGAGAGAGAGCGAGGGACACAGAGAGCCAGGGACACAGAGGGAGCGAGGGACACACAGAAAGGGAGGGACACAGACAGAGCGAGGGTCACAGACCGAGCTACACAGAGAGCGCGAGGGACACAGAGAGAGCGAGGGACACAAAGAGCGAGGGACACAGAGCACGAGGGACACAGAGAGCGAGGGACACAGAGAGTGTGGGACACAGAGAGCGAGGGACACAGAGAGTGAGGGACACAGAGAGTGAGGGACTCACAGAGCGAGGGACACAGAGTGTGGGACACAGAGAGCGAGGGACACAGAGAGCGAGGGACACAGAGAGAGCGAGGGTCACAGACCGAGCTACACAGAGAGCGCGAGCTACACAGAGAGCGCGAGGGACACAGAGAGAGCGAGGGACACAAAGAGCGAGGGACACAAAGAGCGAGGGACACAGAGCACGAGGGACACAGAGAGCGCGAGGGACACAGCGAGAGTGAGGGACACACAGAAACGGAGGGACACAGACAGAGCGAGGGTCGCAGACCGAGCTACACAGAGAGCGCGAGGGACACAGAGAGAGCGAGGGACACAAAGAGCGAGGGACACAGAGCACGAGGGACACAGAGAGCGAGGGACACAGAGAGCGATTAACACAGAGAACGAGGGACACAGAGAGTGAGGGACACAGTGCACGAGGGACACAGAGAGTGCGAGGGACACCGAGAGAGCGAGGGGCACAGAGAGTGAGGGACACAGAGAGAGCGAGGGACACAGAGAGAGTGAGGGACACCGAGAGAGCGAGGGACACAGAGAGAGCGAGGGGCACAGAGAGTGAGGGACAGAGAGAGAGAGAGCGACACAGAGAGCGAAGGGCACAGAGAGCGAGGGGAACAGAGAGCGAGGGACACAGAGAGCGAGGGACACAGAGAGCGAGGGGCACAGAGAGCGAGGGACACAGAGAGCGAGGGACACAGAGAGCAAGGGACACAGAGAGCAAGGGACACAGAGAGCGAGGGACACAGAGAGAGCGAGGGACACACAGAAAGGGAGGGACACAGAGAGAGTGAGGGACACAGAGAGCGATGGACAGAGAGAGAAGGACTGAGAGAGAGAGGGACACAGAGAAAGAGGGACACAGAGTGAGAGGGACTGAGAGAGAGGGACAGTGAGGAACGCAGCGAAAGAGAGTGGGACAGAGGGAGAGAGTGGGACACAGCGAGAGAGACAAAGAGAGGGGGACACATGGAGGGAGAGGGACACATGGAGGGAGAGGGACACAGAGAGAGCGAGAGACACAGAGAGAGCAAGGGACACAGAGCGAGCGAGGGACACAGCGAGAGCGAGGGAAACAGAAAGAGTGAGGGACACAGAGAGTGAGGGACACAGAGAGAGCAAGGGACCCAGAGAGAGCGAGGGATACAGAGAGTGAGGGACACAGAGAGCGAGGGACACAGAGAGCGAGGGACACAGAGCACGAGGGACAGAGAGAGAGCGAGGGACACAGAGAGAGCGAGGGACACAGAGAGCGCGAGGGACACAGAGAGTGAGGGACACAGAGAGAGTGAGGGGCACAGAGAGTGAGGGACACAGAGAGCGAGGGACACAAAGAGAGAGTGAGGGACACAGAGAGTGAGGGTCACAGAGAGAGTGAGGGACACAGAGAGCGAGGGACACAGAGAGCGAGGGACACAGAGAGAGCCAGGGACACAGAGAGTACGAGGGACACAGAGAGAGCAAGGGACGCAGAGAGAGCGAGGGACAAACTGAGAGCGAGGGACACAGAGAGCGAGGGACACAGAGTGAGCGAGGGACACAGAGAGAGTGAGCGACACAGGGAGATCGAGGGACACAGAGAGAGTGAGGGACACAGAGAGAGTGAGTGACACAGAGAGAGCAAGGGACACAGAGAGCGCGAGGGACACAGCGAGAGCGAGGGGCACACAGAAAGGGAGGGACACAGACAGAGCGAGGGTCACAGACCGAGCTACACAGAGAGCGCGAGGGACACAGAGAGAGCGAGGGACACAAAGAGCGAGGGACACAGAGCACCAGGGACACAGAGAGGGAGGGTCACAGAGAGTGTGGGACACAGAGAGTGAGGGACACAGAGAGTGAGGGACACAGAGAGAGTGAGGGACACAGAGAGAGCGAGGGACGCAGAGAGCGCGAGGGACACAGCGAGAGCGAGGGACACACAGAAAGGGAGGGACACAGACAGAGCGAGGGTCACAGACTGAGCTACACAGAAAGCGCGAGGGACACAGAGAGAGCGAGGGACACAAAGAGCGAGGCACACAGAGCACGAGGGACACAGAGAACGCGAGGGACACAGCGAGAGCGAGGGACACACAGAAAGGGAGGGACAGAGACAGAGCGAGGGTCACAGACCGAGCTACACAGAGAGCGCGAGGGACAGAGAGAGAGCGAGGGACACAAAGAGCGAGGGACACAGAGCACGAGGGACACAGAGAGCGAGGGACACAGAGAGCGATTAACACATAGAACGAGGGACACAGAGAGTGAGGGACACAGTGCACGAGGGACACAGAGAGCGTGAGGGACACAGAGAGCCCGAGGGACACACAGAAAGGGAGGGACACAGACAGAGCGAGGGTCACAGACCGAGGGACACAGAGAGAGCGAGGGACACAGAGAGAGTGTGGGACACAGAGAGAGCGAGGGATACACAGAAAACGAGGGACACAGAGAGAGAGAGGGACACAGAGAGAGCGAGGGACACAGAGAGAGCGAGGGACACAGAGAGCGAGGGACACAGAGAGCGAGGGACATACAGAGAGAGCGAGGGACACAGACAGAGCCAGGGACACAGAGAGAGCAAGGGACATAGAGAGCGAGGGACACACAGAGAGAGCAAGGGACACAGAGATCGAGGGACACAGAGAGCGAGGGACACACAGAGAGAGTGAGGGACACAGAGAGTGAGGAACACAGAGAGCGAGGGAAAAAGAGAGAGCGAGGGAAACAGAGAGAGCGAGGGACACAGAGAGTGTGAGGGACACAGAGAGTGAGGGACACAGAGAGTGAGGGACACAGACCGAGGGACACAGACAGAGCGAGGGAAACAGAGAGAGCGAGGGACACAGAGAGAGTGAGGGACACAGAGAGAGTGAGGGACACAGACCGAGGGACACAGACAGAGCGAGGGAAACAGAGAGAGCGAGGGAAACAGAGAGAGCGAGGGACACAGAGAGAGTGAGGGAGACAGAGAGAGTGAGGGACACAGACCGAGGGACACAGACAGAGCGAGGTACACAGAGAGAGCGAGGGACACCGAGAGAGCGTGGGACACAGAGAGCGAGGGACACAGAGAGAGAGGGAGAGGGACACAGAGAGAGTGAGGGACACAGAGAGAGCGAGGGGCACAGAGAGCGAGGGGCACAGAGAGCGAGGGACACTAGAGAGCGAGTGACAGAGACAAAGCCAGGGACACAGAGAGAGCAAGGGACACAGAGAGAACGAGGGACACAGAGAGAGCGAGGGTCACAGCGAGAGCGAGGGACACAGAGAGAACGAGGGTCACAGAGAGAGCGAGGGGCACAGAGAGAGCGAGGGACACAGAGTGAGTGAGGGACACAGAGAGAGCGAGGGACACACAGATAGGGAGGGACACAGAGAGAGTGAGGGACACAGAGAGAGCGAGGGGCACAGAGAGAGCCAGGGACACAGAGAGAGTGAGGGACACACAGAAAGGGAGGGACACTTAGAGAGTGAGGGACACAGAGAGTGCGAGGGACACACAGAAAAGGAGGGACACAGAGAGAGCGAGGGACACAAAGAGCGAGGGACACAGAGCACGAGGGACACAGAGAGCGAGGGACACAGAGAGCGATTAACACAGAGAACGAGGGACACAGAGAGTGAGGGACACAGTGCACGAGGGACACAGAGAGTGCGAGGGACACCGAGAGAGCGAGGGGCACAGAGAGTGAGGGACACAGAGAGAGCGAGGGACACAGAGAGAGTGAGGGACACCGAGAGAGCGAGGGACACAGAGAGAGCGAGGGGCACAGAGAGTGAGGGACACAGAGAGAGAGAGCGACACAGAGAGCGAAGGGCACAGAGAGCGAGGGGAACAGAGAGCAAGGGACACAGAGAGCGAGGGACACAGAGAGCGAGGGGCACAGAGAGCGAGGGACACAGAGAGAGAGCGAGTGACACAGACGAAGCCAGGGACACAGAGAGAGCGAGGGACACACAGAAAGGGAGGGACACAGAGAGAGTGAGGGACACAGAGAGCGATGGACAGAGAGAGAAGGACAGAGAGAGAGAGGGACACAGAGAAAGAGGGACACAGAGTGAGAGGGACTGAGAGAGAGGGACAGTGAGGAACGCAGCGAAAGAGAGTGGGACCGAGGGAGAGAGTGGGACACAGCGAGAGAGACAAAGAGAGGGGGACACATGGAGGGAGAGGGACACATGGAGGGAGAGGGACACAGAGAGAGCGAGAGACACAGAGAGAGCAAGGGAAACAGAGCGAGCGAGGGACACAGCGAGAGCGAGGGAAACAGAAAGAGTGAGGGACACAGAGAGTGAGGGACACAGAGAGAGCAAGGGACCCAGAGAGAGCGAGGGATACAGAGAGTGAGGGACACAGAGAGCGAGGGACACAGAGAGCGAGTAACATAGAGCACGAGGGACACAGAGAGAGCGAGGGACACAGAGAGAGCGAGGGACACAGAGAGCGCGAGGGACACAGAAAGAGCGATGGACACAGAGAGAGCAAGGGACACAGAGAGCAAGGGACACAGCGAGAGCGAGGGAAACAGAGAGAGCGAGGGACACAGAGAGAGCGAGGGACACAGCGAGAGCGAGGGACACATGGAGGAAGAGGGACACAGAGAGAGCGAGGGACACAGAGAGAGCGAGGGTCACATGGAGGAAGAGGGACACAGAGGGAGTGAGGGACACAGAGAGAGCGAGGGACACAGAGAGTGAGGGACACAGAGAGAGCAAGGGACCCAGAGAGAGCGAGGGATACAGAGAGTGAGGGACACAGAGAGCGAGGGACACAGAGAGCGAGGGACACAGAGCACGAGGGACAGAGAGAGAGCGAGGGACACAGAGAGAGCGAGGGACACAGAGAGCGCGAGGGACACAGAGAGTGAGGGACACAGAGAGAGTGAGGGGCACAGAGAGTGAGGGACACAGAGAGCGAGGGACACAAAGAGAGAGTGAGGGACACAGAGAGTGAGGGTCACAGAGAGAGTGAGGGACACAGAGAGAGCGAGGGACACAGAACGCGAGGGATACAGAGAGTGAGGGACACAGAGAGCGAGGGACACAGAGAGCGAGTAACACAGAGCACGAGGGACACAGAGCACGAGGGACACAGAGAGAGCGAGGGACACAGAGAGAGCGAGGGACACAGAGAGAGCGAGGGACACAGAGAGTGAGGGACACAGAGAGAGTGAGGGGCACAGAGAGTGAGGGACACAGAGAGCGAGGGACACAAAGAGAGAGTGAGGGACACAGAGAGTGAGGGTCACAGAGAGAGTGAGGGACACAGAGAGCGAGGGACACAGAGAGCGAGGGACACAGAGAGAGCCAGGGACACAGAGAGTGCGAGGGACACAGAGAGAGCGAGGGACACAGAGAGAGCGAGGGACACAGAGAGAGCGAGGGACACAGAGAGCGAGGGACACAGAGAGCGAGGGACACAGAGAGAGCCAGGGACACAGAGAGTGCGAGGGACACAGAGAGCGAGGGACACAGAGAGTGTGGGACACAGAGAGCGAGGGACACAGAAAGTGAGGGACACAGAGAGTGAGGGACTCACAGAGTGAGGGACACAGAGAGTGTGGGACACAGAGAGCGAGGGACACAGAGAGCGAGTAGCACAGAGCATGAGGGACACAAAGAGTGAGGGACACAGAGAGCGAGGGACACAAAGGGCAAGGGACACAGAGAGTGTGGGACACAGAGAGTGTGGGACACAGAGAGCGAGGGACACAGAGAGCGAGGGACACAGAGAGTGAGGGGCACAGAGAGCGAGGGACACAGAGAGAGCGAGGGACACAGAGAGAGCGAGGTACACAGAGAGAGCGAGGGACACACAGAGAGCGAGGGACACAGAGAGAGCGAGGGGCAGAAAGAGAGCGAGGGACACAGAGAGCCAGGGACACAGAGAGAGCGAGGGACACACAGCGAGCGAGGGACACTGAGAGAGCGAGGGGCAGAGAGAGAGCGAGGGACACCGAGAGCAAGGGACACAGAGAGAGCGAGGGACACAGAGAGCGAGGGACAAAGAGAGCGAAGGACACAGAGAGCACGAGTGACACAGAGAGCGCGAGGGACACAGAGAGCGCGAGCGACACAGACACCGGGAGGTACACAGAGACCGCGAGGGACAGAGAGAGAGTGGGGGACACAGAGAGAGCAAGGGTCACAGAGAGCAAGGGACACAGAGAGCGAGGGACACTTAGAGAGTGAAGGATACAGAGAGTGAGGGACACACTGAGAGAGTGTGGAACACAGAGAGCGAGTGACACAGAGAGCGCGAGGGACACAGTGAGCGCGAGGGACACAGAGAGCGAGGGACACTTAGAGAGTGAAGGATACAGAGAGTGAGGGACACACTGAGAGAGTGTGGGACACAGAGAGCGAGTGACACAGAGAGCGAGGGACACAGAGAGCGCGAGGGGCACAGAGAGCGCGAGGGACACAGAGAGCGAGGGACACAGAGAGCGAGGGACACACAGAGAGAGCGAGGGACACAGACAGAGCAAGGGACACAGAGAGAGTGAGGGACATAGAGAGCGAGGGACGCACAGAGAGAACGAGGGACACAGAGAGCGAGGGACACAGAGAGCGAGGGAAACACAGAGAGAGTGAGGGACACAGAGAGTGAGGAACACAGAGAGCGAGGGAAACACAGAGAGCGAGGGACACAGAGAGCGAGGGACACACAGAGAGAGCGAGGGACACACAGAGAGAGTGAGGGACACAGAGAGTGTGGAACACAGAGAGCGAGGGACACAGAGAGAGCGAGGGACACAGAGAGAGCGAGGGACACAGAGAGAGTGAGGGACACAGAGAGAGTGAGGGACACAGAGCGAGGGACACAGACAGAGCGAGGGACACAGACAGAGCGAGGGACACAGAGAGAGCGAGGGACACACAGAAAGGGAGGGACACAGAGAGAGTGAGGGCACAGAGAGCGAGGGACACAGAGAGCGAGGGACACACAGAGATAGCGAGGGACACAGAGAGTGAGGGACACACAGAGAGAGTGTGGGACACAGAGAGAGTGAGTGACACAGAGAGAGAGTGTGGGACACAGAGAGTGAGGGACACACAGAGAGAGTGTGGGACACAGAGAGAGTGAGAGACACAGAGAGACTGAGGGACACAAGGAGAGCGAGCAACACAGAGAGAGCAAATGACACAGAGAGCGAGAGACACAGAGAGCAAGGGACACAGAGAGTGAGGGACACAGAGAGAGTAAGGGACCCAGAGAGAGCGAATGACACAGAGAGCGAGGGACACAGAGAGCAAGGGACACAGAGAGTGAGGGACACAGAGAGGGTGAGGGACCCAGAGGGAGCGAGTGACCCAGAGAGAGCGAGGGACGCAGAGAGCGCGAGGGACACAGAGAGTGAGGGACATTGAGAGAGTGAGGGACACAGAGAGCGAGGGACACAGAGAGCGAGGGACACACAGAGAGAGCGAGAGACACAGAGAGTGAGGGACACAGAGAGAGTGAGGGACACAGAGAGCGCGAGGGACACACAGAGAGAGTGTGGGACACAGAGATCGAGGGACACACAGAGAGAGTGTGGGACACAGAGAGAGTGAGAGACACAGAGAGACTGAGGGACACAAGGAGAGCGAGAAACACAGAGAGAGCGAATGACACAGAGAGCGAGGGACACAGAGAGCAAGGGACACAGAGAGTGAGGGACACAGAGAGAGTGAGGGACACAGAGAGCGAGGGACACAGAGAGCGAGGGAAACAGAGAGAGCGAGGAACACAGAGAGCGAGGGACACAGAGAGTGAGGGACCCAGAGAGTGAGGGACACAGAGAGTGAGGGACCCAGAGAGCGAGGGACACAGAGAGAGCGAGGGACACAGAGAGCGAGGGACACAGAGAGTGAGGGACACAGAGAGTGAGGGACACAGAGAGCGAGGGACACAGAGAGCGAGGGACACAGAGAGTGAGGGACCCAGACAGAGCGAGGGACACAGAGAGCGAGGGACACAGAGAGTGAGGGACACAGAGAGTGAGGGACACAGAGAGCGAGGGACACAGAGAGAGCGAGGGACACAGAGAGCGAGGGACACAGAGAGTGAGGGACACAGAGAGTGAGGGACACAGAGAGTGAGGGACACAGAGAGTGAGGGACACAGAGAGCGAGGGACACAGAGAGAGTGAGAGACACAGAGAGAGCGAGGGACACAGAGAGAGCGAGGGACACAGAGAGAGTGAGGGACACAGAGAGTGAGGGACACAAGGAGAGCGAGAAACACAGAGAGAGCAAATGACACAGAGAGCGAGGGACACACAGAGAGAGTGTGGGACACAGAGAGAGTGAGAGACACAGAGAGACTGAGCGACACAAGGAGAGCGAGCAACACAGAGGGAGCGAATGACACAGAGAGCGAGGGACACAGAGAGCAAGGGACACAGAGAGTGAGGGACACAGAGAGCGAGGGAAACACAGAGAGAGTGTGGGACACAGAGAGAGTGAGGGACACAGAGAGCGAGGGACACACAGAGAGAGTGTGGGACACAGAGAGAGTGAGGGACACAGAGAGTGTGGGACACAGAGAGCGAGGGACACAGAGAGCGAGGGACACACAGAGAGAGTGAGGGACACAGAGAGTGAGGAACACAGAGAGCGAGGGAAACACAGAGAGCGAGGGACACACAGAGAGAGTGAGGGACACAGAGAGAGTGTGGGACACAGAGAGAGTGAGAGACACAGAGAGACTGAGGGACACAAGGAGAGCGAGGAACACAGAGAGAGCGAATGACACAGAGAGCGAGGGACACAGAGAGAGCGAATGACACAGAGAGCGAGGGACACAGAGAGCAAGGGACACAGAGAGTGAGGGACACAGAGAGACTGAGGGACACAAGGAGAGCGAGGAACACAGAGAGAGCGAATGACACAGAGAGCGAGGAACACAGAGAGAGCGAATGACACAGAGAGCGAGGGACACAGAGAGCAAGGGACACAGAGAGTGAGGGACACAGAGAGAGTGAGGGACACAGAGAGTGAGGGACACAAGGAGAGCGAGAAACACAGAGAGAGCAAATGACACAGAGAGCGAGGGACACAGAGAGCGAGGGACACACAGAGAGAGTGTGGGACACAGAGAGAGTGAGAGACACAGAGAGACTGAGCGACACAAGGAGAGCGAGCAACACAGAGGGAGCGAATGACACAGAGAGCGAGGGACACAGAGAGCAAGGGACACAGAGAGTGAGGGACACAGAGAGCGAGGGAAACACAGAGAGAGTGTGGGACACAGAGAGAGTGAGGGACACAGAGAGCGAGGGACACACAGAGAGAGTGTGGGACACAGAGAGAGTGAGGGACACAGAGAGTGTGGGACACAGAGAGCGAGGGACACAGAGAGCGAGGGACACACAGAGAGAGTGAGGGACACAGAGAGTGAGGAACACAGAGAGCGAGGGAAACACAGAGAGCGAGGGACACACAGAGAGAGTGAGGGACACAGAGAGAGTGTGGGACACAGAGAGAGCGAGGGACACAGAGAGCGCGAGGGGCACAGAGAGAGAGCGAGGGACACACAGAGAGAGTGAGGGACACAGAGAGAGTGAGGGACACAGAGAGAGTGAGAGACACAGAGAGACTGAGGGACACAAGGAGAGCGAGGAACACAGAGAGAGCGAATGACACAGAGAGCGAGGGACACAGAGAGAGCGAATGACACAGAGAGCGAGGGACACAGAGAGCAAGGGACACAGAGAGTGAGGGACACAGAGAGACTGAGGGACACAAGGAGAGCGAGGAACACAGAGAGAGCGAATGACACAGAGAGCGAGGAACACAGAGAGAGCGAATGACACAGAGAGCGAGGGACACAGAGAGCAAGGGACACAGAGAGTGAGGGACACAGAGAGAGTGAGGGACACAGAGAGAGCGAGGGACCCAGAGAGCGAGGGACACAGAGAGCGCGAGGGACACAGAGAGCGAGGGACACAGAGAGCGAGGGACACAGAGAGTGAGGGACACAGAGAGTGAGGGACACAGAGAGAGTGAGGGACCCAGAGGGAGCGAGGGACCCAGAGAGAGCGAGGGACGCAGAGAGCGAGGGACACAGAGAGTGAGGGACACAGAGAGTGAGGGACACAGAGAGCGAGGGACACAGAGAGAGTGAGAGACACAGAGAGAGCAAGGGACACAGAGAGAGCGAGGGACACAGAGAGCGAGGGACACAGAGAGAGTGAGAGACACAGAGAGAGCAAGGGACACAGAGAGTGAGGGACACAAGGAGAGCGAGAAACACAGAGAGAGCGAATGACACAGAGAGCGAGCGACACAGAGAGCAAGGGACACAGAGAGTGAGGGACACAGAGAGAGTGAGGGACACAGAGAGTGAGGGACACAGAGAGCGAGGGACACAGAGAGAGTGGGGGACACAGAGAGCGAGGGACACACAGAGAGAGTGAGGGACACAGAGAGAGTGTGGGACACAGAGAGAGTGTGGGACACAGAGAGAGTGTGGGACACAGAGAGAGTGTGGGACACAGAGAGAGTGAGAGACACAGAGAGACTGAGCGACACAAGGAGAGCGAGCAACACAGAGAGAGCGAATGACACAGAGAGCGAGGGACACAGAGAGCAAGGGACACAGAGAGTGAGGGACACAGAGAGTGAGGGACACAGAGAGTGAGGGACACAGAGAGCGAGGGACACAGAGAGAGTGGGGGACACAGAGAGCGAGGGACACACAGAGAGAGTGAGGGACACAGAGAGAGTGTGGGACACAGAGAGAGTGAGAGACACAGAGAGACTGAGGGACACAAGGAGAGCGAGCAACACAGAGAGAGCGAATGACACAGAGAGCGAGGGACACAGAGAGCAAGGGACACAGAGAGTGAGGGACACAGAGAGTGAGGGACACAGAGAGAGTGAGGGACACAGAGAGAGCGAGGAACACACAGAGAGAGTGTGGGACACAGAGAGAGTGTGGGACACAGAGAGAGTGTGGGACACAGAGAGAGTGTGGGACACAGAGAGACTGAGCGACACAAGGAGAGCGAGCAACACAGAGAGAGCGAATGACACAGAGAGCGAGGGACACAGAGAGCAAGGGACACAGAGAGTGAGGGACACAGAGAGTGAGGGACACAGAGAGTGAGGGACACAGAGAGCGAGGGACACAGAGAGAGTGGGGGACACAGAGAGCGAGGGACACACAGAGAGAGTGAGGGACACAGAGAGAGTGTGGGACACAGAGAGAGTGAGAGACACAGAGAGACTGAGGGACACAAGGAGAGCGAGCAACACAGAGAGAGCGAATGACACAGAGAGCGAGGGACACAGAGAGCAAGGGACACAGAGAGTGAGGGACACAGAGAGTGAGGGACACAGAGAGTGAGGGACACAGAGTGCGAGGGACACAGAGAGAGTGGGGGACACAGAGAGTGAGGGACACACAGAGAGAGCGAGGGACACAGAGAGCGAGGGACACACAGAGAGAGTGTGGGACACAGAGAGAGTGAGAGACACAGAGAGACTGAGGGACACAAGGAGAGCGAGGAACACAGAGAGAGCGAATGACACAGAGAGCGAGGGACACAGAGAGCAAGGGACACAGAGAGTGAGGGACACAGAGAGAGCGAGAGACACAGAGAGAGTGAGGGACACAGAGAGCGAGGGACACAGAGAGCGAGGGACACAGAGAGTGAGGGACACAGAGAGGGTGAGGGACCCAGAGGGAGCGAGGGACCCAGAGAGAGCGAGGGATGCAGAGAGCGCGAGGGACACAGAGAGTGAGGGACACAGAGAGTGAGGGACACAGAAAGTGAGGGGCACAGAGAGTGAGGGACACAGAGAGCGAGGGACACAGAGAGCGCGAGGGGCACAGAGAGCGCGAGGGACACAGAGAGCGAGGGACACAGAGAGCGAGGGACACACAGAGAGAGCGAGGGACACAGACAGAGCAAGGGACACAGACAGAGCAAGGGACACAGAGAGAGTGAGGGACACAGAGCGAGGGACACAGACAGAGCGAGGGACACAGACAGAGCGAGGGACACAGACAGAGCGAGGGACACAGAGAGCGAGGGAAACACAGAGAGAGTGAGGGACACAGAGAGTGAGGAACACAGAGAGCGAGGGAAACACAGAGAGCGAGGGACACAGAGAGCGAGGGACACACAGAGAGAGCGAGGGACACACAGAGAGAGTGAGGGACACAGAGAGTGTGGAACACAGAGAGCGAGGGACACAGAGAGAGCGAGGGACACAGAGAGAGCGAGGGACACAGAGAGAGCGAGGGACACAGAGAGAGTGAGGGACACAGAGCGAGGGACACAGACAGAGCGAGGGACACAGACAGAGCGAGGGACACAGAGAGAGCGAGGGACACACAGAAAGGGAGGGACACAGAGAGAGTGAGGGCACAGAGAGCGAGGGACACAGAGAGCGAGGGACACACAGAGATAGCGAGGGACACAGAGAGTGAGGGACACACAGAGAGAGTGTGGGACACAGAGAGAGTGAGTGACACAGAGAGAGAGTGTGGGACACAGAGAGTGAGGGACACACAGACAGAGCCATGGTCATAGAGAGAGCGAGGGACACAGAGAGCGAGGGACACACAGAGAGAGTGTGGGACACAGAGAGAGTGAGAGACACAGAGAGACTGAGGGACACAAGGAGAGCGAGCAACACAGAGAGAGCAAATGACACAGAGAGCGAGAGACACAGAGAGCAAGGGACACAGAGAGTGAGGGACACAGAGAGGGTGAGGGACCCAGAGGGAGCGAGTGACCCAGAGAGAGCGAGGGACGCAGAGAGCGCGAGGGACACAGAGAGTGAGGGACATTGAGAGAGTGAGGGGCACAGAGAGTGAGGGACACAGAGCGAGGGACACACAGAGAGAGCGAGAGACACAGAGAGACTGAGGGACACAGAGAGAGTGAGGGACACAGAGAGAGTGAGGGACCCAGAGGGAGCGAGGGACCCAGAGAGAGCGAGGGACGCAGAGAGCGCGAGGGACACAGAGAGTGAGGGACACAGACAGAGTGAGGGGCACAGAGAGTGAGGGACACAGAGAGCGAGGGACACACAGAGAGAGCGAGAGACACAGAGAGTGAGGGTCACAGAGAGCAAGGGACACAGAGAGCGAGGGACACTTAGAGAGTGAAGGATACAGAGAGTGAGGGACACACTGAGAGAGTGTGGGACACAGAGAGCGAGTGACACAGAGAGCGAGTGACACAGAGAGCGCGAGGGACACAGAGAGCGCGAGGGACACAGAGAGCGAGTGACACAGAGGGGCACAGAGAGCGCGAGGGGCACAGAGAGCGCGAGGGACACAGAGAGCGAGGGACACAGAGAGTGTGGAACAAAGAGAGAGTGAGGGACACAGAGAGAGCGAGAGACACAGAGAGAGCGAGGGACACAGAGAGAGCGAGGGACACAGAGAGCGAGGGACACACAGAGAGTGAGGGTCACAGAGAGCGAGGGACACACAGAGAGAGCGAGGGACACAGACAGAGCAAGGGACACAGAGAGAGTGAGGGACACAGAGAGTGAGGAACACAGAGAGCGAAGGACACACAGAGAGAGTGAGCGACACAGAGAGTGTGGAACACAGAGAGCGAGGGACACAGAGAGAGCGAGGGACACAGAGAGAGTGAGGGACACAGAGAGCGAGGGACACAGAGAGCGAGGGACACAGAGAGCGAGGGACACACAGAGAGCGAGGGACACACAGAGAGAGTGAGGGACACAGAGAGTGAGGGACACAGAGAGAGCGAGGGACACAGAGAGAGCGAGGGACACAGAGAGAGTGAGGAACACAGAGAGAGTGAGGGACACAGAGAGAGTGACGGACACAGAGCGAGGGACACAGACAGAGCGAGGGACACAGACAGAGCGAGTGACACAGAGAGAGCGAGGGACACACAGAAAAGGAGGGACACAGAGAGAGTGAGGGACACAGAGAGCGAGGGACACAGAGAGCGAAGGACACAGAGAGCGAAGGACACAGAGAGCACGAGTGACACAGAGAGCGCGAGGGACACAGAGAGTGCGAGCGACACAGACACCGGGAGGGACACAGAGACCGCGAGGGACAGAGAGAGAGTTGGGGACAGAGAGAGAGCGGGGGACACTTAGAGAGTGAAGGATACAGAGAGTGAGGGACACACTGAGAGAGTGTGGGACACAGAGAGCGAGTGACACAGAGAGCGCTAGGGACACAGAGAGCGCAAGGGACACAGAGAGCGAGGGACACAGAGAGTGTGGAACACAGAGAGAGTGAGGGACACAGAGAGAGCGAGGGACACAGAGAGAGCGAGGGACACAGAGAGAGTGAGGGACACAGAGAGCGAGGGACACTGAGAGCGAGGGACACACAGAGAGAGTGAGGGACACAGACAGAGCAAGGGACACAGAGAGAGCGAGGGACACAGAGAGAGAGCGAGGGACACAGACAGAGCAAGGGACACAGAGAGAGCGAGGGACACAGAGAGAGCGAGTGACACAGAGAGCGCGAGGGACACACAGAGAGAGTGTGGGGCACAGAGAGAGTGAGAGACACAGAGAGAGAGTGTGGGACACAGAGAGTGAGGGACACACAGACAGAGCCATGGACATAGAGAGAGCGAGGGACACAGAGAGCGAGGGACACACAGAGAGAGCGAGGGACACAGAGAGCGAGGGACACACAGAGAGAGTGTGGGACACAGAGAGAGTGAGAGACACAGAGAGACTGAGGGACACAAGGAGAGCGAGGAACACAGAGAGAGCAAATGACACAGAGAGCGAGAGACACAGAGAGCAAGGGACACAGAGAGTGAGGGACACAGAGAGGGTGAGGGACCCAGAGGGAGCGAGTGACCCAGAGAGAGCGAGGGACGCAGAGAGCGCGAGGGACACAGAGAGTGAGGGACACAGAGAGAGTGAGGGGCACAGAGAGTGAGGGACACAGAGAGCGAGGGACACAGAGGGAGCGAGGGACACAGAGAGAGCGAGGGACCCAGAGAGAGCGAGGGACGCAGAGAGAGCGAGGGACGCAGAGAGCGCGAGGGACACAGAGAGTGAGGGACATTGAGAGAGTGAGGGGCACAGAGAGTGAGGGACACAGAGCGAGGGACACACAGAGAGAGCGAGAGACACAGAGAGTGAGGGACACACAGAGAGAGTGTGGGACACAGAGAGAGTGAGAGACACAGAGAGACTGAGGGACACAGAGAGCGAGGGACACACAGAGAGAGTGTGGGACACAGAGAGAGCGAGAGACACAGAGAGACTGAGGGACACAAGGAGAGCGAGGAACACAGAGAGAGCGAATGACACAGAGAGCGAGGGACACAGAGAGCAAGGGACACAGAGAGTGAGGGACACAGAGAGAGTGAGGGACCCAGAGGGAGCGAGGGACACAGAGAGAGCGAGGGACACAGAGAGAGCGAATGACACAGAGAGCGAGGGACACAGAGAGTGAGGGACACACAGAGAGAGCGAGGGACACAGAGAGAGTGAGAGACACAGAGAGACTGAGGGACACAAGGAGAGCGAGGGACACAGAGAGAGCGAATGACACAGAGAGCGAGAGACACAGAGAGCAAGGGACACAGAGAGTGAGAGACACAGAGAGAGCGAGGGACACAGAGAGCAAGGGACACAGAGAGAGTGAGGGACACAGAGAGCGAGGGTCACAGAGAGCGAGGGACACAGAGAGCGAGGGACACAGAGAGTGAGGGACACAGATAGAGTGAGGGACCCAGAGGGAGCGAGGGGCCCAGAGAGAGCGAGGGACGCAGAGAGAGCGAGGGACACAGAGAGTGAGGGACACAGAGAGAGTGAGGGGCACAGAGAGTGAGGGACACAGAGAGCGAGGGACCCACAGAGAGAGCGAGAGACACAGAGAGTGAGGGACACAGAGAGAGTGAGGGACACAGAGAGCGAGGGACACAGAGAGCAAGGGACACAGAGAGCGAGGGACACTTAGAGAGTGAAGGATACAGAGAGTGAGGGACACACTGAGAGAGTGTGGGACACAGAGATCGAGGGACACAGAGAGCGAGGGACACAGAGAGCGAGGGACACACAGAGATAGCGAGGGACACAGAGAGTGAGGGACACACAGAGAGAGTGTGGGACACAGAGAGAGAGTGTGGGACACAGAGAGTGAGGGACACACAGAGAGTGAGGAACACAGAGAGAGTGTGGGACACAGAGAGCGAGGGACACACAGAGATAGCGAGGGACACAGAGAGAGTGAGTGACACAGAGAGAGAGTGTGGGGCACAGAGAGTGAGGGACACACAGAGAGAGCGAGGGACACAGAGAGCGAGAGACACACAGAGAGAGTGTGGGACACAGAGAGAGTGAGAGACACAGAGAGACTGAGGGACACAAGGAGAGCCAGGAACACAGAGAGAGCGAATGACACAGAGAGCGAGGGACACAGAGAGCAAGGGACACAGAGAGTGTGGGACACAGAGAGAGTGAGGGAGCCAGAGGGAGCGAGGGACCCAGAGAGAGCGAGGGACGCAGAGAGCGCGAGGGACACAGAGAGTGAGGGACACAGAGAGAGTGAGGGGCACAGAGAGTGAGGGACACAGAGAGCGAGGGACGCACAGAGAGAGCGAGAGACACAGAGAGCGAGGGACAAACAGAGAGAGCGAGGGACACAGAGAGCGAGGGACACACAGAGAGAGTGTGGGACACAGAGAGAGTGAGAGACACAGAGAGACTGAGGGACACAAGGAGAGCGAGGAACACAGAGAGAGCGAATGACACAGAGAGCGAGGGACACAGAGAGCAAGGGACACAGAAAGTGAGCGGCACAGAGAGAGTGAGGGACCCAGAGGGAGCGAGGGACCCAGAGAGAGCGAGGGACGCAGAGAGCGCGAGGGACACAGAGAGTGAGGGACACAGAGAGAGTGAGGGGCACAGAGAGTGAGGGACACAGAGAGCGAGGGACACACAGAGAGAGCGAGAGACACAGAGAGTGAGGGACACAGAGAGAGTGAGGGACACAGAGAGCGAGGGTCACAGAGAGCAAGGGACACAGAGAGTGAGGGACACTTAGAGAGTGAAGGATACAGAGAGTGAGGGACACACTGAGAGAGTGTGGGACACAGAGATCGAGTGACACAGAGAGCGCGACGGGCACAGAGAGCGCGAGGGACACAGAGAGCGAGGGACACAGAGAGAGAGCGAGGGACACAGAGAGCGAGCGACACAGAGAGCGAGGGACACACAGAGAGAGCGAGGGAGACTGACAGAGCAAGGGACACAGAGAGAGTGAGGGACACAGAATGTGAGGAACACAGAGAGCGAGGGAAACAGAGAGAGCGAGGGACACACAGAGAGAGTGAGGGACACAGAGAGTGTGGAACACAGAGAGCGAGGGACACAGAGAGCGAGGGACACAGAGAGAGCGAGGGACACAGAGAGAGTGAGGGACACAGAGAGGGTGAGGGACAGAGAGAGAGTGAGGGACACAGAGCGAGGGTCACAGACAGAGCGAGGGACACAGACAGAGCGAGGGACACAGTGAGAGCGAGGGACACACAGAAAGGGAGGGACACAGAGAGTGAGGGACACAGAGAGCACGAGTGACACAGAGAGAGCGAGGGACACAGAGAGTGAGGGACACAGAGAGAGTGAGGGGCACAGAGAGTGAGGGACACAGAGAGAGTGAGGGACACAGAGAGCGAGGGTCACAGAGAGCAAGGGACACAGAGAGTGAGGGACACTTAGAGAGTGAAGGATACAGAGAGTGAGGGACACACTGAGAGAGTGTGGGACACAGAGATCGAGTGACACAGAGAGCGCGACGGGCACAGAGAGCGCGAGGGACACAGAGAGCGAGGGACACAGAGAGAGAGCGAGGGACACAGAGAGCGAGGGACACAGAGAGCGAGGGACACACAGAGATAGCGAGGGACACAGAGAGTGAGGGACACACAGAGAGAGTGTGGGACACAGAGAGAGTGAATGACACAGAGAGAGAGTGTGGGACACAGAGAGTGAGGGACACACAGACAGAGCCATGGACACAGAGAGAGCGAGGGACACAGAGAGCGAGGGACACACAGAGAGAGCGAGGGACACAGAGAGCGAGGGACACACAGAGAGAGTGTGGGACACAGAGAGATTGAGAGACACAGAGAGAGTGAGGGACACAGAGAGCGAGGGACACAGAGAGCGAGGGACACAGAGAGTGAGGGACACAGATAGAGTGAGGGACCCAGAGGGAGCGAGGGGCCCAGAGAGAGCGAGGGACGCAGAGAGTGCGAGGGACACAGAGAGTGAGGGACACAGAGAGAGTGAGGGGCAGAGAGAGTGAGGGACACAGAGAGCGAGGGACACAGAGAGCGAGGGACACAGAAAGAGTCAGGGACACAGAGAGTGAGGGCCACAGAGAGAGTGAGGGACAGAGAATGAGTGAGGGACACAGAGAGAGTGAGGGTCACAGAGAGTGAGGAACACAGAGAGTGAGGGACACAGAGAGAGTGAGGGACACCGAGAGTGAGCGACACAGGGAGAGCGAGGGACACAGAGAGATGGAGGGACACAGAGAGAGCGAGGGACACAGAGAGCGAGGGACACAGAGAGAGCAAGGGACACAGAGAGAGTGAGGGACACGGAGAGTGAGCGACAAAGGGAGAGCGAGGGACACAGAGAGTGTGGGACACAGAGAGCGAGGGACACAGAGTGTGAGGGACACAGAGAGTGAGGGACACAGAGAGTGTGGGACACAGAGAGTGTGGGACACAGAGAGCGAGGGACACAGAGAGCGAGTAGCACAGAGCATGAGGGACACAAAGAGTGAGGGACACAGAGAGCGAGGGACACAAAGGGCAAGGGACACAGAGAGTGTCGGACACAGAGAGTGTGGGACACAGAGAGCGAGGGACACAGAGAGAGCGAAGGACACAGAGAGTGCGAGGGACACAGAGAGTGAGGGACACAGAGAGCGAGGGACACAGAGAGAGCGAGGGACACACAGAGAGCGAGGGACACAGAGAGAGCGAGGGACACACAGAGAGCGAGGGACACAGAGAGAGTGAGGGGCAGAGAGAGAGCAAGGGACACAGAGAGCCAGGGACACAGAGAGAGCGAGAGACACACAGCGAGCGAGGGACACAGAGAGAGCGAGGGGCAGAGAGAACGAGGGACACAGAGAGCGAGGGACACAGAGAGAGCGAGGGACACAGAGAGTGAGGGACACAGAGAGAGTGAGGGGTACAGAGAGTGAGGGACACAGAGAGAGTGAGGGACAGAGAGTGAGTGAGGGACACAGAGAGAGTGAGGGTCACAGAGAGTGAGGAACACAGACAGTGAGGGACACAGAGAGAGTGAGGGACACCGAGAGATGGAGGGACACAGAGAGAGCGAGGGACACAGAGAGCGAGGGACACAGAAAGAGTCAGGGACACAGAGAGTGAGGGCCACAGAGAGAGTGAGGGACAGAGAGTGAGTGAGGGACACAGAGAGAGTGAGGGTCACAGAGAGTGAGGAACACAGACAGTGAGGGACACAGAGAGAGTGAGGGACACCGAGAGTGAGCGACACAGGGAGAGCGAGGGACACAGAGAGATGGAGGGACACAGAGAGAGCGAGGGACACAGAGAGCGAGGGACACAGAGAGAGCAAGGGACACAGAGAGAGTGAGGGACACGGAGAGTGAGCGACAAAAGGAGAGCGAGGGACACAGAGAGTGTGGGACACAGAGAGCGAGGGACACAGAGTGTGAGGGACACAGAGAGTGAGGGACACAGAGAGTGTGGGACACAGAGAGTGTGGGACTCAGAGAGCGAGGGACACAGAGAGCGAGTAGCACAGAGCATGATGGACACAAAGAGCGAGGGACACAGAGAGCGAGGGACACAAAGGGCAAGGGTCACAGAGAGTGTCGGACACAGAGAGTGTGGGACACAGAGAGCGAGGGACACAGAGAGAGCGAAGGACACAGAGAGTGCGAGGGACACAGAGAGTGAGGGACACAGAGAGCGAGGGACACAGAGAGAGCGAGGGACACACAGAGAGCGAGGGACACAGAGAGAGCGAGGGACACACAGAGAGCGAGGGACACAGAGAGAGCGAGGGGCAGAGAGAGAGCAAGGGACACAGAGAGCCAGGGACACAGAGAGAGTGAGAGACACACAGCGAGCGAGGGACACAGAGAGAGCGAGGGGCAGAGAGAACGAGGGACACAGAGAGCGAGGGACACAGAGAGAGCGAGGGACACAGAGAGCGAGGGACACAGAGAGCGAAGGACACAGAGAGCACGAGTGACACAGAGAGCGCGAGGATCACAGAGAGTGCGAGCGACACAGACACCGGGAGGGACACAGAGGCCGCGAGGGACAAAGAGAGAGTGGGCGACACAGAGAGAGCGAGGGTCACAGAGAGCAAGGGACACAGAGAGCGAGGGACACTTAGAGAGTGAAGGATTCAGAGAGTGAGGGACACACTGAGAGAGTGTGGGACACAGAGAGCGAGTGACACAGAGAGCGCTAGGGACACAGAGAGCGCGAGGGACACAGAGAGCGCGAGGGACACAGAATGTGAGGAACACAGAGAGCGAGGGGCACAGAGAGAGCGAGGGACACAGACAGAGCGAGGGACACAGAGAGAGCGAGGGACACAGAGAGAGTGAGGGACAGAGAGAGAGTGAGGGACACAGAGCGAGGGTCACAGACAGAGCGAGGGACACAGACAGAGCGAGGGACACAGTGAGAGCGAGGGACACACAGAAAGGGAGGGACACAGAGAGAGTGAGGGACACAGAGAGCGCGAGTGACACAGAGAGAGCGAGGACACAGAGAGCGAGGGACACAGAGAGCGAGGGACACACAGAGATAGCGATGGACACAGAGAGTGAGGGACACACAGAGAGAGTGTGGGACACAGAGAGAGTGAATGACACAGAGAGAGAGTGTGGGACACAGAGAGTGAGGGACACACAGACAGAGCCATGGACACAGAGAGAGCGAGTGACACAGAGAGCGAGGGACACACAGAGAGAGCGAGGGACACAGAGAGCGAGGGACACACAGTGAGAGTGAGAGACACAGAGAGAGTGAGGGACACAGAGAGCGAGGGACACAGAGAGCGAGGGACACAGAGAGTGAGGGACACAGATAGAGTGAGGGACCCAGAGGGAGCGAGGGGCCCAGAGAGAGCGAGGGACGCAGAGAGAGCGAGGGACACAGAGAGTGAGGGACACAGAGAGAGTGAGGGGCACAGAGAGTGAGGGACACAGAGAGCGAGGGACCCACAGAGAGAGCGAGAGACACAGAGAGTGAGGGACACAGAGAGAGTGAGGGACACAGAGAGCGAGGGTCACAGAGAGCAAGGGACACAGAGAGTGAGGGACACTTAGAGAGTGAAGGATACAGAGAGTGAGGGACACACTGAGAGAGTGTGGGACACAGAGATCGAGGGACACAGAGAGCGAGGGACACAGAGAGCGAGGGACACACAGAGATAGCGAGGGACACAGAGAGTGAGGGACACACAGAGAGAGTGTGGGACACAGAGAGAGTGAGTGACACAGAGAGAGAGTGTGGGGCACAGAGAGTGAGGGACACACAGAGAGAGCGAGGGACACAGAGAGCGAGAGACACACAGAGAGAGTGTGGGACACAGAGAGAGTGAGAGACACAGAGAGACTGAGGGACACAAGGAGAGCCAGGAACACAGAGAGAGCGAATGACACAGAGAGCGAGGGACACAGAGAGCAAGGGACACAGAGAGTGAGGGACACAGAGAGAGTGAGGGAGCCAGAGGGAGCGAGGGACCCAGAGAGAGCGAGGGACACAGAGAGCGCGAGGGACACAGAGAGTGAGGGACACAGAGAGAGTGAGGGGCACAGAGAGTGAGGGACACAGAGAGCGAGGGACGCACAGAGAGAGCGAGAGACACAAGAGAGCGAGGGACAAACAGAGAGAGCGAGGGACACAGAGAGTGAGGGACACACAGACAGAGCCATGGACACAGAGAGAGCGAGGGACACAGAGAGCGAGGGACACACAGAGAGAGTGTGGGACACAGAGAGAGTGAGAGACACAGAGAGACTGAGGGACACAAGGAGAGCGAGGAACACAGAGAGAGCGAATGCCACAGAGAGCGAGGGACACAGAGAGCGAGGGACACAGAGAGCAAGGGACACAGAAAGTGAGGGGCACAGAGAGAGTGAGGGACCCAGAGGGAGCGAGGGACCCAGAGAGAGCGAGGGACGCAGAGAGCGCGAGGGACACAGAGAGTGAGGGACACAGAGAGAGTGAGGGGCACAGAGAGTGAGGGACACAGAGAGCGAGGGACACACAGAGAGAGCGAGAGACACAGAGAGTGAGGGACACAGAGAGAGTGAGGGACACAGAGAGCGAGGGTCACAGAGAGCAAGGGACACAGAGAGTGAGGGACACTTAGAGAGTGAAGGATACAGAGAGTGAGGGACACACTGAGAGAGTGTGGGACACAGAGATCGAGTGACACAGAGAGCGCGACGGGCACAGAGAGCGCGAGGGACACAGAGAGCGAGGGACACAGAGAGAGAGCGAGGGACACAGAGAGCGAGCGACACAGAGAGCGAGGGACACACAGAGAGAGCGAGGGAGACTGACAGAGCAAGGGACACAGAGAGAGTGAGGGACACAGAATGTGAGGAACACAGAGAGCGAGGGAAACAGAGAGAGCGAGGGACACACAGAGAGAGTGAGGGACACAGAGAGTGTGGAACACAGAGAGCGAGGGACACAGAGAGCGAGGGACACAGAGAGAGCGAGGGACACAGAGAGAGTGAGGGACACAGAGAGAGTGAGGGACAGAGAGAGAGTGAGGGACACAGAGCGAGGGTCACAGACAGAGCGAGGGACACAGACAGAGCGAGGGACACAGTGAGAGCGAGGGACACACAGAAAGGGAGGGACACAGAGAGTGAGGGACACAGAGAGCACGAGTGACACAGAGAGAGCGAGGGACACAGAGAGTGAGGGACACAGAGAGAGTGAGGGGCACAGAGAGTGAGGGACACAGAGAGAGTGAGGGACACAGAGAGCGAGGGTCACAGAGAGCAAGGGACACAGAGAGTGAGGGACACTTAGAGAGTGAAGGATACAGAGAGTGAGGGACACACTGAGAGAGTGTGGGACACAGAGATCGAGTGACACAGAGAGCGCGACGGGCACAGAGAGCGCGAGGGACACAGAGAGCGCGAGGGACACAGAGAGCGAGGGACACAGAGAGCGAGGGACACAGAGAGCGAGGGACACACAGAGATAGCGAGGGACACAGAGAGTGAGGGACACACAGAGAGAGTGTGGGACACAGAGAGAGTGAATGACACAGAGAGAGAGTGTGGGACACAGAGAGTGAGGGACACACAGACAGAGCCATGGACACAGAGAGAGCGAGGGACACAGAGAGCGAGGGACACACAGAGAGAGCGAGGGACACAGAGAGCGAGGGACACACAGAGAGAGTGTGGGACACAGAGAGATTGAGAGACACAGAGAGAGTGAGGGACACAGAGAGCGAGGGACACAGAGAGCGAGGTTCACAGAGAGTGAGGGACACAGATAGAGTGAGGGACCCAGAGGGAGCGAGGGGCCCAGAGAGAGCGAGGGACGCAGAGAGTGCGAGGGACACAGAGAGTGAGGGACACAGAGAGAGTGAGGGGCAGAGAGAGTGAGGGACACAGAGAGCGAGGGACACAGAGAGCGAGGGACACAGAAAGAGTCAGGGACACAGAGAGTGAGGGCCACAGAGAGAGTGAGGGACAGAGAGTGAGTGAGGGACACAGAGAGAGTGAGGGTCACAGAGAGTGAGGAACACAGAGAGTGAGGGACACAGAGAGAGTGAGGGACACCGAGAGTGAGCGACACAGGGAGAGCGAGGGACACAGAGAGATGGAGGGACACAGAGAGAGCGAGGGACACAGAGAGCGAGGGACACAGAGAGAGCAAGGGACACAGAGAGAGTGAGGGACACGGAGAGTGAGCGACAAAGGGAGAGCGAGGGACACAGAGAGTGTGGGACACAGAGAGCGAGGGACACAGAGTGTGAGGGACACAGAGAGTGAGGGACACAGAGAGTGTGGGACACAGAGAGTGTGGGACACAGAGAGCGAGGGACACAGAGAGCGAGTAGCACAGAGCATGAGGGACACAAAGAGTGAGGGACACAGAGAGCGAGGGACACAAAGGGCAAGGGACACAGAGAGTGTCGGACACAGAGAGTGTGGGACACAGAGAGCGAGGGACACAGAGAGAGCGAAGGACACAGAGAGTGCGAGGGACACAGAGAGTGAGGGACACAGAGAGCGAGGGACACAGAGAGAGCGAGGGACACACAGAGAGCGAGGGACACAGAGAGAGCGAGGGACACACAGAGAGCGAGGGACACAGAGAGAGTGAGGGGCAGAGAGAGAGCAAGGGACACAGAGAGCCAGGGACACAGAGAGAGCGAGAGACACACAGCGAGCGAGGGACACAGAGAGAGCGAGGGGCAGAGAGAACGAGGGACACAGAGAGCGAGGGACACAGAGAGAGCGAGGGACACAGAGAGTGAGGGACACAGAGAGAGTGAGGGGTACAGAGAGTGAGGGACACAGAGAGAGTGAGGGACAGAGAGTGAGTGAGGGACACAGAGAGAGTGAGGGTCACAGAGAGTGAGGAACACAGACAGTGAGGGACACAGAGAGAGTGAGGGACACCGAGAGTGAGCGACACAGGGAGAGCGAGGGACACAGAGAGATGGAGGGACACAGAGAGAGCGAGGGACACAGAGAGCGAGGGACACAGAAAGAGTCAGGGACACAGAGAGTCAGGGACACAGAGAGTGAGGGCCACAGAGAGAGTGAGGGACACCGAGAGTGAGCGACACAGGGAGAGCGAGGGACACAGAGAGATGGAGGGACACAGAGAGAGCGAGGGACACAGAGAGCGAGGGACACAGAGAGAGCAAGGGACACAGAGAGAGTGAGGGACACGGAGAGTGAGCGACAAAGGGAGAGCGAGGGACACAGAGAGTGTGGGACACAGAGAGCGAGGGACACAGAGTGTGAGGGACACAGAGAGTGAGGGACACAGAGAGTGTGGGACACAGAGAGTGTGGGACTCAGAGAGCGAGGGACACAGAGAGCGAGTAGCACAGAGCATGATGGACACAAAGAGTGAGGGACACAGAGAGCGAGGGACACAAAGGGCAAGGGTCACAGAGAGTGTCGGACACAGAGAGTGTGGGACACAGAGAGCGAGGGACACAGAGAGAGCGAAGGACACAGAGAGTGCGAGGGACACAGAGAGTGAGGGACACAGAGAGCGAGGGACACAGAGAGAGCGAGGGACACACAGAGAGCGAGGGACACAGAGAGAGCGAGGGACACACAGAGAGCGAGGGACACAGAGAGAGCGAGGGGCAGAGAGAGAGCAAGGGACACAGAGAGCCAGGGACACAGAGAGAGTGAGAGACACACAGCGAGCGAGGGACACAGAGAGAGCGAGGGGCAGAGAGAACGAGGGACACAGAGAGCGAGGGACACAGAGAGAGCGAGTGACACAGAGAGCGAGGGACACAGAGAGCGAAGGACACAGAGAGCACGAGTGACACAGAGAGCGCGAGGATCACAGAGAGTGCGAGCGACACAGACACCGGGAGGGACACAGAGGCCGCGAGGGACAAAGAGAGAGTGGGCGACACAGAGAGAGCGAGGGTCACAGAGAGCAAGGGACACAGAGAGCGAGGGACACTTAGAGAGTGAAGGATTCAGAGAGTGAGGGACACACTGAGAGAGTGTGGGACACAGAGAGCGAGTGACACAGAGAGCGCTAGGGACACAGAGAGCGCGAGGGACACAGAGAGCGAGGGACACAGAGAGTGCGGAACACAGAGAGAGTGAGGGACACAGAGAGAGCGAGGGACACAGAGAGAGCGAGGGACACAGAGAGCGAGGGACACAGAGAGAGCGAGGGACATAGAGAGCGAGGGACGCACAGAGAGAGCGAGGGACACAGAGAGTGTGGAAAACAGAGAGTGAGGGGCACAGAGAGAGTGAGGGACACAGAGAGTGAAGAACACAGAGAACGAGGGACACAGAGAGAGCGAGGGACACAGAGCACGAGGGACACAGAGAGAGAGAGGGACACAGAGAGCGCGAGGGACACAGAGAACGAGGGACACAGAGAGAGCGAGGGACACAGAGCGCGAGGGACACAGAGAGCGAGCGACACAGAGAGTGTGGGGCACAGAGAGCGAGGGACACAGAGAGAGCGAGGGACACAGAGAGCACGAGGGACACAGAGAGTTTGGGACACAGAGAGCTAGGGACACAGAGAACGACGGACACAGAGAGCGAGGGACACAGAGAGCGAGCGACACAGAGAGTGTGGGACACAGAGAGCGAGGGACACAGAGAGAGCGAGGGACACAGAGAGCGCGAGGGACACAGAGAGCGCGAGGGACACAGAGAGTTTGGGATACAGGAGCTAGGGTCACAGAGAACGAGGGACACAGAGAACGAGAGGCACCGAGAGCGAGTAACACAGAGCACGAGGGACACAGAGAGAGCGAGGGACACAGAGAACGCGAGGGACACAGAGAGTGAGGGACACAGAGCACGAGGGACACAGAGAGAGCGAGGGACACAGAGCACGAGGGACACAGAGAGAGCGAGGGACACAGAGAGCGCGAGGGGCACAGAGAGAGTGGGGGACACAGAGAGAGCGAGGGTCACAGAGAGCAAGGGACACAGAGAGCGAGGGACACAGAGAGCGAGGGACACACAGAGAGAGCGAGGGACACAGAGAGCGAGGGACACAGAGAGCGAGGGACACACAGAGAGAGTGAGGGACACAGAGAGTGAGGAACACTGAGAGCGAGGGAAACAGAGAGAGCGAGGGAAACAGAGAGAGCGAGGGACACAGAGAGAGCGAGGGACGCAGAGAGTGAGGGACACAGAGAGCGAGGGACACAGAGAGAGAGCGAGGGACACAGAGAGCGAGCGACACAGAGAGCGAGGGACACACAGAGAGAATGAGGGACACAGAGAGTGAGGAACACTGAGAGCGAGGGAAACAGAGAGAGCGAGGGACACAGAGAGCAAGGGAACCTTAGAGAGTGAAGGATATAGAGAGTGAGGGACACACTGAGAGAGTGTGGGACACAGAGAGCGAGTGACACAGAGAGCGAGGGACACAGAGAGTGTGGAACACAGAGAGAGTGAGGGACACAGAGAGAGCGAGGGACACAGAGAGAGCGAGGGACACAGAGAGCGAGGGACACAGAGAGTGTGGAACACAGAGAGAGTGAGGGACACAGAGAGAGCGAGGGACACAGAGAGAGCGAGGGACGCAGAGAGTGAGGGACACAGAGAGCGAGGAACACAGAGAGAGAGCGAGGGACATAGAGAGAGCGAGGGACACAGAGAGCGCGAGGGACACAGAGAGCGAGGGACACAGAGAGTGTGGAACACAGAGAGAGTGAGGGACACAGAGAGAGCGAGGGACACAGAGAGAGCGAGGGACACAGAGAGTGAGGGACACAGAGAGCGAGGGACACACAGAGAGAGCGAGGGACACAGAGAGAGCGAGGGACACAGAGAGCGCGAGGGACACAGAGAGCGAGGGACACAGAGAGTGTGGAACACAGAGAGAGTGAGGGACAGAGAGAGAGCGAGGGACACAGAGAGAGCGAGGGACACAGAGAGTGAGGGACACAGAGAGCGAGGGACACACAGAGAGAGCGAGGGACACAGAGAGAGCAAGGGACACAGAGAGCTAGGGACACAGAGAACGACGGACACAGAGAGCGAGGGACACAGAGAGCGAGCGACACAGAGAGTGTGGGACACAGAGAGCGAGGGACACAGAGAGAGCGAGGGACACAGAGAGCGCGAGGGACACAGAGAGTTTGGGATACAGGAGCTAGGGTCACAGAGAACGAGGGACACAGAGAACGAGAGACACCGAGAGCGAGTAACACAGAGCACGAGGGACACAGAGAGAGCGAGGGACACAGAGAACGCGAGGGACACAGAGAGTGAGGGACACAGAGAACGAGGGACACAGAGAGAGCGAGGGACACAGAGCACGAGGGACACAGAGAGAGCGAGGGACACAGAGAGCGCGAGGGGCACAGAGAGAGTGGGGGACACAGAGAGAGCGAGGGTCACAGAGAGCAAGGGACACAGAGAGCGAGGGACACAGAGAGCGAGGGACACACAGAGAGAGCGAGGGACACAGAGCGAGGGACACAGAGAGCGAGGGACACACAGAGAGAATGAGGGACACAGAGAGCGAGGGACACAGAGAGCGAGGGACACACAGAGAGAGTGAGGGACACAGAGAGCGCGAGGGACACAGAGAGCGAGGGACACAGAGAGTGTGGAACACAGAGAGAGTGAGGGACAGAGAGAGAGCGAGGGACACAGAGAGAGCGAGGGACACAGAGAGTGAGGGACACAGAGAGCGAGGGACACACAGAGAGAGCGAGGCACACAGAGAGAGCGAGGGACACAGAGAGAGCAGGGACGCACAGAGAGAACGAGGGACACAGAGAGCGAGGGACACAGAGAGCGAGGGACACAGAGAGTGAGGGGCACAGAGAGAGTGAGGGACACAGAGAGTGAGGAACACAGAGAGCGAGGGAAACAGAGAGAGCGAGGGACACAGAGAGCGAGGGACACACAGAGAGAGTGAGTGACACAGAGTGTGTGGAACACAGAGAGCGAGGGACACAGAGAGAGCGAGGGACACACAGAGAGAGCGAGGGACACAGAGAGCGAGGGAAACACAGAGAGAGTGAGGGACACACAGAGAGAGCGAGGGACACAGAGAGAGCGAGGGACACAGAGAGCGCGAGGGACACAGAGAGCGAGGGACACAGAGAGTGTGGAACACAGAGAGAGTGAGGGACAGAGAGAGAGCGAAGGACACAGAGAGAGCGAGGGACACAGAGAGTGAGGGACACAGAGAGCGAGGGACACACAGAGAGAGCGAGGGACACAGAGAGAGCAAGGGACACAGAGAGCTAGGGACACAGAGAACGACGGACACAGAGAGCGAGGGACACAGAGAGCGAGCGACACAGAGAGTGTGGGACACAGAGAGCGAGGGACACAGAGAGAGCGAGGGACACAGAGAGCGCGAGGGACACAGAGAGTTTGGGATACAGGAGCTAGGGTCACAGAGAACGAGGGACACAGAGAACGAGAGACACCGAGAGCGAGTAACACAGAGCACGAGGGACACAGAGAGAGCGAGGGACACAGAGAACGCGAGGGACACAGAGAGTGAGGGACACAGAGAACGAGGGACACAGAGAGAGCGAGGGACACAGAGCACGAGGGACACAGAGAGAGCGAGGGACACAGAGAGCGCGAGGGGCACAGAGAGAGTGGGGGACACAGAGAGAGCGAGGGTCACAGAGAGCAAGGGACACAGAGAGCGAGGGACACAGAGAGCGAGGGACACACAGAGAGAATGAGGGACACAGAGAGTGAGAAACACTGAGAGCGAGGGAAACAGAGAGAGCGAGGGACACAGAGAGCAAGGGAACCTTAGAGAGTGAAGGATATAGAGAGTGAGGGACACACTGAGAGAGTGTGGGACACAGAGAGCGAGTGACACAGAGAGCGAGGGACACAGAGAGTGTGGAACACAGAGAGAGTGAGGGACACAGAGAGAGCGAGGGACACAGAGAGAGCGAGGGACACAGAGAGCTAGGGACACAGAGAGTGTGGAACACAGAGAGAGTGAGGGACACAGAGAGAGCGAGGGACACAGAGAGTGAGGGACACAGAGAGCGAGGAACACAGAGAGAGAGCGAGGGACACAGAGAGAGCGAGGGACACAGAGAGCGCGAGGGACACAGAGAGCGAGGGACACAGAGAGTGTGGAACACAGAGAGAGTGAGGGACACAGAGAGAGCGAGGGACAAAGAGAGAGCGAGGGACAGAGAGAGTGAGGGACACAGAGAGCGAGGGACACACAGAGAGAGCGAGGGACACAGAGAGAGCGAGGGACACAGAGAGCGCGAGGGACACAGAGAGCGAGGGACACAGAGAGTGTGGAACACAGAGAGAGTGAGGGACAGAGAGAGAGCGAGGGACACAGAGAGAGCGAGGGACACAGAGAGTGAGGGACACAGAGAGCGAGGGACACACAGAGAGAGCGAGGCACACAGAGAGAGCGAGGGACACAGAGAGAGCAGGGACGCACAGAGAGAACGAGGGACACAGAGAGCGAGGGACACAGAGAGCGAGGGACACAGAGAGTGAGGGGCACAGAGAGAGTGAGGGACACAGAGAGTGAGGAACACAGAGAGCGAGGGAAACAGAGAGAGCGAGGGACACAGAGAGCGAGGGACACACAGAGAGAGTGAGTGACACAGAGTGTGTGGAACACAGAGAGCGAGGGACACAGAGAGAGCGAGGGACACACAGAGAGAGCGAGGGACACAGAGAGCGAGGGAAACACAGAGAGAGTGAGGGACACAGAGAGTGAGGAACACAGAGAGCGAGGGAAACAGAGAGAGCGAGGGACACAGAGAGAGTGAGGGACACAGAGAGAGTGAGGGACACAGAGCGAGGGACACAGACAGAAAGGGAGGGACACAGGGAGAGTGAGGGACACAGAGAGCGCGAGTGTCACAGAGAGAGCGAGGACACAGAGAGCGAGGGACACAGAGAGCGAGGGACACACAGACATAGCGAGGGACACAGAGAGTGAGGGACACACAGAGAGAGCGAGGGACACAGAGAGAGCAAGGGACACAGAGAGCTAGGGACACAGAGAACGACGGACACAGAGAGCGAGGGACACAGAGAGCGAGCGACACAGAGAGTGTGGGACACAGAGAGCGAGGGACACAGAGAGAGCGAGGGACACAGAGAGCGCGAGGGACACAGAGAGTTTGGGATACAGGAGCTAGGGTCACAGAGAACGAGGGACACAGAGAACGAGAGACACCGAGAGCGAGTAACACAGAGCACGAGGGACACAGAGAGAGCGAGGGACACAGAGAACGCGAGGGACACAGAGAGTGAGGGACACAGAGAACGAGGGACACAGAGAGAGCGAGGGACACAGAGCACGAGGGACACAGAGAGAGCGAGGGACACAGAGAGCGCTAGGGGCACAGAAAGAGTGGGGGACACAGAGAGAGCGAGGGTCACAGAGAGCAAGGGACACAGAGAGCGAGGGACACAGAGAGCGAGGGACACACAGAGAGAGCGAGGGACACAGAGAGCGAGGGACACAGAGAGCGAGGGACACACAGAGAGAATGAGGGACACAGAGAGAGCGAGGGACACAGAGAACGCGAGGGACACAGAGAGTGAGGGACACAGAGAACGAGGGACACAGAGAGAGCGAGGGACACAGAGCACGAGGGACACAGAGAGAGCGAGGGACACAGAGAGCGCGAGGGGCACAGAGAGAGTGGCGGACACAGAGAGAGCGAGGGTCACAGAGAGCAAGGGAACCTTAGAGAGTGAAGGATATAGAGAGTGAGGAACACACTGAGAGAGTGTGGGACACAGAGAGCGAGTGACACAGAGAGCGAGGGACACAGAGAGTGTGGAACACAGAGAGAGTGAGGGACACAGAGAGAGCGAGGGACACAGAGAGCTAGGGACACAGAGAGTGTGGAACACAGAGAGAGTGAGGGACACAGAGAGAGCGAGGGACACAGAGAGTGAGGGACACAGAGAGCGAGGAACACAGAGAGAGAGCGAGGGACACAGAGAGCGCGAGGGACACAGAGAGTGAGGGACACAGAGAGAGTGTGGGACACAGAGAGTGTGGAACACAGAGAGAGTGAGGGACACAGAGAGAGCGAGGGACACAGAGAGAGCGAGGGACAGAGAGAGTGAGGGACACAGAGAGCGAGGGACACACAGAGAGAGCGAGGGACACAGAGAGAGCGAGGGACACAGAGAGCGCGAGGGACACAGAGAGCGAGGGACACAGAGAGTGTGGAACACAGAGAGAGTGAGGGACAGAGAGAGAGCGAGGGACACAGAGAGAGCGAGGGACACAGAGAGTGAGGGACACAGAGAGCGAGGGACACATAGAGAGAGCGAGGCACACAGAGAGAGCGAGGGACACAGAGAGAGCAGGGACGCACAGAGAGAACGAGGGACACAGAGAGCGAGGGACAGAGAGAGCGAGGGACACAGAGAGTGAGGGAAACAGAGAGCGAGGGAAACAGAGAGAGCGAGGGACACAGAGAGCGAGGGACACACAGAGAGAGTGAGTGACACAGAGTGTGTGGAACACAGAGAGCGAGGGACACAGAGAGAGCGAGGGACACAGAGAGGGCGAGGGACACAGAGAGAGTGAGGGACACAGAGAGAGTGGGGGACACACAGAGAGAGCGAGGGACACAGAGAGCGAGGGAAACACAGAGAGAGTGAGGGACACAGAGAGTGAGGAACACAGAGAGCGAGGGAAACAGAGAGAGCGAGGGACACAGAGAGAGTGAGGGACACAGAGAGAGTGAGGGACACAGAGCGAGGGACACAGACAGACCGAGGGACACAGACAGAGCGAGGGACACAGAGAGAGCGAGGAACACACAGAAAGGGAGGGACACAGGGAGAGTGAGGGACACAGAGAGCGCGAGTGACACAGAGAGAGCGAGGACACAGAGAGCGAGGGACACAGAGAGCGAGGGACACACAGACATAGCGAGGGACACAGAGAGTGAGGGACACACAGAGAGAGTGTGGGACACAGAGAGAGTGAGTGACACAGAGAGAGAGTGAGGGACACACAGACAGAGCCAGGGACACAGACAGAGCGAGGGACACACAGAGAGAGCGAGGGACACAGAGAGCGAGGGACACACAGAGAGAGTGTGGGACACAGAGAGAGTGAGAGACACAGAGAGAGTGAGGGACACACAGAGAGCGAGGAACACAGAGAGAGCGAATGACACAGAGAGCGAGGGACACAGAGAGCGAGGGACACAGAGAGTGAGGGACACAGAGAGAGTGAGGGACCCAGAGGGAGCGAGGGACCCAGAGAGAGCGAGGGACGCAGAGAGCGTGAGGGACACAGAGAGTGAGGGACACAGAGAGAGTGAGGGGCACAGAGAGTGAGGGACACAGAGAGCGACGGACACACAGAGAGAGCGAGAGACACAGAGAGTGAGGGACACAGAGAGAGTGAGGGACACAGAGAGCGAGGGACATAGAGAGCGAGGGACACAGAAAGAGTCAGGGACACAGAGAGCGAGGGACACAGAAAGAGTCAGGGCCATAGAGAGAGTGAGGGACACAGAGTGAGTGAGGGACACAGAGAGAGTGAGGGTCACAGAGAGTGAGGGGCACAGAGAGAGTGAGGGACACAGAGAGTGAGGAACACAGAGAGTGAGGGACACAGAGAGAGTGAGGGACACCGAGAGTGAGCGACACAGGGAGAGCGAGCGGCACAGAGAGAGGGAGGGACACAGAGAGAGCGAGGGACACAGAGAGCGAGGGACACAGAGAGAGCAAGGGACACAGAAAGAGTGAGGGACACCGAGAGTGAGCGACACAGGGAGAGCGAGGGACACAGAGAGAGGGAGGGACACAGAGAGAGCGAGGGACACACAGAGCGAGGGACACAGAGAGTGTGGGACACAGAGAGCGAGGGACACAGAGAGCGAGTAGCACAGAGCATGAGGGACACAAAGAGTGAGGGACACAGAGAGCGAGGGACACAAAGGGCAAGGGACACAGAGAGTGTGGGACACAGAGAGCGAGGGACACAGAGAGAGCGAGGGACACAGAGAGAGCGAGGGACACAGAGAGCGAGGGACACAGAGAGAGCGAAGGACACAGAGAGTGCGAGGGACACAGAGAGTGAGGGGCACAGAGAGCGAGGGACACAGAGAGAGAGAGGGACACACAGAGAGCGAGGGACACAGAGAGAGCGAGGGACACACAGAGAGCGAGGGACACAGAGAGAGCGAGGGGCAGAGAGAGAGCGAGGGACACACAGTGAGCGAGGGACACAGAGAGAGCGCGGGACACAGAGAGTACGAGTGACACAGAGAGCGCGAGCGACACAGAGAGCGCGAGGGACACAGAGAGCGCGAGGGACACAGAGAGCGAGAGCGACACAGACACCGGGAGGGACACAGAGACCGCGAGGGACAGAGAGAGAGTGGGGGACACAGAGAGAGCGAGGGTCACAGAGAGCAAGGGACACAGAGAGCGAGGGACACTTAGAGAGTGAAGGATACAGAGAGTGAGGGACACACTGAGAGAGTGTGGGACACAGAGAGCGAGTGACACAGAGAGCGCGAGGGACACAGAGAGCGCGAGGGACACAGAGAGCGAGGGACACAGAGAGCGAGGGACACAGAGAGTGAGGGACACAGAGAGTGTGGAACACAGAGAGAGTGAGGGACACAGAGAGCGAGGGACACAGAGAGTGTGGAACACAGAGAGAGCGAGGGACACAGAGAGCGAGTGACACAGAGAGAGTGAGGGACACAGAGAGAGCGAGGAACACAGAGAGTGTGAGGGACACAGAGAGAGCGAGGGACACAGAGAGCGAGGGACACAGAGAGCGAGTGACACAGAGAGAGTGAGGGACACAGAGAGAGTGAGGGACACAGAGAGAGCGAGGGTCACAGAGAGCAAGGGTCACAGAGAGCAAGGGACACAGAGAGCGAGGGACACTTAGAGAGTGAAGGATACAGAGAGTGAGGGACACACTGAGAGAGTGTGGGACACAGAGAGCGAGTGACACAGAGAGCGCTAGGGACACAGAGAGCGAGTGACACAGAGAGAGTGAGGGACACAGAGAAAGCGAGGGACACAGAGAGCGAGGGACACAGAGAGCGAAGTACACTGAGAGCGAGGGACGCAGAGAGCGAGGGACACAGCGAGAGCGAGGGACACAAAGAGAGTGAGGGACACAGGGAGAGCGAGGGACACAGAGAGAGCGAGGGACACATGGAGGGAGAGGGACACAGGGAGAGCGATGGACACAGAGAGAGCGAGTGACACAGAGAGCAAGGGACACAGCGAGAGCGAGGGACACAGAGAGAGCGAGGGACACAGCGAGGGCCACAGCGAGAGCGAGGGACACAGAGAGAGCGATGGACACATGGAGCGAGAGGGACACAGAGCGAGCGAGGGACACAGAGAGAGCGAGGGACACATGGAGGGAGAGGGACACAGAGAGAGCGATGGACACAGAGAGAGCGAGTGACACAGAGAGCAAGGGACACAGCGAGAGCGAGGGACACAGAGAGAGCGAGGGACACAGCGAGGGCCACAGCGAGAGCGAGGGACACAGAGAGAGCGATGGACACATGGAGCGAGAGGGACACAGAGAGAGCGAGGGACACAGAGAGCAAGGGACAGAGAGCAAGTGACACAGCGAGAGCGAGGGACAAAGAAAGAGAGCGAGAGACACAGCGAGAGCGAGGGACACAGCGAGAGCGAGGGACACAGCTAGAGCGAGGGACACAGAGAGAGCGAGGCACACATGGAGGAAGAGGGAAAGAGAGAGAGCGATGGACACAGAGAGAGCGAGGGACACAGAGAGAGCGAGGGACACAGAGAGTGAGGGACACAGAGAGAGCGAGGCACACATGGAGGAAGAGGGACAGAGAGAGAGCGATGGACACAGAGAGAGCGGGGGACACAGAGAGAGCGAGGGACACATGGAGGAAGAGGGACACAGAGAGAGCGAGGGACACAGAGAGAGCGAGGGACACAGCGAGAGCGAGGGACACAGCTAGAGCGAGGGACACAGAGAGAGCGAGGCACACATGGAGGAAGAGGGACAGAGAGAGAGCGATGGACACAGAGAGAGCGGGGGACACAGAGAGAGCGAGGGACACATGGAGGAAGAGGGACACAGAGAGAGCGAGGGACACAGAGAGAGCGAGGGACACAGAGAGAGCGAGGGACACATGGAGGAAGAGGGACACAGAGAGAGCGAGGGACACAGCGAGAGCGAGGGACACACAGAAAGGTAGGGACACAGACAGAGCGAGGGTCACAGACCGGGGGACTCAGACAGAGCGAGGGACACAGAGAGAGCGTGGGACACAGAGAGAGCGAGGGACACAGAGCGAGGGACTCAGACAGAGCGAGGGACACAGAGAGAGCGAGGGACACAGAGTGAGCGGGGGACACACAGAAAGGGAGGGAAACAGAGAGAGTGAGGGACACAGAGAGATCGAGGCACACAGAGAGAGCGAGGGACACAGAGAGAGCGAGGGACACAGAGTGAGCGAGGGACACACAGAAAGGGAGGGAAACAGAGAGAGTGAGGGACACAGAGAGAGTGAGGGACACAGAGAGCGAGGGACACAGAGAGCGAGGCACACAGAGAGAGCGAGGGATACAGAGAGCGAGGGACACAGAGAGCGAGGGACACAGAGAGAGAGCGAGGGACACAGACAGAGCCAGGGACACAGAGAGAACCAGGGACACAGAGAGCGAGGGTACCACACAGAGAGAGCGAGGGACACAGAGAATGAGGGACACAGAGAGCACGAGGGACACACAGAGAGAGTGAGGGACACAGAGAGTGTGGAACACAGAGAGCGAGGGTACCACACAGAGAGAGCGAGGGACACAGAGAGCGAGGGACACAGAGAACGAGGCACACAGAGAGAGCGAGGGATACAGAGAGCGAGGGACACAGAGAGCGAGGGACACAGAGAGAGAGCGAGGGACACAGACAGAGCCAGGGACACAGAGAGAGCCAGGGACACAGAGAGCGAGGGTACCACACAGAGAGAGCGAGGGACACAGAGAATGAGGGACACAGAGAGCACGAGGGACACACAGAGAGAGCGAGGGACACAGAGTGAGTGAGGGACACAGAGAGTGAGGGACACAGAGAGCGAGGGACATAGAGAGCAAGGGACACAGAGACCGCGTGGGACACAGAGAGCGCGTGGGACACAGAGAGCGCGAGGGACACAGAGAGCGCGAGGGACAGAGAGAGAGTGAGGGACACAGAGGGAGTGTGGGGCAGATAGAGTGATGGACACAGAGTGTGAGGGACACAGAGAGTGAGGGACACAGAGAGCGCGAGGGATACAGAGAGCGCGAGGGTCAGAGTGAGAGTGAGGGACACAGAGGGAGTGTGGGGCAGATAGAGTGATGGAAACAGAGTGTGAGGGACACAGAGAGTGAGGGACACAGAGAGCGCGAGGGATACAGAGAGTGAGGGACACAGAGAGTGAGGGACACAGAGAGAGTGAGGGACACAGAGAGTGAGGGAAACAGAGTGTGTGAGGGACACAGTGAGTGAGGGACACAGAGAGTGAGGAACACAGAGAGTGAGGGACACAGAGAGTGAGGGACAGAGAGAGAGTGAGGAAGACAGAGAGAGTGAGGGACACAGAGAGCGAGGGTCACAGAGAGAGTGAGGGACACATAGATCGAGGGACACAGAGAGAGTGAGGGACACAGAGAGAGCGAGGGACACAGAGAGCGAGGGACACAGAGAGAGTGAGGGACACAGAGAGTGAGGGACACAGAGAGTGATGAACACAGAGAGAGTGAGGGACACAGAGAGTGAGGTAAACAGAGAGAGTGAGGGACACAGTGAGTGAGGGACACAGAGAGTGAGGAACACAGAGAGTGAGGGACACAGAGAGTGAGGGACAGATAGAGTGAGGGACACAGAGGGAGTGAGGGACACAGTGAGTGAGGGACACAGAGAGTGAGGGACACAGAGAGTGAGGGATAGATAGAGTGAGGGAAACAGAGAGAGTGAGGGACACAGTGATAGAGGGACACAGAGAGTGAGGGACACAGAGAGTGAGGGACAGATAGAGTGAGCGACACAGAGAGTGAGGGACACAGAGTGTGAGGGACACAGCGAGAGTGAGGGACACAGAGAGCGAGGGACACAGAGAGTGAAGGACACAGAGAGTGAGGGACACAGAGAGAGTGAGGGACACAGAGAGCGAGGGACACAGAGAGTGAAGGACACAGAGAGTGAGGGACACAGAGAGTGAGGGACACAGAGAGTGAGGGGCAAAGAGAGTGAGGGACACAGAGGGACACAGGGAGAGTGAGGGACAGAGAGAGAGTGAGGGACACATAGAGAGTGAGGGACACAGAGAGCGAGGGACACAGAGAGAATGAGGGACACAGAGAGTGAGGGACACAGAGAGTGACGGACAGAGAGAGCGAGGGACACAGAGCGAGGGACTCAGACAGAGCGAGGGACACAGAGAGAGCGAGGGACACAGAGTGAGCGGGGGACACACAGAAAGGGAGGGAAACAGAGAGAGTGAGGGACACAGAGAGATCGAGGCAAACAGAGAGAGCGAGGGACACAGAGAGAGCGAGGGACACAGAGTGAGCGAGGGACACACAGAAAGGGAGGGAAACAGAGAGAGTGAGGGACACAGAGAGAGTGAGGGACACAGAGAGCGAGGGACACAGAGAGCGAGGCACACAGAGAGAGCGAGGGATACAGAGAGCGAGGGACACAGAGAGCGAGGGACACAGAGAGAGAGCGAGGGACACAGACAGAGCCAGGGACACAGAGAGAGCCAGGGACACAGAGAGCGAGGGTACCACACAGAGAGAGCGAGGGACACAGAGAATGAGGGACACAGAGAGCACGAGGGACACACAGAGAGAGTGAGGGACACAGAGAGTGAGGGACACAGAGAGCGAGGGACACAGAGAACGAGGCACACAGAGAGAGCGAGGGATACAGAGAGCGAGGGACACAGAGAGCGAGGGACACAGAGAGAGAGCGAGGGACACAGACAGAGCCAGGGACACAGAGAGAGCCAGGGACACAGAGAGCGAGGGTACCACACAGAGAGAGCGAGGGACACAGAGAATGAGGGACACAGAGAGCACGAGGGACACACAGAGAGAGCGAGGGACACAGAGAGTGAGGAACACAGAGAGCGAGGGACACAGAGTGAGCGAGGGACACAGAGTGAGTGAGGGACACAGAGAGTGAGGGACACAGAGAGCGAGGGACATAGAGAGCAAGGGACACAGAGACCGCGTGGGACACAGAGAGCGCGTGGGACACAGAGAGCGCGAGGGACACAGAGAGCGCGAGGGACAGAGAGAGAGTGAGGGACACAGAGGGAGTGTGGGGCAGATAGAGTGATGGACACAGAGTGTGAGGGACACAGAGAGTGAGGGACACAGAGAGCGCGAGGGACACAGAGAGCGCGAGGGTCAGAGTGAGAGTGAGGGACACAGAGGGAGTGTGGGGCAGATAGAGTGATGGAAACAGAGTGTGAGGGACACAGAGAGTGAGGGACACAGAGAGTGAGGGACACAGAGAGTGAGGGACACAGAGAGTGAGGGACAGATAGAGTGATGGAAACAGAGTGTGAGGGACACAGAGAGTGAGGGACACAGAGAGTGAGGGACACAGAGAGTGAGGGACACAGAGAGCGCGAGGGATACAGAGAGTGAGGGACACAGAGAGTGAGGGACACAGAGAGAGTGAGGGACACAGAGAGTGAGGGAAACAGAGTGAGTGAGGGACACAGAGAGTGAGGAACACAGAGAGTGAGGGACACAGAGAGTGAGGGACAGAGAGAGAGTGAGGAAGACAGAGAGAGTGAGGGACACAGAGAGCGAGGGTCACAGAGAGAGTGAGGGACACAGAGAGTGCGGGACACAGAGAGAGTGAGGGACACATAGATCGAGGGACACAGAGAGAGTGAGGGACACAGAGAGAGCGAGGGACACAGAGAGCGAGGGACACAGAGAGAGTGAGGGACACAGAGAGTGAGGGACACAGAGAGTGATGAACACAGAGAGAGTGAGGGACACAGAGAGTGAGGGACACAGAGAGTGAGGGACACAGAGAGAGTGAGGGACACAGAGAGTGAGGGACAGATAGAGTAAGGGACACAGAGGGAGTGAGGGACACAGTGAGTGAGGGACACAGAGAGTGAGGGACACAGAGAGTGAGGGATAGATAGAGTGAGGGAAACAGAGAGAGTGAGGGACACAGTGATAGAGGAACACAGAGAGTGAGGGACACAGAGAGTGAGGGACAGATAGAGTGAGCGACACAGAGAGTGAGGGACACAGAGAGTGAGGGACACAGCGAGAGTGAGGGACACAGAGAGCGAGGGACACAGAGAGTGAAGGACACAGAGAGTGAGGGACACAGAGAGAGTGAGGGACACAGAGAGCGAGGGACACAGAGAGTGAAGGACACAGAGAGTGAGGGACACAGAGAGTGAGGGACACAGAGAGTGAGGGACAAAGAGAGTGAGGGACACAGAGGGACACAGGGAGAGTGAGGGACAGAGAGAGAGTGAGGGACACATAGAGAGTGAGGGACACAGAGAGCGAGGGACACAGAGAGAATGAGGGACACAGAGAGTGAGGGACACAGAGAGTGACGGACAGAGATAGTGAGGGACACAGAGAGGGACACAGAGAGAGTGAGGGACACAGAGAGAGTGAGGGACACAGAGAGCGAGGGACAGTGAGAGAGTGAGGGACACAAAGAGTGAGGGACAGAGAGAGTGAGGGACACAGAGAGAGTGAGGGACACAGAGAGAGTGAGGGACACAGTGAGTGAGGGACAGAGAGAGAGTGAGGGACACAGAGAGGGACACAGAGAGTGAGGGACACAGAGAGTGAGGGACACAGAGAGCGCGAGGGACACAGAGAGTGAGGGACACAGAGAGTGAGGGACACAGAGAGAGCGAGGGACACAGAGAGTGAGGGACACAGAGAGTGGGGGACACAGAGAGAGCGAGGGACACAGAGAGAGCGAGGGACACAGAGAGTGAGGGACACAGGGAGCAATGGACACAACGAGAGAGAGAGAGGGACACAACGAGAGAGGGGGACACAGAGAGAGCAAGGGACACAGAGAGCAAGGGACACAGAGAGCAAGGGACACAGAGAGAGCGAGGGACACAGAGAGCACGAGGGACACAGAGAGTTTGGGACACAGAGAGCTAGGGACACAGAGAACGACGGACACAGAGAGCGAGGGACACAGAGAGCGAGCGACACAGAGAGTGTGGGACACAGAGAGCGAGGGACACAGAGAGAGCGAGGGACACAGAGAGCGCGAGGGACACAGAGAGCGCGAGGGACACAGAGAGTTTGGGATACAGGAGCTAGGGTCACAGAGAACGAGGGACACAGAGAACGAGAGACACCGAGAGCGAGTAACACAGAGCACGAGGGACACAGAGAGAGCGAGGGACACAGAGAACGCGAGGGACACAGAGAGTGAGGGACACAGAGCACGAGGGACACAGAGAGAGCGAGGGACACAGAGCACGAGGGACACAGAGAGAGCGAGGGACACAGAGAGCGCGAGGGGCACAGAGAGAGTGGGGGACACAGAGAGAGCGAGGGTCACAGAGAGCAAGGGACACAGAGAGCGAGGGACACAGAGAGCGAGGGACACACAGAGAGAGCGAGGGACACAGAGAGCGAGGGACACAGAGAGCGAGGGACACACAGAGAGAGTGAGGGATACAGAGAGTGAGGAACACTGAGAGCGAGGGAAACAGAGAGAGCGATGGAAACAGAGAGAGCGAGGGACACAGAGAGAGCGAGGGACGCAGAGAGTGAGGGACACAGAGAGCGAGGGACACAGAGAGAGAGCGAGGGACACAGAGAGCGAGCGACACAGAGAGCGAGGGACACACAGAGAGAATGAGGGACACAGAGAGTGAGGAACACTGAGAGCGAGGGAAACAGAGAGAGCGAGGGACACAGAGAGCAAGGGAACCTTAGAGAGTGAAGGATATAGAGAGTGAGGGACACACTGAGAGAGTGTGGGACACAGAGAGCGAGTGACACAGAGAGCGAGGGACACAGAGAGTGAGGGACACACTGAGAGAGTGTGGAACACAGAGAGAGTGAGGGACACAGAGAGAGCGAGGGACACAGAAAGAGCGAGGGACACAGAGAGCGAGGGACACAGAGAGTGTGGAACACAGAGAGAGTGAGGGACACAGAGAGAGCGAGGGACACAGAGAGAGCGAGGGACGCAGAGAGTGAGGGACACAGAGAGCGAGGAACACAGAGAGAGAGCGAGGGACATAGAGAGAGCGAGGGACACAGAGAGCGCGAGGGACACAGAGAGCGAGGGACACAGAGAGTGTGGAACACAGAGAGAGTGAGGGACACAGAGAGAGCGAGGGACACAGAGAGAGCGAGGGACACAGAGAGTGAGGGAAACAGAGAGCGAGGGACACACAGAGAGAGCGAGGGACACAGAGAGAGCGAGGGACACAGAGAGCGCGAGGGACACAGAGAGCGAGGGACACAGAGAGTGTGGAACACAGAGAGAGTGAGGGACAGAGAGCGAGGGACACAGAGAGAGCGAGGGACACAGAGAGTGAGGGACACAGAGAGCGAGGGACACACAGAGAGAGCGAGGGACACAGAGAGAGCAAGGGACACAGAGAGCGAGGGACACAGAGAACGACGGACACAGAGAGCGAGGGACACAGAGAGCGAGCGACACAGAGAGTGTGGGACACAGAGAGCGAGGGACACAGAGAGAGCGAGGGACACAGAGAGCGCGAGGGACACAGAGAGTTTGGGATACAGGAGCTAGGGTCACAGAGAACGAGGGACACAGAGAACGAGAGACACCGAGAGCGAGTAACACAGAGCACGAGGGACACAGAGAGAGCGAGGGACACAGAGAACGCGAGGGACACAGAGAGTGAGGGACACAGAGAACGAGGGACACAGAGAGAGCGAGGGACACAGAGCACGAGGGACACAGAGAGAGCGAGGGACACAGAGAGCGCGAGGGGCACAGAGAGAGTGGGGGACACAGAGAGAGCGAGGGTCACAGAGAGCAAGGGACACAGAGAGCGAGGGACACAGAGAGCGAGGGACACACAGAGAGAGCGAGGGACACAGAGCGAGGGACACAGAGAGCGAGGGACACACAGAGAGAATGAGGGACACAGAGAGTGAGAAACACTGAGAGCGAGGGAAACAGAGAGAGCGAGGGACACAGAGAGCAAGGGAACCTTAGAGAGTGAAGGATATAGAGAGTGAGGGACACACTGAGAGAGTGTGGGACACAGAGAGCGAGTGACACAGAGAGCGAGGGACACAGAGAGTGTGGAACACAGAGAGAGTGAGGGACACAGAGAGAGCGAGGGACACAGAGAGAGCGAGGGACACAGAGAGCTAGGGACACAGAGAGTGTGGAACACAGAGAGAGTGAGGGACACAGAGAGAGCGAGGGACACAGAGAGTGAGGGACACAGAGAGCGAGGAACACAGAGAGAGAGCGAGGGACACAGAGAGAGCGAGGGACACAGAGAGCGCGAGGGACACAGAGAGCGAGGGACACAGAGAGTGTGGAACACAGAGAGAGTGAGGGACACAGAGAGAGCGAGGGACAAAGAGAGAGCGAGGGACAGAGAGAGTGAGGGACACAGAGAGCGAGGGACACACAGAGAGAGCGAGGGACACAGAGAGAGCAAGGGACACAGAGAGCGCGAGGGACACAGAGAGCGAGGGACACAGAGAGTGTGGAACACAGAGAGAGTGAGGGACAGAGAGAGAGCGAGGGACACAGAGAGAGCGAGGGACACAGAGAGTGAGGGACACAGAGAGCGAGGGACACACAGAGAGAGCGAGGCACACAGAGAGAGCGAGGGACACAGAGAGAGCAGGGACGCACAGAGAGAACGAGGGACACAGAGAGCGAGGGACACAGAGAGCGAGGGACACAGAGAGTGAGGGGCACAGAGAGAGTGAGGGACACAGAGAGTGAGGAACACAGAGAGCGAGGGAAACAGAGAGAGCGAGGGACACAGAGAGCGAGGGACACACAGAGAGAGTGAGTGACACAGAGTGTGTGGAACACAGAGAGCGAGGGACACAGAGAGAGCGAGGGACACACAGAGAGAGCGAGGGACACAGAGAGCGAGGGAAACACAGAGAGAGTGAGGGACACACAGAGAGAGCGAGGGACACAGAGAGAGCGAGGGACACAGAGAGCGCGAGGGACACAGAGAGCGAGGGACACAGAGAGTGTGGAACACAGAGAGAGTGAGGGACAGAGAGAGAGCGAAGGACACAGAGAGAGCGAGGGACACAGAGAGTGAGGGACACAGAGAGCGAGGGACACACAGAGAGAGCGAGGGACACAGAGAGAGCAAGGGACACAGAGAGCTAGGGACACAGAGAACGACGGACACAGAGAGCGAGGGACACAGAGAGCGAGCGACACAGAGAGTGTGGGACACAGAGAGCGAGGGACACAGAGAGAGCGAGGGACACAGAAAGCGCGAGGGACACAGAGAGTTTGGGATACAGGAGCTAGGGTCACAGAGAACGAGGGACACAGAGAACGAGAGACACCGAGAGCGAGTAACACAGAGCACGAGGGACACAGAGAGAGCGAGGGACACAGAGAACGCGAGGGACACAGAGAGTGAGGGACACAGAGAACGAGGGACACAGAGAGAGCGAGGGACACAGAGCACGAGGGACACAGAGAGAGCGAGGGACACAGAGAGCGCGAGGGGCACAGAGAGAGTGGGGGACACAGAGAGAGCGAGGGTCACAGAGAGCAAGGGACACAGAGAGCGAGGGACACAGAGAGCGAGGGACACACAGAGAGAGCGAGGGACACAGAGCGAGGGACACAGAGAGCGAGGGACACACAGAGAGAATGAGGGACACAGAGAGTGAGAAACACTGAGAGCGAGGGAAACAGAGAGAGCGAGGGACACAGAGAGCAAGGGAACCTTAGAGAGTGAAGGATATAGAGAGTGAGGGACACACTGAGAGAGTGTGGGACACAGAGAGCGAGTGACACAGAGAGCGAGGGACACAGAGAGTGTGGAACACAGAGAGAGTGAGGGACACAGAGAGAGCGAGGGACACAGAGAGAGCGAGGGACACAGAGAGCTAGGGACACAGAGAGTGTGGAACACAGAGAGAGTGAGTGACACAGAGAGAGAGTGAGGGACACACAGACAGAGCCAGGGACACAGACAGAGCGAGGGACACACAGAGAGAGCGAGGGACACAGAGAGAGCAAGGGACACAGAGAGCTAGGGACACAGAGAACGACGGACACAGAGAGCGAGGGACACAGAGAGCGAGCGACACAGAGAGTGTGGGACACAGAGAGCGAGGGACACAGAGAGAGCGAGGGACACAGAGAGCGCGAGGGACACAGAGAGTTTGGGATACAGGAGCTAGGGTCACAGAGAACGAGGGACACAGAGAACGAGAGACACCGAGAGCGAGTAACACAGAGCACGAGGGACACAGAGAGAGCGAGGGACACAGAGAACGCGAGGGACACAGAGAGTGAGGGACACAGAGAACGAGGGACACAGAGAGAGCGAGGGACACAGAGCACGAGGGACACAGAGAGAGCGAGGGACACAGAGAGCGCTAGGGGCACAGAAAGAGTGGGGGACACAGAGAGAGCGAGGGTCACAGAGAGCAAGGGACACAGAGAGCGAGGGACACAGAGAGCGAGGGACACACAGAGAGAGCGAGGGACACAGAGAGCGAGGGACACAGAGAGCGAGGGACACACAGAGAGAATGAGGGACACAGAGAGAGCGAGGGACACAGAGAACGCGAGGGACACAGAGAGTGAGGGACACAGAGAACGAGGGACACAGAGAGAGCGAGGGACACAGAGCACGAGGGACAAAGAGAGAGCGAGGGACACAGAGAGCGCGAGGGGCACAGAGAGAGTGGGGGACACAGAGAGAGCGAGGGTCACAGAGAGCAAGGGAACCTTAGAGAGTGAAGGATATAGAGAGTGAGGAACACACAGAGAGAGCGAGGGACACAGAGAGAGCAAGGGACACAGAGAGCTAGGGACACAGAGAACGACGGACACAGAGAGCGAGGGACACAGAGAGCGAGCGACACAGAGAGTGTGGGACACAGAGAGCGAGGGACACAGAGAGAGCGAGGGACACAGAGAGCGCGAGGGACACAGAGAGTTTGGGATACAGGAGCTAGGGTCACAGAGAACGAGGGACACAGAGAACGAGAGACACCGAGAGCGAGTAACACAGAGCACGAGGGACACAGAGAGAGCGAGGGACACAGAGAACGCGAGGGACACAGAGAGTGAGGGACACAGAGAACGAGGGACACAGAGAGAGCGAGGGACACAGAGCACGAGGGACACAGAGAGAGCGAGGGACACAGAGAGCGCGAGGGGCACAGAGAGAGTGGGGGACACAGAGAGAGCGAGGGTCACAGAGAGCAAGGGACACAGAGAGCGAGGGACACAGAGAGCGAGGGACACACAGAGAGAGCGAGGGACACAGAGCGAGGGACACAGAGAGCGAGGGACACACAGAGAGAATGAGGGACACAGAGAGTGAGAAACACTGAGAGCGAGGGAAACAGAGAGAGCGAGGGACACAGAGAGCAAGGGAACCTTAGAGAGTGAAGGATATAGAGAGTGAGGGACACACTGAGAGAGTGTGGGACACAGAGAGCGAGTGACACAGAGAGCGAGGGACACAGAGAGTGTGGAACACAGAGAGAGTGAGGGACACAGAGAGAGCGAGGGACACAGAGAGAGCGAGGGACACAGAGAGCTAGGGACACAGAGAGTGTGGAACACAGAGAGAGTGAGGGACACAGAGAGAGCGAGGGACACAGAGAGTGAGGGACACAGAGAGCGAGGAACACAGAGAGAGAGCGAGGGACACAGAGAGAGCGAGGGACACAGAGAGCGCGAGGGACACAGAGAGCGAGGGACACAGAGAGTGTGGAACACAGAGAGAGTGAGGGACACAGAGAGAGCGAGGGACAAAGAGAGAGCGAGGGACAGAGAGAGTGAGGGACACAGAGAGCGAGGGACACACAGAGAGAGCGAGGGACACAGAGAGAGCAAGGGACACAGAGAGCGCGAGGGACACAGAGAGCGAGGGACACAGAGAGTGTGGAACACAGAGAGAGTGAGGGACAGAGAGAGAGCGAGGGACACAGAGAGAGCGAGGGACACAGAGAGTGAGGGACACAGAGAGCGAGGGACACACAGAGAGAGCGAGGCACACAGAGAGAGCGAGGGACACAGAGAGAGCAGGGACGCACAGAGAGAACGAGGGACACAGAGAGCGAGGGACACAGAGAGCGAGGGACACAGAGAGTGAGGGGCACAGAGAGAGTGAGGGACACAGAGAGTGAGGAACACAGAGAGCGAGGGAAACAGAGAGAGCGAGGGACACAGAGAGCGAGGGACACACAGAGAGAGTGAGTGACACAGAGTGTGTGGAACACAGAGAGCGAGGGACACAGAGAGAGCGAGGGACACACAGAGAGAGCGAGGGACACAGAGAGCGAGGGAAACACAGAGAGAGTGAGGGACACACAGAGAGAGCGAGGGACACAGAGAGAGCGAGGGACACAGAGAGCGCGAGGGACACAGAGAGCGAGGGACACAGAGAGTGTGGAACACAGAGAGAGTGAGGGACAGAGAGAGAGCGAAGGACACAGAGAGAGCGAGGGACACAGAGAGTGAGGGACACAGAGAGCGAGGGACACACAGAGAGAGCGAGGGACACAGAGAGAGCAAGGGACACAGAGAGCTAGGGACACAGAGAACGACGGACACAGAGAGCGAGGGACACAGAGAGCGAGCGACACAGAGAGTGTGGGACACAGAGAGCGAGGGACACAGAGAGAGCGAGGGACACAGAAAGCGCGAGGGACACAGAGAGTTTGGGATACAGGAGCTAGGGTCACAGAGAACGAGGGACACAGAGAACGAGAGACACCGAGAGCGAGTAACACAGAGCACGAGGGACACAGAGAGAGCGAGGGACACAGAGAACGCGAGGGACACAGAGAGTGAGGGACACAGAGAACGAGGGACACAGAGAGAGCGAGGGACACAGAGCACGAGGGACACAGAGAGAGCGAGGGACACAGAGAGCGCGAGGGGCACAGAGAGAGTGGGGGACACAGAGAGAGCGAGGGTCACAGAGAGCAAGGGACACAGAGAGCGAGGGACACAGAGAGCGAGGGACACACAGAGAGAGCGAGGGACACAGAGCGAGGGACACAGAGAGCGAGGGACACACAGAGAGAATGAGGGACACAGAGAGTGAGAAACACTGAGAGCGAGGGAAACAGAGAGAGCGAGGGACACAGAGAGCAAGGGAACCTTAGAGAGTGAAGGATATAGAGAGTGAGGGACACACTGAGAGAGTGTGGGACACAGAGAGCGAGTGACACAGAGAGCGAGGGACACAGAGAGTGTGGAACACAGAGAGAGTGAGGGACACAGAGAGAGCGAGGGACACAGAGAGAGCGAGGGACACAGAGAGCTAGGGACACAGAGAGTGTGGAACACAGAGAGAGTGAGTGACACAGAGAGAGAGTGAGGGACACACAGACAGAGCCAGGGACACAGACAGAGCGAGGGACACACAGAGAGAGCGAGGGACACAGAGAGAGCAAGGGACACAGAGAGCTAGGGACACAGAGAACGACGGACACAGAGAGCGAGGGACACAGAGAGCGAGCGACACAGAGAGTGTGGGACACAGAGAGCGAGGGACACAGAGAGAGCGAGGGACACAGAGAGCGCGAGGGACACAGAGAGTTTGGGATACAGGAGCTAGGGTCACAGAGAACGAGGGACACAGAGAACGAGAGACACCGAGAGCGAGTAACACAGAGCACGAGGGACACAGAGAGAGCGAGGGACACAGAGAACGCGAGGGACACAGAGAGTGAGGGACACAGAGAACGAGGGACACAGAGAGAGCGAGGGACACAGAGCACGAGGGACACAGAGAGAGCGAGGGACACAGAGAGCGCTAGGGGCACAGAAAGAGTGGGGGACACAGAGAGAGCGAGGGTCACAGAGAGCAAGGGACACAGAGAGCGAGGGACACAGAGAGCGAGGGACACACAGAGAGAGCGAGGGACACAGAGAGCGAGGGACACAGAGAGCGAGGGACACACAGAGAGAATGAGGGACACAGAGAGAGCGAGGGACACAGAGAACGCGAGGGACACAGAGAGTGAGGGACACAGAGAACGAGGGACACAGAGAGAGCGAGGGACACAGAGCACGAGGGACAAAGAGAGAGCGAGGGACACAGAGAGCGCGAGGGGCACAGAGAGAGTGGGGGACACAGAGAGAGCGAGGGTCACAGAGAGCAAGGGAACCTTAGAGAGTGAAGGATATAGAGAGTGAGGAACACACTGAGAGAGTGTGGGACACAGAGAGCGAGTGACACAGAGAGCGAGGGACACAGAGAGTGTGGAACACAGAGAGAGTGAGGAACACAGAGAGAGCGAGGGACACAGAGAGAGCGAGGGACACAGAGAGCTAGGGACACAGAGAGTGTGGAACACAGAGAGAGTGAGGGACACAGAGAGAGCGAGGGACACAGAGAGTGAGGGACACAGAGAGCGAGGAACACAGAGAGAGAGCGAGGGACACAGAGAGCGCGAGGGACACAGAGAGTGAGGGACACAGAGAGAGTGTGGGACACAGAGAGTGTGGAACACAGAGAGAGTGAGGGACACAGAGAGAGCGAGGGACACAGAGAGAGTGAGGGACAGAGAGAGTGAGGGACACAGAGAGCGAGGGTACCACACAGAGAGAGCGAGGGACACAGAGAATGAGGGACACAGAGAGCACGAGGGACACACAGAGAGAGTGAGGGACACAGAGAGTGTGGAACACAGAGAGCGAGGGTACCACACAGAGAGAGCGAGGGACACAGAGAGCGAGGGACACAGAGAACGAGGCACACAGAGAGAGCGAGGGATACAGAGAGCGAGGGACACAGAGAGCGAGGGACACAGAGAGAGAGCGAGGGACACAGACAGAGCCAGGGACACAGAGAGAGCCAGGGACACAGAGAGCGAGGGTACCACACAGAGAGAGCGAGGGACACAGAGAATGAGGGACACAGAGAGCACGAGGGACACACAGAGAGAGCGAGGGACACAGAGTGAGTGAGGGACACAGAGAGTGAGGGACACAGAGAGCGAGGGACATAGAGAGCAAGGGACACAGAGACCGCGTGGGACACAGAGAGCGCGTGGGACACAGAGAGCGCGAGGGACACAGAGAGCGCGAGGGACAGAGAGAGAGTGAGGGACACAGAGGGAGTGTGGGGCAGATAGAGTGATGGACACAGAGTGTGAGGGACACAGAGAGTGAGGGACACAGAGAGCGCGAGGGATACAGAGAGCGCGAGGGTCAGAGTGAGAGTGAGGGACACAGAGGGAGTGTGGGGCAGATAGAGTGATGGAAACAGAGTGTGAGGGACACAGAGAGTGAGGGACACAGAGAGCGCGAGGGATACAGAGAGTGAGGGACACAGAGAGTGAGGGACACAGAGAGAGTGAGGGACACAGAGAGTGAGGGAAACAGAGTGTGTGAGGGACACAGTGAGTGAGGGACACAGAGAGTGAGGAACACAGAGAGTGAGGGACACAGAGAGTGAGGGACAGAGAGAGAGTGAGGAAGACAGAGAGAGTGAGGGACACAGAGAGCGAGGGTCACAGAGAGAGTGAGGGACACATAGATCGAGGGACACAGAGAGAGTGAGGGACACAGAGAGAGCGAGCGACACAGAGAGCGAGGGACACAGAGAGAGTGAGGGACACAGAGAGTGAGGGACACAGAGAGTGATGAACACAGAGAGAGTGAGGGACACAGAGAGTGAGGTAAACAGAGAGAGTGAGGGACACAGTGAGTGAGGGACACAGAGAGTGAGGAACACAGAGAGTGAGGGACACAGAGAGTGAGGGACAGATAGAGTGAGGGACACAGAGGGAGTGAGGGACACAGTGAGTGAGGGACACAGAGAGTGAGGGACACAGAGAGTGAGGGATAGATAGAGTGAGGGAAACAGAGAGAGTGAGGGACACAGTGATAGAGGGACACAGAGAGTGAGGGACACAGAGAGTGAGGGACAGATAGAGTGAGCGACACAGAGAGTGAGGGACACAGAGTGTGAGGGACACAGCGAGAGTGAGGGACACAGAGAGCGAGGGACACAGAGAGTGAAGGACACAGAGAGTGAGGGACACAGAGAGAGTGAGGGACACAGAGAGCGAGGGACACAGAGAGTGAAGGACACAGAGAGTGAGGGACACAGAGAGTGAGGGACACAGAGAGTGAGGGGCAAAGAGAGTGAGGGACACAGAGGGACACAGGGAGAGTGAAGGACAGAGAGAGAGTGAGGGACACATAGAGAGTGAGGGACACAGAGAGCGAGGGACACAGAGAGAATGAGGGACACAGAGAGTGAGGGACACAGAGAGTGACGGACAGAGAGAGCGAGGGACACAGAGCGAGGGACTCAGACAGAGCGAGGGACACAGAGAGAGCGAGGGACACAGAGTGAGCGGGGGACACACAGAAAGGGAGGGAAACAGAGAGAGTGAGGGACACAGAGAGATCGAGGCAAACAGAGAGAGCGAGGGACACAGAGAGAGCGAGGGACACAGAGTGAGCGAGGGACACACAGAAAGGGAGGGAAACAGAGAGAGTGAGGGACACAGAGAGAGTGAGGGACACAGAGAGCGAGGGACACAGAGAGCGAGGCACACAGAGAGAGCGAGGGATACAGAGAGCGAGGGACACAGAGAGCGAGGGACACAGAGAGAGAGCGAGGGACACAGACAGAGCCAGGGACACAGAGAGAGCCAGGGACACAGAGAGCGAGGGTACCACACAGAGAGAGCGAGGGACACAGAGAATGAGGGACACAGAGAGCACGAGGGACACACAGAGAGAGTGAGGGACACAGAGAGTGAGGGACACAGAGAGCGAGGGACACAGAGAACGAGGCACACAGAGAGAGCGAGGGATACAGAGAGCGAGGGACACAGAGAGCGAGGGACACAGAGAGAGAGCGAGGGACACAGACAGAGCCAGGGACACAGAGAGAGCCAGGGACACAGAGAGCGAGGGTACCACACAGAGAGAGCGAGGGACACAGAGAATGAGGGACACAGAGAGCACGAGGGACACACAGAGAGAGCGAGGGACACAGAGAGTGAGGAACACAGAGAGCGAGGGACACAGAGTGAGCGAGGGACACAGAGTGAGTGAGGGACACAGAGAGTGAGGGACACAGAGAGCGAGGGACATAGAGAGCAAGGGACACAGAGACCGCGTGGGACACAGAGAGCGCGTGGGACACAGAGAGCGCGAGGGACACAGAGAGCGCGAGGGACAGAGAGAGAGTGAGGGACACAGAGGGAGTGTGGGGCAGATAGAGTGATGGACACAGAGTGTGAGGGACACAGAGAGTGAGGGACACAGAGAGCGCGAGGGACACAGAGAGCGCGAGGGTCAGAGTGAGAGTGAGGGACACAGAGGGAGTGTGGGGCAGATAGAGTGATGGAAACAGAGTGTGAGGGACACAGAGAGTGAGGGACACAGAGAGTGAGGGACACAGAGAGTGAGGGACACAGAGAGTGAGGGACAGATAGAGTGATGGAAACAGAGTGTGAGGGACACAGAGAGTGAGGGACACAGAGAGTGAGGGACACAGAGAGTGAGGGACACAGAGAGCGCGAGGGATACAGAGAGTGAGGGACACAGAGAGTGAGGGACACAGAGAGAGTGAGGGACACAGAGAGTGAGGGAAACAGAGTGAGTGAGGGACACAGAGAGTGAGGAACACAGAGAGTGAGGGACACAGAGAGTGAGGGACAGAGAGAGAGTGAGGAAGACAGAGAGAGTGAGGGACACAGAGAGCGAGGGTCACAGAGAGAGTGAGGGACACAGAGAGTGCGGGACACAGAGAGAGTGAGGGACACATAGATCGAGGGACACAGAGAGAGTGAGGGACACAGAGAGAGCGAGGGACACAGAGAGCGAGGGACACAGAGAGAGTGAGGGACACAGAGAGTGAGGGACACAGAGAGTGATGAACACAGAGAGAGTGAGGGACACAGAGAGTGAGGGACACAGAGAGTGAGGGACACAGAGAGAGTGAGGGACACAGAGAGTGAGGGACAGATAGAGTAAGGGACACAGAGGGAGTGAGGGACACAGTGAGTGAGGGACACAGAGAGTGAGGGACACAGAGAGTGAGGGATAGATAGAGTGAGGGAAACAGAGAGAGTGAGGGACACAGTGATAGAGGAACACAGAGAGTGAGGGACACAGAGAGTGAGGGACAGATAGAGTGAGCGACACAGAGAGTGAGGGACACAGAGAGTGAGGGACACAGCGAGAGTGAGGGACACAGAGAGCGAGGGACACAGAGAGTGAAGGACACAGAGAGTGAGGGACACAGAGAGAGTGAGGGACACAGAGAGCGAGGGACACAGAGAGTGAAGGACACAGAGAGTGAGGGACACAGAGAGTGAGGGACACAGAGAGTGAGGGACAAAGAGAGTGAGGGACACAGAGGGACACAGGGAGAGTGAGGGACAGAGAGAGAGTGAGGGACACATAGAGAGTGAGGGACACAGAGAGCGAGGGACACAGAGAGAATGAGGGACACAGAGAGTGAGGGACACAGAGAGTGACGGACAGAGATAGTGAGGGACACAGAGAGGGACACAGAGAGAGTGAGGGACACAGAGAGAGTGAGGGACACAGAGAGCGAGGGACAGTGAGAGAGTGAGGGACACAAAGAGTGAGGGACAGAGAGAGTGAGGGACACAGAGAGAGTGAGGGACACAGAGAGAGTGAGGGACACAGTGAGTGAGGGACAGAGAGAGAGTGAGGGACACAGAGAGGGACACAGAGAGTGAGGGACACAGAGAGTGAGGGACACAGAGAGCGCGAGGGACACAGAGAGTGAGGGACACAGAGAGTGAGGGACACAGAGAGAGCGAGGGACACAGAGAGTGAGGGACACAGAGAGTGGGGGACACAGAGAGAGCGAGGGACACAGAGAGAGCGAGGGACACAGAGAGTGAGGGACACAGGGAGCAATGGACACAACGAGAGAGAGAGAGGGACACAACGAGAGAGGGGGACACAGAGAGAGCAAGGGACACAGAGAGCAAGGGACACAGAGAGCAAGGGACACAGAGAGAGCGAGGGACACAGAGAGCACGAGGGACACAGAGAGTTTGGGACACAGAGAGCTAGGGACACAGAGAACGACGGACACAGAGAGCGAGGGACACAGAGAGCGAGCGACACAGAGAGTGTGGGACACAGAGAGCGAGGGACACAGAGAGAGCGAGGGACACAGAGAGCGCGAGGGACACAGAGAGCGCGAGGGACACAGAGAGTTTGGGATACAGGAGCTAGGGTCACAGAGAACGAGGGACACAGAGAACGAGAGACACCGAGAGCGAGTAACACAGAGCACGAGGGACACAGAGAGAGCGAGGGACACAGAGAACGCGAGGGACACAGAGAGTGAGGGACACAGAGCACGAGGGACACAGAGAGAGCGAGGGACACAGAGCACGAGGGACACAGAGAGAGCGAGGGACACAGAGAGCGCGAGGGGCACAGAGAGAGTGGGGGACACAGAGAGAGCGAGGGTCACAGAGAGCAAGGGACACAGAGAGCGAGGGACACAGAGAGCGAGGGACACACAGAGAGAGCGAGGGACACAGAGAGCGAGGGACACAGAGAGCGAGGGACACACAGAGAGAGTGAGGGATACAGAGAGTGAGGAACACTGAGAGCGAGGGAAACAGAGAGAGCGATGGAAACAGAGAGAGCGAGGGACACAGAGAGAGCGAGGGACGCAGAGAGTGAGGGACACAGAGAGCGAGGGACACAGAGAGAGAGCGAGGGACACAGAGAGCGAGCGACACAGAGAGCGAGGGACACACAGAGAGAATGAGGGACACAGAGAGTGAGGAACACTGAGAGCGAGGGAAACAGAGAGAGCGAGGGACACAGAGAGCAAGGGAACCTTAGAGAGTGAAGGATATAGAGAGTGAGGGACACACTGAGAGAGTGTGGGACACAGAGAGCGAGTGACACAGAGAGCGAGGGACACAGAGAGTGAGGGACACACTGAGAGAGTGTGGAACACAGAGAGAGTGAGGGACACAGAGAGAGCGAGGGACACAGAAAGAGCGAGGGACACAGAGAGCGAGGGACACAGAGAGTGTGGAACACAGAGAGAGTGAGGGACACAGAGAGAGCGAGGGACACAGAGAGAGCGAGGGACGCAGAGAGTGAGGGACACAGAGAGCGAGGAACACAGAGAGAGAGCGAGGGACATAGAGAGAGCGAGGGACACAGAGAGCGCGAGGGACACAGAGAGCGAGGGACACAGAGAGTGTGGAACACAGAGAGAGTGAGGGACACAGAGAGAGCGAGGGACACAGAGAGAGCGAGGGACACAGAGAGTGAGGGAAACAGAGAGCGAGGGACACACAGAGAGAGCGAGGGACACAGAGAGAGCGAGGGACACAGAGAGCGCGAGGGACACAGAGAGCGAGGGACACAGAGAGTGTGGAACACAGAGAGAGTGAGGGACAGAGAGCGAGGGACACAGAGAGAGCGAGGGACACAGAGAGTGAGGGACACAGAGAGCGAGGGACACACAGAGAGAGCGAGGGACACAGAGAGAGCAAGGGACACAGAGAGCGAGGGACACAGAGAACGACGGACACAGAGAGCGAGGGACACAGAGAGCGAGCGACACAGAGAGTGTGGGACACAGAGAGCGAGGGACACAGAGAGAGCGAGGGACACAGAGAGCGCGAGGGACACAGAGAGTTTGGGATACAGGAGCTAGGGTCACAGAGAACGAGGGACACAGAGAACGAGAGACACCGAGAGCGAGTAACACAGAGCACGAGGGACACAGAGAGAGCGAGGGACACAGAGAACGCGAGGGACACAGAGAGTGAGGGACACAGAGAACGAGGGACACAGAGAGAGCGAGGGACACAGAGCACGAGGGACACAGAGAGAGCGAGGGACACAGAGAGCGCGAGGGGCACAGAGAGAGTGGGGGACACAGAGAGAGCGAGGGTCACAGAGAGCAAGGGACACAGAGAGCGAGGGACACAGAGAGCGAGGGACACACAGAGAGAGCGAGGGACACAGAGCGAGGGACACAGAGAGCGAGGGACACACAGAGAGAATGAGGGACACAGAGAGTGAGAAACACTGAGAGCGAGGGAAACAGAGAGAGCGAGGGACACAGAGAGCAAGGGAACCTTAGAGAGTGAAGGATATAGAGAGTGAGGGACACACTGAGAGAGTGTGGGACACAGAGAGCGAGTGACACAGAGAGCGAGGGACACAGAGAGTGTGGAACACAGAGAGAGTGAGGGACACAGAGAGAGCGAGGGACACAGAGAGAGCGAGGGACACAGAGAGCTAGGGACACAGAGAGTGTGGAACACAGAGAGAGTGAGGGACACAGAGAGAGCGAGGGACACAGAGAGTGAGGGACACAGAGAGCGAGGAACACAGAGAGAGAGCGAGGGACACAGAGAGAGCGAGGGACACAGAGAGCGCGAGGGACACAGAGAGCGAGGGACACAGAGAGTGTGGAACACAGAGAGAGTGAGGGACACAGAGAGAGCGAGGGACAAAGAGAGAGCGAGGGACAGAGAGAGTGAGGGACACAGAGAGCGAGGGACACACAGAGAGAGCGAGGGACACAGAGAGAGCAAGGGACACAGAGAGCGCGAGGGACACAGAGAGCGAGGGACACAGAGAGTGTGGAACACAGAGAGAGTGAGGGACAGAGAGAGAGCGAGGGACACAGAGAGAGCGAGGGACACAGAGAGTGAGGGACACAGAGAGCGAGGGACACACAGAGAGAGCGAGGCACACAGAGAGAGCGAGGGACACAGAGAGAGCAGGGACGCACAGAGAGAACGAGGGACACAGAGAGCGAGGGACACAGAGAGCGAGGGACACAGAGAGTGAGGGGCACAGAGAGAGTGAGGGACACAGAGAGTGAGGAACACAGAGAGCGAGGGAAACAGAGAGAGCGAGGGACACAGAGAGCGAGGGACACACAGAGAGAGTGAGTGACACAGAGTGTGTGGAACACAGAGAGCGAGGGACACAGAGAGAGCGAGGGACACACAGAGAGAGCGAGGGACACAGAGAGCGAGGGAAACACAGAGAGAGTGAGGGACACACAGAGAGAGCGAGGGACACAGAGAGAGCGAGGGACACAGAGAGCGCGAGGGACACAGAGAGCGAGGGACACAGAGAGTGTGGAACACAGAGAGAGTGAGGGACAGAGAGAGAGCGAAGGACACAGAGAGAGCGAGGGACACAGAGAGTGAGGGACACAGAGAGCGAGGGACACACAGAGAGAGCGAGGGACACAGAGAGAGCAAGGGACACAGAGAGCTAGGGACACAGAGAACGACGGACACAGAGAGCGAGGGACACAGAGAGCGAGCGACACAGAGAGTGTGGGACACAGAGAGCGAGGGACACAGAGAGAGCGAGGGACACAGAAAGCGCGAGGGACACAGAGAGTTTGGGATACAGGAGCTAGGGTCACAGAGAACGAGGGACACAGAGAACGAGAGACACCGAGAGCGAGTAACACAGAGCACGAGGGACACAGAGAGAGCGAGGGACACAGAGAACGCGAGGGACACAGAGAGTGAGGGACACAGAGAACGAGGGACACAGAGAGAGCGAGGGACACAGAGCACGAGGGACACAGAGAGAGCGAGGGACACAGAGAGCGCGAGGGGCACAGAGAGAGTGGGGGACACAGAGAGAGCGAGGGTCACAGAGAGCAAGGGACACAGAGAGCGAGGGACACAGAGAGCGAGGGACACACAGAGAGAGCGAGGGACACAGAGCGAGGGACACAGAGAGCGAGGGACACACAGAGAGAATGAGGGACACAGAGAGTGAGAAACACTGAGAGCGAGGGAAACAGAGAGAGCGAGGGACACAGAGAGCAAGGGAACCTTAGAGAGTGAAGGATATAGAGAGTGAGGGACACACTGAGAGAGTGTGGGACACAGAGAGCGAGTGACACAGAGAGCGAGGGACACAGAGAGTGTGGAACACAGAGAGAGTGAGGGACACAGAGAGAGCGAGGGACACAGAGAGAGCGAGGGACACAGAGAGCTAGGGACACAGAGAGTGTGGAACACAGAGAGAGTGAGTGACACAGAGAGAGAGTGAGGGACACACAGACAGAGCCAGGGACACAGACAGAGCGAGGGACACACAGAGAGAGCGAGGGACACAGAGAGAGCAAGGGACACAGAGAGCTAGGGACACAGAGAACGACGGACACAGAGAGCGAGGGACACAGAGAGCGAGCGACACAGAGAGTGTGGGACACAGAGAGCGAGGGACACAGAGAGAGCGAGGGACACAGAGAGCGCGAGGGACACAGAGAGTTTGGGATACAGGAGCTAGGGTCACAGAGAACGAGGGACACAGAGAACGAGAGACACCGAGAGCGAGTAACACAGAGCACGAGGGACACAGAGAGAGCGAGGGACACAGAGAACGCGAGGGACACAGAGAGTGAGGGACACAGAGAACGAGGGACACAGAGAGAGCGAGGGACACAGAGCACGAGGGACACAGAGAGAGCGAGGGACACAGAGAGCGCTAGGGGCACAGAAAGAGTGGGGGACACAGAGAGAGCGAGGGTCACAGAGAGCAAGGGACACAGAGAGCGAGGGACACAGAGAGCGAGGGACACACAGAGAGAGCGAGGGACACAGAGAGCGAGGGACACAGAGAGCGAGGGACACACAGAGAGAATGAGGGACACAGAGAGAGCGAGGGACACAGAGAACGCGAGGGACACAGAGAGTGAGGGACACAGAGAACGAGGGACACAGAGAGAGCGAGGGACACAGAGCACGAGGGACAAAGAGAGAGCGAGGGACACAGAGAGCGCGAGGGGCACAGAGAGAGTGGGGGACACAGAGAGAGCGAGGGTCACAGAGAGCAAGGGAACCTTAGAGAGTGAAGGATATAGAGAGTGAGGAACACACTGAGAGAGTGTGGGACACAGAGAGCGAGTGACACAGAGAGCGAGGGACACAGAGAGTGTGGAACACAGAGAGAGTGAGGAACACAGAGAGAGCGAGGGACACAGAGAGCGCGAGGGACACAGAGAGCTAGGGACACAGAGAGTGTGGAACACAGAGAGAGTGAGGGACACAGAGAGAGCGAGGGACACAGAGAGTGAGGGACACAGAGAGCGAGGAACACAGAGAGAGAGCGAGGGACACAGAGAGCGCGAGGGACACAGAGAGTGAGGGACACAGAGAGAGTGTGGGACACAGAGAGTGTGGAACACAGAGAGAGTGAGGGACACAGAGAGAGCGAGGGACACAGAGAGAGTGAGGGACAGAGAGAGTGAGGGACACAGAGAGCGAGGGACACACAGAGAGAGCGAGGGACACAGAGAGAGCGAGGGACACAGAGAGCGCGAGGGACACAGAGAGCGAGGGACACAGAGAGTGTGGAACACAGAGAGAGTGAGGGACAGAGAGAGAGCGAGGGACACAGAGAGAGCGAGGGACACAGAGAGTGAGGGACACAGAGAGCGAGGGACACATAGAGAGAGCGAGGCACACAGAGAGAGCGAGGGACACAGAGAGAGCAGGGACGCACAGAGAGAACGAGGGACACAGAGAGCGAGGGACAGAGAGAGCGAGGGACACAGAGAGTGAGGGAAACAGAGAGCGAGGGAAACAGAGAGAGCGAGGGACACAGAGAGCGAGGGACACACAGAGAGAGTGAGTGACACAGAGTGTGTGGAACACAGAGAGCGAGGGACACAGAGAGAGCGAGGGACACAGAGAGAGCGAGGGACACAGAGAGAGTGAGGGACACAGAGAGAGTGGGGGACACACAGAGAGAGCGAGGGACACAGAGAGCGAGGGAAACACAGAGAGAGTGAGGGACACAGAGAGTGAGGAACACAGAGAGCGAGGGAAACAGAGAGAGCGAGGGACACAGAGAGAGTGAGGGACACAGAGAGAGTGAGGGACACAGAGCGAGGGACACAGACAGAGCGAGGGACACAGACAGAGCGAGGGACACAGAGAGAGCGAGGAACACACAGAAAGGGAGGGACACAGGGAGAGTGAGGGACACAGAGAGCGCGAGTGACACAGAGAGAGCGAGGACACAGAGAGCGAGGGACACAGAGAGCGAGGGACACACAGACATAGCGAGGGACACAGAGAGTGAGGGACACACAGAGAGAGTGTGGGACACAGAGAGAGTGAGTGACACAGAGAGAGAGTGAGGGACACACAGACAGAGCCAGGGACACAGACAGAGCGAGGGACACACAGAGAGAGCGAGGGACACAGAGAGCGAGGGACACACAGAGAGAGTGTGGGACACAGAGAGAGTGAGAGACACAGAGAGAGTGAGGGACACACAGAGAGCGAGGAACACAGAGAGAGCGAATGACACAGAGAGCGAGGGACACAGAGAGCGAGGGACACAGAGAGTGAGGGACACAGAGAGAGTGAGGGACCCAGAGGGAGCGAGGGACCCAGAGAGAGCGAGGGACGCAGAGAGCGTGAGGGACACAGAGAGTGAGGGACACAGAGAGAGTGAGGGGCACAGAGAGTGAGGGACACAGAGAGCGACGGACACACAGAGAGAGCGAGAGACACAGAGAGTGAGGGACACAGAGAGAGTGAGGGACACAGAGAGCGAGGGACATAGAGAGCGAGGGACACAGAAAGAGTCAGGGACACAGAGAGCGAGGGACACAGAAAGAGTCAGGGCCATAGAGAGAGTGAGGGACACAGAGTGAGTGAGGGACACAGAGAGAGTGAGGGTCACAGAGAGTGAGGGGCACAGAGAGAGTGAGGGACACAGAGAGTGAGGAACACAGAGAGTGAGGGACACAGAGAGAGTGAGGGACACCGAGAGTGAGCGACACAGGGAGAGCGAGCGGCACAGAGAGAGGGAGGGACACAGAGAGAGCGAGGGACACAGAGAGCGAGGGACACAGAGAGAGCAAGGGACACAGAAAGAGTGAGGGACACCGAGAGTGAGCGACACAGGGAGAGCGAGGGACACAGAGAGAGGGAGGGACACAGAGAGAGCGAGGGACACACAGAGCGAGGGACACAGAGAGTGTGGGACACAGAGAGCGAGGGACACAGAGAGCGAGTAGCACAGAGCATGAGGGACACAAAGAGTGAGGGACACAGAGAGCGAGGGACACAAAGGGCAAGGGACACAGAGAGTGTGGGACACAGAGAGCGAGGGACACAGAGAGAGCGAGGGACACAGAGAGAGCGAGGGACACAGAGAGCGAGGGACACAGAGAGAGCGAAGGACACAGAGAGTGCGAGGGACACAGAGAGTGAGGGGCACAGAGAGCGAGGGACACAGAGAGAGAGAGGGACACACAGAGAGCGAGGGACACAGAGAGAGCGAGGGACACACAGAGAGCGAGGGACACAGAGAGAGCGAGGGGCAGAGAGAGAGCGAGGGACACACAGTGAGCGAGGGACACAGAGAGAGCGCGGGACACAGAGAGTACGAGTGACACAGAGAGCGCGAGCGACACAGAGAGCGCGAGGGACACAGAGAGCGCGAGGGACACAGAGAGCGAGAGCGACACAGACACCGGGAGGGACACAGAGACCGCGAGGGACAGAGAGAGAGTGGGGGACACAGAGAGAGCGAGGGTCACAGAGAGCAAGGGACACAGAGAGCGAGGGACACTTAGAGAGTGAAGGATACAGAGAGTGAGGGACACACTGAGAGAGTGTGGGACACAGAGAGCGAGTGACACAGAGAGCGCGAGGGACACAGAGAGCGCGAGGGACACAGAGAGCGAGGGACACAGAGAGCGAGGGACACAGAGAGTGAGGGACACAGAGAGTGTGGAACACAGAGAGAGTGAGGGACACAGAGAGCGAGGGACACAGAGAGTGTGGAACACAGAGAGAGCGAGGGACACAGAGAGCGAGTGACACAGAGAGAGTGAGGGACACAGAGAGCGAGGAACACAGAGAGTGTGAGGGACACAGAGAGAGCGAGGGACACAGAGAGCGAGGGACACAGAGAGCGAGTGACACAGAGAGAGTGAGGGACACAGAGAGAGCGAGGGTCACAGAGAGCAAGGGTCACAGAGAGCAAGGGACACAGAGAGCGAGGGACACTTAGAGAGTGAAGGATACAGAGAGTGAGGGACACACTGAGAGAGTGTGGGACACAGAGAGCGAGTGACACAGAGAGCGCTAGGGACACAGAGAGCGAGTGACACAGAGAGAGTGAGGGACACAGAGAAAGCGAGGGACACAGAGAGCGAGGGACACAGAGAGCGAAGTACACTGAGAGCGAGGGACGCAGAGAGCGAGGGACACAGCGAGAGCGAGGGACACAAAGAGAGTGAGGGACACAGGGAGAGCGAGGGACACAGAGAGAGCGAGGGACACATGGAGGGAGAGGGACACAGGGAGAGCGATGGACACAGAGAGAGCGAGTGACACAGAGAGCAAGGGACACAGCGAGAGCGAGGGACACAGAGAGAGCGAGGGACACAGCGAGGGCCACAGCGAGAGCGAGGGACACAGAGAGAGCGATGGACACATGGAGCGAGAGGGACACAGAGCGAGCGAGGGACACAGAGAGAGCGAGGGACAAATGGAGGGAGAGGGACACAGAGAGAGCGATGGACACAGAGAGAGCGAGGGACACAGAGAGCAAGGGACAGAGAGCAAGGGACACAGCGAGAGCGAGGGACAAAGAAAGAGAGCGAGAGACACAGCGAGAGCGAGGGACACAGCGAGAGCGAGGGACACAGCTAGAGCGAGGGACACAGAGAGAGCGAGGCACACATGGAGGAAGAGGGAAAGAGAGAGAGCGATGGACACAGAGAGAGCGAGGGACACAGAGAGAGCGAGGGACACAGAGAGTGAGGGACACAGAGAGAGCGAGGCACACATGGAGGAAGAGGGACAGAGAGAGAGCGATGGACACAGAGAGAGCGGGGGACACAGAGAGAGCGAGGGACACATGGAGGAAGAGGGACACAGAGAGAGCGAGGGACACAGAGAGAGCGAGGGACACAGCGAGAGCGAGGGACACAGCTAGAGCGAGGGACACAGAGAGAGCGAGGCACACATGGAGGAAGAGGGACAGAGAGAGAGCGATGGACACAGAGAGAGCGGGGGACACAGAGAGAGCGAGGGACACATGGAGGAAGAGGGACACAGAGAGAGCGAGGGACACAGAGAGAGCGAGGGACACAGAGAGAGCGAGGGACACATGGAGGAAGAGGGACACAGAGAGAGCGAGGGACACAGCGAGAGCGAGGGACACACAGAAAGGTAGGGACACAGACAGAGCGAGGGTCACAGACCGGGGGACTCAGACAGAGCGAGGGACACAGAGAGAGCGTGGGACACAGAGAGAGCGAGGGACACAGAGCGAGGGACTCAGACAGAGCGAGGGACACAGAGAGAGCGAGGGACACAGAGTGAGCGGGGGACACACAGAAAGGGAGGGAAACAGAGAGAGTGAGGGACACAGAGAGATCGAGGCACACAGAGAGAGCGAGGGACACAGAGAGAGCGAGGGACACAGAGTGAGCGAGGGACACACAGAAAGGGAGGGAAACAGAGAGAGTGAGGGACACAGAGAGAGTGAGGGACACAGAGAGCGAGGGACACAGAGAGCGAGGCACACAGAGAGAGCGAGGGATACAGAGAGCGAGGGACACAGAGAGCGAGGGACACAGAGAGAGAGCGAGGGACACAGACAGAGCCAGGGACACAGAGAGAACCAGGGACACAGAGAGCGAGGGTACCACACAGAGAGAGCGAGGGACACAGAGAATGAGGGACACAGAGAGCACGAGGGACACACAGAGAGAGTGAGGGACACAGAGAGTGAGGGACACAGAGAGCGAGGGACACAGAGAACGAGGCACACAGAGAGAGCGAGGGATACAGAGAGCGAGGGACACAGAGAGCGAGGGACACAGAGAGAGAGCGAGGGACACAGACAGAGCCAGGGACACAGAGAGAGCCAGGGACACAGAGAGCGAGGGTACCACACAGAGAGAGCGAGGGACACAGAGAATGAGGGACACAGAGAGCACGAGGGACACACAGAGAGAGCGAGGGACACAGAGTGAGTGAGGGACACAGAGAGTGAGGGACACAGAGAGCGAGGGACATAGAGAGCAAGGGACACAGAGACCGCGTGGGACACAGAGAGCGCGTGGGACACAGAGAGCGCGAGGGACACAGAGAGCGCGAGGGACAGAGAGAGAGTGAGGGACACAGAGGGAGTGTGGGGCAGATAGAGTGATGGACACAGAGTGTGAGGGACACAGAGAGTGAGGGACACAGAGAGCGCGAGGGATACAGAGAGCGCGAGGGTCAGAGTGAGAGTGAGGGACACAGAGGGAGTGTGGGGCAGATAGAGTGATGGAAACAGAGTGTGAGGGACACAGAGAGTGAGGGACACAGAGAGCGCGAGGGATACAGAGAGTGAGGGACACAGAGAGTGAGGGACACAGAGAGAGTGAGGGACACAGAGAGTGAGGGAAACAGAGTGTGTGAGGGACACAGTGAGTGAGGGACACAGAGAGTGAGGAACACAGAGAGTGAGGGACACAGAGAGTGAGGGACAGAGAGAGAGTGAGGAAGACAGAGAGAGTGAGGGACACAGAGAGCGAGGGTCACAGAGAGAGTGAGGGACACATAGATCGAGGGACACAGAGAGAGTGAGGGACACAGAGAGAGCGAGGGACACAGAGAGCGAGGGACACAGAGAGAGTGAGGGACACAGAGAGTGAGGGACACAGAGAGTGATGAACACAGAGAGAGTGAGGGACACAGAGAGTGAGGTAAACAGAGAGAGTGAGGGACACAGTGAGTGAGGGACACAGAGAGTGAGGAACACAGAGAGTGAGGGACACAGAGAGTGAGGGACAGATAGAGTGAGGGACACAGAGGGAGTGAGGGACACAGTGAGTGAGGGACACAGAGAGTGAGGGACACAGAGAGTGAGGGATAGATAGAGTGAGGGAAACAGAGAGAGTGAGGGACACAGTGATAGAGGGACACAGAGAGTGAGGGACACAGAGAGTGAGGGACAGATAGAGTGAGCGACACAGAGAGTGAGGGACACAGAGAGTGAGGGACACAGCGAGAGTGAGGGACACAGAGAGCGAGGGACACAGAGAGTGAAGGACACAGAGAGTGAGGGACACAGAGAGAGTGAGGGACACAGAGAGCGAGGGACACAGAGAGTGAAGGACACAGAGAGTGAGGGACACAGAGAGTGAGGGACACAGAGAGTGAGGGACAAAGAGAGTGAGGGACACAGAGGGACACAGGGAGAGTGAGGGACAGAGAGAGAGTGAGGGACACATAGAGAGTGAGGGACACAGAGAGCGAGGGACACAGAGAGAATGAGGGACACAGAGAGTGAGGGACACAGAGAGTGACGGACAGAGAGAGCGAGGGACACAGAGCGAGGGACTCAGACAGAGCGAGGGACACAGAGAGAGCGAGGGACACAGAGTGAGCGGGGGACACACAGAAAGGGAGGGAAACAGAGAGAGTGAGGGACACAGAGAGATCGAGGCAAACAGAGAGAGCGAGGGACACAGAGAGAGCGAGGGACACAGAGTGAGCGAGGGACACACAGAAAGGGAGGGAAACAGAGAGAGTGAGGGACACAGAGAGAGTGAGGGACACAGAGAGCGAGGGACACAGAGAGCGAGGCACACAGAGAGAGCGAGGGATACAGAGAGCGAGGGACACAGAGAGCGAGGGACACAGAGAGAGAGCGAGGGACACAGACAGAGCCAGGGACACAGAGAGAGCCAGGGACACAGAGAGCGAGGGTACCACACAGAGAGAGCGAGGGACACAGAGAATGAGGGACACAGAGAGCACGAGGGACACACAGAGAGAGTGAGGGACACAGAGAGTGAGGGACACAGAGAGCGAGGGACACAGAGAACGAGGCACACAGAGAGAGCGAGGGATACAGAGAGCGAGGGACACAGAGAGCGAGGGGCACAGAGAGAGAGCGAGGGACACAGACAGAGCCAGGGACACAGAGAGAGCCAGGGACACAGAGAGCGAGGGTACCACACAGAGAGAGCGAGGGACACAGAGAATGAGGGACACAGAGAGCACGAGGGACACACAGAGAGAGCGAGGGACACAGAGAGTGAGGAACACAGAGAGCGAGGGACACAGAGTGAGCGAGGGACACAGAGTGAGTGAGGGACACAGAGAGTGAGGGACACAGAGAGCGAGGGACATAGAGAGCAAGGGACACAGAGACCGCGTGGGACACAGAGAGCGCGTGGGACACAGAGAGCGCGAGGGACACAGAGAGCGCGAGGGACAGAGAGAGAGTGAGGGACACAGAGGGAGTGTGGGGCAGATAGAGTGATGGACACAGAGTGTGAGGGACACAGAGAGTGAGGGACACAGAGAGCGCGAGGGACACAGAGAGCGCGAGGGTCAGAGTGAGAGTGAGGGACACAGAGGGAGTGTGGGGCAGATAGAGTGATGGAAACAGAGTGTGAGGGACACAGAGAGTGAGGGACACAGAGAGTGAGGGACACAGAGAGTGAGGGACAAAGAGAGTGAGGGACAGATAGAGTGATGGAAACAGAGTGTGAGGGACACAGAGAGTGAGGGACACAGAGAGTGAGGGACACAGAGAGTGAGGGACACAGAGAGCGCGAGGGATACAGAGAGTGAGGGACACAGAGAGTGAGGGACACAGAGAGTGAGGGACACAGAGAGTGAGGAACACAGAGAGTGAGGGACACAGAGAGTGAGGGACAGAGAGAGAGTGAGGGACACAGAGAGTGAGGGAAACAGAGTCAGTGAGGGACACAGAGAGTGAGGGACACAGAGAGAGTGAGGGACACAGTGAGTGAGGGACACAGAGAGTGAGGAACACAGAGAGTGAGGGACACAGAGAGAGCGAGGGACACAGAGAGCGAGGGACACACAGAGAGAGTGAGGGACACAGTGAGTGAGGGACACAGAGAGTGAGGAACACAGAGAGTGAGGGACACAGAGAGTGAGGGACAGAGAGAGAGTGAGGAAGACAGAGAGAGCGAGGGACACAGAGAGTGCGGGACACAGAGAGAGTGAGGGACACATAGATCGAGGGACACAGAGAGAGTGAGGGACACAGAGAGAGTGAGGGACACAGAGAGAGTGAGGGACACAGAGAGCGAGGGACACAGAGAGAGTGAGGGACACAGAGAGTGAGGGACACAGAGAGTGATGAACACAGAGAGAGTGAGGGACACAGAGAGTGAGGGACACAGAGAGTGAGGGACACAGAGAGAGTGAGGGACACAGAGAGTGAGGGACAGATAGAGTGAGGGACACAGAGGGAGTGAGGGACACAGTGAGTGAGGGACACAGAGAGTGAGGGACACAGAGAGTGAGGGATAGATAGAGTGAGGGAAACAGAGAGAGTGAGGGACACAGTGATAGAGGGACACAGAGAGTGAGGGACACAGAGAGTGAGGGACAGATAGAGTGAGCGACACAGAGAGTGAGGGACACAGAGAGTGAGGGATAGATAGAGTGAGGGAAACAGAGAGAGTGAGGGACACAGTGATAGAGGGACACAGAGAGTGAGGGACACAGAGAGTGAGGGACAGATAGAGTGAGCGACACAGAGAGTGAGGGACACAGAGAGTGAGGGACACAGCGAGAGTGAGGGACACAGAGAGCGAGGGACACAGAGAGTGAAGGACACAGAGAGTGAGGGACACAGAGAGAGTGAGGGACACAGAGAGCGAGGGACACAGAGAGTGAAGGACACAGAGAGTGAGGGACACAGAGAGTGAGGGACACAGAGAGTGAGGGACACAGAGGGACACAGGGAGAGTGAGGGACAGAGAGAGAGTGAGGGACACATAGAGAGTGAGGGACACAGAGAGCGAGGGACACAGAGAGAATGAGGGACACAGAGAGTGAGGGACACAGAGAGTGACGGACAGAGATAGTGAGGGACACAGAGAGGGACACAGAGAGAGTGAGGGACACAGAGAGAGTGAGGGACACAGAGAGCGAGGGACAGTGAGAGAGTGAGGGACACAAAGAGTGAGGGACAGAGAGAGTGAGGGACACAGAGAGAGTGAGGGACACAGAGAGAGTGAGGGACACAGTGAGTGAGGGACAGAGAGAGAGTGAGGGACACAGAGAGGGACACAGAGAGTGAGGGACACAGAAAGTGAGGGACACAGAGAGCGCGAGGGACACAGAGAGTGAGGGACACAGAGAGTGAGGGACACAGAGAGAGCGAGGGACACAGAGAGTGAGGGACACAGAGAGTGGGGGACACAGAGAGAGCGAAGGACACAGAGAGAGCGAGGGACACAGAGAGTGAGGGACACAGGGAGCAATGGACACAACGAGAGAGAGAGAGGGACACAACGAGAGAGGGGGACACAGAGAGAGCAAGGGACACAGAGAGCAAGGGACACAGAGAGCAAGGGACACAGCGAGAGAGAGAGGGACACAGCGAGAGAGAGAGGGACACAACGAGAGAGAGGGGGACACAGCGAGAGGGACGGGTACACGGCGAGAGAGTGAGAGACACAGCGAGAGAGAGAGGGACACAGCGAGTGAGAGAGAGGACCACAGCGGGAGAGAGAGGGGCACAGCAAGAGAGAGAGGAGCACACCGAGTGAGGGAGGGACACAGCGAGAGAGAGTGCGACAGCACGGTAGCCTTGTGGATAGCACAATTGTTTCACTGCTCCAGGATCACAGGTTCGATTCCGGCTTGGGTCACTCTCTGTGCGGAGTGTGGGACACAGAGAGCGAGGGACACAGAGAGTGTGGGACACAGTGAGAGTGAGGGACACAGAGAGAGCGAGGGACACAGAGAGAGCGAGGGACACAGAGAGCGAGGGACACACAGAGAGAGCGAGGGACACAGACAGAGCCAGGGACACAGAGAGTGTGGGACACAGTGAGAGCGAGGGACACAGAAAGTGTGGGACACAGAGAGCGAGGGACACAGAGAGCGAATAGCACAGAGCATGAGGGGCACAAAGAGTGAGGGACACAGAGAGCGAGGGACACACGGAGAGAGCGAGGGACACAGAGAGTGTGGGACACAGAGAGAGTGAGGGACACAGAGAGCGAGGGACACCGAGAGCGAGGGACACAGAGAGAGTCACCGACACAGAGAGTGAGGGCCAGAGAGAGAGTGAGGGACAGAGAGAGAGCGAGGGACACAGAGAGTGAGGGACACAGAGAGTGAGGGACACATAGAGCGAGGGACACAGAGAGTGTGGGACACAAAGAGTGAGGGACACAGAGAGCGAGGGACACAAAGGGCTAGGGACACAGAGAGCGAGTAGCACAGAGCATGAGGGACACAAAGAGTGAGGGACACAGAGAGCGAGGGACACAAAGGGCTAGGGACACAGAGAGCGAGGGACACACGGAGAGAGCGAGGGACACAGAGAGTGAGGGACACAGAGAGTGATGAACACAGAGAGAGTGAGGGACACAGAGAGTGAGGGAAATAGAGTGAGTGAGGGACACAGTGAGTGAGGGACACAGAGAGTGAGGAACACAGAGAGTGAGGGACACAGAGAGTGAGGGACAGAGAGAGAGTGAGGAAGACAGAGAGAGCGAGGGACACAGAGAGTGCGGGACACAGAGAGAGTGAGGGACACATAGATCGAGGGACACAGAGAGAGTGAGGGACACAGAGAGAGTGAGGGACACAGAGAGAGTGAGGGACACAGAGAGCGAGGGACACAGAGAGAGTGAGGGACACAGAGAGTGAGGGACACAGAGAGTGATGAACACAGAGAGAGTGAGGGACACAGAGAGTGAGGGACACAGAGAGTGAGGGACACAGAGAGAGTGAGGGACACAGAGAGTGAGGGACAGATAGAGTGAGGGACACAGAGGGAGTGAGGGACACAGTGAGTGAGGGACACAGAGAGTGAGGGACACAGAGAGTGAGGGATAGATAGAGTGAGGGAAACAGAGAGAGTGAGGGACACAGTGATAGAGGGACACAGAGAGTGAGGGACACAGAGAGTGAGGGACAGATAGAGTGAGCGACACAGAGAGTGAGGGACACAGAGAGTGAGGGATAGATAGAGTGAGGGAAACAGAGAGAGTGAGGGACACAGTGATAGAGGGACACAGAGAGTGAGGGACACAGAGAGTGAGGGACAGATAGAGTGAGCGACACAGAGAGTGAGGGACACAGAGAGTGAGGGACACAGCGAGAGTGAGGGACACAGAGAGCGAGGGACACAGAGAGTGAAGGACACAGAGAGTGAGGGACACAGAGAGAGTGAGGGACACAGAGAGCGAGGGACACAGAGAGTGAAGGACACAGAGAGTGAGGGACACAGAGAGTGAGGGACACAGAGAGTGAGGGACACAGAGGGACACAGGGAGAGTGAGGGACAGAGAGAGAGTGAGGGACACATAGAGAGTGAGGGACACAGAGAGCGAGGGACACAGAGAGAATGAGGGACACAGAGAGTGAGGGACACAGAGAGTGACGGACAGAGATAGTGAGGGACACAGAGAGGGACACAGAGAGAGTGAGGGACACAGAGAGAGTGAGGGACACAGAGAGCGAGGGACAGTGAGAGAGTGAGGGACACAAAGAGTGAGGGACAGAGAGAGTGAGGGACACAGAGAGAGTGAGGGACACAGAGAGAGTGAGGGACACAGTGAGTGAGGGACAGAGAGAGAGTGAGGGACACAGAGAGGGACACAGAGAGTGAGGGACACAGAAAGTGAGGGACACAGAGAGCGCGAGGGACACAGAGAGTGAGGGACACAGAGAGTGAGGGACACAGAGAGAGCGAGGGACACAGAGAGTGAGGGACACAGAGAGTGGGGGACACAGAGAGAGCGAAGGACACAGAGAGAGCGAGGGACACAGAGAGTGAGGGACACAGGGAGCAATGGACACAACGAGAGAGAGAGAGGGACACAACGAGAGAGGGGGACACAGAGAGAGCAAGGGACACAGAGAGCAAGGGACACAGAGAGCAAGGGACACAGCGAGAGAGAGAGGGACACAACGAGAGAGAGGGGGACACAGCGAGAGGGACGGGTACACGGCGAGAGAGTGAGAGACACAGCGAGAGAGAGAGGGACACAGCGAGTGAGAGAGAGGACCACAGCGGGAGAGAGAGGGGCACAGCAAGAGAGAGAGGAGCACACCGAGTGAGGGAGGGACACAGCGAGAGAGAGTGCGACAGCACGGTAGCCTTGTGGACAGCACAATTGTTTCACTGCTCCAGGATCACAGGTTCGATTCCGGCTTGGGTCACTCTCTGTGCGGAGTGTGGGACACAGAGAGCGAGGGACACAGAGAGTGTGGGACACAGTGAGAGTGAGGGACACAGAGAGAGCGAGGGACACAGAGAGAGCGAGGGACACAGAGAGCGAGGGACACACAGAGAGAGCGAGGGACACAGACAGAGCCAGGGACACAGAGAGTGTGGGACACAGTGAGAGCGAGGGACACAGAAAGTGTGGGACACAGAGAGCGAGGGACACAGAGAGCGAATAGCACAGAGCATGAGGGGCACAAAGAGTGAGGGACACAGAGAGCGAGGGACACACGGAGAGAGCGAGGGACACAGAGAGTGTGGGACACAGAGAGAGTGAGGGACACAGAGAGCGAGGGACACCGAGAGCGAGGGACACAGAGAGAGTCACCGACACAGAGAGTGAGGGCCAGAGAGAGAGTGAGGGACAGAGAGAGAGCGAGGGACACAGAGAGTGAGGGACACAGAGAGTGAGGGACACATAGAGCGAGGGACACAGAGAGTGTGGGACACAAAGAGTGAGGGACACAGAGAGCGAGGGACACAAAGGGCTAGGGACACAGAGAGCGAGTAGCACAGAGCATGAGGGACACAAAGAGTGAGGGACACAGAGAGCGAGGGACACAAAGGGCTAGGGACACAGAGAGCGAGGGACACACGGAGAGAGCGAGGGACACAGAGAGTGTGGGACACAGAGAGAGTGAGGGACACAGAGAGCGAGGGACACAGAGAGCGAGGGACACAGAGAGAGTCACCGACACAGAGAGTGAGGGCCAGAGAGAGAGTGAGGGACAGAGAGAGAGTGAGGGACACAGAGAGAGTGAGGGTCACAGAGAGTGAGGGGCACAGAGAGAGTGAGGGACACAGAGAGTGAGGAACACAGAGAGGGAGGGTCACAGAGAGAGCGTGGGACACAGAGAGCGAGGGACACAGAGAGAGCAAGGGACACAGAGAGAGTGAGCGACTCAGGGAGAGCGAGGGACACAGAGAGAGTGAGGGACACAGAGAGAGCGAGGGACACAGAGAGCGCGAGGGACACAGCGAGAGCGAGGGACACACAGAGAGTGAGGGACACAGAGAGAGCGAGGGACACAGAGTGAGTGAGGGACACAGAGAGTGAGGGACACAGTGAGCGAGGGACACAGAGAGCGAGGGACACAGAGACCGCGTGGGACACAGAGAGCGCGTGGGACACAGAGAGCGCGAGGGACACAGAGAGTGAGGGACACAGAGAGTGAGGGACAGATAGAGTGAGGGACACAGAGGGAGTGAGGGACACAGTGAGTGAGGGACACAGAGAGTGAGGGACACAGAGAGTGAGGGACAGATAGAGTGAGGGAAACAGAGAGAGTGAGGGACACAGTGAGTGAGGGACACAGAGAGTGAGGGACACAGAGAGTGAGGAACAGATAGAGTGAGCGACACAGAGAGTGAGGGACCCAGAGAGTGAGGGACACAGCGAGAGTGAGGGACACAGAGAGCGAGGGACACAGAGAGTGAAGGACACAGAGAGTGAGGGACACAGAGAGAGCGAGGGACACAGAGAGTGAGGGACACAGAGAGTGGGGGACACAGAGAGAGCGAGGGACACAGAGAGAGCGAGGGACACAGAGAGTGAGGGACACAGGGAGCAATGGACATAACGAGAGAGAGAGAGGGACACAACGAGAGAGGGGGACACAGAGAGAGCAAGGGACACAGAGAGCAAGGGACACAGAGAGCAAGGGACACAGCGAGAGAGAGAGGGACACAACGAGAGAGAGGGGGACACAGCGAGAGGGACGGGTACACGGCGAGAGAGTGAGGGACACAGCGAGAGAGAGAGGGACACAGCGAGTGAGAGAGGACCACAGCGGGAGAGAGAGGGGCACAGCAAGAGAGAGAGGAGCACACCGAGTGAGGGAGGGACACAGCGAGAGAGAGAGGGACAGCACGGTAGCCTTGTGGATAGCACAATTGTTTCACTGCTCCAGGATCACAGGTTCGATTCCGGCTTGGGTCACTCTCTGTGCGGAGTGAGGGACACAGAGAGCGAGGGACACAGAGAGTGTGGGACACAGTGAGAGTGAGGGACACAGAGAGAGCGAGGGACACAGAGAGAGCGAGGGACACAGAGAGCGAGGGACACACAGAGAGAGCGAGGGACACAGACAGAGCCAGGGGCACAGAGAGTGTGGGACACAGTGAGAGCGAGGGACACAGAAAGTGTGGGACACAGAGAGCGAGGGACACAGAGAGCGAATAGCACAGAGCATGAGGGGCACAAAGAGTGAGAGACACAGAGAGCGAGGGACACACGGAGAGAGCGAGGGACACAGAGAGTGTGGGACACAGAGAGAGTGAGGGACACATAGAGCGAGGGACACCGAGAGCGAGGGACACAGAGAGAGTCACCGACACAGAGAGTGAGGGCCAGAGAGAGAGTGAGGGACAGAGAGAGAGCGAGGGACACAGAGAGTGAGGGACACAGAGAGTGAGGGACACATAGAGCGAGGGACACAGAGAGTGTGGGACACAGAGTGCGAGGGACACAGAGAGCGAGTAGCACAGAGCATGAGGGACACAAAGAGTGAGGGACACAGAGAGCGAGGGACACAAAGGGCAAGGGACACAGAGAGCGAGCGACACACGGAGAGAGCGAGGGACACAGAGAGTGTGGGACACAGAGAGAGTGAGGGACACAGAGAGCGAGGGACACAGAGAGCGAGGGACACAGAGAGAGTCACCGACACGGAGAGTGAGGGCCAGAGAGAGAGTGAGGGACAGAGAGAGAGTGAGGGACACAGAGAGAGTGAGGGTCACAGAGAGCGAGGGACACAGAGAGTGTGGGACACAAAGAGTGAGGGACACAGAGAGCGAGGGACACAAAGGGCTAGGGACACAGAGAGCGAGTAGCACAGAGCATGAGGGACACAAAGAGTGAGGGACACAGAGAGCGAGGGACACAAAGGGCTAGGGACACAGAGAGCGAGGGACACACGGAGAGAGCGAGGGACACAGAGAGTGTGGGACACAGAGAGAGTGAGGGACACAGAGAGCGAGGGACACAGAGAGCGAGGGACACAGAGAGAGTCACCGACACAGAGAGTGAGGGCCAGAGAGAGAGTGAGGGACAGAGAGAGAGTGAGGGACACAGAGAGAGTGAGGGTCACAGAGAGTGAGGGGCACAGAGAGAGTGAGGGACACAGAGAGTGAGGAACACAGAGAGGGAGGGTCACAGAGAGAGCGTGGGACACAGAGAGCGAGGGACACAGAGAGAGCAAGGGACACAGAGAGAGTGAGCGACTCAGGGAGAGCGAGGGACACAGAGAGAGTGAGGGACACAGAGAGAGTGAGGGACACAGAGTGAGTGAGGGACACAGAGAGTGAGGGACACAGTGAGCGAGGGACACAGAGAGCGAGGGACACAGAGACCGCGTGGGACACAGAGAGCGCGTGGGACACAGAGAGCGCGAGGGACACAGAGAGTGAGGGACACACAGAGCGAGGGACACAGAGAGCGCGAGGGACACAGCGAGAGCGAGGGACACACAGAGAGTGAGGGACACAGAGAGAGCGAGGGACACAGAGTGAGTGAGGGACACAGAGAGTGAGGGACACAGTGAGCGAGGGACACAGAGAGCGAGGGACACAGAGACCGCGTGGGACACAGAGAGCGCGTGGGACACAGAGAGCGCGAGGGACACAGAGAGTGAGGGACACAGAGAGTGAGGGACAGATAGAGTGAGGGACACAGAGGGAGTGAGGGACACAGTGAGTGAGGGACACAGAGAGTGAGGGACACAGAGAGTGAGGGACAGATAGAGTGAGGGAAACAGAGAGAGTGAGGGACACAGTGAGTGAGGGACACAGAGAGTGAGGGACACAGAGAGTGAGGAACAGATAGAGTGAGCGACACAGAGAGTGAGGGACCCAGAGAGTGAGGGACACAGCGAGAGTGAGGGACACAGAGAGCGAGGGACACAGAGAGTGAAGGACACAGAGAGTGAGGGACACAGAGAGAGCGAGGGACACAGAGAGTGAGGGACACAGAGAGTGGGGGACACAGAGAGAGCGAGGGACACAGAGAGAGCGAGGGACACAGAGAGTGAGGGACACAGGGAGCAATGGACATAACGAGAGAGAGAGAGGGACACAACGAGAGAGGGGGACACAGAGAGAGCAAGGGACACAGAGAGCAAGGGACACAGAGAGCAAGGGACACAGCGAGAGAGAGAGGGACACAACGAGAGAGAGGGGGACACAGCGAGAGGGACGGGTACACGGCGAGAGAGTGAGGGACACAGCGAGAGAGAGAGGGACACAGCGAGTGAGAGAGGACCACAGCGGGAGAGAGAGGGGCACAGCAAGAGAGAGAGGAGCACACCGAGTGAGGGAGGGACACAGCGAGAGAGAGAGGGACAGCACGGTAGCCTTGTGGATAGCACAATTGTTTCACTGCTCCAGGATCACAGGTTCGATTCCGGCTTGGGTCACTCTCTGTGCGGAGTGAGGGACACAGAGAGCGAGGGACACAGAGAGTGTGGGACACAGTGAGAGTGAGGGACACAGAGAGAGCGAGGGACACAGAGAGAGCGAGGGACACAGAGAGCGAGGGACACACAGAGAGAGCGAGGGACACAGACAGAGCCAGGGGCACAGAGAGTGTGGGACACAGTGAGAGCGAGGGACACAGAAAGTGTGGGACACAGAGAGCGAGGGACACAGAGAGCGAATAGCACAGAGCATGAGGGGCACAAAGAGTGAGAGACACAGAGAGCGAGGGACACACGGAGAGAGCGAGGGACACAGAGAGTGTGGGACACAGAGAGAGTGAGGGACACATAGAGCGAGGGACACCGAGAGCGAGGGACACAGAGAGAGTCACCGACACAGAGAGTGAGGGCCAGAGAGAGAGTGAGGGACAGAGAGAGAGCGAGGGACACAGAGAGTGAGGGACACAGAGAGTGAGGGACACATAGAGCGAGGGACACAGAGAGTGTGGGACACAGAGTGCGAGGGACACAGAGAGCGAGTAGCACAGAGCATGAGGGACACAAAGAGTGAGGGACACAGAGAGCGAGGGACACAAAGGGCAAGGGACACAGAGAGCGAGCGACACACGGAGAGAGCGAGGGACACAGAGAGTGTGGGACACAGAGAGAGTGAGGGACACAGAGAGCGAGGGACACAGAGAGCGAGGGACACAGAGAGAGTCACCGACACGGAGAGTGAAGGCCAGAGAGAGAGTGAGGGACAGAGAGAGAGTGAGGGACACAGAGAGAGTGAGGGTCACAGAGAGTGAGGGGCACAGAGAGAGTGAGGGACACAGAGAGTGAGGAACACAGAGAGGGAGGGTCACAGAGAGAGCGTGGGACACAGAGAGTGAGGGACACAGAGAGAGCAAGGGACACAGAGAGAGTGAGGGACACAGAGAGAGCGAGGGACACAGAGAGCGCGAGGGACACAGCGAGAGCGAGGGACACACAGAGAGCGAGGGACACAGAGAGAGCGAGGGACACAGAGTGAGTGAGGGACACAGAGAGTGAGGGACACAGAGAGCGAGGGACACAGAGAGCGAGGGACACAGAGACCGCGTGGGACACAGAGAGCGCGTGGGACGCAGAGAGCGCGAGGGACACAGAGAGTGAGGGACACAGAGAGTGAGGGACAGATAGAGTGAGGGACACAGAGGGAGTGAGGGACACAGTGAGTGAGGGACACAGAGAGTGAGGGACACAGAGAGTGAGGGACAGATAGAGTGAGGGAAACAGAGAGAGTGAGGGACACAGTGAGTGAGGAACACAGAGAGTGAGGGACACAGAGAGTGAGGGACAGATAGAGTGAGCGACACAGAGAGTGAGGGACACAGAGAGTGAGGGACACAGCGAGAGTGAGGGACACAGAGAGCGAGGGACACAGAGAGTGAAGGACACAGAGAGTGAGGGACACAGAGAGAGTGAGGGACACAGAGAGCGAGGGACACAGAGAGTGAGGGACACAGAGAGTGAGGGACACAGAGGGACACAGGGAGAGTGAGGGACAGAGAGAGAGTGAGGGACACATAGAGAGTAAGGGACACAGAGAGCGAGGGACACAGCGAGAATGAGGGACACAGAGAGTGAGGGACACAGAGAGTGACGGACAGAGATAGTGAGGGACACAGAGAGGGACACAGAGAGAGTGAGGGACACAGAGAGAGTGAGGGACACAGAGAGCGAGGGACAGTGAGAGAGTGAGGGACACAAAGAGTGAGGGACAGAGAGAGTGAGGGACACAGAGAGAGTGAGGGACACAGAGAGAGTGAGGGACACAGTGAGTGAGGGACAGAGAGAGAGTGAGGGACACAGAGAGGGACACAGAGAGTGAGGGACACAGAGAGTGAGGGACACAGAGAGCGCGAGGGACACAGAGAGGGAAGGACACAGAGAGTGAGGGACACAGAGAGAGCGAGGGACACAGAGAGTGAGGGACACAGAGAGTGGGGGACACAGAGAGAGCGAGGGACACAGAGAGAGCGAGGGACACAGAGAGTGAGGGACACAGGGAGCAATGGACACAACGAGAGAGAGAGAGGGACACAACGAGAGAGGGGGACACAGAGAGAGCAAGGGACACAGAGAGCAAGGGACACAGAGAGCAAGGGACACAGAGAGAGATAGAGGGACACAACGAGAGAGAGGGGGACACAGCGAGAGGGACGGGTACACGGCGAGAGAGTGAGGGACACAGCGAGAGAGAGAGGACCACAGCGGGAGAGAGAGGGGCACAGCAAGAGAGAGAGGGGCACAGCAAGAGAGAGAGGAGCACACCGAGTGAGGGAGGGACACAGCGAGAGAGAGAGGGACAGCACGGTAGCCTTGTGGATAGCACAATTGTTTCACTGCTCCAGGATCACAGGTTCGATTCCGGCTTGGGTCACTCTCTGTGCGGAGTGAGGGACACAGAGAGCGAGGGACACAGAGAGTGTGGGACACAGTGAGAGTGAGGGACACAGAGAGAGCGAGGGACACAGAGAGAGCGAGGGACACAGAGAGCGAGGGACACACAGAGAGAGCGAGGGACACAGACAGAGCCAGGGACACAGAGAGCGTGGGACACAGTGAGAGCGAGGGACACAGAAAGTGTGGGACACAGAGAGCGAGGGACACAGAGAGCGAATAGCACAGAGCATGAGGGGCACAAAGAGTGAGGGACACAGAGAGTGTGGGACACAGAGAGCGAGGGACACAGAGAGCGAATAGCACAGAGCATGAGGGGCACAAAGAGTGAGGGACACAGAGAGCGAGGGACACACGGAGAGAGCGAGGGACACAGAGAGTGTGGGACACAGAGAGAGTGAGGGACACAGAGAGCGAGGGACACCGAGAGCGAGGGACACAGAGAGAGTCACCGACACAGAGAGTGAGGGCCAGAGAGAGAGTGAGGGACAGAGAGAGAGCGAGGGACACAGAGAGTGAGGGACACAGAGAGTGAGGGACACATAGAGCGAGGGACACAGAGAGTGTGGGACACAGAGTGCGAGGGACACAGAGAGCGAGTAGCACAGAGCATGAGGGACACAAAGAGTGAGGGACACAGAGAGCGAGGGACACAAAGGGCAAGGGACACAGAGAGCGAGGGACACACGGAGAGAGCGAGGGACACAGAGAGTGTGGGACACAGAGAGAGTGAGGGACACAGAGAGCGAGGGACACAGAGAGCGAGGGACACAGAGAGAGCAAGGGACACAGAGAGAGTGAGCGACTCAGGGAGAGCGAGGGACACAGAGAGAGTGAGGGACACAGAGAGAGCGAGGGACACAGAGAGCGCGAGGGACACAGTGAGAGCGAGGGACACACAGAAAGGGAGGGACACAGAGAGAGCGAGGGTCACAGACCGAGCTACAAAGAGAGCGCGAGGGACACAGAGAGAGCATGGGACACAAAGAGCGAGGGACACAAAGAGCGACGGACACAGAGAGAGCGAGGGACACAGAGAGAGTGAGGGACACAAAGAGCGACGGACACAGAGCACGAGGGACACAGAGAGAGCGAGGGACACAGAGAGCGAGGGACACAGAGAGCGAGGGACACAGAGAGAGCGAGGGACACAGAGAGTGAGGGACACAGATAGTGAGGGACACAGAGAGTGTGGGACACAAAGAGCGAGGGACACAGAGCACGAGGGACACAGAGAGCGAGGGACACAGAGAGTGTGGGACACAAAGAGCGAGGGACACAGAGCACGAGGGACACAGAGAGCGAGGGACACAGAGAGTGTGGGACACAGAGAGCGAGGGACACAGAGAGTGAGGGACACAGAGAGAGCGAGGGAGACAGAGAGTGTGGAACACAGAGAGAGTGAGGGACACAGAGAGAGCGAGGGACACAGAGAGAGCGAGGGACACAGAGAGAGCGAGGGACACACAGAGAGAGTGAGGGACACAGAGAGAGCGAGGGACTCAGAGAGAGCGAGGGACACAGAGAGCGAGGGACACAGAGAGCGAGGGTCACACAGAGAGAGTGAGGGACACAGAGAGTGAGGACCACAGAGAGCGAGGGAAACAGAGAGAGAGAGGGACACAGAGACCGAGGGACACACAGAGAGAGTGAGGGACACAGAGAGTGTGGGACACAGAGAGAGTGAGTGACACAGCGAGAGAGCGAAGGACACAGAGAGTGAGGGACACAGAGAGAGCGAGGGACACAGAGAGAGCGAGGGACACAGAGAGAGCGAGGGACACACAGAGAGAGTGAGGGACACAGAGAGAGCGAGGGACTCAGAGAGAGCGAGGGACACAGAGAGCGAGGGACACAGAGAGCGAGGGTCACACAGAGAGAGTGAGGGACACAGAGAGTGAGGACCACAGAGAGCGAGGGAAACAGAGAGAGAGAGGGACACAGAGACCGAGGGACACACAGAGAGAGTGAGGGACACAGAGAGTGTGGGACACAGAGAGAGTGAGTGACACAGCGAGAGAGCGAAGGACACAGAGAGTGAGGGACACAGAGAGAGCGAGGGACACAGAGAGTGTGGGACACAGAGAGAGTGAGGGACACAGAGAGAGCGAGGGACACAGAGAGAGCGAGGGACACAGAGAGCGAGAGACACAGAGAGCGAGAGACACAGAGAGTGAGGGACACACAGAGAGAGCAAGGGACACAGAGAGAGCGAGGGACACAGAGAGCGAGAGACACAGAGAGCGAGAGACACAGAGAGCGAGGGACACACAGAGAGAGCAAGGGACACAGAGAGAGCGAGGGACACAGAGAGTGTGGGACACAGAGAGAGTGAGGGACACAGAGAGAGCGAGGGACACAGAGAGAGCGAGAGACACAGAGAGCGAGAGACACAGAGAGCGAGGGACACACAGAGAGAGCGAGGGACACAGAGAGCGAGGGACACAGAGAGCGCGAGTGACACAGAGAGAGCGAGAGACACAGAGAGCGAGAGACACAGAGAGCGAGGGACACACAGAGAGAGCAAGGGACACAGACAGAGCCAGGGACTCAGAGAGAGCAAGGGACATAGAGAGCGAGGAACACACAGAGCGAGGAACACAGAGAGTGAGGAACACAGAGAGCGAGGGACACAGAGAGTGAGGAACACAGAGAGCGAGGGAAACAGAGAGAGTGAGGGACACAGAGAGCGAGGGACAATGAGAGTGAGGGACACAGAGAGCGAGGGACACAGACAGAGCGAGGGGCACAGAGAGCGAGAGGGTCACGGAGAGCGCGAGGGACACACAGAAAGGTAGGGACACAGACAGAGCGAGGGTCACAGACCGAGGGACTCAGACAGAGCGAGGGACACAGAGAGAGCGTGGGACACAGAGAGAGCGAGGGACACACAGCGAGGGACTCAGACAGAGCGAGGGACACAGAGAGAGCGAGGGACACAGAGTGAGCGAGGGACACACAGAAAGGGAGGGAAACAGAGAGAGTGAGGGACACAGAGAGATCGAGGCACAGAGAGAGAGCGAGGGACACAGAGAGAGCGAGGGACACAGAGTGAGCGAGGGACACACAGAAAGGGAGGGAAACAGAGAGAGTGAGGGACACAGAGAGAGTGAGGGACACAGAGAGCGAGGGACACAGAGAGCGAGGCACACAGAGAGAGCGAGGGATACAGAGAGCGAGGGACACAGAGAGCGAGGGACACAGAGAGAGAGCGAGGGACACAGACAGAGCCAGGGACACAGAGAGAGCCAGGGACACAGAGAGCGAGGGTACCACACAGAGAGAGCGAGGGACACAGAGAATGAGGGACACAGAGAGCACGAGGGACACACAGAGAGAGTGAGGGACACAGAGAGTGAGGGACACAGAGAGCGAGGGACACAGAGAACGAGGCACACAGAGAGAGCGAGGGATACAGAGAGCGAGGGACACAGAGAGCGAGGGACACAGAGAGAGAGCGAGGGACACAGACAGAGCCAGGGACACAGAGAGAGCCAGGGACACAGAGAGCGAGGGTACCACACAGAGAGAGCGAGGGACACAGAGAATGAGGGACACAGAGAGCACGAGGGACACACAGAGAGAGCGAGGGACACAGAGAGTGAGGAACACAGAGAGCGAGGGACACAGAGAGAGCGAGGGGCACAGAGTGAGTGAGGGACACAGAGAGTGAGGGACACAGAGAGCGAGGGACACAGAGAGCGAGGGACACAGAGACCGCGTGGGACACAGAGAGCGCGTGGGACACAGAGAGCGCGAGGGACACAGAGAGCGCGAGGGACAGAGCGAGAGTGAGGGACACAGAGGGAGTGTGGGGCAGATAGAGTGATAGAGTGTGAGGGACACAGAGAGTGAGGGACACAGAGAGCGCGAGGGATACAGAGAGCGCGAGGGTCAGAGCGAGAGTGAGGGACACAGAGGGAGTGTGGGGCAGATAGAGTGATGGACACAGAGTGTGAGGGACACAGAGAGTGAGGGACACAGAGAGCGCGAGGGATGCAGAGAGTGAGGGACACAGAGAGTGAGGGACACAGAGAGAGTGAGGGACACAGAGAGTGAGGGAAACAGAGTGAGTGAGGGACACAGAGAGTGAGGAACACAGAGAGTGAGGGACACAGAGAGTGAGGGACAGAGAGAGAGTGAGGAAGACAGAGAGAGTGAGGGACACAGAGAGCGAGGGTCACAGAGAGAGTGAGGGACACAGAGAGTGCGGGACACAGAGAGAGTGAGGGACACATAGATCGAGGGACACAGAGAGAGTGAGGGACACAGAGAGAGCGAGGGACACAGAGAGCGAGGGACACAGAGAGAGTGAGGGACACAGAGAGTGAGGGACACAGAGAGTGATGAACACAGAGAGAGTGAGGGACACAGAGAGTGAGGGAAACAGAGAGAGTGAGGGACACAGTGAGTGAGGGACACAGAGAGTGAGGAACACAGAGAGTGAGGGACACAGAGAGTGAGGGACAGATAGAGTGAGGGACACAGTGAGTGAGGGACACAGAGAGTGAGGGACACAGAGAGTGAGGGACAGATAGAGTGAGGGAAACAGAGAGAGTGAGGGACACAGTGAGTGAGGGACACAGAGAGTGAGGGACACAGAGAGTGAGGGACAGATAGAGTGAGCGACACAGAGAGTGAGGGACACAGAGAGTGAGGGACACAGCGAGAGTGAGGGACACAGAGAGCGAGGGACACAGAGAGTGAAGGACACAGAGAGTAAGGGACACAGAGAGAGTGAGGGACACAGAGAGCGAGGGACACAGAGAGTGAAGGACACAGAGAGTGAGGGACAAAGAGAGTGCGGGACACAGAGAGTGAGGGACAGAGAGAGTGAGGGACACAGAGGGACAGAGGGAGAGTGAGGGACAGAGAGAGAGTGAGGGACACATAGAGAGTGAGGGACACAGAGAGCGAGGGACACAAAGAGAATGAGGGACACAGAGAGTGAGGGACACAGAGAGTGACGGACAGAGATAGTGAGGGACACAGAGAGGGACACAGAGAGAGTGAGGGACACAGAGAGAGTGAGGGACACAGAGAGCGAGGGACAGTGAGAGAGTGAGGGACACAAAGAGTGAGGGACAGAGAGAGTGAGGGACACAGAGAGAGTGAGGGACACAGAGAGAGTGAGGGACACAGTGAGTGAGGGACAGAGAGAGAGTGAGGGACACAGAGAGGGACACAGAGAGCGAGGGACACAGAGAGCGAGGGACACAGAGACCGCGTGGGACACAGAGAGCGCGTGGGACAGAGCGAGAGTGAGGGACACAGAGGGAGTGTGGGGCAGATAGAGTGATGGACACAGAGTGTGAGGGACACAGAGAGTGAGGGACACAGAGAGCGCGAGGGATACAGAGAGCGCGAGGGTCAGAGCGAGAGTGAGGGACACAGAGGGAGTGTGGGGCAGATAGAGTGATGGACACAGAGTGTGAGGGACACAGAGAGTGAGGGACACAGAGAGCGCGAGGGATACAGAGAGTGAGGGACACAGAGAGTGAGGGACACAGAGAGAGTGAGGGACACAGAGAGTGAGGGAAACAGAGTGAGTGAGGGACACAGTGAGTGAGGGACACAGAGAGTGAGGAACACAGAGAGTGAGGGACACAGAGAGTGAGGGACAAAGAGAGAGTGAGGAAGACAGAGAGAGTGAGGGACACAGAGAGCGAGGGTCACAGAGAGAGTGAGGGACACAGAGATTGCGGGACACAGAGAGAGTGAGGGACACATAGATCGAGGGACACAGAGAGAGTGAGGGACACAGAGAGAGCGAGGGTCACAGAGAGCGAGGGACACAGAGAGAGTGAGGGACACAGAGAGTGAGGGACACAGAGAGTGATGAACACAGAGAGAGTGAGGGACACAGAGAGTGAGGGAAACAGAGAGAGTGAGGGACACAGTGAGTGAGGGACACAGAGAGTGAGGAACACAGAGAGTGAGGGACACAGAGAGTGAGGGACAGATAGAGTGAGGGACACAGAGGGAGTGAGGGACACAGTGAGTGAGGGACACAGAGAGTGAGGGACATAGAGAGTGAGGGACAGATAGAGTGAGGGAAACAGAGAGAGTGAGGGACACAGTGAGTGAGGGACACAGAGAGTGAGGGACAGATAGAGTGAGCGACACAGAGAGTGAGGGACACAGAGAGTGAGGGACACAGCGAGAGTGAGGGACACAGAGAGCGAGGGACACAGAGAGTGAAGGACACAGAGAGTGAGGGACACAGAGAGTGAGGGACACAGAGAGTGAGGGACACAGAGAGTGAGGGACACAGAGGGACACAGGGAGAGTGAGGGACAGAGAGAGAGTGAGGGACACATAGAGAGTAAGGGACACAGAGAGCGAGGGACACAGAGAGAATGAGGGACACAGAGAGTGAGGGACACAGAGAGTGACGGACAGAGATAGTGAGGGACACAGAGAGGGACACAGAGAGAGTGAGGGACACAGAGAGAGTGAGGGACACAGAGAGCGAGGGACAGTGAGAGAGTGAGGGACACAAAGAGTGAGGGACAGAGAGAGTGAGGGACACAGAGAGAGTGAGGGACACAGAGAGAGTGAGGGACACAGTGAGTGAGGGACAGAGAGAGAGTGAGGGACACAGAGAGGGACACAGAGAGTGAGGGACACAGAGAGTGAGGGACACAGAGAGCGCGAGGGACACAGAGAGTGAGGGACACAGAGAGTGAGGGACACAGAGAGAGCGCGGGACACAGAGAGTGAGGGACACAGAGAGTGGGGGACACAGAGAGAGCGAGGGACACAGAGAGAGCGAGGGACACAGAGAGTGAGGGACACAGGGAGCAATGGACACAACGAGAGAGAGAGAGGGACACAACGAGAGAGGGGGACACAGAGAGAGCAAGGGACACAGAGAGCAAGGGACACAGAGAGCAAGGGACACAGCGAGAGAGAGAGGGACACAACGAGAGAGAGGGGGACACAGCGAGAGGGACGGGTACACGGCGAGAGAGTGAGGGACACAGCGAGAGAGAGAGGGACACAGCGAGTGAGAGAGGACCACAGCGGGAGAGAGAGGGGCACAGCAAGAGAGAGAGGAGCACACCGAGTGAGGGAGGGACACAGCGAGAGAGAGTGGGACAGCACGGTAGCCTTGTGGATAGCACAATTGTTTCACTGCTCCAGGATCACAGGTTCGATTCCGGCTTGGGTCACTCTCTGTGCGGAGTGAGGGACACAGAGAGCGAGGGAAACAGAGAGTGTGGGACACAGTGAGAGTGAGGGACACAGAGAGAGCGAGGGACACAGAGAGAGCGAGGGACACAGAGAGCGAGGGACACACAGAGAGAGCGAGGGACACAGACAGAGCCAGGGACACAGAGAGTGTGGGACACAGTGAGAGCGAGGGACACAGAGAGTGAGGGACACAGAGAGTGAGGGACACAGAGAGTGAGGGACACAGAGAGAGCGAGGGACACAGAGAGAGCGAGGGACACAGAGAGCGAGGGACACAGTGAGCGAGGGACACAGAGAGAGCCAGGGACACAGAGTGCGCGAGGGACACAGAGAGCGTGAGGGACACAGTGAGCGCGAGGGACACCGAGAGCGAGGGACACAGAGAGTGAGGGACACAGAGAGTGAGGGACACAGAGAGAGCGAGGGACACAGAGAGTGAGGGACACAGAGAGTGGGGGACACAGAGAGAGCGAGGGACACAGAGAGAGCGAGGGACACAGAGAGTGAGGGACACAGGGAGCAATGGACACAATGAGAGAGAGAGAGGGACACAACGAGAGAGGGGGACACAGAGAGAGCAAGGGACACAGAGAGCAAGGGACACAGAGAGCAAGGGACACAGCGAGAGAGAGAGGGGCACAACGAGAGAGAGCGGGACACAGCGAGAGTGACGGGTACACGGCGAGAGAGTGAGGGACACAGCGAGAGAGAGAGGGACACAGCGAGTGAGAGAGGACCACAGCGGGAGAGAGAGGGGCACAGCAAGAGAGAGAGGAGCACACCGAGTGAGGGAGGGACACAGCGAGAGAGAGAGGGACAGCACGGTAGCCTTGTGGATAGCACAATTGTTTCACTGCTCCAGGATCACAGGTTTGATTCCGGCTTGGGTCACTCGCTGTGCGGAGTGAGGGGCACAGAGAGCGAGGGACACAGAGAGTGTGGGACACAGTGAGAGTGAGGGACACAGAGAGAGCGAGGGACACAGAGAGAGCGAGGGACACAGAGAGCGAGGGACACACAGAGAGAGCGAGGGACACAGACAGAGCCAGGGACACAGAGAGTGTGGGACACAGTGAGAGCGAGGGACACAGAGAGTGTGGGACACAGAGAGCGAGGGACACAGAGAGCGAATAGCACAGAGCATGAGGGGCACAAAGAGTGAGGGACACAGAGAGCGAGGGACACACGGAGAGAGCGAGGGACACAGAGAGTGTGGGACACAGAGAGAGTGAGGGACACAGAGAGCGAGGGACACAGAGAGCGAGGGACACAGAGAGAGTCACCGACACAGAGAGTGAGGGCCAGAGAGAGAGTGAGGGACAGAGAGAGAGTGAGGGACACAGAGAGTGAGGGGCACAGAGAGAGTGAGGGACACAGAGAGTGAGGAACACAGAGGGAGGGACACAGAGAGCACGAGTGACACAGAGAGCGCGAGCGACACAGAGAGGGCGAGGGACACAGAGAGCGCGAGGGACAGAGAGAGTGGGGGACAGAGAGAGAGCGGGGGACACAGAGAGCGAGGGACACAGAGAGTGAGGGACACAGAGAGTGAGGGACACAGAGAGCGAGGGACACAGAGAGAGCTAGGGACACAGAGAGAGCGAGGGACACAGAGAGCGAGGGACACAGTGAGCGAGGGACACAGAGAGAGCCAGGGACACAGAGTGCGCGAGGGACACAGAGAGCGTGAGGGACACAGTGAGCGCGAGGGACACCGAGAGCGAGGGACACAGAGAGCGAGGGACACAGAGAGATCGAGGGACACAGAGAGAGCGAGGGACACAGAGAGCGAGGGACACAGTGAGCGAGGGACACAGAGAGAGCCAGGGACACAGAGTGCGCGAGGGACACAGAGAGCGTGAGGGACACAGTGAGCGCGAGGGACACCGAGAGCGAGGGACACAGAGAGCGAGGGACACAGAGTGAGAGAGGGACACAGAGAGTGAGGGACACAGAGAGCGAGGGACACAGAGAACGAGGGACACAGAGAGCGCGACGGACACAGAGAGCGCGTGGGACACAGAGAGCACGAGCGACACAGAGAGCGCGAGGGACACAGAGAGCGGGGGACACAGAAAGAGCGAGGGACACACAGAGAGCGAGGGACACAGAGAGAGCGAGGGACACACAGAGAGCGAGGGACACAGAGAGCGAGGGACACAGAGAGAGTCAGGGATACAGAGAGTGAGGGACACAGAGAGAGTGTGGGACACAGAGCGCGAGGGACAATGCGAGCGCAAGGGACACAGAGAGCGCGAGGGACACAGAGAGCGAGGGACACAGAGAGCGGGGGACACAGAAAGAGCGAGGGACACACAGAGAGCGAGGGACACAGAGAGAGCGAGGGACACACAGAGAGCGAGGGACACAGAGAGCGAGGGAAACAGAGAGAGTGAGGGATACACAGAGAGCGAGGGACACAGAGAGCGAGGGACACAGAGAGAGTGAGGGATATAGAGAGTGAGGAACACAGAGAGAGCGAGGGACACAGAGATAGCGAGGGACACAGAGAGCGCGAGGGACACAGAGAGCGCGAGGGACACAGAGAGCCAGGGACACAGAGAGAGCGAGGGACACACAGCGAGCGAGGGATCAGAGAGAGCGAGGGGCAGAGAGAGAGCAAGGGACAGAGAGAGCGAGGGACACAGAGAGAGCGAAGGACACAGAGAGCACGAGTGACACAGAGAGCGCGAGGGACACAGAGAGCGCGAGGGACACAGAGAGCGCGAGGGACACAGAGAGCGCGAGCGACACAGACACCGGGAGGGACACAGAGACCGCGAGGGACAGAGAGAGAGTGGGGGACACAGAGAGAGCGAGGGTCACAGAGAGCAAGGGACACAGAGAGCGAGGGACACTTAGAGAGTGAAGGATACAGAGAGTGAGGGACACACTGAGAGAGTGTGGGACACAGAGAGAAGGTGACACAGAGAGCGCGAGGGACACAGAGAGCGCGAGGGACACAGAGAGCGAGGGACACAGAGAGTGTGGGACACAGAGAGAGTGAGGGACACAGAGAGAGCGAAGGACACAGAGAGCGAGGGACACACAGAGAGAGCGAGGGACACAGACAGAGCCAGGGACACAGAGAGCGAGGGACACAGAGAGCGAGGGTCACACAGAGAGAGTGAGGGACACAGAGAGTGAGGAACACAGAGAGCGAGGGAAACAGAGAGAGCGAGGGACACAGAGAGCGAGGGACACACAGAGAGAGTGAGGGACACAGAGAGTGTGGAACACAGAGAGCGAGGGACACAGAGAGAGCGAGGGACACAGAGAGAGCGAGGGACACAGAGAGAGTGAGGGACACAGAGAGAGTGAGGGACACAGAGCGAGGGACACAGACAGAGCGAGGGAGACACAGAAAGGGAGGGACACAGAGAAGTGAGGGACACAGAGAGCGCGAGTGACACAGAGAGAGCGAGGACACAGAGAGCGAGGGACACAGAGAGCGAGGGACACACAAAGAGAGTGAGGGACACAGAGAGCGAGGGACACAGAGAGCGAGGGACACACAGAGATAGCGAGGGACACAGAGAGTGTGGGACACACAGAGAGAGTGTGGGACACAGAGAGAGTGAGTGACACAGAGAGAGAGAGTGTGGGACACAGAGAGTGAGGGACACACAGACAGAGCCAGGTACACAGAGAGAGCGAGGGACACAGAGAGCGAGGGACACAGAGAGCGAGGGACACACAGAGAGAGCGAGGGACACAGAGAGCGAGGGACACACAGAGAGATTGTGGGACACAGAGAGAGTGAGGGACACAGAGAGAGTGAGGGACACACAGAGAGCGAGGAACACAGAGAGAGCGAATGACACAGAGAGCGAGGGACACAGAGAGTGAGGGACAGAGAGAGTCAGGGACACAGAGAGAGTGAGGGACCCATAGGGAGCGACGGACCCAGAGAGTGCGAGTGACGCAGAGAACGCGAGGGACACAGAGAGTGAGGGACACATAGAGAGTGAGGGGCACAGAGGGTGAGGGACACAGAGAGGGAGGGACACACAGAGAGAGCGAGAGACACAGAGAGTGAGGTACACAGAGAGCGAGGGACACAGTGAGCGAGGGACACAGAGAGAGTCAGGGACACAGAGAGTGAGGGCCAGAGAGAGAGTGAGGGACACAGCGAGAGTGACGGGTACACGGCGAGAGAGTGAGGGACACAGCGAGAGAGAGAGGGACACAGCGAGTGAGAGAGGACCACAGCGGGAGAGAGAGGGGCACAGCAAGAGAGAGAGGAGCACACCGAGTGAGGGAGGGACACAGCGAGAGAGAGAGGGACAGCACGGTAGCCTTGTTGATAGCACAATTGTTTCACTGCTCCAGGATCACAGGTTTGATTCCGGCTTGGGTCACTCGCTGTGCGGAGTGAGGGGCACAGAGAGCGAGGGACACAGAGAGTGTGGGACACAGTGAGAGTGAGGGATACAGAGAGAGCGAGGGACACAGAGAGAGCGAGGGACACAGAGAGCGAGGGACACACAGAGAGAGCGAGGGACACAGACAGAGCCAGGGACACAGAGAGTGTGGGACACAGTGAGAGCGAGGGACACAGAGAGTGTGGGACACAGAGAGCGAGGGACACAGAGAGCGAATAGCACAGAGCATGAGGGGCACAAAGAGTGAGGGACACAGAGAGCGAGGGACACACGGAGAGAGCGAGGGACACAGAGAGTGTGGGACACAGAGAGAGTGAGGGACACAGAGAGCGAGGGACACAGAGAGCGAGGGACACAGAGAGTGTCACCGACACAGAGAGTGAGGGCCAGAGAGAGAGTGAGGGACAGAGAGAGAGTTAGGGACACAAAGAGTGAGGGGCACAGAGAGAGTGAGGGACACAGAGAGTGAGGAACACAGAGGGAGGGACACAGAGAGCACGAGTGACACAGAGAGCGCGAGCGACACAGAGAGGGCGAGGGACACAGAGAGCGCGAGGGACAGAGAGAGTGGGGGACAGAGAGAGAGCGGGGGACACAGAGAGCGAGGGACACAGAGAGCGAGGGACACAGGGAGAGTGAGGGACACTGAGAGAGCGAGGGACACAGAGAGTGAGGGACACAGAGAGCGAGGGACACAGAGAGCGAGGGACACAGAGAGTGAGGGACACAGAGAGTGAGGGACACAGAGAGCGAGGGACACAGAGAGAGCGAGGGACACAGAGAGAGCGAGGGACACAGAGAGCGAGGGACACAGTGAGCGAGGGACACAGAGAGAGCCAGGGACACAGAGTGCGCGAGGGACACAGAGAGCGTGAGGGACACAGTGAGCGCGAGGGACACCGAGAACGAGGGACACAGAGAGCGAGGGACACAGAGAGTGTGGGACACAGAGAGCGAGGGACACAGAGTGAGAGAGGGACACAGAGAGTGAGGGACACAGAGAGCGAGGGACACAGAGAACGAGGGACACAGAGAGCGCGACGGACACAGAGAGCGCGTGGGACACAGAGAGCACGAGCGACACAGAGAGCGCGAGGGACACAGAGAGCGGGGGACACAGAAAGAGCGAGGGACACACAGAGAGCGAGGGACACAGAGAGAGCGAGGGACACACAGAGAGCGAGGGACACAGAGAGCGAGGGACACAGAGAGAGTGAGGGATACAGAGAGTGAGGGACACAGAGAGAGTGTGGGACACAGAGCGCGAGGGACAATGCGAGCGCAAGGGACACAGAGAGCGCGAGGGACACAGAGAGCGAGGGACACAGAGAGCGGGGGACACAGAAAGAGCGAGGGACACACAGAGAGCGAGGGACACAGAGAGAGCGAGGGACACACAGAGAGCGAGGGACACAGAGAGCGAGGGACACAGAGAGAGTGAGGGATACACAGAGAGCGAGGGACACAGAGAGCGAGGGACACAGAGAGAGTGAGGGATATAGAGAGTGAGGGACACAGAGAGAGCGAGGGACACAGAGATAGCGAGGGACACACAGCGAGCGAGGGATCAGAGAGAGCGAGGGGCAGAGAGAGAGCAAGGGACAGAGAGAGCGAGGGACACAGAGAGAGCGAAGGACACAGAGAGCACGAGTGACACAGAGAGCGCGAGGGACACAGAGAGCGCGAGGGACACAGAGAGCGCGAGGGACACAGAGAGCGCGAGCGACACAGACACCGGGAGGGACACAGAGACCGCGAGGGACAGAGAGAGAGTGGGGGACACAGAGAGAGCGAGGGTCACAGAGAGCAAGGGACACAGAGAGCGAGGGACACTTAGAGAGTAAAGGATACAGAGAGTGAGGGACACACTGAGAGAGTGTGGGACACAGAGAGAAGGTGACACAGAGAGCGCGAGGGACACAGAGAGCGCGAGGGACACAGAGAGCGAGGGACACAGAGAGTGTGGGACACAGAGAGAGTGAGGGACACAGAGAGAGCGAAGGACACAGAGAGCGAGGGACACACAGAGAGAGCGAGGGACACAGACAGAGCCAGGGACACAGAGAGCGAGGGACACAGAGAGCGAGGGTCACACAGAGAGAGTGAGGGACACAGAGAGTGAGGAACACAGAGAGCGAGGGAAACAGAGAGAGCGAGGGACACAGAGAGCGAGGGACACACAGAGAGAGTGAGGGACACAGAGAGTGTGGAACACAGAGAGCGAGGGACACAGAGAGAGCGAGGGACACAGAGAGAGCGAGGGACACAGAGAGAGTGAGGGACACACAGAGATAGCGAGGGACACAGAGCGAGGGACACAGACAGAGCGAGGGACACACAGAAAGGGAGGGACACAGAGAAGTGAGGGACACAGAGAGCGCGAGTGACACAGAGAGAGCGAGGACACAGAGAGCGAGGGACACAGAGAGCGAGGGACACACAAAGAGAGTGAGGGACACAGAGAGCGAGGGACACAGAGAGCGAGGGACACACAGAGATAGCGAGGGACACAGAGAGTGAGGGACACAGAGAGCGAGGGACACAGAGAGCGAGGGACACACAGAGATAGCGAGGGACACAGAGAGTGAGGGACACACAGAGAGAGTGTGGGACACAGAGAGAGTGAGTGACACAGAGAGAGAGAGTGTGGGACACAGAGAGTGAGGGACACACAGACAGAGCCAGGTACACAGAGAGAGCGAGGGACACAGAGAGCGAGGGACACAGAGAGCGAGGGACACACAGAGAGAGCGAGGGACACAGAGAGCGAGGGACACACAGAGAGAGTGTGGGACACAGAGAGAGTGAGGGACACAGAGAGAGTGAGGGACACACAGAGAGCGAGGAACACAGAGAGAGCGAATGACACAGAGAGCGAGGGACACAGAGAGTGAGGGACAGAGAGAGTCAGGGACACAGAGAGAGTGAGGGACCCATAGGGAGCGACGGACCCAGAGAGTGCGAGGGACGCAGAGAACGCGAGGGACACAGAGAGTGAGGGACACATAGGGAGTGAGGGGCACAGAGGGTGAGGGACACAGAGAGGGAGGGACACACAGAGAGAGCGAGAGACACAGAGAGTGAGGTACACAGAGAGCGAGGGACACAGTGAGCGAGGGACACAGAGAGAGTCAGGGACACAGAGAGTGAGGGCCAGAGAGAGAGTGAGGGACACAGAGAGAGTGAGGGACACAGAGAGAGTGAGGGTCACAGAGTGTGAGGGGTACAGAGAGAGTGAGGGACACAGAGAGTGAGGAACACAAAGAGTGAGGGACACAGAGAGTGTGCGGGACACCGAGAGTTAGTGACACAGGGAGAGCGAGGGACACAGAGAGAGGGAGGGAGACAGAGAGAGCGAGGGACGCTGAGAGCGAGGGACACAGAGAGAGCAAGGGACCCAGAGAGAGTGAGCGACTCAGGGAGAGCGAGGGACACAGAGAGAGTGAGGGACACAGAGAGAGCGAGGGACACAGAGAGCGCGAGGGACACAGCGAGAGCGAGGGACACACAGAAAGGGAGGGACACAGACAGAGCCAGGGTCACAGACCGAGCTACACACAGAGCGCGAGGGACACAGAGTGAGCGAGGGACACAAAGAGCGAGGGACACAGAGCACGAGGGACACAGAGAGCGAGGGACACAGAGAGTGTGGGACTCAGAGAGCGAGGGACACAGAGAGTGAGGGACACAGAGAGTGAGGGACACATAGAGCGAGGGACACAGAGAGTGTGGGACACAGAGTGCGAGGGACACAGAGAGCGAGTAGCACAGAGCATGAGGGACACAAAGAGTGAGGGACACAGAGAGCGAGGGACACAAAGGGCAAGGGACACAGAGAGCGAGGGACACACGGAGAAAGCGAGGGACACAGAGAGTGTGGGACACAGAGAGAGTGAGGGACACAGAGAGCGAGGGACACACAGAGAGAGCGAGGGACACAGAGAGTGTGGGACACAGAGAGAGTGAGTGACACAGAGAGCGAGGGACACAGAGAGCGAGGGACACAGAGAGAGTCACCGACACAGAGAGTGAGGGCCAGAGAGAGAGTGAGGGACAGAGAGAGAGTGAGGGACACAGAGAGAGTGAGGGTCACAGAGAGAGAGCGAGAGACACAGAGAGCGAGGGACACACAGAGAGAGCGAGGGACACAGACAGAGCAAGGGACACAGAGAGAGTGAGGGACACAGAGAGAGCAAGGGACATAGAGAGCGAGGGACGCACAGAGAGAGTGAGGGACACAGAGAGAGCGAGGGACACAGACAGTGCAAGGGACACAGAGAGAGTGAGGGACACAGACAGAGCCAGGGACTCAGAGAGAGCGAGGGACATAGAGAGCGAGGGACGCACAGAGAGAGTGAGGGACACAGAGAGCGAGGGACTCACAGAGAGAGTGAGGGACATAGAGAGCGAGGAACACACAGAGAGAGCGAGGGCCAAAGAGAGCGAGGGACACAGAGAGCGAGGGACACACAGAGAGAGTGAGGGACACAGAGAGTGAGGGACACAGAGAGCGTGGGACACAGAGAGAGCGAGGGACTCAGAGAGCGAGGAACACAGAGAGAGAGCGAGGAACACAGAGAGTGAGGAACACAGAGAGCGAGGGAAACAGAGAGAGCGAGGGACACAGAGCGAGGGACACAGACAGAGCGAGGGACACAGAGAGCACGAGCGACACAGAGAGCGCGAGGGTCACAGAGAGCGCGAGGGACACACAGAAAGGTAGGGACACAGACAGAGCGAGGGTCACAGACCGAGGGACTCAGACAGAGCGAGGGACACAGAGAGAGCGTGGGACACAGAGAGAGCGAGGGATACGCAGAAAGGGAGGGACACAGAGAGAGTGAGGGACACAGAGAGATCGAGGCACACAGTGAGAGCGAGGGATACAGAGAGCGAGGGACACATAGAGCGAGGGACACAGAGAGAGAGCGAGGGACACAGACAGAGCCAGGGACACAGAGAGAGCCAGGGACACAGAGAGCGAGGGTACCACACAGAGAGAGCGAGGGACACAGAGAATGAGGGACACAGAGAGCACGAGGGACACACAGAGAGAGTGAGGGACACAGAGAGTGAGGAACTCAGAGAGCGAGGGACACAGAGAGAGCGAGGGACACAGAGTGAGTGAGGGACACAGAGAGTGAGGGACACAGAGAGCGAGGGACACAGAGAGCGAGGGACACAGAGACCGCGTGGGACACAGAGAGCGCGTGGGACACAGAGAGCGCGAGGGACACAGAGAGCGCGAGGGACAGAGCGAGAGTGAGGGACACAGAGGGAGTGTGGGGCAGATAGAGTGATGGACACAGAGTGTGAGGGACACAGAGAGTGAGGGACACAGAGAGCGCGAGGGATACAGAGAGCGCGAGGGACAGAGCGAGAGTGAGGGACACAGAGGGAGTGTGGGGCAGATAGAGTGATGGACACAGAGTGTGAGGGACACAGAGAGTGAGGGACACAGAGAGCGCGAGGGATACAGAGAGTGAGGGACACAGAGAGTGAGGGACACAGAGAGAGTGAGGGACACAGAGAGCGCGAGGGATACAGAGAGTGAGGGACACAGAGAGTGAGGGACACAGAGAGAGTGAGTGACACAGAGAGTGAGGGAAACAGAGTGAGTGAGGGACACAGTGAGTGAGGGACACAGAGAGTGAGGAACACAGAGAGTGAGGGACACAGAGAGTGAGGGACACAGAGAGTGCGGGACACAGAGAGAGTGAGGGACACATAGATCGAGGGACACAGAGAGAGTGAGGGACACAGAGAGAGCGAGGGACACAGAGAGCGAGGGACACAGAGAGAGTGAGGGACACAGAGAGTGAGGGACATAGAGAGTGATGAACACAGAGAGAGTGAGGGACACAGAGAGTGAGGGAAACAGAGAGAGTGAGGGACACAGTGAGTGAGGGACACAGAGAGTGAGGAACACAGAGAGTGAGGGACACAGAGAGTGAGGGACAGATAGAGAGAGGGACACAGAGAGAGTGAGGGACACAGTGAGTGAGGGACACAGAGAGTGAGGGACAGATAGAGTGAGCGACACAGAGAGTGAGGGACACAGAGAGTGAGGGACACAGCGAGAGTGAGGGACACAGAGAGCGAGGGACACAGAGAGTGAAGGACACAGAGAGTGAGGGACACACAGAGAGTGAGGGACACAGAGAGCGAGGGACACAGAGAGTGAAGGACACAGAGAGTGAGGGACACAGAGAGTGAGGGACACAGAGAGTGAGGGACAGAGAGAGTGAGGGACACAGGGAGAGTAAGGGACAGAGAGAGAGTGAGGGACACATAGAGAGTGAGGGACACAGAGAGCGAGGGACACAGAGAGAATGAGGGACACAGAGAGTGAGGGACACAGAGAGTGACGGACAGAGATAGTGAGGGACACAGAGAGGGACACAGAGAGAGTGAGGGACACAGAGAGAGTGAGGGACACAGAGAGCGAGGGACACAGAGAGAGTGAGGGACACAAAGAGTGAGGGACACAGAGAGGGACACAGAGAGAGTGAGGGACACAGAGAGAGTGAGGGACACAGAGAGCGAGGGACACAGAGAGAGTGAGGGACACAAAGAGTGAGGGACAGAGAGAGTGAGGGACACAGAGAGTGAGGGACACAGAGAGAGTGAGGGACACAGAGAGAGTGAGGGACACAGTGAGTGAGGGACAGAGAGAGAGTGAGGGACACAGAGAGGGACACAGTGATTGAGGGACACAGTGATTGAGGGACACAGAGAGATTGAGGGACACGGAGAGTGAGGGACACAGAGAGCGAGGGACACAGAGAGAGAGGGACACAGAGAGGGACACAGTGATTGAGGGACACAGAGAGTGAGGGCCACAGAGAGTGAGGGACACAGAGAGGGACACAGTGATTGAGGGACACAGAGAGTGAGGGCCACAGAGAGAGTGACCCGGAGGAAACCACGCAGACACAGGGAGAACATGCCGGGAATTGAACCCGGGACCCTATAGCTGTGAAGCCACAGTGCTACCCACTGTGCTACCGTGCCGCGTAATGAGTCACACACACAACCTCCCACCCCACCCCAGACACACAAACACGTGGACAGACAAACACAAACTCACACACAGACACAAACTCAGACAGGCTGCGTCAATACATCTTTCAAATGGAGCGAGATCCATTCTCCACCTTTAACTTGGAGAGGTGTATCTGGCCTGTGTGTGACCCAAGTCACACACTGACTCTGAACATCCTCACAGCAGCTTGGGGACAGACTTTTCTAAAGCACTTTTCAGAACCTTTGGGTATCACAAACTGCTTCACAGGCAATGGAGCCCTTTTGAAATCTAGTCAGGAGTAATTTAGGAAATGGACCAGCTAATTTCAGCGAGACACAGAAACAGGATGAGATTGTGCTGTACATGTTTCAGAGCTGTCACTGAGACACACACGAGATGTACAATATCAATTATTATTCTGAAGCATTTTGATTAAATCAGCCCTGAGACTGAATTCCAGTGTTTCAGAGTAAAGCTTCATCTACACTGCCCATCAAACACTCACAACATAAATACTGTCTGGGCTTAAATACAGAGTCAAGATCCCTCTGTCCTGTCCAAGGAATTTTTCATTGCAGATAGTTATTTTTATTTTTTGGAAAAGCAGAACTTAAATTGCACCGAATCCCAGGGTGGACTCTTGTTCATTACAATCATGAGTTCAGCCCTCCACATTCAAACATGAAGTTTAAGCTCCGATTACAGGTGTCTGCTTGTCTCTGTTTGTATATTCTCTGTTACTGTTGTTTTGTCACTTGTCTGAAGTATTTGAATAATAGGCCTTGGTTAATCAATCCTTCCTCACAGCACATGGAAGTTGTGAATCTTCAAGGCTCTCAGTCTTATTTAGTTAAAAAACAACTGCTTCCTTTGATCCTCAATCCATTTCCCAACCCTAAAAAGATCTCACACCTTTCCACAATGCAGGAATATCTCCATCAAAACTTCTAATCAGTTCCCCATACACTTGTTAAACTTGCCTGCATGAAGTAAATTCCATTGACAGATTCCGAAAGCTGCACAGAGCAATGACTGGTTATTTTAAACTTTGAAACGGAACTATTTTAACTTGTGCATCAGTCCTATTAAACAGAAATGTTGTCCCTGTGGGCTGACAGTCTCTCAGCAAGATTGAAACATTGAGGGACCCCACGTCCTGCATTTGACAACATTTGTGGCACTTCCACAATCTACGAGACATTGCTGTCTGTATTGTGTGAATCCAGCTGTGAAACATCAATGAACAGAAAGCAGTTGCGGTTATCATACTGACCGTTTTAATTTAATCTAAATTGTTTCATTACAAATTCTAATCTCAGGAATTGACATCAGATGATTTCAGTGAAAAACCCCATTGATCCTCACTGTCTAATAAAATGATGTTGTTGCCGATGACCCTGTATTGATTCAGGAATAAACTTTTCATCTCACAGTGAGAAAAATTCAAATTGAATCCCAATTTATAGAGCAGCTGACTGAAGAAATCTTTCTATGAGTAACATAGAATAAGATTGTCCCCATCAAAGACTCCCAAGACAGGTCCGTCCGGGGAAATTCTTGCTGGTTTTTACTCATTGTATAGAAAGCCTTCCTCGGGAGTCAGACGAATAGACAACCCAAACTAGTCACAAATTCTGGGACAATTAAATATTAACATAAAGACTGAAGTAAGGACAGGACATTGCTAGATCTGTTGCTGGGCCCTGAATTAACAGTACAATAGACAGGACAAATGCCTCTGGCCTCTCCTGTGAAGGCACATCAAAACATTCATGACAGAAAGTAAGGGGGTAGGTCTGTACGCACATCTCTGAGGAGATCTCAACCAATACTGTTTCTAATCATTTCCCAATAGTATTTGAACTCAGCGCTGGCTGAGGCCTGTTCTGCAGGCTTCACCCAGGGTGAGTTGTGTCTGGTTATTACCCTGACCGAGGTGTAATTTTAATATCTGAGGGATAGTGAGTGAGGGAGGGAGACAGAAATATAAATGAGTGAGGGACCGAGAGACAGAGAGAAACATAAGGGAAGGGGGGAATTGTCTCTCATCTTCTTTTAGCCTCTGGTTGAAAGCTGTACCATTTTTGTGTTTGAACATTGCTGAGAATTTATGCAAATGAAAAGTGGATCCTGGGATCTCGCTATCAAATAGTGTCAAATTTTTCCTGTCTTTCAGTTAACTTTCTCCCTCTTTTCCCCAGGAATTTGAATTTTGAAGACTGCAATGTGAGCAGGAATCTTTGGACAAGGGCTATTCTCCAGAGGACAAGTGGATGGACTGAGGCCTACTCCACAGGCCGCACTCACGTGAGTTGTCTCTTTATTGCCGCCCCGGCCTTGCACTTAGACACAAACACATTAACCCTTTGGTGGGTGACAAAGAGTAAATTAAAGATCTGCAATATGAAGCTGTCTAAATTTTGTTTATGAACCCAAAATAACAGGGTTCTTTTAAATCTGGGTGTCCCGAAAGAGAGGGAGGGGTTGGATTTCATTGTCTGAGCCCCGATCACTCTCTGTATAACCTGTTAGCTATTTTAAACGACACTCAACACTGCTGACTGCACCTTCTGGGATCTTTCTGTGTACCAATGGATTTTGTTTTAAAAAGGTTTTTCTCAGTTTTGAGAGGCAGTTTAACTCTTTCAGAGGATTGAAGGGAATTCTTTAGACTGGGTCCAATCCACACACACAGGATGAGGGGGGAGGAAGGGGTTTAGATCCAGGGGGGAATGGAGCTCGTAGCAGGAGTGAGGGGGGTGGGGGGGAGAGGAAAGACAGCATCCCGCCTGGTTAGGTTCACATTGCTGCTGCATGTGGGATCTTACTGTGCAATCAATACTGCTGTCAGTTTGTACAGTGCAACAATGGTGTAGAAACAGAGAGAAAGAGAGAGATAGAGAAATCCACAATGTGAAACTCTGAACTCAACAATGAAAGTGTTATCATTTTTGGGATCTCCCTGTGCACAAGTTGCCTGCAGAATTCACAAAATTAACGATAGTGGGGTCACTTTTAAAATGTATCCATTGACTGTAAAGTAATCTCGATGGCGCGGAATTAAAGCCCCTTAACTTGGAGCGGGTATAATTCTGGAATGAAGCCTGTATTTTAGGCCAAGACATAAATATGAGGGTGAAATGAAATCCGCAGGGGGCCATTTGAATTCAGTTTGCTGTGGTTGTGATTGTTAGATTCCTGAGTGTGACCCTCTCTCTCTCTTTCTCTCTCTCTCTCCTTCCCAACGACTGGGATGAAAATGAGAGAGAGATAGAAGTACAGAAAGAGTGTGGGACTGGGGGGTGATGGAGAGTAGAGAGAGGGAGAAAGACAGAGAGGGAGGTAGTGAAAAAGAGAGGCTTTCTCTCCCTTTCTGCCTTCTTTCCATTCTTGCCTCTCTCTCTCTCTGTCTCTCCAGCATTCTGCCGCTATCTGTCCATCTCTCTCCAGCTTTTTAGTGTCTCTTTAAACCTTTAATCAATGAAACCGTCCCACAAACTGCAATGGGGAGTCTCATCACATCTTTCTTGGGAAATAAATAGAAATAAATGCTGGGAGGGTGATTGTAAAAAGTCTCCGGACGGACCAGGCAGCTGGTTTCCCAGTTTAAAGAGGGAAGTGTAACTTTCTGGGGACAGTGGATGTGTCTCCAGTCTCACAATACCCGTGGTATTCAGGGGTGGGGGTATTTTTTTGGGGGGAGGGGGGGGGAAAGAGATGGAAGAAAGAATATAGCAGGCAAGGGAAGGAATATTTCTCTCCCCCATCCCCCCCGCTCACCTGCCTGCCCCACCCTGTCAGGATCACATTGCTGGTTGTGGGATCCTGCTGTGCGTCAGTGGCCTGCAGCCTTTGCTGAACTGTCAACTTAGAGACCACGCACAATTTAAAATTAAACTGGCTCACTGAATGTGCAGCAGTCGGGAATGGGTCTGAAATGAATAGGCCTTGATTTGGGAAAAGAATAGAAATAAATGCTGGGAGGGCGATTTAAAAAAGTCCCCTCACGGACCGGGCAGTGGGTTTCCCAGTTTAAAGAGGGGAGTTTAACTTTCTGAGGGCGGATGTGTCTCCAGACTCGGAATACCCGTGCTGTTCAGGAGTTGGGGTGGTGGCGAGGGGAGATGGAAGAAAGAATATAGCAGTCACGGGAAGGAACATGTCCCCCACCCCCTGCTCACCTGCCTGTCCCACCGTGACAGGATCACATTGCTGTGTGTGGGATCCTGCTGTGCACCAATGGCCTGCAGCCTTTCCTGAACTGTCAACTTAGTGACCACGCACAATTTAAAATTAAACTGGCTCACTGAGTGTGCAGCAGTCGGGAGGGGGTGAGGGAGTAAGTCTGAAATGAATAGGCCGCAGCCTGGGTACAGGTTTGTCCTCAATGGTGGTGTTTGTGTTTTCGACAGAGCGGTGGGGTTGGAAGGATTTCTGAGGGGGGGGTAATGGAGTTAAATATCCCTGTCTCTGTCCCTCCAGCTTTCTGTCTCTCCCTTTCCAGTCATTTATTTGTATATTGAATCTTCTAATAAATGGGTTTGAGAATCCCAAGGTGATTTGTGGTTATGTTAATTGGGGGGGTTTGGTTGGTTAAGGGGGAGGGGAGGTCAGTGGGGGTCCCCTGTCCCTCTCGCTCCCTCGTGCTCTGTCCGGGAAGTTTCGGGACTGAGTTGCTGATGCTGAGGAATGTTCTGTTTAACTGGGGGCGGAGGCGAGGAGGGTGGATGGGTGGGGGTGGGGTGGTGCGGGGGGGGGCAGGGGGGGGTTTGCACTTTGTCCCTGCGGCTTAATGCAGCCTCTCTGACTAGGCCTCAATTTTGCACCCTGCAAAGAATCTAGGGTTTAGTGGATGTGGGGAAGCATTTTGAATGGAGTTTCTTGAGGACTTGACTGAGTAGTTCTCTCTCTCTCTCTCTATCTCTGCCTGTCTGTATTCCACCGTGTGAAAATGCGAGAGTGAGAGAGAGGGAGAGAGAGGCGTGGACACACATTTCCCACTCACTTCAACCCCAATCCTCACTTAAAAATCGCTTTGTATCTGGCCATACCCAGGTTTGTGTGGGATCCTGCTGTGTACACATGCTCTGCCCTCCCCCCCTCTCCCCTCCACCTTAAAGTCCTCACACCGCCACAATGTCCAGAAATAGATTGAGGGAAAGGAGGAGGGTGGGGCTAGAGGGAGAGAAAAACCTTTAATTGACTGACTGAGAGGAGGTGAAGAGGATGGATCTCTGGAATTACAAATATTAAACATGTCCAGTGTGGTGGGACATGTATTACAAATGGGAAGACAGGAACCTTTCAGAGGATATTCCCTCTGGGCAGCATGTTGGCACAGTGGTTAGCACAGTTGCTTCACAGCTCCAGGGTCCCAGGTTCGATCCCCGGCTGGGTCACTGTCTGTGCGGAGTCTGCACGTTCTCCCCGTGTCTGCGTGGGTTTCCTCCGGGTGCTCCGGTTTCCTCCCACAGTCCAAAGATGTGCGGGTGAGGTGGATTGGCTGCTCTAAATTGCCCTTAGTGTCCAAAAAGATTAAGTGGAGTTACTGGGTTATGGGGATAAAGGGGGATAGGCTGGAGGTGTGGGGCTTGGGTAGGGTGCTCTTTCCAAGGGCCGGGGCAGACTCGATGGGCCGAATGGCCTCCTGCTGCACTGTAAATTCTATGATTTCAATCCGGCCCTCACAGAGGGGCTGGAATGAAAAAGGCTGCGATTGGGGTGGCGGGGGGCAGTTTAATCTCCCAATCGCACAGTGCCCGTGTTTTACTGTAGTTAATGTCACGGTTCCTTGTGAAAGTCCAATCAAACAGTTGTGGGCACACCCAGATTTGGGAAGAAACAGAAACCAATGCTGGGAGATATGGAATGCTCGGAGGGCGGTTTGAAAAAGTCTCTCAAGGTCTGGGGCAGCTGGTTTCATTGCTCTCTGTGGGATCCTGCTGTGCGTCAGTGACCTGGGGCCTTTCCTGAACTGCAACTGGTAACCACCCAATTAAACAAAGCAACTCAGCTTCACTGAGTCTGAAGCAGTCGGGAGGGGGTGAGGGAGTGGGTCTGAAATGAATAGGCCGCAGCCTGGGTAAAGATTTGTCCTCAATCCCAGTGGTGTTTGTGTTTTAGACAGGGCGGTGGCATTGGAAGGATTTCTGAGGGGGTTTTGTGGTGAAATATCCCTGTCTCTGTCCCTCCAGCTTTCTATATCTCTCTCTTTCCAATCTCTCTCTCTTTCCAATCTCTTTCTCTTTCCAATCTCTCCCTCTTTCCAATCTCTCCCTCTTTCCAGCCATTTCTTTCTATATTTATCTTGCAATAAATGTAAAAGAAAACCCCAATGTGATTTGTCGAGAGGTAAGAACATAGAACATAGAACATAGAACAATACAGCGCAGTACAGGCCCTTCGGCCCACGATGTTGCACCGAAACGAAAGCCAGCTAACCTACACTGTGCCATTATCATCCATATGTTTATCCAATAAACTTTTAAATGCCCTCAATGTTGGCGAGTTCACTACTGTAGCAGGTAGGGCATTCCACGGCCTCACTACTCTTTGTGTAAAGAACCTACCTCTGACCTCTGTCCTATATCTATTACCCCTCAGTTTAAAGTTATGTCCCCTCGTGCCAGCCATTTCCATCTGCGGGAGAAGGCTCTCACTGTCCACCCTATCTAACCCCCTGATCATTTTATATGCCTCTATTAAGTCTCCTCTTAACCTTCTTCTCTCCAACGAAAACAACCTCAAGTCCATCAGCCTTTCCTCATAAGATTTTCCCTCCATACCAGGCAACATCCTGGTAAATCTCCTCTGCACCCGCTCCAAAGCCTCCACGTCCTTCCTATAATGCGGTGACCAGAACTGTACACAACACTTCAAATGCGGCCGTACCAGAGTTTAGTACAGCTGCAACATGACCTCCTCACTCCGGAACTCAATCCCTCGACCAATAAAGGCCAACACTCCATAGGTCTTCTTCACAACCCTATCAACCTGGGTGGCAACTTTCAGGGATCGATGTACATGGACACCTAGATCCCTCTGCTCATCCACACTTCCAAGAACTTTACCATTAGCCAAATATTCCGTATTCCTGTTATTCCTTCCAAAGTGAATCACCTCACACTTCTCTCCATTAAACTCCATTTGCCACCTCTCAGCCCAGCTCTGCAGCTTATCTATGTCCCTCTGTAACCTGCTACATCCTTCCACACTGTTGACAACACCACCGACTTTAGTGTCATCTGTAAATTTACTCACCCACCCTTCTGCGCCCTCCTCTAGGTCATTGATAAAAATGACAAACAGCAACGGCCCCAGAACAGATCCTTGTGGTACTCCACTTGTAACTGAACTCCATTCTGAACATTTCCCATCAACCACCACCCTCTGTCTTCTTTCAGCGAGCCAATTTCTGATCCACATCTCTAAATCACCCTCAATCCCCAGCCTTCGTATTTTATGCAATAGCCTACCGTGGGTAACCTTATCAAACGCTTTACTGAAATCCATATACACCACATCAACTGCTCTACCCTCATCTACCTGATCAGTCACCTTCTCAAAGAACTCAATAAGGTTTGTGAGGCATGACCTACCCTTCACAAAGCCATGCTGACTATCCCTGATCATATTATTCCTATCTAGATGATTATAAATCTTGTCTCTTATAATCCCCTCCAAGACTTTACCCACTACATACGTGGGGCTCACCGGTCTATAGTTGCCGGGGTTGTCTCTGCTCCCCTTTTTGAACAAAGGGACCACATTTGCTGTCCTCCAGTCCTCTGGCACTATTCCTGTAGCCAATGATGACATAAAAATCAAAGCCAAAGGTCCAGCAATCTCTTCCCTGGCTTCCCAGAGAATCCTAGGATAAATCCCATCAGGCCCCGGGGACTTATCTATTTTCAGCCTGTCCAGAATTGCCAACACCTCTTCCCTACGTACCTCAATGCCATCTATTCTAACAGCCTGGGTCTCAGCATTCTCCTCCACAAAATTATTTTTTTCCTGAGTGAATACTGATGAAAAATATTCATTTAGTATCTCGCCTATCTCTTCAGACTCCACACACAACTTCCCATCCCTGTCCTTGACTGGTCCCACTCTTACCCTAGTCATTTGTTTATTCCTGACATACCTATAGAAAACTTTTGGGTTTTCCTTGATCCTACCTGCCAAATACTTCTCATGTCCCCTCCTTGCTCATCTTAGCTCTCTCTTTAGATCCTGCCTCGCTACCTTGTAACTATCCATCGCCCCAACTGAAACTTCACACTTCATCTTCGCATAGGCCGCCTTCTTCCTCTTAACAAGAGATTCCACTTCTTTGGTAAACCACGGTTCCCTCGCTCGATGCCTTCCTCCCTGCCTGACCGGTATGTACTTATCAAGAACACGCAGTAGCTGTTCCTTGAACAAGCTCCACTTATCCAGTGTGCCCAACACTTGCAGCCTACTTCTCCAACCTATCCCCCCAAGTCACGTCTAATGGCATCATAATTGCCCTTCCCCCAGCTATAACTCTTGCCCTGCGGTGTATACTTATCCCTTTCCATCACTAATGTAAACGTCACCAAATTGTGATCACTGTCCCCAAAGTGCTCTCCTACCTCCAAATCCAACACCTGGCCAGGTTCATTACCCAAAACCAAATCCAACGTGGCCTCGCCTCTTGTTGGCCTGTCAACATATTGTGTCAGGAAACCCTCCTGCACACACTGTCCAAAAAACGACCCATCTAATGGCCTCGAACTATATCTTTTCCAGTCAATATTTGGAAAGTTAAAGTCTCCCATAATAACTACCCTGTTACTTTCACTCTTATCCAGGATCATCCTCGCCATCCTTTCCTCGACATCCCTAGAACTATTTGGAGGCCTATTGAAAACTCCCAACAGGGTGACCTCTCCTTTCCTGTTTCTAACCTCAGCCCATACTACCTCGGAAGAAGAGTCCCCATCTAGCATCCTCTCCGCCACCGTGATACTGCACTTGACTAGCAGCGCCACACCTCCCCCTCTTTTGCCTCCTTCTCTGAGCTTACAAAAACACCTAAACCCCGGAACCTGCAACAGCCATTCCTGTCCCTGCTCTATCCATGTCTCCGAAATGGCCACAACATCGAAGTCCCAGGTACCAACCCATGCTGCCAGTTCCCCTACCTCATTTTGTATACTCCTGGCGTTGAAGTAGACACACTTCAAACCACCTACCTGAACACTGGCCCCCTCCTGCGACGTCAAATCTGTGCTCCTGACCTCTATACTCTCATTCTCTCTTACCCTAAAACTCCAATCCAGGTTCCCATGCCCCTGCTGCATTAGTTTAAACCCCCCACAAAGAGCATTAACAAATCTCCCCCCCAGGTAAGAGAGGGGGAAAGAGAAAGACAGAGAGGGAGGGTGGAGGGAGAGCGAGAGAAAAAGAGAGGGGGTGAGAGAAAGACAGAGATATTGTGGAAAAGAGAGGGTCTGGGGGTGGGGGTCTGCTGTGTGCAGTCACGGCCCAGTTACATGTATAAGAAAGTGCGATTTTACACAAGCTATAATCCTGAGACGGTCGATTTGAAAATGTCTCCAGAGGGAGAGAACCCCTGAGAGAGAGAAAGAGAGACAGATCTGAGTGGGTGTGGGGGAAAATCCCTGTTTCTCTCGTCCCCACTCCATCCGTCCGACTGTCCGTCCATCCATCCATAGCCTTACTCTGTAACTCACACCGTGCTGTACCTGTCCTGGGAATGTTTGATGGGGACAGTGTAGAGGAGGCTTTACTCTGTATCTAACCCCGTACTGTACATCTCTCCTGGGAGTGTTTGATGGGGACAGTGAAGAGGGAGCTTTACTCTGTAACTCACACCCTGCTGTACCTGTCCTGGGAGTGTTTGATGGGAACAGTGTAGAGGGAGCTTTACTCTGTATCTAACCCCGTGCTGTACCTGTCCTGGGAGTGTTAGATGGGGACAGTGTAGAGGGAGCTTTACTCTGTATCTAACCCCGTGCTGTACCTGTCCTGGGAGTGTTAGATGGGGACAGTGTAGAGGGAGCTTTACTCCATATCTAACCCCGTGCTGTACCTGTCCTGGGAGTGTTTGATGGGAACAGTGTAGAGGAAGATTTACTCTGTATCTAACCCCGTGCTGTACCTGTCCTGGGAGTGTTTGATGGGGACAGTGTAGAAGGAGCTTTACTCTGTATATAATCCAGTGCTGTACCTGTCCTGGAAGTGTTTGATGGGGACAGTGTAGAGAGAGCTTTACTCTGTATCTAGCCTGTGCTGTACCTGTCCTGGGCGTGTTTGATGGGAACAGTATAGAGGGAGCTTTACTCTGTATCTAACCCCATGCTGTACCTGTCCTGGGAGTGTTTGATGGGAACAGTGTAGAGGGAGCTTTACTCTGTATCTAACCCCGTGCTGTACCTGTCCTGGGAGTGTTTGATGGGGACAGTGTAGAGGGAGCTTTACTCTGTAACTCACACCGTGCTGTACCTGTCCTGGGAGTGTTTGATGGGAACAGTGTAGAGGGAGCTTTACTCTGTATCTAGCCCAGTGCTGTTCCTGTCCTGGGTGTGTTTGATGGGGACAGTGTAGAGGGAGCTTTACTCTGTAACTCACACCGTGCTGTACCTGTCCTGGGAGTATTTGATGGAAACAGTGTAGAGGGAGCTTTACTCTGTATCTGACCCTGTGCTGTACCTGTCCTGGGAGTGTTTGATGGGGACAGTGTAGAGGGAGCTTTACTCTGTATATAATCCAGTGCTGTACCTGTCCTGGAAGTGTTTGATGGGGACAGTGTAGAGAGAGCTTTACTCTGTATCTAGCCTGTGCTGTACCTGTCCTGGGCGTGTTTGATGGGAACAGTATAGAGGGAGCTTTACTCTGTATCTAACCCCGTGCTGTACCTGTCCTGGGAGTGTTAGATGGGGACAGTGTAGAGGGAGCTTTACTCCGTATCTAACCCCGTGCTGTAACTGTCCTGGGAGTGTTTGATGGGAACAGTGTAGAGGGAGCTTTACTCTGTATCTAAGCCCGTGCTGTACCTGACCTGGGAGTGTTTGATGGGGACAGTGTAGAGAGAGCTTTACTCTGTATCTAGCCTGTGCTGTACCTGTCCTGGGTGTGTTTGATGGGAACAGTATAGAGGGAGCTTTACTCTGTATCTAACCCCATGCTGGACCTGTCCTGGGAGTGTTTGATGGGAACAGTGTAGAGGGAGCTTTACTCTGTATCTAACCCCGTGCTGTACCTGTCCTGGGAGTGTTTGATGGGGACAGTGTAGAGGGAGCTTTACTCTGTAACTCACACCGTGCTGTACCTGTCCTGGGAGTGTTTGATGGGAACAGTGTAGAGGGAGCTTTACTCTGTATCTAGCCCAGTGCTGTTCCTGTCCTGGGTGTGTTTGATGGGGACAGTGTAGAGGGAGCTTTACTCTGTAACTCACACCGTGCTGTACCTGTCCTGGGAGTATTTGATGGAAACAGTGTAGAGGGAGCTTTACTCTGTATCTGACCCTGTGCTGTACCTGTCCTGGGAGTGTTTGATGGGGACAGTGTAGAGGGAACTTTACTCTGTATCTAGCCCAGTGATACAGAGTAAAGCTCACTCTACACTGTCCATCCATCCATTCATCCATCCATCCATCCATTCATCCATCCATCCATCCAGCCATCCATCCATTCATCCAACCATCCATCCATCCATCCAACCATCCAATGCTGGGAGATATGGAATGCTCGGAGGGCGGTTTGAAAATGTCTCCCAAGGTCTGGGGCAGCTGGTTTCATTGCTCTCTGTGGGATCCTGCTGTGCGTCAGTGACCTGGGGCCTTTCCTGAACTGCAACTGGTAACCACCCAATTAAACAAAGCAACTCAGCTTCACTGAGTCTGAAGCAGTCGGGAGGGGGTGAGGGAGTGGGTCTGAAATGAATAGGCCGCAGCCTGGGTAAAGATTTGACCTCAATCCCAGTGGTGTTTGTGTTTTAGACAGGGCGGTGGCATAGGAAGGATTTCTGAGGGGGTTTTGTGGTGAAATATCCCTGTCTCTGTCCCTCCAGCTTTCTATATCTCTCTCTTTCCAATCTCTCTCTCTTTCCAATCTCTTTCTCTTTCCAATCTCTCTCTCTTTCCAATCTCTCCCTCTTTCCCATCTCTCCCTCTTTCCAATCTCTCTCTCTTTCCAATCTCTCCCTCTTTCCCATCTCTCCCTCTTTCCAATCTCTCCCTCTTTCCAATCTCTCCCTCTTTCCCATCTCTCCCTCTTTCCCATCTCTCCCTCCTTCCAATCTCTCCCTCTTTCCAATCTCTCCCTCTTTCCAACCTCTCCCTCTTTCCCATCTCTCTCTCTTTCCAATCTCTCTCTCTTTCCCATCTCTATCTCTTTCCAATCTCTCTCTCTTTCCAATCTCTCCCTCTTTCCAATCTCTCCCTCCTTCCCAATCTCTCCCTCTTTCCAATCTCTCCCTCTTTCCAATCTCTCCCTCCTTCCCAATCTCTCTCTCTTTCCAATCTCTCCCTCTTTCCAATCTCTCTCTCTTTCTATCTCTCCCTCTTTCCCATCTCTTTCTCTTTCCAATCTCTCCCTCTTTCCAATCTCTCCCTCTTTCCCATCTCTCCCTCCTTCCAATCTCTCCCTCTTTCCAATCTCTCCCTCTTTCCCATCTCTCTCTCTTTCCAATCTCTCCCTCTTTCCAATCTCTCTCTCTTTCTATCTCTCTCTCTTTCAAATCTCTCTCTCTTTCCAATCTCTCCCTCTTTCCAATCTCTCCCTCTTTCCCATCTCTCCCTCTTTCCCATCTCTCCCTCCTTCCCAATCTCTCTCTCTTTCCAATCTCTCCCTCTTTCCAATCTCTCCCTCTTTCCAATCTCTCCCTCTTTCCCATCTCTCTCTCTTTCCAATCTCTCCCTCTTTCCAATCTCTCTCTCTTTCTATCTCTCTCTCTTTCCAATCACTCTCTCTTTCCAATCTCTCCCTCCTTCCAATCTCTCCCTCTTTCCAATCTCTCTCTCTTTCCAATCTCTCCCTCATTCCCATCTCTCCCTCTTTCCAATCTCTCTCTCTTTCCAATCTCTCTCTCTTTCCAATCTCTCTCTTTCCAATCTCTCTCTCTTTCCAATCTCTCTCTTTCCCATCTCTCCCTCTTTCCAATCTCTCCCTCCTTCCCAATCTCGCCCTCTTTCCCATCTCTCTCTCTTTCCAATCTCTCTCTCTTTCCAATCTCTCTCTCTTTCCAATCTCTCTCTTTCCAATCTCTCCCTCTTTCCAATCTCTCTCTCTTTCCAATCTCTCTCTCTTTCCAATCTCTCTCTCTTTCCAATCTCTCTCTTTCCAATCTCTCCCTCTTTCCAATCTCTCTGTCTTTCCAATCTCTCCCTCTTTCCAATCTCTCCCTCTTTCCAATCTCTCCCTCATTCCAATCTCTCCCTCTTTCCAATCTCTCTCTCTTTCCAATCTCTCCCTCTTTCCCACCTCTCTCGCTTTCCAATCTCTCCCTCTTTCCAATCTCTCCCTCTTTCCCATCTCTCTCTCTTTCCAATCTCTCTCTTTCCAATCTCTCCCTCTTTCCAATCTTTCTCTCTTTCCAATCTCTCCCTCTTTCCCATCTCTCTCTCTTTCCAATCTCTCCCACTTTCCAATCTCTCCCTCTTTCCAATCTCTCCCTCATTCCAATCTCTCCCTCTTTCCAATCTCTCTCTCTTTCCAATCTCTCCCTCTTTCCCATCTCTCTCTCTTTCCAATCTCTCCCTCTTTCCAATCTCTCCCTCTTTCCCATCTCTCTCTTTCCAATCTCTCTCTTTCCAATCTCTCCCTCTTTCCAACCTCTCTCTCTTTCCAATCTCTCCCTCTTTCCCATCTCTCCCTCTTTCCAATCTCTCCCTCTTTCCCATCTCTCTCTCTTTCCCATCTCTCTCTCTTTCCAATCTCTCCCTCTTTCCAATCTCTCCCTCTTTCCCATCTCTCCCTCTTTCCAATCTCTCCCTCTTTCCCATCTCTCTCTCTTTCCCATCTCTCTCTCTTTCCAATCTCTCCCTCTTTCCAATCTCTCCCTCTTTCCCATCTCTCTCTCTTTCCCATCTCTCTCTCTTTCCAATCTCTCCCTCTTTCCCATCTCTCTCTCTTTCCAATCTCTCCCTCTTTCCAATCTCTCCCTCCTTCCCAATCTCTCCCTCTTTCCAATCTCTCCCTCTTTCCAATCTCTCCCTCTTTCCCATCTCTCCCTCTTTCCCAATCTCTCCCTCTTTCCAATCTCTCTCTCTTTCCCATCTCTCCCTCTTTCCAATCTCTCCCTCTTTCCAATCTCTCTCTCTTTCCAATCTCTCTCTCTTTCTATCTCTCTCTCTTTCCAATCTCTCTCTCTTTCCCATCTCTCCCTCCTTCCAATCTCTCCCTCATTCCAATCTCTCCCTCTTTCCCATCTCTCTCTCTTTCCAATCTCTCTCTCTTTCCAATCTCTCTCTTTCCAATCGCTCCCTCTTTCCAATCTCTCCCTCTTTCCAATCTCTCTCTCTTTCCAATCTCTCTCTTTCCCATCTCTCCCTCTTTCCCATCTCTCCCTCTTTCCCATCTCTCTCTCTTTCCAATCTCTCCCTCTTTCCAATCTCTCTCTCTTTCTATCTCTCCCTCTTTCCCATCTCTCTCTCTTTCCAATCTCTCTCTCTTTCCAATCTCTCTCTTTCCAATCTCTCCCTCTTTCCCATCTCTCCCTCTTTCCAATCTCTCCCTCTTTCAAATCTCTCTCTCTTTCCAATCTATCCCTCTTTCCCATCTCTCCCTCTTTCCCATCTCTCTCTCTTTCCAATCTCTCCCTCTTTCCAATCTCTCTCTCTTTCCAATCTCTCCCTCTTTCCCATCTCTCCCTCTTTCCCATCTCTCTCTCTTTCCAATCTCTCCCTCTTTCCAATCTCTCTCTCTTTCCCATCTCTCTCTCTTTCCAATCTCTCCCTCTTTCCCATCTCTCCCTCTTTCCAATCTCTCCCTCTTTCCAATCTCTCTCTCTTTCCAATCTCTCCCTCTTTCCAATCTCTCTCTCTTTCCAATCTCTCCCTCTTTCCAATCTCTCCCTCTTTCCCATCTCTCTCTCTTTCCCAATCTCTCCCTCTTTCCAATCTCTCTCTCTTTCCCATCTCTCTCTCTTTCCAATCTCTCCCTCTTTCCAATCTCTCCCTCTTTCCCATCTCTCCCTCTTTCCCATCTCTCCCTCTTTCCAATCTCTCTCTCTTTCCAATCTCTCCCTCTTTCCCATCTCTCTCTCTTTCCCATCTCTCCCTCTTTCCCATCTCTCTCTCTTTCCAATCTCTCCCTCTTTCCAATCTCTCCCTCTTTCCCATCTCTCCCTCTTTCCCATCTCTCTCTCTTTCCCATCTCTCCCTCTTTCCCATCTCTCTCTCTTTCCAATCTCTCTCTCTTTCCAATCTCTCCCTCTTTCCCATCTCTCCCTCTTTCCCATCTCTCCCTCTTTCCAATCTCTCTCTCTTTCCAATCTCTCTCTCTTTCCCAATCTCTCCCTCTTTCCCATCTCTCTCTCTTTCCCATCTCTCCCTCTTTCCCATCTCTCTCTCTTTCCAATCTCTCCCTCTTTCCAATCTCTCCCTCTTTCCCATCTCTCCCTCTTTCCAATCTCTCTCTCTTTCCCATCTCTCTCTCTTTCCAATCTCTCCCTCTTTCCAATCTCTCCCTCTTTGCCATCTCTCTTTTTCCAATCTCTCTCTCTTTCCAATCTCTCCCTCTTTCCCATCTCTCTCTCTTTCCAATCTCTCCCTCTTTCCAATCTCTCCCTCTTTCCAATCTCTCTCTCTTTCCAATCTCTCTCTCTTTCCAATCTCTTCCTCTTTCCAATCTCTCTCTCTTTCCAATCTCTCTCTCTTTCCCATCTCTCCCTCCTTCCAGACATTTCTTTCTATATTGATCTTGTAATAAATGTAAAAGAAAACCCCAATGTGATTTGTCGAGAGGTAAGAGAGAGGGAAAGAGAAAGAGAGGGAGGGTGGAGGGAGAGCGAGAGAAAAAGAGAGGGTGTGTGAGAAAGACAGAGATATTGTGGAAAAGAGAGTGTCTGGGGGTGGGGGTCCGCTGTGTGCAGTCACGGCCCAGTTACATGTGTTAGAAAGTGCGATTTTACACAAGCTATAATCCTGAGACGGTCGATTTGATGGGGACAGTGTAGACGGAGTTTTACTCTGTTTCTAACCCCGTACTGTACCTGTCCTGGATGTGTTGATGGGGTCAGTGTAGAGAGAGCTTTACTCTGTATCTAGACTGTGCTGTACCTGTTGTGGAAATGTTTGATGGGGACAGTGTAGAAGGAGCTTTACTCTGTATATAATCCAGTGCTGTACCTGTCCTGGAAGTGTTTGATGGGGACAGTGTAGAGGGAGCTTTACTCTGTATCTAGCCTGTGCTGTACCTGTCCTGGAAGTGTTTGATGGGGACAGTGTAGAGAGAGCTTTACTCTGTATCTAGCCTGTGCTGTACCTGTCGTGGAAATGTTGATGGGGACAGTGTAGAAGGAGCTTCACTCTGTCGGACATGGGGAATCTTTGTTATACTATTCCAGAGGGCTGTGGAAGCTCAATCATTGAGCATGTTCCAGACACAAGTCGACTGTGTGTAGTAACATAGCAATGAGTGTGTGAGTGTGCGTGAGTCTGGGCTTGCCAAGATCTGTTTGAATGGTGGGTCCTGTTCGATGGGCTGAATGGAGAGCATCTGCCCCTATGTTCCTTTGAGACTTAAATTCAAACACACACACTCACAGATACACACACGAGCACACACACGCATGCACACACACAGAGGTTTACTGAATATCTTAGTCATTTAAGACAATTTGACAGAATGCTACACATCCTAGTTTGCCAACGACACCAAACATTAGACAGCATTGTAAGCAGTAGAGCTGGGAACATCAAATTGCAGAGAGATATGAATGTTTTGTAAGTGGACACAACTGGTGGACGTGTTTCAGTGTAGGGAAATATAAGATGCTGTACTTTTGACTTGGAATGGATAGAACCGTGTTCTTTCTAAATGATGAGAAGCTGGAAACAGTGGAAGTTCAAAACGTGCAACATTTCTGTGTGATAGGATTGAGGCATCAGTTAAAATAGTTCTGTTTCAAAATTTAATATAACCTGTGTCTTCTGTGGCAGCTTTCGGAATCTCTCAGTGGAATTTACCTTTTGCAGCAAGTGTTAACAAGTGTATGGGAACTGAAGTTTGATTGAGACATTCCTGCATTGTGGAAATGTGTGAGATCTATTTAGGATAGGAAATCGATTGATTTTCAAAGCATGCAGTAGTTTGTTAACTACAGCAGATTGTGAGGCTTGAATGTTCACAACTTCCATGTGCTGAGAGAAAGGACTGATTAACCAAGGCCGATTATTCAAAAACTTCAGACAAGTGACAAAGCAGCAGGAACAGCGAATACACAGACAGAGACAAGCAGGCACCTGTAATTGGAGCTTAAACTTCATGTTTGAATATGAAGCGCTGAGCTCATGATTGAAATAAGCAAGAGTCCACCCTGGGATTGTGTGCAAATTGAGTTCTGTATTTCCAAATAGTAAAAATAAAAACCCTGAATGAAAAATTCCTTGATTCAGAGGGATTTTGACTCTGTTTTTAACCCCAGACAGTATTTGGGTTGTGGGTGTTTGATGGACAGTGTAGATGAAGCTTTACTCTGAAACAATGGAATTTAGATTAAGGGGTGATTTAATCAATTGCTTCAGAATAATAATTGATATTGTATATTTTGTATGTGTCTCATTGTGAGCTTTCAAACATGTACAAATGTCCACATCAACATGGCATAATGTTATATTAACTGGGACAAGAGCTTATAGTATAAACAGTGACGGGGACAACTGCAGTGATCACTGGGAAAGGAGCTAATGTGTTCTCAATAGCGATATGGATGTGAACGGTTATATATTACAAGCTAATATTCCCAATGCCATTCTCTAATGCAGTAATATTTCAGACAGAGTGTACAGCAGCATTTACAGCTACTGATGCAGCCAGGAAATAAATTGATTCAGCGTTTTTTGTCGGAAAATTAAAATAGGTTCTTGATTCATCGAAATTGAGATGGTCTAGTCTCTCGGGAAAGTTCGATAGGCTGACTGGCCAACTCCTGTTCCTATATACCTGTCCTGGGAGTGTTTGATGGGGACAGTGTAGAGGGAGCTTTACTCTGTATCTAACCCCGTGCTGTACCTGTCCTGGGAGTGTTTGATGGGAACAGTGTAGAGGGAGCTTTACTCTGTATCTAACCCCGTGCTGTCCCTGTCCTGGGAGTGTTTGATGGGGACAGTGTAGAGGGAGCTTTACTCTGTATCTAATCCTGTGCTGTACCTGTCCTGGGAGTGTTTGATGGGATCAGTGTAGAGGGAGCTTTACTCTGTATCTAACCCCGTGCTGTACCTGTCCTGGGAGTGTTTGATGGGGACAGTGTAGAGGGAGCTTTACTCTGTATCTAACCCCGTGCTGTACCTGTCCTGGGAGTGTTTGATGGGGACAGTGTAGAGGGAGCTTTACTCTGCATCTAACCCCGTGCGATACCTGTCCTGGGAGTGTTTGATGGGGACAGTGTAGTGGGAGCTTTACTCTGTATCGAACCCCGTGCTGGACCTGTCCTGGGAGAGTTTGATGGGGACAGTGTAGAGGGAGCTTTACTCTGTATCTAACCCCGTGCTGTACCTGTCCTGAGAGTGTTTGATGGGGACAGTGTAGAGGGAGCTTTACTCTGCATCTAACCCCGTGCGGTACCTGTCCTGGGAGTGTTTGATGGGGACAGCGTAGTGGGAGCTTTACTCTGTATCTATTGCTGAGAGTTTGTGTAACTGAAAAGTGGATCCTGGGATCTCGCTATCAAACAGTGTCAAATTTTTCCTGTCTTTCAGTTAACTTTCTCCCTCTTTTCCCCAGGAATTTGAATTTTGAAGACTGCAATGTGAGCAGGAATCTTTGGACAAGGGCTATTCTCCAGAGGACAAGTGGATGGACTGAGGCCTACTCCACAGGCCGCACTCACGTGAGTTGTCTCTTTATTGCCGCCCCGGCCTTACACTTAGACACAAGCACATTAACCCTTTGGTGGGTGACAAAGAGTAAATTAAAAATCTGCAATATGAAGCTGTCTAAATTTTGTTTATGAACCCAAAATAACAGGGTTCTTTTAAATCTGGGTGTCCCGAAAGAGAGGGAGGGGTTGGATTTCATTGTCTGAGCCCCGATCACTCTCCGTATAACCTGTTAGCTATTTTAAACGACACTCAACACTGCTGACTGCACCTTCTGGGATCTTTCTGTGTACCAATGGATTTTGTTTTAAAAAGGTTTTTCTCAGTTTTGAGAGGCAGTTTAACTCTTTCAGAGGATTGAAGGGAGTTCTTTAGACTGGGTCCAATCCACACACACAGGATGAGGGGGGAGGAAGGGTTTTAGATCCAGGGGGGAATTGAGCTCGTAGCAGGAGTGAGGGGGGTGGGGGGGGAGGTGAAAGACAGCATCCCGCCTGGTTAGGTTCACATTGCTGCTGCTGTGGGATCTTGCTGTTCACGCACAGGCCTGTGGCCTTTGCCCGCAAAGTAATTGAGATCACAACTCTTAAATTAAAATAGCACATGGACTGCAAAGTAGGTTCGAAGGTCTCACATTTGAAAGTCTTGGGAATGAGGGAGTTGATGAATCCTTTCCACAGACTGAGTGGATATTCAGCCAGGATCACATTGCTGCGTGTGTGATCTTACTGTGCAATCAATACTGCTGTCAGTTTGTACAGTGCAACAATGGTGTAGAAACAGAGAGAAAGAGAGAGATAGAGAAATCCACAATGTGAAACTCTACTCAACAATGAAAGTGTTATCATTTTTGGGATCTCCCTGTGCACAAGTTGCCTGCAGAATTCACAAAATTAACAATAGTGGGGTCACTTTTAAAATGAATCCATCGACTAAAGAAATCAAGATGGCGCGGAATTAAAGTCCCTTAACTTGGAGCGGGTATAATTCTGGAATGAAGCCTGTATTTTAGGCCGAGACATAAATATGAGGGTGAAATGAAATCCGCAGGGGGCCATTTGAATTCAGTTTGCTGTGGTTGTGATTGTTAGATTCCTGAGTGTGACCCTCTCTCTCTCTTTCTCTCTCTCTCTCCTTCCCAACGACTGGGATGAGAATGAGAGAGAGATAGAAGTACAGAAAGAGTGTGGGACTGGGGGGTGATGGAGAGTAGAGAGAGGGAGAAAGACAGAGAGGGAGGTAGTGAAAAAGAGAGGCTTTCTCTCCCTTTCTGCCTTCTTTCCATTCTTGTCTCTCTCTCTCTCTGTCTCCCCAGCGTTCTGAAGATATCTGTCCATCCCTCTCCACCTTCTTTGTGTGTCTATAAACCTTCAATCATTGAAAACCACCCCACAAACTGCAATGGGGAGCCTCCAGCACACCTTCCCGGGGATTCCTTGATTTGGGAAAAGAATAGAAATAAATGCTGGGAGGGCGATTTTAAAAAGTCCCCTCAAGGACCGGGCAGTGGGTTTCCCAGTTTAAAGAGGGGAGTTTAACTTTCTGAGGGCGGATGTGTCTCCAGACTCGGAATACCCGTGCTGTTCAGGAGTTGGGGTGGTGGCGAGGGGAGATGGAAGAAAGAATATAGCAGTCAAGGGAAGGAACATGTCCTCCACCCCCTGCTCACCTGCCTGTCCCACCGTGACAGGATCACATTGCTGTGTGTGGGATCCTGCTGTGCACCAATGGCCTGCAGCCTTTCCTGAACTGCCAACTTAGTGACCACGCACAATTTAAAATTAAACTGGCTCACTGAGTCTGAAGCAGTCGGGAGGGGGTGAGGGAGTGGGTCTGAAATGAATAGGCCGCAGCCTGGGTACAGGTTTGTCCTCAATGGTGGTGTTTGAGTTTTCGACAGAGCGGTGGGGTTGGAAGGATTTCTGAGGGGGGGGTAATGGAGTTAAATATCCCTGTCTCTGTCCCTCCAGCTTTCTGTCTCTCCCTTTCCAGTCATTTATTTGTAGATTGAATCTTCTAATAAATGGGTTTGAGAATCCCAAGGTGATTTGTGGTTATGTTAATTGGGGGGGGTTTGGTTGGTTAAGAGGGAGGGGAGGTCAGTGGGGGTCCCCTTTCCCTCTCGCTCCCTCGTGCTCTGTCCGGGAAGTTTCGGGACTGAGTTGCTGATGCTGAGGAATGTTCTGTTTAACTGGGGGCGGAGGCGAGGAGGGTGGATGGGTGGGGGTGGGGTGGTGCGGGGGGGGGGCGGGGGGGGGTTTGCACTTTGTCCCTGCGGCTTAATGCAGCCTCTCTGACTAGGCCTCAATTTTGCACCGTGCGAAGAATCTAGGGTTTAGTGGATGTGGGGAAGCATTTTGAATGGAGTTTCTTGAGGACTTGACTGAGTAGTTCTCTCTCTCTCTCTCTATCTCTGCCTGTCTGTATTCCACCGTGTGAAAATGCGAGAGAGAGAGAGTGAGAGAGAGGGAGAGAGAGGCGTGGACACACATTTCCCACTCACTTCAACCCCAATCCTCACTTAAAAATCGCTTTGTATCTGGCCATACCCAGGTTTGTGTGGGATCCTGCTGTGTACACATGCTCTGCCCTCCCCCCCTCTCCCCTCCACCTTATAGTCCTCACACCGCCACAATGTCCAGAAATAGATTGAGGGAAAGGAGGAGGGTGGGGCTAGAGGAAGAGAAAAACCTTTAATTGACTGACTGAGAGGAGGTGAAGAGGATGGATCTCTGGAATTACAAATATTAAACATGTCCAGTGTGGTGGGACATGTATTACAAATGGGAAGACAGGAACCTTTCAGAGGACATTCCCTCTGGGCAGCATGTTGGCACAGTGGTTAGCACAGTTGCTTCACAGCTCCAGGGTCCCAGGTTCGATCCCCGGCTGGGTCACTGTCTGTGCGGAGTCTGCACGTTCTCCCCGTGTCTGCGTGGGTTTCCTCCGGGTGCTCCGGTTTCCTCCCACAGTCCAAAGATGTGCGGGTGAGGTGGATTGGCTGTTCTAAATTGCCCTTAGTGTCCAAAAAGATTAAGTGGAGTTACTGGGTTATGGGGATAAAGTGGGATAGGCTGGAGGTGTGGGGCTTGGGTAGGGTGCTCTTTCCAAGGGCCGGTGCAGACTCGATGGGCCGAATGGCCTCCTGCTGCACTGTAAATTCTATGATTTCAATCCGGCCCTCACAGAGGGGCTGGAATGAAAAAGGCTGCGATTGGGGGGGCGGGGGGCAGTTTAATCTCCCAATCGCACAGTGCCCGTGTTTTACTGTAGTTAATGTCACGGTTCCTTGTGAAAGTCCAATCAAACAGTTGTGGGCACACCCAGATTTGGGAAGAAACAGAAACCAATGCTGGGAGATATGGAATGCTCGGAGGGCGGTTTGAAAAAGTCTCTCAAGGTCTGGGGCAGCTGGTTTCATTGCTCTCTGTGGGATCCTGCTGTGCGTCAGTGACCTGGGGCCTTTCCTGAACTGCAACTGGTAACCACCCAATTAAACAAAGCAACTCAGCTTCACTGAGTCTGAAGCAGTCGGGAGGGGGTGAGGGAGTGGGTCTGAAATGAATAGGCCGCAGCCTGGGTAAAGATTTGTCCTCAATCCCAGTGGTGTTTGTGTTTTAGACAGGGCGGTGGCATTGGAAGGATTTCTGAGGGGGTTTTGTGGTGAAATATCCCTGTCTCTGTCCCTCCAGCTTTCTATCTCTCTCTTTCCAATCTCTCTCTCTTTCCAATCTCTCTCTCTTTCCAATCTCTCCCTCTTTCCAATCTCTCCCTCTTTCCAATCTCTCCCTCTTTCCCATCTCTCCCTCCTTCCAGCCATTTCTTTCGATATTTATCTTGTAATAAATGTAAAAGAAAACCCCAATGTGATTTGTCGAGAGGTAAGAGAGAGGGAAAGAGAAAGAGAGGGAGGCTGGAGGGAGAGCGAGAGAAAAAGAGAAGGGGTGTGAGAAAGACAGAGATATTGTGGAAAAGAGAGGGTCTGGGGGTGGGGGTCTGCTGTGTGCAGTCACGGCCCAGTTACATGTGTAAGAAAGTGCGATTTTACACAAGCTATAATCCTGAGACGGTCGATTTGAAAATGTCTCCAGAGGGAGAGAACCCCTGAGAGAGAGAAAGAGAGACAGATCTGAGTGGGTGTGGTGGAAAATCCCTGTCTCTCTCGTCCCCACTCCATCGGTCCATCCGTCCGACCGTCCGTCCATCCATCCATAGCCTGACTCTGTAACTCACACCGTGCTGTACCTGTCCTGGGAGTGTTTGATGGGGACAGTGTAGAGGGAGCTTTACTCTGTATCTAACCCCGTGCTGTACCTGTCCTGGGAGTGTTTGATGGGAAAAGTGTAGAGGGAGCTTTACTCTGTATCTAACCCCGTGCTGTACCTGTCCTGGGAGTGTTTGATGGGGACAGTGTAGCGGGAGCTTTACTCTGTATCTAGCCCCGTGCTGTACCTGTCCTGGGAGTGTTTGATGGGGACAGTGTAGAGGGAGCTTTACTCAGGAACTCACACCGTGCTGTGCCTGTCCTGGGAATGTTTGATGGGGACAGTGTAGAGGGAGCTTTACTCTGTATCTAACCCCGTGCTGTACCTGTCCCGGGAGTGTTTGATGGGGACAGTGTAGAGGGAGCTTTACTCTGTAACTCACACCGTGCTGTACCTGTCCTGGGAGTGTTTGATGGGAACAGTGTAGAGGCAGCTTTACTCTGTATCTAACCCCGTGCTGTACCTGTCCTGAGAGTGTTTGATGGGGACAGTGTAGAGGGAGCTGTACTCTGTATCTAACCCCGTGCTGTACCTGTCCTGGGAGTGTTTGATGGGGACAGTGTAGAGGGAGCTTTAGTCTGTACCTAACCCCGTGCTGTACCTGTCCTGGGAGTGTTTGATGGGAACAGTGTAGAGGGAGCTTTACTCTGTATCTAACCCCCGTGCTGCACCTGTCCTGGGAGTGTTTGATGGGGACAGTGTAGAGGGAGCTTTACTCTGTATCTAACCCCGTGCTGTACCTGTCCTGGGTGTGTTTGATGGGGACAGTGTAGAGGGAGCTTTACTCTGTATCTAGCCTGTGCTGTACCTGTCCTGGGCGTGTTTGATGGGAACAGTATAGAGGGAGCTTTACTCTGTATCTAACCCCATGCTGTACCTGTCCTGGGAGTGTTTGATGGGAACAGTGTAGAGGGAGCTTTACTCAGTATCTAACGCCGTGCTATACCTGTCCTGGGAGTGTTTGATGGGGACAGTGTAGAGGGAGCTTTACTCTATATCTAACCCCCGTGCTGTACCTGTCCTGGGAGTGTTTGATGGGGACAGTATAGATGGAGCTTTACCCTGTATCTAACCCTGTGCTGTACCTGACTTGGGAGTATTTGATGGGGACAGTGTAGAGGGAGCTTTACTCTGTATCTAACCCTGTGCTGTACCTGTCCTGGGAGTGTTTGATGGGGACAGTGTAGCGGGAGCTTTACTCTGTATCACACCCTGTGTTGTACCTGTCCTGGTAGTGTTTGATGGGTCAGTGTACAGGGAGCTTTACTCTGTATCTAACCCCGTGCTGTACCTGTCCTGGGAGTGTTTGATGGAGACAGTGTAGAGGGAGCTTTACTCTGTATCTAACCCTGTGCTGTACCTGTCCTGGGAGTGTTTGATGGGGACAGTGTAGCGGGAGCTTTACTCTGTATCTCACCCTGTGCTGTACCTGTCCTGGGAGTGTTTGATGGGGACAGTGTACAGGGAGCTTTACTCTGTATCTAACCCCGTGCTGTACCTGTCCTGGGAGTGTTTGATGGGGACAGTGTAGAGGGAGCTTTACTCTGTATCTTACCCTGTGCTGTACCTGTCCTGGGAGTGTTTGATGGGGACAGTGTGGAGGGAGCTTTACTCTGTATCTAAACCCATGCTGTACCTGTCCTGGGAGTGTTTGATGGGGACAGTGTAGAGGGTGCTTTACTCTGTATCTAACCCCGTGCTGTACCCGTCCTGGGAGTGTTTGATGAGGACAGTGTAGAGTGAGCTTCGCTCTGTATCTAGCCTGTGCTGTACCTGTCCTGGGAGTGTTTGATGGGGACAGTGCAGTGGGAGATTTACTCTGTATCTAACCCCGTGCTGCACCCGTCCTGGTAGTGTTTGATGGGGACAGTGTAGAGGGAGCTTCACTCTGTATCTAGCCCGTGCTGTACCTGTCGTGGAAATGTTTGATGGGGACAGTGTAGAGGGAGCTTTACTCTGTATCTAATCCAGTGCAGTATCTGTCCTGGGAGTGTTTGATGGGGACAGTGTAGAGGGAGCTTTACTCTGTATCTAATCCAGTGCTGTATCTGTCCTGGGAGTGTTGATGGGGACAGTGTAGAGGGAGCTTTACTCTGTATCAAATCCAGTGCTGTATCTGTCCTGGGAGTGTTGATGGGGACAGTGTAGAGGGAGCTTTACTCTGTATCTAATCCAGTGCTGTATTTGTCCTGGGAGTGTTTGATGGTGGACAGTGTAGAGGGAGCTTTACTCTGTATCTAATCCAGTGTTGTATCTGTCCTGGGAGTGTTTGATGGGGACAGTGTAGCAGGAGCTTCACTCTATATCTAGCCCGTGCTGTACCTGTCGTGGAAATGTTTGATGGGGAGTGTGTAGAGGGAGCTTTACACTGTATCTGACCCCGTGCTGTAAGTGTCCAGGGAGTTATTTGATGGGGACAGTGTAGAGGGAGCTTTACTCTGTATCTAACCCCATGCTGTAACTGTCCTGTGAGTGTTTGATGGTGACAGTGTAGAGGGAGCTTTACTCTGTCTCTAGCCCCGTGCTGTAACTGCCCTGGGAGTGTTTGATGGGGACAGTGTTGAGTGAGCTTTACTCTGTACCTCACACCGTGCTGCACCTGTCCTGGGAGTGCTTGATGGGGACAGTGTAGAGGGAATTTTACTCTGTATCCAACACCGTGCTGCACCTATCGTGGAAATGTTTGATGGGGACAGTGTAGAGGGAGTTTTACTCTGTTTCTAACCCCGTACTGTACTTGTCCTGGAAGTGTTTGATGGGGACAGTGTAGAGAGAGCTTTCCTCTGTATCTAACCCAGTGCTGTACCTGTCCTGTGAGTGTTTGATGGGGACAGTGTAGAGAGAGCTTTACTCTGTATCTAGCCTGTGCTGTACCTGTCCTGGGAGCATTTGATGGGGTCAGGGTAGAGGGAGCTTCACTCAGTATCTTGCCCGTGCTGTACCTGTCCTGGGAGTGTTTGATGGGGACAGTGTAGAGGGAGCTTCGCTCTGTATCTAGCCTGTGCTGTACCTGTCCTGGGAGTGTTTGATGGGGACAGTGCAGTGGGAGATTTACTCTGTATCTAACCCCGTGCTGCACCTGTCCTGGGAGTGTTTGATGGGGACAGTGTAGAGGGAGCTTCACTCTGTATCTAGCCCGTGCTGTACCTGTCGTGGAAATGTTTGATTGGGACAGTGTAGAGGGAGCTTTACTCTGTATATAATCCAGTGCTGTACCTGTCGTTGAAGTGTTTGATGGGGACAGTGTAGAGAGAGCTTTACTCTGTATCTAGCCTGTGCTGTACCTGTCCTTGAAGTGTTTGATGGGGACAGTGTAGAGAGAGCTTTACTCTGTATCTAGCCTGTGCTGTACCTGTCCTTGAAGTGTTTGATGGGGACAGTGTAGAGAGAGCTTTACTCTGTATCTAGCCTGTGCTGTACCTGTCGTGGAAATGTTGATGGGGACAGTGTAGAGGGAGCTTCACTCTGTCGGACATTGGGAATCTTTGTTATACTATTCCAGAGGGCTGTGGAAGCTCAATCATTGAGCATGTTCCAGACACAAGTCGACTGTGTGTAGTAACATAGCAATGAGTGTGTGAGTGTGCGTGAGTCTGGGCTTGCCAAGATCTGTTTGAATGGTGGGTCCGGTTCGATGGGCTGAATGGAGAGCATCTGCCCCTATGTTCCTTTGAGACTTAAATGCAAACACACACACTCACAGATACACACACGAGCACACACACGCATGCACACACACAGAGGTTTACTGAATATCTTAGTCATTTAAGACAATTTGATAGAATGCTACACATCCTAGTTTGCCAACGACACCAAACATTACACAGCATTGTAAGCAGCATAGCTGAAAACATCAAATTGCAGAGAGATATGAATGTTTTGTAAGTGGACACAACTGGTGGACGTGTTTCAGTGTAGGGAAATATAAGATGCTGTACTTTTGACTTGGAAAGGATAGAACCGTGTTCTTTCTAAATGATGAGAAGCTGGAAACAGTGGAAGTTCAAAACGTGCAACATTTCTGTGTGATAGGATTGAGGCATCAGTTAAAATAGTTCTGTTTCAAAATTTAATATAACCTGTGTCTTCTGTGGCAGCTTTCGGAATCTCTCAGTGGAATTTACCTTTTGCAGCAAGTGTTAACAAGTGTATGGGAACTGAAGTTTGATTGAGACATTCCTGCATTGTGGAAATGTGTGAGATCTATTTAGGATAGGAAATCGATTGATTTTCAAAGCATGCAGTAGTTTGTTAACTACAGCAGATTGTGAGGCTTGAATGTTCACAACTTCCATGTGCTGAGAGAAAGGACTGATTAACCAAGGCCGATTATTCAAAAACTTCAGACAAGTGACAAAGCAGCAGGAACAGCGAATACACAGACAGAGACAAGCAGGCACCTGTAATTGGAGCTTAAACTTCACGTTTGAATATGAAGCGCTGAGCTCATGATTGAAATAAGCAAGAGTCCACCCTGGGATTGTGTGCAAATTGAGTTCTGTATTTCCAAATAGTAAAAATAAAAACCCTGAATGAAAAATTCCTTGATTCAGAGGGATTTTGACTCTGTTTTTAACCCCAGACAGTATTTGGGTTGTGGGTGTTTGATGGACAGTGTAGATGAAGCTTTACTCTGAAACAATGGAATTTAGATTAAGGGGTGATTTAATCAATTGCTTCAGAATAATAATTGATATTGTATATTTTGTATGTGTCTCATTGTGAGCTCTCAAACATGTACAGATGTCCACATCAACATGGCATAATGTTATATTAACTGGGACAAGAGCTTATAGTATAAACAGTGACGGGGACAACTGCAGTGATCACTGGGAAAGGAGCTAATGTGTTCTCAATAGCGATATGGATGTGAACATTTATATATTACAGGCTAATATTCCCAATGCCATTCTCTAATGCAGTAATATTTCAGACAGAGTGTACAGCAGCATTTACAGCTACTGATGCAGCCAGGAAATAAATTGATTCAGCGTTTTTTGTCGGAAAATTAAAATAGGTTCTTGATTCATCGAAATTGAGACGGTCTAGTCTCTCGGGAAAGTTCGATAGGCTGACTGGCCAACTCCTGTTCCTATATACCTGTCCTGGGAGTGTTTGATGGGGACAGTGTAGAGGGAGCTTTACTCTGTATCTAATCCTGTGCTGTACCTGTCCTGGGAGTGTTTGATGGGATCAGTGTAGAGGAAGCTTGACTCTGTATCTAACCCCGAGCTGTACCTGTCCTGGGAGTGTTTGATGGGGACAGTGTCGTGGGAGCTTTTCTCTGTATCGAACCCCGTGCTGTACCTGTCCTGGGAGAGTTTGATGGGGACAGTGTAGAGGGAGCTTTACTCTGTATCTAACCCCGTGCTGTACCTGTCTTGAGAGTGTTTGATGGGGCAGTGCAGCGGTAGCTTTAGTCTGTATCTAACCCCGTGCTGTACCTGTCCTGGGAGTGTTTGATGAGGACAGTGTAGAGGGAGCATTACTCTGTATCTAACACCTTGCTGTACCTGTCCTGGGAGTGTTTGATGGGGACAGTGTAGAGAGAGCTTTGTTCTGTATCGAACCCCTTGCTGTACCTGTCCTGGGAGTGTTTGACGGGGACAGTGTAGAGGGAGCTTTACTCTGTTTCTACCCCCATGCTGTACCTGTCCTGGGAGTGTTTGATTGGGACAGTGTAGAGGGAGCTTTGTTCTGTATCAAACCCCTTGCTGTACCTGTCCTGGGAGTGTTTGATGGAGACAGTGTAGAGGGAGCTTTACTCTGTATCTAGCCCCGTGCTGTATCTGTCCTGGGAGTGTTTGATGGGGACAGTGTAGAGGGAGCTATACCCTGTATCTAGCCCCGTGCTGTACCAGTCCTGGGAGTGTTTGATGGGGACAGTGTAGCGGGTGCTTTATTCAGTAGCGAACCCCGTGCTGTACGTGTTCTGGGAGTGTTTGATGGGGACAGTGTAGAGGGAGCTTTATTCTGTATCAAACCCCTTGCTGTACCTGTCCTGGGAGTGTTTAATGGTGACAGTGTAGATCTGTTGCTGTGCCCTGAATTAACATGATCATAGACAGGACAAATGCCTCTGTCCTCTCCTGTGAAGACACATCTTTAGCAAACCATCGCAGCGGACAGACTGAAAACATTCATGACAGAAAGTCATGGGGTAGGTCTGTACACAGATCTCTGAGGAGATCTCAACCAATACTGTTTCTAATCATTTCCCAATAGTATTTGAACTCAGCGCTGGCTGAGGCCTGTTCTGCAGGCTTCACCCAGGGTGAGTTGTGTCTGGTTATTACCCTGACCGAGGTGTAATTTTAATATCTGTGGGATAGTGAGTGAGGGAGGGAGACAGAAATATAAATGAGTGAGGGACCGAGAGACAGAGAGAAACATAAGGGAAGTGGGGAACTGTCTCTCATCTTCTTTTAGCCTCTGGTTGAAAGCTGTACCACTTTTGTGTTTGAACATTGCTGAGAGTTTGTGTAACTGAAAAGTGGATCCTGGGATCTCGCTATCAAACAGTGTCAAATTTTTCCTGTCTTTCAGTTAACTTTCTCCCTCTTTTCCCCAGGAATTTGAATTTTGAAGACTGCAATGTGAGCAGGAATCTTTGGACAAGGGCTATTCTCCAGAGGACAAGTGGATGGACTGAGGCCTACTCCACAGGCCGCACTCACGTGAGTTGTCTCTTTATTGCCGCCCCGGCCTTACACTTAGACACAAACCCATTAACCCTTTGGTGGGTGACAAAGAGTAAATTAAAAATCTGCAATATGAAGCTGTCTAAATTTTGTTTATGAACCCAAAATGACAGGGTTCTTTTAAATCTGGGTGTCCCGAAAGAGAGGGAGGGGTTGGATTTCATTGTCTGAGCCCCGATCACTCTCTGTATAACCTGTTAGCTATTTTAAACGACACTCAACACTGCTGACTGCACCTTCTGGGATCTTTCTGTGTACCAATGGATTTTGTTTTAAAAAGGTTTTTCTCAGTTTTGAGAGGCAGTTTAACTCTTTCAGAGGATTGAAGGGAGTTCTTTAGACTTGGTCCAATCCACACACACAGGATGAGGGTTGAGGAAGGGGTTTAGATCCAGGGGGGAATGGAGCTCGTAGCAGGAGTGAGGGGGGTAGGGGGGAGAGGAAAGACAGCATCCCGCCTGGTTAGGTTCACATTGCTGCTGCTGTGGGATCTTGCTGTTCACGCACAGGCCTGTGGCCTTTGCCCGCAAAGCAATTGAGATCACAACTCTTAAATTAAAATAGCACACGGACTGCAAAGTGGGTTCGAAGGTCTCACATTTGAAAGTATAGGGAATGAGGGAGTTGATGAACCCTTTCCACAGACTGAGTGGATATTCAGCCAGGATCACATTGCTGCTTGTGGGATCTTACTGTGCAAACAATACTGCTGTCAGTTTGTACAGTGCAACAATGGTGTAGAAACAGAGAGAAAGAGAGAGATAGAGAAATCCACAATGTGAAACTCTGAACTCAACAATGAAAGTGTTATCATTTTTGGGATCTCCCTGTGCACAAGTTGCCTGCAGAATTCACAAAATTAACAATAGTGGGGTCACTTTTAAAATGTATCCATTGACTGTAAAGTAATCTCGATGGCGCGGAATTAAAGCCCCTTAACTTGAAGCGGGTATAATTCTGGAATGGAGCCTGTATTTTAGTCCGAGACATAAATATGAGGGAGAAATTAAATCCGCAGGGGGCCATTTGAATTCAGTTTGCTGTGGTTGTGATTGTTAGATTCCTGAGTGTGACCCTCTCTCTCTCTTTCTCTCTCTCTCTCCTTCCCAACGACTGAGATGAGAATGAGAGAGAGATAGAAGTACAGAAAGAGTGTGGGACTGGGGGGTGATGGAGAGTAGAGAGAGGGAGAAAGACAGAGAGGGAGGTAGTGAAAAAGAGAGGCTTTCTCTCCCTTTCTGCCTTCTTTCCATTCTTGTCTCTCTCTCTCTCTGTCTCCCCAGCATTCTGCCGCTATCTGTCCATCCCTCTCCACCTTCTTTGTGTGTCTATAAACCTTCAATCATTGAAAACCACCCCACAAACTGCAATGGGGAGCCTCCAGCACACCTTCCTGGGGATTCCTTGATTTGGGAAAAGAATAGAAATAAATGCTGGGAGGGCGATTTTAAAAAGTCCCCTCATGGACCGGGCAGTGGGTTTCCCAGTTTAAAGAGGGGAGTTTAACTTTCTGAGGGCGGATGTGTCTCCAGACTCGGAATACCCGTGCTGTTCAGGAGTTGGGGTGGTGGCGAGGGGAGATGGAAGAAAGAATATAGCAGTCACGGGAAGGAACATGTCCCCCACCCCCTGCTCACCTGCCTGTCCCACCGTAACAGGATCACATTGCTGTGTGTGGGATCCTGCTGTGCACCAATGGCCTGCAGCCTTTCCTGAACTGCCAACTTAGTGACCACGCACAATTTAAAATTAAACTGGCTCACTGAGTCTGAAGCAGTCGGGAGGGGGTGAGGGAGTGAGTCTGAAATGAATAGGCCGCAGCCTGGGTACAGGTTTGTCCTCAATGGTGGTGTTTGTGTTTTCGACAGAGCGGTGGGGTTGGAAGGATTTCTGAGGGGGGGGTAATGGAGTTAAATATCCCCGTCTCTGTCCCTCCAGCTTTCTGTCTCTCCCTTTCCAGTCATTTATTTGTACATTGAATCTTCTAATAAATGGGTTTGAGAATCCCAAGGTGATTTGTGGTTATGTTAATTGGGGGGGTTTGGTTGGTTAAGAGGGGAGGGGAGGTCAGTGGGGGTCCCCTGTCCCTCTCGCTCCCTCGTGCTCTGTCTGGGAGGTTTCGGGACTGAGTTGCTGATGCTGAGGAATGTTCTGTTTAACTGGGGGCGGAGGCGAGGGGGGTGGATGGGGGCGGGGGGGTGCGTGGGGGCGGGGGGGGATTTGTTCTTTGTCCCTGCGGCTTAATGCAGCCTCTCTGACTAGGCCTCAATTTTGCACTCTGCGAAGAATCTAGGGTTTAGTGGATGTGGGGAAGCATTTTGAATGGAGTTTCTTGAGGACTTGACTGAGTAGTTCTCTCTCTCTCTCTCTGTCTCTGCCTGTCTGTATTCCACCGTGTGAAAATGCGAGAGAGAGAGAGTGAGAGAGAGGGAGAGAGAGGCGTGGACACACATTTCCCACTCACTTCAATCCCAAACCTCACTTAAAAATCGCTTTGTATCTGGCCATACCCAGGTTTGTGTGGGATCCTGCTGTGTACACATGCTCTGCCCCCCCCCCCTCCACCTTATAGTCCTCACACCGCCACAATGTCCAGAAATAGATTGAGGGAAAGGAGGAGGGTGGGGCTAGAGGGAGAGAAAAACCTTTAATTGACTGACTGAGAGGAGGTGAAGAGGATGGATCTCTGGAATTACAAATATTAAACATGTCCAGTGTGGTGGGACATGTATTACAAATGGGAAGACAGGAACCTTTCAGAGGACATGCCCTCTGGGCAGCATGTTGGCACAGTGGTTAGCACAGTTGCTTCACAGCTCCAGGGTCCCAGGTTCGATCCCCGGCTGGGTCACTGTCTGTGCGGAGTCTGCACGTTCTCCCCGTGTCTGCGTGGGTTTCCTCCGGGTGCTCCGGTTTCCTCCCACAGTCCAAAGATGTGCGGGTGAGGTGGATTGGCTGTTCTAAATTGCCCTTAGTGTCCAAAAAGATTAAGTGGAGTTACTGGGTTATGGGGATAAAGTGGGATAGGCTGGAGGTGTGGGGCTTGGGTAGGATGCTCTTTCCAAGGGCCGGGGCAGACTCGATGGGCCGAATGGCCTCCTGCTGCACTGTAAATTCTATGATTTCACTCCGGCCCTCACAAAGGGGCTGGAATGAAAAAGGCTGCGATTGGGGGGGCGGGGGGCAGTTTAATCTCCCAATCGCACAGTGCCCGTGTTTTACTGTAGTTAATGTCACGGTTCCTTGTGAAAGTCCAATCAAACAGTTGTGGGCACACCCTGATTTGGGAAGAAACAGAAACCAATGCTGGGAGATATGGAATGCTCGGAGGGCGGTTTGAAAAAGTCTCTCAAGGTCTGGGGCAGCTGGTTTCATTGCTCTCTGTGGGATCCTGCTGTGCGTCAGTGACCTGGGGCCTTTCCTGAACTGCAACTGGTAACCACCCAATTAAACAAAGCAACTCAGCTTCACTGAGTCTGAAGCAGTCGGGAGGGGGTGAGGGAGTGGGTCTGACATGAATAGGCCGCAGCCTGGGTAAAGATTTGTCCTCAATCCCAGTGGTGTTTGTGTTTTAGACAGGGCGGTGGCATTGGAAGGATTTCTGAGGGGGTTTTGTGGTGAAATATCCCTGTCTCTGTCCCTCCAGGTTTCTATCTCTCTCTCTTTCCAATCTCTCTCTCTTTCCCATCTCTCCCTCTTTCCCATCTCTCCCTCTTTCCCATCTCTCTCTCTTTCCCATCTCTCCCTCCTTCCCAATGTCTCCCTCCTTCCCAATCTCTCCCTCTTTCCCATCTCTCCCTCTTTCCCATCTCTCTCTCTTTCCCATCTCTCCCTCCTTCCCAATGTCTCCCTCCTTCCCAATCTCTCCCTCTTTCCCATCTCTCTCTCTTTCCAATCTCTCCCTCTTTCCAATCTCTCCCTCTTTCCCATCTCTCTCTCTTTCCAATCTCTCTCTCTTTCCCATCTCTCTCTCTTTCCCATCTCTCTCTCTTTCCCATCTCTCCCTCCTTCCAGCCATTTCTTTCTATATTTATCTTGTAATAAATGTAAAAGAAAATCCCAATGTGATTTGTCGAGAGGTAAGAGAGAGGGAAAGAGAAAGAGAGGGAGGGTGGAGGGAGAGCGAGAGAAAAAGAGAAGGGGTGTGAGAAAGACAGAGATATTGTGGAAAAGAGAGGGTCAAAGAACAAAGAACAAAGAACAAAGAAATGTACAGCACAGGAACAGGCCCTTCGGCCCTCCAAGCCCGTGCCGACCATACTGCCCGACTAAACTACAATCTTCTACACTTCCTGGGTCCGTATCCTTCTATTCCCATCCTATTCATATATTTGTCAAGATGCCCCTTAAATGTCCCTATCGTCCCTGCCTCCACTACCTCCTCCGGTAGTGAGTTCCAGGCACCCACTACCCTCTGCGTAAAAAACTTGCCTCGTACATCTACTCTAAACTTTGCCCCTCTCACCTTAAACCTATGCCCCCTAGTAATTGACCCCTCTACCCTGGGGAAAAGCCTCTGACTATCCACTCTGTCTATGCCCCTCATAATTTTGTATACCTCTATCAGGTCGCCCCTCAACCTCCTTCGTTCCAGTGAGAACAAACCGAGTTTATTCAATCGCTCCTCATAGCACCCCCAGGGGTCTGGGGGTGGGGGTCTGCTGTGTGCAGTCACGGCCCAGTTACATGTGTTAGAAAGTGCGATTTTACACAAGCTATAATCCTGAGACGGTCGATTTGAAAATGTCTCCAGAGGGAGAGAACCCCTGAGAGAGAGAAAGAGAGACAGATCTGAGTGGGTGTGGTGGAAAATCCCTGTCTCTCTCGTCCCCACTCCATCGGTCCATCCGTCCGACCGTCCGTCCATCCATCCATAGCCTGACTCTGTAACTCACACCGTGCTGTACCTGTCCTGGGAGTGTTTGATGGGGACAGTGTAGAGGGAGCTTTACTCTGTATCTAACCCCGTGCTGTACCTGTCCTGGGAGTGTTTGATGGGAAAAGTGTAGAGGGAGCTTTACTCTGTATCTAACCCCGTGCTGTACCTGTCCTGGGAGTGTTTGATGGGGACAGTGTAGCGGGAGCTTTACTCTGTATCTAGCCCCGTGCTGTACCTGTCCTGGGAGTGTTTGATGGGGACAGGGTAGAGGGAGCTTTACTCAGGAACTCACACCGTGCTGTACCTGTCCTGGGAATGTTTGATGGGGACAGTGTAGAGGGAGCTTTACTCTGTATCTAACCCCGTGCTGTACCTGTCCCGGGAGTGTTTGATGGGGACAGTGTAGAGGGAGCTTTACTCTGTAACTCACACCGTGCTGTACCTGTCCTGGGAGTGTTTGATGGGAACAGTGTAGAGGCAGCTTTACTCTGTATCTAACCCCGTGCTGTACCTGTCCTGGGAGTGTTTGATGGGGACAGTGTAGAGGGAGCTGTACTCTGTATCTAACCCCGTGCTGTACCTGTCCTGGGAGTGTTTGATGGGGACAGTGTAGAGGGAGCTTTAGTCTGTACCTAACCCCGTGCTGTACCTGTCCTGGGAGTGTTTGATGGGAACAGTGTAGAGGGAGCTTTACTCTGTATCTAACCCCCGTGCTGCACCTGTCCTGGGAGTGTTTGATGGGGACAGTGTAGAGGGAGCTTTACTCTGTATCTAACCCCGTGCTGTACCTGTCCTGGGAGTGTTTGATGGGGACAGTGTAGAGGGAGCTTTACTCTGTATCTAACCCCGTGCTGTACCTGTCCTGGGCGTGTTTGATGGGAACAGTATAGAGGGAGCTTTACTCTGTATCTAACCCCATGCTGTACCTGTCCTGGGAGTGTTTGATGGGAACAGTGTAGAGGGAGCTTTACTCAGTATCTAACTCCATGCTGTACCTGTCCTGGGAGTGTTTGATGGGGACAGTGTAGAGGGAGCTTTACTCTATATCTAACCCCCGTGCTGTACCTGTCCTGGGAGTGTTTGATGGGGACAGTATAGATGGAGCTTTACCCTGTATCTAACCCTGTGCTGTACCTGACTTGGGAGTATTTGATGGGGACAGTGTACAGTCAGCTTTACTCTGTATCTAACCCTGTGCTGTACCTGTCCTGGGAGTGTTTGATGGGGACAGTGTAGCGGGAGCTTTACACTGTATCACACCCTGTGTTGTACCTGTCCTGGGAGTGTTTGATGGGTCAGTGTACAGGGAGCTTTACTCTGTATCTAACCCCGTGCTGTACCTGTCCTGGGAGTGTTTGATGGAGACAGTGTAGAGGGAGCTTTACTCTGTATCTAACCCTGTGCTGTACCTGTCCTGGGAGTGTTTGATGGGGACAGTGTAGCGGGAGCTTTACTCTGTATCTCACCCTGTGCTGTACCTGTCCTGGGAGTGTTTGATGGGGACAGTGTACAGGGAGCTTTACTCTGTATCTAACCCCGTGCTGTACCTGTCCTGGGAGTGTTTGATGGGGACAGTGTAGAGGGAGCTTTACTCTGTATCTTACCCTGTGCTGTACCTGTCCTGGGAGTGTTTGATGGGGACAGTGTAGAGGGAGCTTTACTCTGTATCTAAACCCATGCTGTACCTGTCCTGGGAGTGTTTGATGGGGACAGTGTAGAGGGTGCTTTACTCTGTATCTAACCCCGTGCTGTACCCGTCCTGGGAGTGTTTGATGAGGACAGTGTAGAGTGAGCTTCGCTCTGTATCTAGCCTGTGCTGTACCTGTCCTGGGAGTGTTTGATGGGGACAGTGCAGTGGGAGATTTACTCTGTATCTAACCCCGTGCTGCACCCGTCCTGGTAGTGTTTGATGGGGACAGTGTAGAGGGAGCTTCACTCTGTATCTAGCCCGTGCTGTACCTGTCGTGGAAATGTTTGATGGGGACAGTGTAGAGGGAGCTTTACTCTGTATCTAATCCAGTGCAGTATCTGTCCTGGGAGTGTTTGATGGGGACAGTGTAGAGGGAGCTTTACTCTGTATCTAATCCAGTGCTGTATCTGTCCTGGGAGTGTTGATGGGGACAGTGTAGAGGGAGCTTTACTCTGTATCAAATCCAGTGCTGTATCTGTCCTGGGAGTGTTGATGGGGACAGTGTAGAGGGAGCTTTACTCTGTATCTAATCCAGTGTTGTATCTGTCCTGGGAGTGTTTGATGGGGACAGTGTAGAGGGAGCTTCACTCTATATCTAGCCCGTGCTGTACCTGTCCTGGGTGTGTTTGATGGGGACAGTGTAGAGGGAGCTTTACTCTGTATCTAGCCTGTGCTGTACCTGTCCTGGGCGTGTTTGATGGGAACAGTATAGAGGGAGCTTTACTCTGTATCTAACCCCATGCTGTACCTGTCCTGGGAGTGTTTGATGGGAACAGTGTAGAGGGAGCTTTACTCAGTATCTAACTCCATGCTGTACCTGTCCTGGGAGTGTTTGATGGGGACAGTGTAGAGGGAGCTTTACTCTATATCTAACCCCCGTGCTGTACCTGTCCTGGGAGTGTTTGATGGGGACAGTATAGATGGAGCTTTACCCTGTATCTAACCCTGTGCTGTACCTGACTTGGGAGTATTTGATGGGGACAGTGTACAGTCAGCTTTACTCTGTATCTAACCCTGTGCTGTACCTGTCCTGGGAGTGTTTGATGGGGACAGTGTAGCGGGAGCTTTACTCTGTATCACACCCTGTGTTGTACCTGTCCTGGGAGTGTTTGATGGGTCAGTGTACAGGGAGCTTTACTCTGTATCTAACCCCGTGCTGTACCTGTCCTGGGAGTGTTTGATGGAGACAGTGTAGAGGGAGCTTTACTCTGTATCTAACCCTGTGCTGTACCTGTCCTGGGAGTGTTTGATGGGGACAGTGTAGCGGGAGCTTTACTCTGTATCTCACCCTGTGCTGTACCTGTCCTGGGAGTGTTTGATGGGGACAGTGTACAGGGAGCTTTACTCTATATCTAGCCCGTGCTGTACCTGTCCTGGGTGTGTTTGATGGGGACAGTGTAGAGGGAGCTTTACTCTGTATCTAGCCTGTGCTGTACCTGTCCTGGGCGTGTTTGATGGGAACAGTATAGAGGGAGCTTTACTCTGTATCTAACCCCATGCTGTACCTGTCCTGGGAGTGTTTGATGGGAACAGTGTAGAGGGAGCTTTACTCAGTATCTAACTCCATGCTGTACCTGTCCTGGGAGTGTTTGATGGGGACAGTGTAGAGGGAGCTTTACTCTATATCTAACCCCCGTGCTGTACCTGTCCTGGGAGTGTTTGATGGGGACAGTATAGATGGAGCTTTACCCTGTATCTAACCCTGTGCTGTACCTGACTTGGGAGTATTTGATGGGGACAGTGTACAGTCAGCTTTACTCTGTATCTAACCCTGTGCTGTACCTGTCCTGGGAGTGTTTGATGGGGACAGTGTAGCGGGAGCTTTACTCTGTATCACACCCTGTGTTGTACCTGTCCTGGGAGTGTTTGATGGGTCAGTGTACAGGGAGCTTTACTCTGTATCTAACCCCGTGCTGTACCTGTCCTGGGAGTGTTTGATGGAGACAGTGTAGAGGGAGCTTTACTCTGTATCTAACCCTGTGCTGTACCTGTCCTGGGAGTGTTTGATGGGGACAGTGTAGCGGGAGCTTTACTCTGTATCTCACCCTGTGCTGTACCTGTCCTGGGAGTGTTTGATGGGGACAGTGTACAGGGAGCTTTACTCTGTATCTAACCCCGTGCTGTACCTGTCCTGGGAGTGTTTGATGGGGACAGTGTAGAGGGTGCTTTACTCTGTATCTAACCCCGTGCTGTACCCGTCCTGGGAGTGTTTGATGAGGACAGTGTAGAGTGAGCTTCGCTCTGTATCTAGCCTGTGCTGTACCTGTCCTGGGAGTGTTTGATGGGGACAGTGCAGTGGGAGATTTACTCTGTATCTAACCCCGTGCTGCACCCGTCCTGGTAGTGTTTGATGGGGACAGTGTAGAGGGAGCTTCACTCTGTATCTAGCCCGTGCTGTACCTGTCGTGGAAATGTTTGATGGGGACAGTGTAGAGGGAGCTTTACTCTGTATCTAATCCAGTGCAGTATCTGTCCTGGGAGTGTTTGATGGGGACAGTGTAGAGGGAGCTTTACTCTGTATCTAATCCAGTGCTGTATCTGTCCTGGGAGTGTTGATGGGGACAGTGTAGAGGGAGCTTTTCTCTGTATCAAATCCAGTGCTGTATCTGTCCTGGGAGTGTTGATGGGGACAGTGTAGAGGGAGCTTTACTCTGTATCTAATCCAGTGCTGTATTTGTCCTGGGAGTGTTTGATGGTGGACAGTGTAGAGGGAGCTTTACTCTGTATCTAATCCAGTGTTGTATCTGTCCTGGGAGTGTTTGATGGGGACAGTGTAGCAGGAGCTTCACTCTATATCTAGCCCGTGCTGTACCTGTTGTGGAAATGTTTGATGGGGAGTGTGTAGAGGGAGCTTTACACTGTATCTGACCCCGTGCTGTAAGTGTCCAGGGAGTTATTTGATGGGGACAGTGTAGAGGGAGCTTTACTCTGTATCTAACCCCATGCTGTAACTGTCCTGGGAGTGTTTGATGGTGACAGTGTAGAGGGAGCTTTACTCTGTCTCTAGCCCCGTGCTGTAACTGCCCTGGGAGTGTTTGATGGGGACAGTGTTGAGTGAGCTTTACTCTGTACCTCACACCGTGCTGCACCTGTCCTGGGAGTGCTTGATGGGGACAGTGTAGAGGGAATTTTACTCTGTATCCAACACCGTGCTGCACCTATCGTGGAAATGTTTGATGGGGACAGTGTAGAGGGAGTTTTACTCTGTTTCTAACCCCGTACTGTACTTGTCCTGGGAGCATTTGATGGGGTCAGGGTAGAGGGAGCTTCACTCAGTATCTTGCCCGTGCTGTACCTGTCCTGGGAGTGTTTGATGGGGACAGTGTAGAAGGAGCTTCGCTCTGTATCTAGCCTGTGCTGTACCTGTCCTGGGAGTGTTTGATGGGGACAGTGCAGTGGGAGATTTACTCTGTATCTAACCCCGTGCTGCACCTGTCCTGGGAGTGTTTGATGGGGACAGTGTAGAGGGAGCTTCACTCTGTATCTAGCCCGTGCTGTACCTGTCGTGGAAATGTTTGATGGGGACAGTGTAGAGGGAGCTTTACTCTGTATATAATCCAGTGCTGTACCTGTCCTTGAAGTGTTTGATGGGGACAGTGTAGAGAGAGCTTTACTCTGTATCTAGCCTGTGCTGTACCTGTCCTTGAAGTGTTTGATGGGGATAGTATGGAGAGAGCTTTACTCTGTATCTAGCCTGTGCTGTACCTGTCGTGGAAATGTTGATGGGGACAGTGTAGAGGGAGCTTCACTCTGTCGGACATTGGGAATCTTTGTTATACTATTCCAGAGGGCTGTGGAAGCTCAATCATTGAGCATGTTCCAGACACAAGTCGACTGTGTGTAGTACCATAGCAATGAGTGTGTGAGTGTGCGTGAGTCTGGGCTTGCCAAGATCTGTTTGAATGGTGGGTCCGGTTCGATGGGCTGAATGGAGTGCATCTGCCCCTATGTTCCTTTGAGACTTAAATGCAAACACACACACTCACAGATACACACACGAGCACACACACGCATGCACACACACAGAGGTTTACTGAATATCTTAGTCATTTAAGACAATTTGATAGAATGCTACACATCCTAGTTTGCCAACGACACCAAACATTACACAGCATTGTAAGCAGCATAGCTGAAAACATCAAATTGCAGAGAGATATGAATGTTTTGTAAGTGGACACAACTGGTGGACGTGTTTCAGTGTAGGGAAATATAAGATGCTGTACTTTTGACTTGGAAAGGATAGAACCGTGTTCTTTCTAAATGATGAGAAGCTGGAAACAGTGGAAGTTCAAAACGTGCAACATTTCTGTGTGATAGGATTGAGGCATCAGTTAAAATAGTTCTGTTTCAAAATTTAATATAACCTGTGTCTTCTGTGGCAGCTTTCGGAATCTCTCAGTGGAATTTACCTTTTGCAGCAAGTGTTAACAAGTGTATGGGAACTGAAGTTTGATTGAGACATTCCTGCATTATGGAAATGTGTGAGATCTATTTAGGATAGGAAATCGATTGATTTTCAAAGCATGCAGTAGTTTGTTAACTACAGCAGATTGTGAGGCTTGAATGTTCACAACTTCCATGTGCTGAGAGAAAGGACTGATTAACCAAGGCCGATTATTCAAAAACTTCAGACAAGTGACAAAGCAGCAGGAACAGCGAATACACAGACAGAGACAAGCAGGCACCTGTAATTGGAGCTTAAACTTCACGTTTGAATATGAAGCGCTGAGCTCATGATTGAAATAAGCAAGAGTCCACCCTGGGATTGTGTGCAAATTGAGTTCTGTATTTCCAAATAGTAAAAATAAAAACCATGAATGAAAAATTCCTTGATTCAGAGGGATTTTGACTCTGTTTTTAACCCCAGACAGTATTTGGGTTGTGGGTGTTTGATGGACAGTGTAGATGAAGCTTTACTCTGAAACAATGGAATTTAGATTAAGGGGTGATTTAATCAATTGCTTCAGAATAATAATTGATATTGTACATTTTGTGTGTGTCTCATTGTGAGCTCTCAAACATGTACAGATGTCCACATCAACATGGCATAATGTTATATTAACTGGGACAAGAGCTTATAGTATAAACAGTGACGGGGACAACTGCAGTGATCACTGGGAAAGGGGCTAATGTGTTCTCAATAGCGATATGGATGTGAACGGTTATATATTACAAGCTAATATTCACAATGCCAGGAATTAAATTGATTCAGCGTTTTTTGTCGGAAAATTAAAACAGGTTGTTGATTCATCGAAATTGAGACGGTCTAGTCGCTCGGGAAAGTTCGATAGGCTGAATGGCCAACACCTGTTCCTATATACCTGTCCTGGGAGTGTTTGATGGGGACAGTGTAGAGGGAGCTTTACTCCGTATCTAACCCCGTGCTGTACCTGTCCTGGGAGTGTTTGATGGGGACAGTGTAGAGGGAGCTTTACTCTGTATCTAACCCCGTGCTGTACCTGGCCTGGGAGTGTTTGATGGGGACAGTGTAGAGGGAGATTTACTCTGTACCTCACACCGTGCTGTACCTGTCCTGGGAGTGTTTGATGGGGACAGTGTAGAGGGAGCTTTTCTCTGTATCTAGTCCCGTGCTGTACCTGTCGTGGGAGTGTTTGATGGAGGACAGTGTAGAGGGAGCTTTACTCTGTATCTAACCCTGTGCTGTACCTGTCTTGGGAGTGTTTGGTGGGGAGTGTAGAGGGAGCTTTACTCTGGATCTAACCCCATACTGCACCTGTCCTGGGAGTG